>NC_092423.1:99900763-100517129 GCF_036169615.1 Heliangelus exortis | reverse complement strand
ACAAATAAATTGGCAAAGCCTTGAGAGTCAGCTGCTGTTTAGTAAAAATTGGAGGTGGTTTGAGTGAACAGATGTGTCACTTCATGGCCAGTAAAACCACTTTGTGGCCAGTAAAACATCATGACTTTTACAAGAGCTGCTTTATAGTAGGGAGAGGAGGCAAGTGAAAATAAAACATATGAATGAGATTTTGCTCATGAGAGCTTGAGCCACAAAGGTGACAAAGAACAAGGGAACAAAGAATACTGAATGTAATGACCTTGGTAAGAGTGCCATTTATGAAAGTTTGGTTTAATGCTCACAGATGTTATATTTTTTTACATGTTACAGAAATAAATGTGCTAGCTTTAAGAGAAGCAGAAAAAGAAATTGAAAAAAAAAAAAAAAGCTGAAGGCTGCTTACCAACTACAAGAAGAAAGGAAACATCCAGCAAGAAACCAATAATTAAAGGCACTAATTGGGCACACTAACCCCAGCCATTAATAAACCTATATCAACAAAGCATATTGGAAGTCCAAATAATGAAAACATTAGGACTGCAATACTCACTTAAAGAATTAAATTATACAAAGGAGGCATTATTGTTGTCTCTGAAGATTATTTCTATGTATATGTCCTCAAAAATTAAATTGAATTTTTAAATAATTAAATAGGTTTTGCTGGCCTGGGGTAAAAAAAAAACATATATATATAAACATATATATATTCATATTTTGTGGGTCTCTTTTGCTGAATAATAGCGGGTTGGTTAAATTGCATCAAAAAAAATTTTTTTTTTTTTTTTAAAGTAACCATTTTTTTCAGTTAGGATACCACAATTAATAACTTTAAATATTAGTATGTGATGTGGTTGCTCTGTTGGAACAGGAGTTAAATAAGAAGGAATAATTTCTTCTTGGTCAAATTTCAACTAATAAATGTTTCTTAGTAGAAAAGGTATTTCCCTCATGGTGTGAGTTGAAAAAGTCTGAAAAGACAGTTAGGGCAAATAATGGATATTATTAGTCTTGGAAAAAAGCCTTGAAAATCTGATCTCTGCAAAATGACATTTGCCATTATTGGATGATAATTTCAGTTAAAATTACTGTTACAGCTTTATTATATAGAAAGCCTAGCCAAAATGCAATGACACATTACGAGCATTTTACTGGCTTATCTGCTGAATTAAAAAAAAAGGAGAAGATTTTCTGAAGGAGAAAAATACATCTCCTTATTAAAGCATTATGAATTACAAGATTTCTTTCTGATTTAAGGCCTTTTAAAAAGTTTAAATGACATTGTACAGTGTCACTTTTCTGGGTTCCACCCTCCCTCTCTTTTTTTTGTCCCTGAAGGCTTTTATATGTCCGCAAGTTTTACTCCAACCTATCAACTTTTACCTACTCAGTCATTCACTGCTCTAATTGTTTATGCCACTATTCCCACGGCAACAGGCATAGAAAATAATTACTACTAAAATCAGTTGAAAAGCAGTCTGGAAGAAATGTCCCAGTTCATTGTAAGCATTTATTTAGGTAATTGGTAACATTTGGACATAGGCTAAAATGTGGATAAGAAAATTGCTGAAGTTTTTGTTGGTTTTTTTTTTTTTCCTTAATGCTACATGTGATGAGGTTCTTTCTTACTATCTTCTAAAGAGATAATATTTCTAAAGTATATTCAATAGCTTTCAGTTTCTGGCTCTTTAGTTATTAAAATTATGTATCTGTCTAAAGCTCATTATGATACAAAGATGAAAATCTCATTACTCCAGAATCTTAACATCATAGATCTGGTAAAGAACATAGCAATATGGTGAAACCACTTCCATAGCTTGCATCAGTACAGTTCCCTATCTTAAAATTTCCATTTTAGAAACTGCCCAGGAACATGATGTGTTGTTAAACCTGGAACCTTCTGGTTGCTGGCTCACAGATGACCTCCTAGAATCAGATACTGAGTGCAGTGGTTTAAGTTGCTTAGTGACTTCTCTCAAGTTCTGTGCTGCATGTGTGTATAGTGACAACTATGATGGGGGATGCTCTGGCACCTTCTGGCACTGGCACCTCAGCTAGAGGAAGATTGTGGAGTAGTTACCAAAGCAAAGGCTTGGTGTGAAATATCTCTACTGTTGTTGACATAGCTTATGTCAAAGGGTAAACTGGAAGCCAAAAAGAGCAATACATATTTAGGAGTCGTGAATTAGCTTACACACTGAAGCAAAACACATTTCACTTGCACTTAACAAAATAGCTGTGAAAATCCTGATTTCTGCTACTGTAATAGACAAGATGATAAAATGCAGCAGCTCCTATGACATGATTTAAGTCAGAGCTGCATCATACAATGAAGTCCACTGGCTGTTTTATCAACACTCCACTAGTGCAAGAACACCATGGGAACAATTTTTGGTGATTAAAAAAAATGTTTATGAACACCATAAAGTTTAAAGCTGTTATTTGGTGTAAACTCAGTGTATTGGTTCTGTTTCATCCAATCTTCAGTAATTTTGCATCTCCCAGCAGTCCTTTCCCTAACTTGTTTGTGTTTGGAAATGACAGCCAGAAGTTGTGCAACTCAGATCTTACTCACTTTTGGCAAAAGACTGCACAATGTAATATTGTTGGGGATCTGGGTAGAAGAGTGCCTCTATTGCTCGAGTAATTTCTAGGTGTTAAAATTTATCATTTTAGAGTTTGAGAGGCTTATGACTTTGGGAAATCCTAAACTGTGTGTGGTACATAAATGACTTTTATGTTAGCTTTTCAGTAATTGAAATTTAGGAGTGGGTGTTTATATGTTCAGGTCATTGCACAAAATCAGGAGGAATTAGTCAGTATATAATTGCTGACTTTGCCTCTTAGAAGCAGGACACACAAAAGCTCAAGTTTTGTTCTAGTCAAACTATATGTTGTCAGATCTCTAAATTTCATCCATGTGTTGCCTTGTCCTCCCATGTCCAGGTGCCGCCTTCTCATTTTGAGGGCAAAGGAAAGGGAGTCTTCTAAGCATATTTTTATTGTCATTGAATAGCTGTTCAGTTAGTGGTTTGTGTGTGTCCAGGAGTGGCACAACATCTTTTCTGGTCCCTTGTGCGTGGTGTGCATATGGTTTTGGTTTTTCATTTATATCAGTTGTGATATCTCAAGTGAAGGTGCATCTCACTTTTTGGTAGATCACCAAAAACGACTGGTATTTTGTCATTAAATATGAAAAAAAAAATCTATTGCAGACTTTTCTAGTGGGGGGAGGACTTTTTTTTTTTTTTTTAATGGACTTTAGAGCAAACTACATCCAAATTTACCAATTTCACTAAATTTCTAAGTTGTTAGGGGAGTTAATCTGTAGGAATGTGGAAGTTCTCAGTACACTGATTATCAGCCATTGAGGTGTCTGTGTGTTTAGGGACTTTCTCATCAGTCCATAGTCGCTCAGGACAAACAAAACACCTCCAGTTCCTTGATAATGAACTGATGGTGTTCAGCAAAAATAAGCTGTGATTTCTGCTGAGTGAAATTGTTTATATAGCTGCCTTTTTGTTTAATATCAAACCTAGATTTTTTTTTTTGTCAGTAAAAGTTGTCTGATCAGTGAACTCTTGCAAATTTGCCTGCATTTTTTCCTTGAGATTAGACCCTGAGTTTTATGTAGTTTAAGATTTTTTTTTATTTTCATCAGCCTCTTCCTGTGCTGTGCACAGTTTAACAGGAAATAAATGTAAAAACAATTCTTTATTTGTCTTTTGCTTTGCGTCAGTGTTTCAGCATCTTTGTTAGTCATCCAGCTACTAAAGAACACTTAATAGGGAAAAGACTTGCTCTGTTTGGGACCAAGTAATAAGGCATATGTTAAGTGATTTTTCCCAACAGGACATAGTATGACTGATTTAATGTATTTTTTAGGAAAACCAGGAAGCCTCTCTTTCATTCAATTTTTCCTTTAATTGTTGTTTTTTTATTCCTGTGATTGCCTCAGTGCCCTGAATACTCCTGTGTCATCAATTAGTGGTAGCAGTGTTTCATTAATCCGTCAGATTTCTGATGTGGCACATTTTAAGACCAAGAGATAATGGGGAATCATTTGTTTAAACCTCAGGATTAGTCTCTGATGCATAAGGCTGCAGTGTGTCCTTAACAGCAATGGTGGTAGACCTGAAAGCTAGAAGAGATAAACAGTGTGTGGTTGATACTCTAAAATCAAGAAACAGTTTTGCTGTCTTGTACCTTTAAGGGAGTAAAGAGGTATTGCAGTTTGCATAAATTGGAATAACAGCTGTGTATTTTTTGATATTGTTTATTATTTCCCTGTTGTATCAATCAATATGCTGTATTCCCAAAATATTTGTTTACCAAGTTAAAATGAACACAGAGCTACAAAGTAACTTTAAGAAGTACACATATATCTCAGATTGCCAGCATTCATGTTTAAAATCCCTACAGAACTTTATTCTGAACAGCTTTATATATATACATGAGTAAGAAAGATCATGAGCAGTTACTTTAAATGTAATCATAACACGTCTCATACCAAATCCATTCTGAAAGGAGCTTAAATTTGGTTTTCCCAGTTAAAGGCATCCAGATGATGATGATAATTATTAATATAGTAATAATTATTGTTGTTGTTGTTGAAAAATGCATTTGAAATGTCTGTTCTTATAAAACCCAGCAGGTGTACTAAACCAGATGAGTTTTTATATTTCTTGTAGGCTTTTACAAGGAGCTGTTTCATTTCTGGGCTGAAGCACTAGCTTTTAAAAATGAGAACTCTTCAAATAGCTGGCAGTTGATTTAATTTGTAACTTACGCAGTATATTGAACTTGCAAATTATTGTGCCCTTGTAATAGGGAGATAAAAAAGGATTTATAGGTGCTTTCTCCTTTTAATTGAATAGTACTTTCACAAGAACACTGTGAGTGCAGTAACAGCTGAAGTGATCAACTTTGCAGTCCTATGTGTCTCATATGCAAAGATAGGGAAGGCAGAGAGAGATCCCGTAGGACTGGATGGCAGATAGCAACTTGTTTACAACATCATCACAACCAGGCATAAGTGTTTGCTCTGATTCACCTGTGTTGACAGTTTTAGGTCTGTTACCAAGAAATATCAAAGTTCCATGTAATAAGGCTTGTGCTGCACAGAAATAGGAGAGCTTGTCCACTGTGGCCAGATAGTAGTTTCTGCCTACTTCTTCTGAAGCAAAAAGTCTATCAAGCTACTTTTGCTTTCAGGTCAGCCACTGGCTTTGCCTTCAGGTCCAGTAGACTCTTTTGTATCTTGCTTTTTAGGTCAATCCATTTGCTTTTTAACTCTTTGACCTCATGACATGCAAGATATTTGATAGAGCTGCCAGAGCTGCACTGAATGAAAATGACCACTTGCAACCTGTCTTCCTTGGCCTTTTGTGCCAGGAAAAGGACTCTGATGGAGCTGCAACCAATGGAGGGGCTGCTCTGATGGGGAAAATTCTTTCCTGAACCTTCCTGTAGCAGGGTGGCTGCACAACCCATGCTATGGGCTGTGGATATGGCTTCACTCCTGAGAAAATGAGGAGCTGAGGGCTTCCTCCTGGTTCTTCCAAAATGCGCTCTTCCCTGATGTTGTGTTACTGGAAGGGATGCAGGGACTTAATTGAGGACAGTCCTATCCTGGTCCTTGCTGGGGCCAAAGCTCCTGCTTGGATGAGTATGGAGGTATCTGGCATATGCAGTAAGGAGCTGGGTAGGAGAGAAGAAAACCTCTTAACTTTTTTTTTCTTCTCTTGAAATGGATCAGCTGATGTGAAAGCCTAACTACCCTGCAAAGCCACACGGGGTTTTTTTAGTGTTTATTTCAGTACAGTAGCTTCTTTTGTACCCTTGTGCTCTTAATTGGAAATTAGCAACAGCTGCTTGAACAAGCCTTTTCCTTTTGGATTCCATTATCTATTGAGTTCATTAACATCACTTTGGTCATGTGCACTTTTGAATAGTTAAGCCAGATACAATGGTAGCAATTGTGCTAAAATGCTTAATGACAGACAGGTGGTACTTTTTATAGGTAGACTTAGAGGTATTTCAAATCAAAATCTTACAGTCATAAACATGGTCATTGAAAACTTTAACAATATAAAGAAATCAAACCACCTTAAGGTAAATGAATGAAAGCAGTTGGCCACCTGAGGTGAGAGAGCTCTCCATGCTGTTCCAGTGAGCATATTTATTTTTAGGTACATGCTCATGGTGTAAAAATTGACCATTTATGTGAACTTCTTACCAGTGATAACAAATTCCTGAATGTAATTTTATTATAAAAATGTTCCAGTTCGCTGCTTCTGGATTTATAGTGACCTTGCAGTATGCCTGGGAAATCAGAAATTGTCCATCTACTATGTACCTGGAGCTCCAGCTGGAGCATCCTATTTATTGCAGCTGCAGTAGAGGGACCTAAGTGTCTATCTAAGAAAGGAGAGTTTTCAGATAAATAACAGACAGTCTACTTTGGGATTATCAGTGCCATTGGTAGCCAGTGTAGCTGCATTTTCTGGTGTTGTGGGCTACAGAGTTCTTAACAGTTTAAAGTGATTTCTTATTGTGGGCTACATTTCTGATATGTCTGAGATGGAGGAGAGACAGCATGGATGGTTGTTTCAGTGGTCGTAGTTTAGGAAAAATGAGCACTTGTGTTTTGTCTGTGCTCATGTGAAGCACAAAGCTGGCTTGACTATAGTTCATAAAATCACAGAATGACTCAGGGACCCTAAAGGTCCCTTAGGGACCCTAAAGGTCTACACACCCATGTAAAAAGCCCTACCCCAGCTTTCTTGTAGGCCCCCTTCAGATATTGGGAGGTTGCTGTAAGGTCACCTCAGAGCCTCCTCTTCTCTAGGCTGAACAAACCCAACTTCCTCAGCCTGTCTTCATAGTTCTATGTACTGAGGAAGCTTGTAGGACTAAAAATAGCATGAAAAATATCTGGAAACTTTCTTAAAAGCCTTGTTCCAAATTTCTTGGTTTGCCATTTGCTTACTTAGTATCTATTTACTAATTTACTTTCGAGAGAAGTGATTTTAAAAATAGAATTAAAAGTATGTTTATTATAGCTGAAGTTAATAGTAATAACACTCATAATTTGAATTGCTACTATCTCATACTAGCCCTGCTGATTTGACTTTGGTTTTGCTGGCTAATGAAGAGTATCTCTGCATTTCTTAAGTAGCCAAATGGCATCCTGATACTGAGGTGCTGCATGAGCTAGTTAATAGCTGTGCCTTATAATAAAAGGAGATCAGTGAATAATGAAGAAATACATGATAAAATATAAAATATCGAGTGACCAAAACTTCAGAACCCAGGATTTTAGAACTCATCCCTTCTGCAATCTCAAAAAATACCCCAAAATCTCAAGGTTAACTGGGTAATATGTTTAAGGGAAAATCTTGTTCTGCTTGTTGATTTGGTTTTTTTTTCCCTTTAAAATTTTTTTCTTTCCCCAAATTACATGTCATTTTCTTCTGGTTGGAATTCAGTTAATTTTTTGAAATATCAGAAATTGGAACTCTTTTCTGTTTCCAGTTTTCTGCACCTTCTGACTTACATAGCCATAAAATGAAAAATAAGAAAATCAAACTTAAACTATCTTTTTGTTGAAAGACAGTTATTTTTCTGAGGTCATTAATGCTAAAAGAAGAAAAATAGAAGCAAGCTTGTTTAACCAAATACTATGCTTTAGTGTTTTATTCCTAGGATATATTGTAAATAAGATCTGTGCATTCAGGAAAGAGGTAACAGTTCTTAAGGTTATGCTGAGTGAAAGTTGTGTTGAGTCAGCAGGACCTAGGTGTGCTAAGAAACCTTAATGATGTGCAGTGTTTCCATGTGGCACTGTGGTTGTTTTATTCATGGAGATTTTTCTGTCTGGAAAAGATAAGTTTATTGTGCTGAATCACTTGTCTTCCAAGCGACTTTTTTTGAGTGATTCTGGTTGAATTGTGTAGTTTTAGTCCTTGTCCACTCCAAGTCTCTCATCTTCTGACTTGATGAAACACTGGATAATTAGTATACCCCAGAAGCAGATAGAAGTTTGTGGAATGGTGATGTTCATTCTGCAGGTTTTCAGTGAGGCCACTGAGAGCAGACCAGCATAGCCCTCAATAGCTTTGTCCGTCCTCATGAATCTGTACACTTGACTTAATCTTCATTCTCCCCTTGGGGTCCAAGAAGATTTGGGTTCTCAGAGATGCCCACCCTCAGCCCAAAAGCTGTTCTTTTCCAATCCATGGAAACTCTTTGCAATAGCCCTGGGGATTTCTCTGACATTAAAAAAAAAAAAAAAAAGGAAAAAAAAAAATGCCACAGAGTGACCTTTTATTAGCTAGAACCTTAAGCAATTTACCAGAGCTGCTGGGGTAAAAGCAACACCATAGTGTATTCAAATTTAAAACTGGTACAGTTGCATCTTTGGTTTTGTTACCGTTTAATGCATCCCCTTATGCACAGACTGTCTATAATTTTCCTAACGGGAACCCTTAGCTAAGGCTTTGGAGAGTCTGTCCAGTCTTGGAGAATTGTTGACTGATAATTTATATTAAAAGAAAAGGAAAAAAAATCAGTAAGCAACCCAGCAGGATATTTTAATGATCAGAATCTGCATATACTGGAAAAGCTTTCAGGCTTGTTTTCTTCTGAATAAAAAAAGATAGATAGTTTTCTTCTTTCAGCCATTTGTGAACCTTTCTTGGTTCCTGTGATTGTTATTTGAGGGGCAGATGGTAAGAACCCCTTTTATTTAGAAAACTGTCTGTCTGGAGAGCGAACCTCTCTTTCTATGATTGTTGCAGTTAGAAGGAACAACTGAGCAATTTGCCATTTAGTGGTACCTTCTGAGGCTTTCTCTACCCTTCAAATTAAATTATTTTAATATTATAAAATCATTTCAAATTCATCTGACCTGAGGCTCCTTGGTCATACTGTTAAGACAGATATATAGTTATGGTGAGATGAGGGTGAAGCTGAATTACTTTTAAATTCGGGATGCTGTTTCTGCACCTGGGAATAATCCACTAAATAAGAAATAATCTTATTACATGTATCCAGTAGAACTCTATCTATAAACCTATGAGGCTTAAAAAAAAAAATTGTCTCCAGTTGATGGTGGATCAATAATCTCCTGCCAGATGTGAAGTGTCCCATAAAGAAGCTCCATCTCAGTAGAGTAAATGTAGATTAGTCCTGCTAAGTTGGAAATTCTGTGTCATGAGTCAGGTCATAAGAAGGTGCTTATTTCTTTTTCCGCTTTCATGTCCCCCTGCTCTCTTTCTCTCCCTTCTTCCCCATAGAGAATATTGTGCTAGTGGAAGGAGAAGGAGAATCCCAGCTGATGTACTGTTGGGGAATTCCTCAGTAAGTATTTCGCCTTCAGAAGACTCTTCCCTTGCCCTCCCCCCTAAATTTGCCCATACATGTCTGTGCTAAAGCAGAGTCCTTAAGAGGAGCTAGAAAGAGACAGTGGGATGCAGAGTGGCTGCTGAGAGGCAATAAAGACCCCATCCTGTCAAGGTTCAGAGCCAGGGGGGCTTGGAAAGGTAAAGGAGAGCAAGCTGGGATTCAGCAGGGAGAGAAGCAGGATGAGGTTCTTAAGTAAACTGGTTGATCTTCTGCTGGGCCTTGTTGTCCATGGGATAAGAGTATAAGGTAGATAAGTTCATTTTTAACTTTCTTTTTGGGGAGGAGGGGCAAGAGGGTGTCATGGTGCTGTTACTTGATATCACACCAGATTACTGATTGATGAGGATGGATACAAATACAGAAATGCACATGCACATATAAATATATATATATACTCATATCCTGTATGTATGTGTATTTGTGTGCCTGCAAGTAGAAAAAGCTACGATCTGAGATATTCGGAGATCTTTGCATTTAAAAAACAAACCCAACAAATTGGATATAACTTGCAGAGCCTGCATCTTCAGCTGCTTCTGAGTTTTGAATAACAGGAGTAATGCTACAAAACTGCAACCAGTCTGTAAAAAGTCCTTTATTTGAATTACACTTAATTTAAGCAGTTTTTACATCTTTTAATAGCTCTAAATAGGTCTCAGATTCTTGCAGGAGTACATGTGTTGAAAAACTAAGCTTTACTGTTTTGTTGAACTAAATAGCACCTTTAGTGGAATCCAGAACAGATACTCATGCTGTGTGACAGTCTCCCACCTGTCGTTTTATTTCCTGTTTATCTGTGGAAATGAGGTTGGAAGCAGTGCTCACAATGTAGGATGTAGGTAGGGGAGAAGGTGAAACATGGCCTGGCTCAGCATAGGACCTCATCAGAAAGATACACTCAGCTTCTGAGCACTGTGCCGGATTTAAATCATGTGCCTTTTGCCAAGGTGTAACCTGTGCCAGCAGCCACTTAAGGTTCTGAAGGTCATTCCAAAAAATCTTGTCAATTCTGATGCAGTTGCTCTGAAGACAGGAGCTGTACTGGATGCAGGTTTTCTGGATTCTTGCTGAAAGCATCTGGTAAATTAGGTAGCAGTTGGCCAGCACTCGGGTTTCCGTGCGTGTGTTTTCAACACTCTTCTCACCTATTCTGCCTTTTCTGAAATTACCAGCATATGTTTGCCTTGGCTTCCGTGACTTGTTATGAGCAGGGAACACCTCTAGTTTTGCTCAAGAGTAGCAGTAGGCTCTGTTTTGCAGAAAATGCTCCAGACCTAAATGTGCTGCATGGAAAACTCAAAAGATTCCAACATTTGTCCTTACCCTGTGGATGTAAGAGTTTGTGTCTCAGATGATTTAAACTGCTGTTGAATGGTACCCTGGCTGTGAACTTCAGATTAAAAAAAAAAAAAAAAAGTACATGTAGGATGCTTCTGAAAATAAAATCTAAATTTTTGTGATACTGATTTTTATGACTATAGAAGTTATAAAAAAAATATTTTTTTAAGTTTTAAATTGAAGGTAAGTGACCATCATTATTGGACATCTTAAAATGCAGTTAGTTTAACGGGGTACATAGTAAATTAATAAGAACTCTAACAAACTTCTAGTGTGGTTAAGACTTCATTAAAAAGTTTGTGAATTTTAGGGTAAAATAATCTCAGCTCTATGTTTTGACTTTGTGTCTGTGGATGACTAAGGGATGATATCCATGGTTTGTGGTATTATTGTAAGCATTCTAGAATAACTAATATTAATAATGTATCTACCTTTATAAAACATTCTTAGCAAATGTAAAAATAACTCCTTAAAATCCCCAAGCATAAGAAAGACTTTAAAAAATACAATCTAAATCACTGTTTTGTGATGAAATAGGATATAATCCTCTCAGTGAGTCTTCATGCTATAAAAGATAAATGACCATTCTGAATTAAACTTACAAAAACCTCGTCTGTTCACCATGTGTTCAAACACCCAGCATCACATGTAAAAATAAAAATTTTTCAAAAAGAAAAAGAAAATAAAAAGGCAAGGCAGAGCTCGGATAAACTGTGATGTACCTAAAATATCATTACAACATTTGTAGAACTAGGCAGCTTGTGGAATTTTAATCAAAATTGTTGTGTTGCTCGTACAACCTGCTAGCATGACTCCAGTTTGTAATCTTTTTGCTTATTATGAAACAGGAGAGATGAATTAACATGTAGAGACTTAAGCACGTTCCTGTGTCTCTCTGTTCTATTTTTAAACTATTTTGATGGACTTCTGTTATTCCAGTCCTTTCTGACTGACAGTAATGGTAGTTCTACTTCTCTCTGTTTTACATTTCCATTAGGACTTCCTTTCAAATTTTAGCCCATATTTCTCTTTCATGGTCAGGTGGTCATTTGGGCCAACTGCTTCTCCTCAGTCTCTTATCTTTCAGCATGACTCTGAGTGAAAGTTGGGGCATACAGGAACGTGTGTCCCCTCACATGCTGTGACACCTCCCATCCCTGTTAAAAATGCCTGTAATTATTGATTTGGGAAAAAAAAAAAAAAAAAAAAAGAAAAAAGAAGAAAAAAAAAGTACAGTCTCTGTTTTTGAAGGGTAGAAGTCACATTGGATTTTAATTTCTGAATTTTATATTGAAAGGAGGCAGATTGCAGTGAAGACCATAAACTGACAGTTTAGGGCAAGCATGCTGTTGCCTGAGGCAGTCAGGGCTCTAGACCACTCCATCCTTCTGACTCAGGACATTCATCCCTCCTGAGGTTCCTTGTCCTTTCTGATGATAGATTGAGAAAGACAAGGAGCACATGGGTAGACAAACACCTCACCCAGGCACTTGGTGCCATTTAACAGTTTCTTCCTGCATTTGACATTTTCATTTCCCTTCTTCACCTCACTTATCACTAACTGTTTGGGTCTTGTTTTCTGTACACAACACTAATAGGGAATGACAGAATACAAATACAGGCTTCATTACTCATTTTATATGCTGGAGTATATAGCAAAATTATATAGGAAGCTTCAGCAGCTGAACCATGAAAGGAACATTTAAGATTTAATTGACATTGACCTTATGTTACTATCATTCCGGGTAAAGTTTTGTGTTGTTTTATGTTTTGCTTGTTTGTATCTTTTTTTTTTTTTTTTTTTTTTTTTAAATGTGAATTTAAAATGTGAATTTTTTTTAAATGTGAATTTTTTTTAAATGCCCAGAATGTGAACTTCCCAAATTTGCTATAATTACAGTATAGCTATCAAAATATAATTTGTGTATAAAATAATCTCCCAGGCTCTCATTTTTATTATTGCTGAATTCTGTACTTTGATCTTAATTCAGAAGTTGGAAAGTGTAGTGCAAAATTGGTTTCTCTATAGACTAAATGTGAGTGTTCATGTGCTTTACAAATCAGGTTCTCCTTGTTTCCTGAGAGGTCTGAGAAGATACCAGCTCATCTTGCAGAGGAAAGAGGCTATAGGGTAGAATTTCTCTTGTTTTGTTTGGTTGATTGGTTTGGTTTTAGTGATTTTGGTGTGGGGGTTTTGTTTGTTTGTTTGTTTTGGGTTTTTTTTGGGGGGGGAGGAGGTTATTACAGGGCTTTTTTGTTTTTTGGTGAGTTTTTTTGTTTTTTGGTTTTTTTTCATTTTCTACATCTGAGAGCTATACAGGAGTTATATGGTCAGCTAGCTTGGTTAGTGCAGAAAGAGAAATGCCTTGGTGATAATCTGATTTCTGGTCTCTGATAGGAACCAAGAAGATGTGTGGCTTGACACTCTTCATACAGTCTGAGGAAATTCTCAGAAGAACCACAGCAGCTGTGCTTATAACTACAGGAGATTACTTCTTACTGATGTATTCACCAAAATTCCTAGCTTTCTAGTTAGCAAAACATGTTCTTCCATTGTACTGTGGACATCCAGCCCCACTTCTGTTTCTTCCAGATCTTTTGTGTGAAGATGGTGGAGGCTCTTTTCTTGCAAGTATCTTCAGTAACTGATTACTGATACTTCTTGTCTGAAATAAGAGTGTATTACAATAGAATAATTCTAGCTGATGACACTGGTATACATTAGTGTAGATTTTTGACTAACAACACTAATACTGTGCATAGATTTCAGCTTGAAATCTGTTGTTGCAGAGACCCTTAGCTGGGAAAGCAATAATAGAGATCTTGGGTAATTTGAATCACTGTCCATTTATACATACTCAATTTGCACTTGGATAGAGGTTTGCATTTTAATTTGTATTTCTGAGGATGATTTCTCTTAAGGAGGAAATACTGAGCTCATCAGAAATCTATGGTCAAGTGTTCTATTCCATGCTGTGAGTGTGGGTTTATAATTGAAGTCTAAATCTGAAACGAGAAGGAAGGATTTCCTTTTGAAATAGGAGATCATCTTTACCTACAAACCCGTGAAAAAGAAAACAGAAATGGCACTGACAAGGTGAATTAAAAGAAAATGAGGCTTCCAATGTTCTGCTGCTTCTCGCTTCAGGTGCTTCAGAGCGTGGTTTAGAACAGTAATGCACTTTCTTTATGTAGTTCACAGAAATTTAAATCAAATATTACAAGATATTACAAGAGGAGCAGCCAAACTGTAGCCTGCTCTGTTGTAAAGTGGGCATGTGTTTTTTTGTACTGTTTTATGAAGTTGAAAGTAGTGGGAAGTGAAAGCTCATCAGCAGTTGGATTTTGATTGCTGAAGAACTTAGCAATGTATGTTCATTTACTCAAGGGTCATGAAGAGCTCTTATGGCTGTACTCTTTAGTAGCAGGACAAAAATGTTTTTATTCAATTCCTTCTGTGATTGTAGCCTCCTGACCATGACATGGGCATATCTGAAGAAATAATGTGGTGATAAATTAAGTTCCTTAAAATTGGTAAAAGTGTTTTGTTTGTTGCAAGAGATGCTTTGTATACAATACAATTAGGTCAAAACCTTTTTTTGAGAGGAAGCTGGTAAATGCCAACAGACAGCACTTTAGATAGATCTTAATTTTCAGGTGTATGAATATTTTTGCTGTTTATTTCTCATGCTTATGGAACTCCTGTGGGACAGATCACAGAGAGTAAACTTTGAGCAGTATTTAGACAGTGCAGGCATGTGCCTCTTTCATTTAGCTCTAATGCACCATTCTTGAAAATAGGAACATTCTAATGACATCTGTTATTAAATTCACAAATTAATTTACACTTAGTTGTAAAGCTCTGCTGTCCATTGTGACAATGTTAGTTCTCTATTTTGTGGATAGAAACTGCATGAAAAAATCAAGTGTGTTCCCCCCCAAAAATAACGCTTTTCATGCTTAACATTAGTGCAAGAAAGCTGTTATTTGAATATATGAAAAGGAATATCATTAATATTGCAGATACTTTTCCATGAGTTTAAAAAGAATGTTATGGTGGATTTCTTCAAGAAAAAAAATTGAAAGGTTAATTTTTTATAACCGTCTATAATGTTACTCTTAAATTTTCCAATTTCTCTGCTACTTAGCTACAATACATTATTTATATCATAAAAGATACTAATTTGAAATACTGATCTCTAGAGATAAGTCAGCTTTTTCTTTTAATAAACCATTTAAAGTACAGGGTGCCTATCAAGAGTTTTGCAGATAATATTTCTGATTGCAGTGAATTAATTACTTATTTCGGATTCTGTTATTCCAGTCATTTGTGCTCTGAGGAGTACATGATAGGATTTAGACTACACATATGAAGATATAACACCATGTACCCATGTGGAAAATTTTGATTTCTTGTGGTAAATTATTTGCTTTAGTTTCTGATATTTATAGAGTAATATACTCATGCCATAAATATATCAGACCTTCTTTGTGTTGGCTGTCTTTTGGTTTTAAATATACCCCCCTTAAGCATTACTTTACTCCATTACAACCATTAATTTTTATTTTAGGGGTTTTTTTGCATATTAGGTGGTTTTCCTCTACTTTGCAGCAGATTTATCCTTAGATGTATATGAAAACAAGGGTAAGAGGAGTAATAACTTGGCTTCTCTCTTGCCCTAGTGTCTCCTTTCAGCTAAGAGTGAGGAAGTTTGGATTGATGTAGGTGATAGAAATTGGTCTTGCCTTAGAAAGTAATGAAAATTACCTGTTTACACGTTGTAAAAGAGATCAGCTGGTTCTGGGACAGAACCATGCTGCAGTGCATGGTTTTTGTAGGAATTGCAATAGAAATGGTCATCCACTGGCATGTGTTATCCAGGCCATCTCCTAGGCATTTTCAGTTTTCCAAGCTGTGCCAAGTTAAAAGGCTGCTCTGTTAGAGAATGCTTGCTAACTGATTTTCAAGAAAGGTAGGTTGTTTTAGGATTAACTTAATTCCTGAATTCAGTTAAGATGAAAAATCAATTTCTGTGTGGTTTGGTTTTTTGTTGCTTGTGGTTTTTTTTGGTTTTTTTTTTTTTTTTTTTTGCTGTTTGGTGGCACCTCTGTCTTTTATGAAACAGAAAATGTTTAGAAACCTATGAATTTCCCATTTCAATTGAAATTGCAAGCTGATATGAGAGGAACAGAGGTGTTGGGGTTTTTTGTTTGATTTTTTTTGTTTGTTTGTTTTATAACAGAGTTTGCACTCACCTAAAATTAAGCCAAATTCCTTTTAATCATCTGCATTTAATGCTCTTTTTGAACTGACATTTGCTAGCATATAGCCGAACATGATGGCTTTTCATTTTGTCATCTTTCCTCTTGACGTGCCCTTTCTGCTAGAAGGGTGTGGAACAGGCTAAGATATATGATCAAGGGACTCATTACAAGGAGCAGAATCTCTTTCTTAGACACAAAGGTGAGCTGGGCATACACCATTGTATAGGCACACCAATGCTGCTTTTAAATCCCAAGTCATCCATGTCATGACTGGGGACACTGAAGCCTTGTCCCTTTGGTAGTTCCTCTGACCTCTCTCCACCTCCACACACCACAGCATCCATTCCATTGCTGTCTGCCTGTGCTTGCTTGCCAGAAAACTCCATCATTGCTCATCTGTAGACCAGGACGGTCCTTCAGTACCTTCTCTAACAGCAGTGAGTCCAGAGGAGGGCCACAAAGATGATCCAGGGGCTGGAGCACCTCTGCTGTGAGGAGAGGCTGAAGGAGCTGGGATTGTTCAGTCTGAAGGAAAGAAAACTCCAGGGGGACCTTAGAGCTGCCTTCCAATACCTGAAGGGAACCTACAGCAAGGCTGGAGAGGGACTTTTCATAAGTGTCCAGTGACAGGATAAGGGGAAAATGTTTTAAACTGAGGAATATTTTTAGACTGGATCTTAGGAAGAAGTTCTTTAGCACGAGGGTGGTGAGACACTGGCACAGGTTGCCCAGAGAAGCTGCAGCTGCTGCCTTTCTGGTGGTGTTCAAAGCCAGGTTGGGTGAGGCCTTGAGCAGCCCTGTCTAGATGAGAGGCATCCCTGCCCATGGCAGGGGGGTTGGAGTAGATGATCTCTAAGGCCCCTTCCAACCTAAGCCTTTCTGTGATTCTGTGATTAAAAGTAATACGCAGCCATACCTTGCCCATAGAAATTTGTACTGAATATTATCTATGTATTACTAAACTTGATGAAGTTTCTGTGTGAGAGAGAAACCAGGGAAGGGTGAATTGCTTTGCTGATTGAGAATTAAAGCAGAATGTTTGTTTTCACTGCTTCTTCTGTCCTACCCCCTGCTCCCCCCCCTCTTCAAAATTATTTTGTTTTTCCTCATTTATATCACAAGTAAGTGCTATGCAGCTGTGTTGTTTTTCCTATTTCCTCCAAGTAGGTATCTAAATTAAGAATCCTAGTTGTTTGTTGCAGTTATAATGAAGAGGATACTAGGGCTTTGATTATGAAACTAGCCAGTGTACTTTAACATTATGAGTAAGTTAAGGGTGTAACATATGCTCACAGAACAAGATTTTTATGTGAGTAATGGCTCTTGCAGCAAAATAGCAAACAGTGAAGAAAGGACACCTGGAGTCATGTTTTGTGACCAGTGACCTTTACTTTGTTTCATACAGAAAGTTGGTGTACTTTAAAAATACATCAACATCTTCCAAATAGGGTCTGTATTACTCACCACCCTTTCCTGTCAGAGGTAACAGTTAGTAAGTTTTGTTCTTGGTCTGGGACCAACTTTTTTAGAAAAATCAATGTTTTTAATACATGTTCAGTAATTTGAAGCACTAGTAGGAGGAGAGTGTCTGTATGAATTTAAGCAAAATGCTTAGTGTTACTGAAAGATCTTTGAAAGGGGTAAGGTATCAAGGATAGAGTAGTGTACACTGAAAAGGCCATGTTTTTGTTGGAGAGGAGTAGAAGTATGTGGTAGCAGGAGATAGAGAATGTTAGGACAATGATGTTATTTTAAGGGAAAAACTTTGAGTCATTTTTTGTTGTTTTAATCAGGCGCTTTTTTCTTCTCTTAAACATTTTACTTTGACGTAAAAATGTGTCCAAACCATCCTTTTTCTACACGGAAGGAATGTGTGTGGTAGTTCTTGGCACACAATGGCTTCAGTGCAGGTTTGCAGTACGTGTAATCTTTATGTACAATAGAGCTGGGTTTTGGTAGTTCCTGAAAAATTTAACAACTCTCTATTCTCCTCCCTTCCTAGGGTTTCCTTGCCTACTTACCTTACTCTTTCCCCTGGCATTCTGACAGTGTCATCTGCTTTTTTTTTCTCTGCCTTTGGAGAGGCAGAGAGCTGAGATGTTGAGACATAATTAGCAAAATGTGGTGGGTGAAAGGAAGATGGAGCTATGTCAATGCTTTAGGTATTTGTGAGGAAGCATTTTCATACTTTTTTCTGTTTGGGTTTTGTTAGTTTGTTTTTGTTTTCTTTGGCTTTGTTTTTGTGTGTTTTTAATTTCTAAGGAACATTGTAGTGTACTGTGAAGATAAGTTCAAATGTACAAGTGAAATATGGATGAAAGGACAAACTTCAGGCTGTGAACTCAAAGTACAATGGAACATTATAGACATGTTTTTGAGATTTAGCATTTAAGCAGAAAAGAATTCCTAAATAAACTTACAGACTTTAAGAATACAATTTTTGTTAGAGGTTAAAAGGAGTACAATGTACTGTAAAGACAGTAAATGTGTTAGGAAAAAAAAAAAAAGGCTAAAAAAATCACTTTAAAGTCCAAAATTTATTAAACGGCGCCAGTATTGTGCATGGATGATTTATGCATAAAGACTGAATTGTGTTTTTGCAGAAAGTCTTTTGTTCTAGTTTATCTCTTTATACGGTACTTCTGTAGTCATTAAGTATAGTTTACTTATGTTGGAAGACAAAGCACTATGCACTTAGAAAATCTGCACAATGATCTTGAGAGAAAAGAATGTGAAGTCCTATTGTATTCTTGAAAGTGTTATTTTCTTCTTTGGTCAACACTAGAATTCACTGTAGACCAAAAAAAAAAGAGGAAAAATTAAAGGATTTTTTTGCATATGCTTGGTTTTTTCAGCATGTGTAAAATAAACCATTTCTTGGCAAACAGGACTTTCAATAGAGGAATTGTATGTAATTCTTTTAAAAGATCCCTATATATTCCACTGAGTCAGAAAATAGAACATCAGAGTTAAGAGTCTTAAAATCAGTCTGAAATACTCAGAATGGTTTGAGCTGCACAACGTAATTTGTATGCTGCTGGGGAAAAGAGGATATTGCCGTTACCAGAACTTAGTCTCAAGAGCCTTAAAAATTTAATCACTGTAAAGATCAATATATAAAGTAGTTAGTCAATATTTTGCAAAACTTAAAGGAAGTTTGGAGTTATGAGATTTTAATGAATTATTGAATGCTACTTGGAGGAGAGAGATTTAAGTAAACTAAAAATACTTCGTGTTTAAAAAAAGAAAAAGGAGTGCCTTGTTTTAACAGAAGCTTAAAGTATCCTAAGGCTGAAAGACTGTGCAGAAGTCACTTACCAGACATAGTTTGCCCCAGAATTATTTGGAATGATCATATTATAAATGCATAGACTTTCAGGGCTACATGTAAACTGCACGCCATCTCATCAATTATTCATAATAGCCCCCAGGTATAATTATTCAGAGAAGTGAAAATGAAGAAAATTATTTCCTATTAATGTTTGCTTATTCAGATAATCATTTTACTTATTTTCATTCCATTTTTAACCCTAAATTATCAGAGTCCAACTCACACAATGTGTGTGTGTGTGCTTTGCATGCATTTTCTTTGTAATCTAAAACCCATGAAAGATGCATGAATCCTGTGTTAAAATTTCTTTGCCAGATTATGTATTTTATTTCACTGCTTTGTTGTATTTTCAAACAACTTCCTCCTTTGTTGCAAGCAGAGAATCCAGACTTGCCGTATTCTGACAGGAGCTGTAGTGCATCAGAGGTTTTCAAAAAGGTGCTAAGGTTGATGAAAGTGGGTCTCTCCAAGCTGCCATATATAAAATATGAGTATCATATATGGAAAATAAAAGGCTTCTACATGAAACAGAATGTCAAGGAGAACAAAATTGCTTTAGGTTTCATTCTGCAAACAGCCACATACACAAACATGTTTACTAATGTGAGTAGTCCCAGTGAATAAAATTAATCACGTTTGTTGTTTAAGATAAGGATTCAGTCCTGCAACCTCTCCAAACAAGTGTGAAATTTATTAGAGCTGTTTCTGTGCTTTGCAATAGCTAGTGTAGGCAACGTACATATTGCCTCTCAGCTGTTGTAAAAAGCACTACAGTTTTTTTTTTTTAATTAATTTTGGCCACTCTACTCTGACTCCATGGTTTTTATAGCATTTCTGTGAATGACAAGAGCCTTGGGTTGTCATTATATTTTTTTAAAGTATGACAAAGAGCTGGAACTAATATAAAAATCTATTTCAGAGTAGACTTTCTACTTTTGAAGCAGTTTTCTGTTCAAAAACAGAGCAGATCATGAAAAGTTCTTCAGTGATGCATTTAACATAAAATTGGGCCTCACAACTAAGTCTGGTGAACAGTGGGCCAGTTTATTTCTTCTGACTGTTTAAGTCAGACATCTGTGTAGCCTAGTTGGTTAGGTTTTTCTAGTCCTTAGTGACAAGAGATTTATTGGAGGATCACACTTTCATCTCAGTTTTATTGGCTGCCTTTCCTTGAATGGGTTGAATTACTTTACAGAGTGGCTGTCCCCTCTTTATTCTAGTGGCAGTCTAAATTACTAAACTAAAATAATTACTCTCGGAGAGCTGAAAACCAGTGACTGATTACATTGGTATTTTTGCAGCTCAAGTCATAGGGAATCCTCTTCATATACAATGCTGCAGGTGCATGATATTGGCATCAGTGCTGTCATTGCTGGAATCTAGTAAAACAAATTAAATTAATGTGCTTTGCTTTTTCTTGATCTGTCCCTGCCCCCTCTATCTGTTGTTCTGAAATGCAGTTATCATATAATTCTGTGTCTTTTGAGGGAAAAAAAATAAAAATCATTCTTATATGTTAGAAGTAAATAGTACCAGTGGACTAGTAAATAATTCAGTAACACTGGAGAATTGCAGTAACAGAAACACCAAATTGATAAGGCTATATAAGGGTCTTGGCAAAAATACGGTTTTGTTCTTACAATATGTGGGTTTGGTTGATCAGTTTGAAGTTGATATATGCTGGTCCAATTGTTTACCTGTGAATAACAGAATTCTGAAACTATTCAGTAGTTTAAATCAAAAGCTTCAAAAGGAAAAAAAAAACCCCAAACCAAAACAGATCGATATTTCAAAATGGAATGGGTCACCTTGCCATAGCCCTCATTTCTTTGTTGACTGAGACAATCTCAGTTTTGCAGAGGCAGATTTCAGCTCCTGTTCTTGGGGAGAGCCTGGGCTTATCTCTCCATGGCAGCTGCAGCAGGAGGCCTGCTGGATGTAATCCTGCACTTCTGCCATGGCAAATATTAGGTAGGGTAGCACTGCATCACTGAAACCAGCCACTCCCACCTGCTTTGATAGAAGAGAACATAAAAGATGATCGAAAAAGATTGCATGATAGAAATCCACCCGAGACTTACATCTTTACCTCATCAATTATAAACTGCTTGTGTTTGTGTTTAGGGACCTCAACAGCCCCTTACAATACATCTCCACCTTGTGCTGTCTTCTCTCATTCATACAGACAAGCTGGTGCCAGCTTCCAGCATCAGATGAGGAGAGCTGTACATGTCAGTTTGTGCGAGAGTTTATCCATCTCTGTTCCCTCCATAAAACTAATTGTCAGTAGATGGCTGTCCTCAAACTTGGATACGAAAATGTGAATGTAAATAAATAAAAGACTCACAGAATTTCCTGCTGGGAGTGAGATTCAGAAGCTTTCTGCAGAAATATCATCAAAACCCTGTGTTCCTAAGTCAGTTGACTCAGATCTACTGAATTATGTGAACATGGAACTCTGAGGAGCAGATAGCCTGTTCCTGTCTGGAATACCCCTGACTGCTTTCCACTGTATCTTTGCATTTCACTTGTGTGAAATTACCATTAACACGATGAACTGGGTCATGGTTGCAACCATGATCAGAGATAAGTACAGGAGTGTGGATCCAGGGCTTCACATCAGCGAATGTCTTAACACTTTGCTCAACTGCACTATCTCTGAACAGCATTTGTTAAAAGGTTCATGATTCTGCCTTCTCACCTTCTTCCATAACCCTTAGCACATTTTTCTTATTTTCTCATCACTCCACTCTCTGCTCTCTCTCTTCCTTCCACTGACTGCATTATCATTTTACGTATTTTTGAATTTTGGGGAATGCTTGATGTTTGCAGTGTCTGTGGTTGAGTTACAGCATTTGAGAGCTGTTTGGGTCCTGTTTTGAGCTGTTCAAGTCATGTTTCTTGTAAGACTGCAGTTGGAAGCAGGATGCAGAATTATCCTGGCATATAGTCAGGCACTTGTTATATCTGATTTTGTGCTAAATGCAGGATTTTTTGCTGATGTCAGCAAAAAAAACCCTAACAAAACCCAACCAGTTTTTTTGTCACATTGTCCCTTTTATACGTATTTTGAAGAATTCCCAATATTAAACTGGCTTAGTCTTCTATTGAGGATGGTGTTTCCTGAACTGGGGCTCCATGACAATTCATATTCTTTTGCTTTTGCTGTCAGAGGAACAGACTGGACTTTTCTCCCTGTTTGCAGATAACATGGTGACTTGTCCAAAACCTCCATCCAGGCAAGGAAGAGGACCCAGATTTCCCCATCAGCAGCTCATAAGAAGCTGTTGTTTTGGCTTTTTTTTTTTTTTTTCCATCATTTTGTCAGTGAGGGTTTTGTAGAGACCTGTCATCTCCCTGGGAAAGCTGCAGTTTTCAGCACTAAGAATCTCTTTTTAGTAAAATGCTTTGTCTTGAATTAATGATACCTTATGTTAATTATTAATTAATTTTTTTAAAAAGAGTTTTATTGAGATGCATTCATAAGTTAAAGAAAATGAAGAAAGTAATTTCCCAATTATTCTCCTTAAATAAAAATCTTTAGGAGAAAATAAAAGATATTTCAAAAATGCAAGGTACAGGAACAGATTTTTATATTTTTCTAAACCTTAATGCAATGTGAAGGTTGATCCTTAGGCATTAAAATCTTTCTGTGCCTTGGTCTAATATATCTCATTTGTCCACTTCTTTATCTTTCCCCTTCACTTTAACAAGTGACCACATGTGCACCAGCTAAATGTCTGATAAATCTCCGGGCAAAGCTGGGTTGACTTATGTGGAAGTGACTTTAAAAATATTTGATGGAACATTGCTTCAGTCTCTGAATACTTGTCAGCTTAGATTTATTACAGCTGCTCCCATTACAAAGATGTGCACTTTGGTCCTTAGGGATCTTTCTTACTCTTTTGCTGTGTAGTCCCAGCTATTGCCGTGTCACAGTTGATCAATTATTCACTTCGATACTTTGGGTCCAGCAGAACATTGTTAAAGTAACTTATTGCTGTACCTTCCTCATTACTTTCCTCTTGTACACAGTTGTTTTTTGGGGTTTTTTTGATTGAAAATACTTGTATTTTTTAAATCTTTTTTAAGTGGAGGGGGTTGTGTTAAATTTTATTCACCTGGAGAAAAAGAGCTCCAGTGTCTTCTGAAGACTCACATAGTGTATGTCTGGAATAAATGCATCAAATATCAGTAACTCTCCTTGATATGTTTCAGATTCAAATCTGATTGTATTTTATGTATTCATAGATTGAGTTTCTGTATGTGGATAGTGAGAATAGGAATGGTAAGAGATTACTTTGGAAGATCTGTAATAAATATGTCAACCTTATGAATTTATTTTTTGTCATAACTTATCCTTTATTTTCAAGACTTGAACAGGAATTTAGGAGTTTTAAAATAATATTATAGCTGGCATTCCATAGTTCTGTGTAACTGTGATTTGTAAAATCAAAATTCTTAAAAGATACTTTTTTATTTTTTGAAAAGACATACATCAGTGGACTCTGATGTCAGCAGGAAACAGTCATTTTACTAAAATAGGAGGTGTGGATCCTCACAAGGGTGTGTAAGAAAAAATGCTATCTTAGCTACACATATACTGTTGATGATAATGGCATTAGTAAATTGTTATTTAAAACAACCCCACAAACAAAGCTGTAAAAAAAAAATTTAACCCTGAAAACCCCACCAAACGTCTTTAAAAATCGGTGCTGCAAACATCCACAGTGGAGTCAGTCACTGACAATAAGTTAATAAAAATGTTCAGTAAATTGAAAACCTTTGAACAGTTATATACCAAAGGAAAAACTGTAATCTATATATTGCTATATTTGTGTCCCAGGTGGTTTGAGAAAAAAATTTTACTTGTCAAGGTTAAAATACACTAAGTATATTTATTGCTCTCAGTAACATAAAGTGCATTCTCTAACTTCTTAAGTGGAAGTACCATTTAAAATGTCAGTCAGCATCTATTCCTTGCCCTCAGGACAAAATTCTTTCCCCTCCCTTTCAGTGCATTTTTACAGGAAAAGCGTAGGTCAAAACTGCAGAACCTTTTGGTGTTAGTGGTCAGCTGTGCTATTTAAAGTTTTTCGTAAGTGGAGTCCCTTCCAGGTGGTCATGTATCACTTTAAAGTGGACTAAGTTAGCACACTGAGGTCAGTTAAGTGTTCTGTCAAGAATTTTCTTCTTTTTACCTTGGGGTGAAAGAATAAAAATTGACTTGTTATGAGCCTTTGTCAGAGAAACTACAGTTGACAAACTTGCAACTGGTTATGATCCTGACACGCAGCACTGAGCCATCCTCTGCCTATGAACAGTTGAGATTTAGATTGACCCACTTTTCCTTGATGTAAAAAATTCCTGGTTTTCTTCTGTTTAAACAGAAGTAACTGAAAATTTCTGAGAAATTAAGTGAATTTGTTCTGAATTAATTCCATATGAATTTGATTGCAAATATATTCTTGAGTATTTTTCTCAAGGTTTTTACTCAATGTTTTGGACTTTTATTCTCTGAATAAAAGGATGAACACAAGGAATTCATAGTAAGGGATTATTTTGCTCAGTTTTACTGAATGAATGTGTTCAGCAAATATGATAAATTCAAGGATTTCAGCCCACTGAGTAAAGCTGAGCGAGGTGAAGGGGAAAGAATTGGATCATAAATACAATCTGTGAGGCTGCAAGATGAAAGCTCTAATGAGGAATGGAAATGAAGGAAAAAGTACGAATATTAAGAGCCTTTTAGAGTAAAATTTGTAATATGAATTGTCCTCTGAGGATTCTTACCAGAATGCATCTGTTATCTCAGAGGAACCTAGAATAAGGAGGGCAGGTGATCTATAAAGTAACTGGACTGTATGAGGGTTCATATAAAATACTGATTATTTTAATTTAAAATGAAAATGTAATGACTGAATGTCATGTTGTGAAGCTCCATTTCTTAAGCAACTGCAGCATCCTGTTCAAGTCTGAGAGTGCTGAGCACAGTCTGGGCTGGATCAGTTGATCTGGGACAGGTGCCCAGCACAAGCTTAGGAGCTACTTTCTGCCTCCCTCCTGTAAATGTCTGGCCTGTCAGCCTGACCTCAGTGCCTGGCAGGGTTATGGAACAGATCATCCTGGGGGCAATCACACAGCACCTACAGGATGGACAGGGGGTCAGACCCAGCCAGCACGGGGTTAGGAAGGGCAGGTCCTGTCTGACCAACCTGATCTCCTTTTATGCTCAGGTGACCCGCCTGGTGGATGAGGGGAAGGCTGGGGATGGAGTCAGCCTGGACTTCAGCAAGGCCTTGGACACCGTCTCCCACAGCATTCTCCTGGAAAAGCTGTCAGCCCAGGGCTCAGACAGGAGCACTCTGTCCTGGGTTAGGAACTGGCTGAAGGCCCCCAGAGAGTGGTGCTGAACGGTGCTGATCCAATTGGTGGCCGCTCACCAGTGGTGTCCCCCAGGGATCAGTGCTGGGCCTGGTTCTGTTTAATATCTGTATTGATTATTTAGATGAGGGGGTTGCGTCCATCATCAGCAAATTTGCAGATGACACTAAGCTGGGGGGAAGTGTGGATCAGCTGGAAGGCAGGAGGGCTCTGCAGAGGGACTGGGCTGATTCCAACGGGATGAGGTTCAACAAGGCCAAGTGCCGGGTCCTGCACTTTGGCCACAACAACCCCATGGGGAGCTCCAGGCTGGGCACAGAGTGGCTGAGAGCAGCCAGGCAGAAAGGGACCTGGGAGTCTGGATTGACAGGAAGCTGAACATGAGCCAGCAGTGTGCCCAGGTAGCCAAGAAGGCCAATGGCACCCTGGCCTGTATCAGGAACAGTGTGGCCAGCAGGTCCAGGGAAGGGATTCTGCCCCAGTACTCAGTGCTGGTGAGGCCACATCTTGGGTCCTGTGTCCAGTTCTGGGCCCCTCAGTTCAGGAAGGAGATTGAGGTGCTGGAGCGGGTCCAGAAAAGAGCAAGGAGGCTGTGAAGGGATCCAGCACAAGTCCTGTGAGGAAGGGCTGAGGGAGGTGGGGGTGTTCAGCCTGGAGAAGAGGAGGCTCAGGGGAGACCTCATCGCTCTCTACAACTCCCTGAAACGAGGGTGTAGCCGGGGGGGGGGGGGGGGGGGGGGGTGAGTCTCTTCTCCCAAGCAGCTATCAGTAAGACAAGAGGGCATGGACTTAAGCTCTGCCAGGGGAGGCTTAGGTTGGATATTAGGAAGAAATTCTTTCCAGAGAGGGTGATCAGACATTGGAATGGGCTGCCCAGGGAGGTGGTGGATTCTCCATCCCTGGAGGTTTTTAAGAAGAGACTGATGTGGCCATGTGTGCCATGGTCTGGTAACCACAGTGGTATTGGATTAAGGATTGATGATCTCAGGGGTCCATTCCAACCCAGATGATTCTATGATTCTGTGTGATGACGGGCCATGTAGTGTTAGCGTGTTCTCGGTGATGAGAATTAACCTAAATGCTGCCATGTTTTCATCTGCTTCCTACAGCCCACAGTTATTATTTTAGGTAGATACTGGGTCAAACCAGTTCCCAGTCTGCATTGTTTCTGTGCCGTGTAAACTGGTTCACTGTTCTTGAGTTACAGGGACCTTAGGTTTTCTGTTGCGTGAAATGCACTGCTCTGGCATTTCTTACCAAATTAAGAGCAGGCTTGGCTGACATGCTGCATCAGGTTTACATTTTACTGTTGTCTCATTCTTTCACTAAGATTTTAATTGAAAATGCTGTGCTTCAAAAGATTATTTCAATCTATTTAATACTTCAGTAGACTTTTAATTTTGGGAATGTGAAGTTGTGCTATAAAGTTGATTCATTTTATTCTCTCAGCTGAGTTCAGATAGCTATTTAGGGAAAGACTTCCAGCCACTGGGTAGTCTCTGCAGAGAGCAGGATACTTCCTGTGAGGTTCTGTATTAAAATTACTTGGCTTGAAGTTCTAAATTTGATTCAGTTCTTTTCTCTGTTTTATCAAAAATCCAACTTGACTTGCTGCATGATGTTCCCTGATGATGTCTGGGTTTTTTGGCTGTTGTTTTTAAAGTCTCTTTAAACCACCTTTGAGAGCTTAATATCAGGCTTTGCTTCAGCTACAGATGTTTGGGGAGGGAGTATGAATCAAATATTCTTGTCCCCATAGGTGATTCCAGAAGAACAGCATTTCTTATGAGTTGAAGACTACAATATGGATGCAATGGTGTCCAAAAACTTACTAGGGAAGGCGCTTCAAGTTTGAAGTTCTTCAGAATGCATTTAGTTTCTTTTGGATCTAGGCTTATAATATTAATTTTAAATTACTTATTCAAGTCATTGAGGGGCTTTTACAGGTCTCTTTAGTACTATTAACTATCATGGCTTATTTCAGTTGTGCAGATGAGGGTATTAGTCAGCTAAGAAGAATGATGACAAAAATTTTTGAGGAGTGCAGTATGTTCTCAGCATTATGAGGAAATATTTTGCATGTAGTCAACTTAAAATTTTCTGTTTTTTCAGCTCTTTGGTGTGAGAAGCAGATGCTCAGCTTCTTTGGATGTGCTTGCAAAGCAAGCCTAATTATATAATAATTCGTCTGCTATTTGTGTAACAATATAGAGTATCCTGTGCTGAGGCTTTCTGTAAAGGGTTTGTTTACTGTCTGTTTTTATACCTGTACTGCAAGTTTCAATCACATCATGCCTCATTTAAAATCATAATTAAGTAAATCAGTTTAGGATGTCACGCACAGACTGAGCCAGTGTTTGGGCAGTGTATTGTTCAAAGAGATCAGTGCTGTCTGAATGCTGCAGTGACCAAGTACATATTGTTCTGTTTCATTTTGAACCTCATACCTATTTTGCCATTTCATTTAACACCCCTCACCCACTCACAGTAAACAGTATACTTGGGGTCTTGACTAAACCATTTAATTTAAAAAGAAAGAGATGTTTATTTTCCCTTCCATGAAGTTCCATCATTTGAAGGCCTTCCCTTGGATTTCAGCAGGTTGTCTTCTGAAGGGCAGATGCTGAAGTATTGAAGCCCTTTGTATTGGTTTTGCGTGGCAGGGTTTAGGTAATGGGAGACTACAGGGATGGCTTCCATGAGAAACTTCTAGAAGCTTCCCTGATGTCCAAGAGACCCAGTGTCAGCCAGATCCAAGACAGACCCACCTCTGGTCAAGGCAGAGCACATCAGCAACACTGGTAGTGTCTCCCTTATTTAAGAAAGGGGGAAAAATCCATGTGTAACAGCAGCTAAAGAGGGGAGTGAGAATATATGGGAGAAACAGCCCTGCAGATACCAAGGTCAGTGAAAAAGGAGGAGGAGGAGGTGCTCCAGGCGCTGGAACAGATTTCCCTGCAGCTTGCAGTGAAGACCATGGTGAGGCAGATTGTCCCCCTGCAGCCCGTGGAGAATAACTGTGGAGCAGGTGGATGGATGCCCAAAGGAGGCTGTTGCCCCATGGGAAGCCCATGCAGGAGCTGGCTCCTGGCAGGAACTGTGGCCATGTGAAGAGAGGAACCCACCCTGGAGCTGGTTTACTTGTAGGACTTGTGACCCCATGGGAGAGCTGCACTGCAGCAGTTCATGAAGAGCTGTAGCCATTGGGGAGGGCTCATGTAGGAAAAGTTTGTAGAGGACTTTATCCCATAGGAGGGACCCCACACTGGAGAAAGGGGAAGACTGTGAGGAGTCCTCCCGCTGAGGAGGTGGAGACAATGTGTGGTGAACCGACCATAACCCCCATTCGGTGTCCCCCTGTGACACTGGGGGGGAGGAGGTAGAGAGTTCACAAATGAAGTTTTGCCCAGGAGTTTGGGGGGAAAGCATTTTAAAGGTTTAGTCTTATTTCTCATTATCCTACTCTGATTTGGTTGGTTATACATTATTTTTCTTGAGTTGAGTCTGGTTTGCCCATGACAGTAATTGATGAGTGATCTCTCCTTGCCCTTATCTTGACCCATGAGCCTTTAATTGTATTTTTTCTCTCCGCTGCCCTGCTGAGAAGGGGAAGCAGCATCCAACAAGAGTGGAATCACCATACCCTCTTTCCTGGACGGTCAAAGGGGTTGTCCACATGCTCAGGGGTCATGCTAGTTACTGCATTTAAAGGCGGAAGGCAATGCTTACCCTCAACTTCTTGTGGCTAATAATTAGTCAGTAGTACTGGGATATGTTAATTTGCTAACCTCCTTAGGATATGTGGCAATTATGTTGCCTATTCAGTTCTGTGCCTTGGTCATTAGTACATTAAACTTCATCAACATTCCAGGGTGACAACTAGATTCCCTGTGAGTCACACTGAGGGCATATTGTTCATCATCTTTTGAACAATACATACAAAGACTGCTCTAATATATAGCCAGTCACCAGGGAGAAAGGTGCATTTTGTATAACTTAACTTTTAAAGAAGAGTGCACAATTAATTACCTGAAGTATTTAGGGAAAACAAGGAAAGTAAAAATGATGGGCTGCATAACATTTTCCTCTTTGGCATACACATGCTAAGTATGGAAGGCATTAAGCTGGAAAAGCTGGAAAGCACTCTGCCAAATAAAATCTCCTGCAGATGGGCATAAGAGTAATTTTGTGCTTGTATATTCAGCATATTTAAAAAGCAAAGGTGAGCTGAAGAGCAGTTTGGAAAGTTACTGTCATCACGGATGGCAGACAGGGGAAGGAGAGAGATATTTCATACTTAACAGGAAAGTACTGATGCTTCAGAAGGCTGGCTGCAAGGCCATTTATTATTAATTCATCTGATTATCTGGTATCTTTCATAATCTTAATGTGTCAGTCTTTTAGAGTGCTTTCAAGAGTAGTACTTTTACTATTAGTTTTCTAAATCAGAAGGCAAGGTAAAAAAGGCAAGGATAACAATGAAAACTGATATATGGATATTTGCATATTTCCATTCCATAAGTATGAATAACTGTATACATTATGTATACATAATGTAGAACAGGCTGTTCTACAGTGCTTAAGTTCTACTGCTGTATGTGCAGTTGCACTGGAATGAAAATGGTTTTGCTATCAGTTAATTTTCCTTGCTGGATGAGTAAGTATGTATGCATCAGGGCTTTTGCCTGGAGAGCTAACCCAGAAAAACTTTAATCTCTGAGAGTGTGTGCAGGTTCCTGAGTCCTCCCTCATACACATTTCTGTGTTTATTTTCTGTCCTGTTTGGAAAACCAGGACCAAATTAGAAATTAAGTTGTTTATGCTGAAATAAAGTTGCCAAAGCTTTATCTTAAGTCAGCTAAGGATTCTTTGTATGCTTAAAATCTTGCACATCTTTCACCTTTCTCTGAGACCCAAATTTAAATCCAGCACTCAAGGATATCATGTGGATTTGTACACTTTCTGGTGGCTTGTGGTTCCATAAAACAATGAAAAGATTATGCTTATCCATGCTTATTCCATCTGTAACAGATGTAATATTATTTATTTTTTTATTTTTAAACTTAAGTCTCTCAGCTTAATCCAGTGCAAATTAACTGGTGTTAGAAGTAGTCTTTATTGTAGCATTTCAGAGGCAAGAGAACATGTCCCAATGATTGTTGCTTCTAGAAAATACTGAGTTAAGCACATTCTTTACTGAATACAATGTGATTTTTCAGTGGAACAAAATTGCATTGCAACATGGTCTTTCCACAGGGACAGTTTGGCTGGCACACTGACTGAAGTGTTCCTTTGGTGGCTTGCTTTATTTTTTGTGATGTAGAATTTGGGGCTCTAAATACATAGTATTAAGTAGTGATAGATGTTCAGGCTCTTGCCTAATGCTTTGGGAAATTCCCTTGATTGTGGAGACTTTTCAGTACTTAAATTGTTAGCAAAGTTTTCTCATACAGCTCCCTACACCATTCTTCACTTTATGGGATAGAAAAACATGTTGGGAAGGGAAATGAGAGTGATATTGCCACTATTTCCTACCCATGACCGGGTCCAGGTTAGCATCTCATGTACTTTGAATTTCTAAGAATTTTCTGGCTGTTTGAAATTGAAAAACTTGACATACTCTGATAGAGCTCAGGTAGATCAGCAGGGTTATCTGGAACTGCTTGTTTTGTAAATCAAAGTATGCATTTTTATCACTAAGGAATTATCTGTGAGTTTCTGTTTCAAAGCAAGTGTGAAAGGAAATGTGGTCCACAAACATACCAAATACACAAAATTTCTCCTCTGTTATTGTATCTGTTGGATAGACAGATCTTAAAGATTAGCACAGACACATGATATTATGGTTAGCATAAGCCATTTAGTTACTGTCCTGAATTTCCAAATTGGTCTGTAGATGAATGCCTAACTTCATCAGCAGCTAAAGTTAGATAAAATGAAAGACTTGTACAACAGGAACACAGATTTACAATTCTAGCATTAGAATTCTTCTCTAGATTAACCATTTTCTTAAGAGAGTTTCCTTTAGAAGTAAAAACTTAGGTATTATTTTGAGTATGTCGTAGATGAATAGTTGTACAATTTATACAACCAACCAACCAACAGCATTTCCAGTGTCTGGGTACTGTGCTGAGGGTATGGCTATGTTCCTTCCTGCTCCTTATAATAGGATTGCATACATGTTTAGTGAATGCTTTAAAATAATCCTTTTTTATTATTTTCCAATATGATAATATTTCTTTTAAAATGAACAACATGTGTGTTTAACATGCATTTTTCAACAGTCAGTAATTTCTGTGAAAGCTATCATGGTGTAATAGTATTGTATGAAAAGCTCCTTTTCTTTATAAACCCTTATATTTAATCCCTCAAAGCGGCAAGCAACATGCTGGCCAGAGAATTAACTTCAGATTGAAGATAAAGAAGAGACCAAAGTTAATGACAGCAAGCTGAAAGATATAATTCAAGCAGGATAGTAACAGCTTGCAAAGCAGGTTGCAGTATTTGCTTTATGATGAAATAACAAGTGCAAAAGAAAGTGTATTTTCTGTGTCTACAGAAAACCACGTTTTCTGGTAAATAGATTCTTAAAGTAATATTCTGGTGAACATGCAGTAAATAAGTTTGATGGGTTATGGGTGGGATGATACCGGCTAGCTGTATAACTTCTCAATATAAATTTTAATGCTATGTGGTATCAAATTAATTACAATGGCCAGACCTAGTTTCTATTTCATATTATGAGACTTTCTGATAGAAAGAAAATCTGTTTAGTGGGAAAATAGATAAATTTTATTTGCCATTGCAACTTAGAATAAGAGATACAATATTGTCCAAAGTAAAAAAAAAAAAAAAAATTATTCTTGTGACCATAACCATGTTCCCACAGAAACATATAGTAAATATTTTGTAAAGTACACGTACTTATCATTTTTCATTGTGTTATGTATGAATCTCAGTGAGTTTCTAAACACTGATGTGATGCCTCAAGATATGCCAGAAAATAAAGATGTTAAGTCATACAGGATTCACAGCTGTCCTGAAAAGAGTAATTTCTTTCTATGATCATTTAATTTCATCTGGTTGAAGTAATATAAAATACTCTATGTGTCTTTTAGCAGTCAAAATGTAAAAGAATCAGACAGGTTTATAATGAACTTGTTTTAAAGTATGTGTTCTCATGTGCTTGTGACAAGCAAATCCTGCTTTATACGCTATTGCTGGCCTATGTTCTGCCTCTACATAATTCTTAGAGTCATAGAACCTGCTGAGTTGGGAGGAAGCCATCAGGATCATAAAGTCCAACCCCTGTCCCTGTGTAGGGCACCCCCAGAATCACACCATGTGCCTGAGAGTGTCATCCAAACACTTCTTCAACTCAGGCAGGCTTGGTACTGTGACCACTTCCCTGCGGAACCTGTTGCAGTGCTCAACTGCCCTCTAGGTGAAAAACCTTTTCCTGATATCTCACCTAAACCTCTCCTGATTCAGCTTCCTACCATTTCCCAAGTCCTGTCTTTGGTCACAGGAGTGAAGAAATCAGTACCAGCCCCGTCTCTTCCCCTCGTGAGGAAGCCGTATGGTGCCATGAGGTCACCCCTCAGCCTCCTTTTCTCTAAACTGGACTATTCAAGTGACCTCAGCTACTCCTTTATAAGTCATCTTTTCCAGACCTTTCACCATCCTTGCTGCTCTCATTTGGATGCTCTCCAATAGCTTGATGTCTGTTCTATACTGTGGTGCCCAAACAGTGGGACAGTCACCTCCCTTGACTGGCTGGCAGTGCTGGGCTTGATGCACCCTGGGGCATGGTTGGCTCTCCTGGCTGCCAGGGCACACTGCTGGCTCATGTTCAGTTTGACATCAACCAGGGCCCCCAGGTCCCTCTCTACCACACTGCTCTCCAGCCACTCAACCCCAGCCTGCACTTGGCACCAGGGTTGCCCAGTCCTAGGTGCAGAATTCGGCACTTGCCCTGGTTAAACTTCACGGGGTTGGTGATTGCCCCTCTCTCTAGCCTGCTGAGGCCTCTCTGCAGGGCCTGTCTGCTCTTGAGGGTGTCAACTGCTCTTCCTAGTTTTGTGTCATCCACAAACTTGCTTAAAATTTTTTTGAGTCCTCAGTTCACAAAATCCCAGAGTAGTTGAGTTGGAAGTGACCTCTGGAAGTCATCTAGTCCAACCATGCTGTTCAAGCAGGGTCACCCAGAACCATCCTGCACTGGTGAGGCCACACACTCCAGTTCTGGACCCCTCAGTTCAGGAAGGAGACTGAGGTCCTGGAGGGGGGTCCAAAGGAGGGCAACTAGGCTGGTGAAAGAACTCCAGCACAAGTGCTGTGAGGTGAGGCTGAGGGAGCTGGGTCTGTTCAGCCTGGAGAGGAGGAGGCTCAGAGGAGACCTCATCACTCTCTACAACTCCCTGAAAGGAGGGTGTAGCCAGGGGGGGGGTTGGGCTCTTTTCCCAGGCAACTCTCAGCAAGACAAGAGGGCACAGTCTCAAGTTGTGCCAGGGGAGGTTTAGGTTGGACATTAGAAAGAATTTCTTTACTGAGAGGGTGATCAGACATTGGAATGGGCTGCCCAGAGAAGTGGTAGATTCTCTGTCCCTGGAGATATTTAAAAAGAGACTGGATGTGGCACTCAGTGCCATGGTCTGGTAACTGCAGCAGTGGTGGATCAAGGGTTGGACTTGATGATCTCTGAGGTCTCTTCCAACCCAGCCAATTCTATGATTTTATGATTCTATGATCTATCCAGGACTGTGTCTAGTCAGCTTTTAGTAATTGCTCAAAGGATGGAGGGTGGCCTCCCTGGGCAACCTGTGCCAGTGCTGCCTCATTCTCAGAGTTAAAAAGTTCCCTGCTGTTCAAAAGGAACCTCCTGTGTTTCAGTTCATGCCCACTGTCTCTAGTCCTGTCAGTGTGCAACACTGAAATGACCCTGACTCTGCCCTATTCTCACCTTCCCTTAGCCAGTCAAAGACATTGATGGAATTCCCCAGAATGTTCTTTTCCAAACTGAACACTCCCAGCTCTCAGAAGTTTTCTCATAGGGTAGATACTCTAGTTTCTTATTGTCTTTGTGGCCCTTTGCTGGACTCTCTCCAGTATGTTTCTCTTGTATCGGGGAAGCCAGTACTGGTTTGAATAGTTGGAGACAGAGTAGGAAAATATGGTAATTTCCAGCCTATTTGTAAAGCAGTAACACTGAAAGTGTGGGAGAATCTGTGGTTATGAGACCTTTCCTCTGCCCCAGCTCAAGTCTCAACTTCTGTCATAGGTTTCCTGTCTGAGATTTGAGAAGATTCATGAGTTTTTTCAGTTCTTCATGTGTGGATCTTTGTATCTGACTTGCACTTGTGCTGTAAATCTGTGCTGGAAGAGTCTGCTTTCTTTCAGAAGATGTGCACCTTTGGCCTGACTTGAAGATGCAGTCTTAGTGGTGTGGTGCTGCTGTGTATCCATTCCTTTGTGTGCCTCTGAGGTTGGATTTGATCATGTTCTGCAGACTCACGGGGGGAAATAATGCAAGGCTCCCTGCACTAAACCACAGTTGTTCTTTAAAACAGTACAAGTATGTAGTATCCGTGATCAGCTTGCAAGTGAATAGCATTTTTAGGGTAAAAATAAAATTAAAATTTTATTTGGAAAACGTACACAAACCCTACTGGAACCATGGGGTAACATAAACATATAACTATATTCAAGCAATGCAGCTGTCAAAATATTTTCACACGCAGAAAGACAGACGCTTTCATCAAGTCTCCTAATAATTCTTTGCAGCACATTTCACTTAGTACAGAAACTTTGTCTGGAGTACTATTCATTCTATTGAGAATAAACACAGGTTTTTTTCACTTTCATGGTTTACATAGGCTACCTCTGTACCACAGTTGGCTAGAAAATGCATCATAAATTAAGTGCTGCATTTTAAAGCAGGAATTAGAAATTTTCTAAAAATTATATACTTTAATCTGCATCATATAAGGCTCTTGAAGAAGGAAGCCAATACAGTCTTGGGAGTTAAGTAGGACAGTTTATTAAACCAAGTGGAAGTGATCAGTTCCAAGCTTTCCCAGTGCCAGCCAGTATACAAAGCAGAAATAAGCACTGCGTAAGGGAGCACTTTAATGACAGAATCCTCTTATCTTGGAAACCAAGTAATAAAAATAGTTATTATTGTCTGGATGAAGATAGCTTAGCCTCAGCATTAAGTACACAAATCTGCCTTTTTAAAGAATGGCTGACTAGTTCAGAGCTACATAGGTCAGGTAGGAGAAAGCTGTGGCTTTGTTTTGTATATGCTCAAAAGGTGGTTCAAAAGGTAAAAGGCAATAATGGTGTTTTAGAAGAATTAACAAATATTTCTTTTATAAACTTTTAAAACCAGTACTTGAGGCTCGTACTGAAGTAGTTTTGATAATTATATTATGGGTGATAGATGTGGTCTGTGTTCTAGAAAATTTGGAATATTTTTTTTGAGGAATAGGTAAAAACATTTTTTTGACTGTTATATGAGAACAAACAAAAGTAGTCTACCTCTTAATACACAATGTCCTGATGCTGTGAAAAGTCATGTTTGGGAAATGTTTCCAGGCATGGCATAAGCTATCTATTTCTTTGTGATCAGTTTCAAAATAGTGAGGATTGGCTTCTCTCTGGAGAGTCTTCTTAAGCTGTACTGTTAAGCAATTTTGAAGGGAATTGTAGATTAAAAGTTTTACCAACAGAAATTTTTGCTTGTAGAAATTGGTACCTCACATAGCACTCAGTCACTTTACCTCCAGAGAATGTGTTGAGGTTTGTGTTTTTTCTCTCACTGCTTCAGCCTTTATATTCCAATTAAACCACGTAGTCTAACATGACCATATAGTTATGTGGGTGGTCCTGTTAAAATAGTTGTGATCCTTAGATTCTGAGTAGGCACGTGTTTATATCGTGTGTTAGTAATGCAGAAGGCTTTACATGATGAGCAGAAAGATCAAAAATTAGGTCTTCAGCTGGAGCTGATTCATCAGAGACCTGGAAAATAATACTATGGAAATACAGCTTTTGTCCATTCTGCATAATCTAATGTTGTGGTGAATACATGTCAATGGCTTAGGCTATGGGAAGATGAAGCTTTGTCTGTACCCCCATTTCTCACTTTGCACTGCTGCTTCTGGGAGATTCAGTTTATCCCTCTTCATGATATGTCCTGAAGATGGGTCATGAGGATTAGTGTGGATGAAGGGAAAAGGTTTGCCTTGAGTTTGATTTACCAACATGTCAGCTTGGACCTAGGTCATGGAATCATTCACCTGAGAGCTGGAAGTGCCTTTATCAATGCTGTGCTGGGTTTTCTGCCCTGTCTGTAAGAAGCTGACTCCCTTTGTAGGTTCAGAGACTCTCATAAAAACTGTAATCCCCAGTATCAGCCCTTTGCTACTGACTGGTTCTAGGCTTCAGCCAAGAATTTCTAGTAGAAAACACAGAGTTTCATGAATCAATACAACTAAAATTCTGGCTTAAACTTGCAGCATTATGTTGGTATTTCCGAGCCTGAGGATTCTCTGTTTAGAGTCATAGAGCAATAATGCCTTAAAATCTATGATGTCTGTAACAATTGCCTACTTGAACTTCCTAAATCACCAGAAGCATTTGATATATTTCTCCTGATGTCTCCCCTTCCTAAATGATTTGATGTATAATAATCATAATTTGATGTAACCATTCCCAGTCTCTTGAGCTTTTCTTAGTCCTTCGCTTTTGTATCATTTCATTCTACCAGGAAAAAAATAATCTCCCAAGTTGTTAGCACAGTTGAAATTAAATAAAATCACCTTATCTTCATGACATTCCATATACCTTTTATGAATGACAGAATTAGCACTGCTTCACTTCTTTCACTTAAATGCTGTAGTTCTTGTTAACAGTTCATGTGATGAGCAAACTGAGATGTTCAGATTTACAGACTGTTATTCTTTAACCTATTTTCACCACCTTTCTTCTCTCATCTGATTGGGCAAACCCTAGTGCGTTCTTTTGAGATAAAGTGATTTTTGTAACACGTGAGGCCCTTTGAACTATTTGCTTCCTTATTTCCTACAAGATGTAATTATTGCTTCATTAGTAAATTGCAGTAATGAGATTTGTCATGGCCTATCAGTTAGTAAAGGTTTTCATGTTTAATCATTAACGGAATGTTGTAGTTAGACAAATGTTTTGCTGACTGAAAATAGTTAGTGAAATTAAAAATCATTAACTCTTTTGGATGACCTTGAGTTTACAAAAGCACATCCAGTATGCAGAATATGTAAGAATCTTGGGTTTGTTTTGCTTTTTTTACCATGAGGATGGGCAGTTGTATGTGTGTCTTAATATTTCTGTACAGAACATTTGCTTATGATTATATAAATAAAATGTTCAGTGATGAGACATCATTATTGAATTTCTGTGTTTTTACAAATGATTTTGAGTTATGATAATAAGTTGCAGAACAACAGTATGAACAGACATGCTGTTTGGAAAACAGCTCATTTCATGTGCTTCATGTGGCCATTGGGGAAATTCTTTCATTTGTGCATGTGCTGGAGCTTTTGTTTTATGTGATGAAAATGGTGGCATTGCATATAAGAGTAAATAGGAGTGGCTCCCTGACTAAAATTAAGACTTCAAATTGGCAGTCACTTCAATTCCTAGTGACCTAAATGACCTTGGCTTAATGTCAGCCCTTGAGGAGTCAGCAGTTTAAATGACTTCTGCATTATTCTTAATTTTTTTGTTTTTTAAATTGAAAACTGGTTAAATTGAAAACTGGTTAAATTGAAAACTGGATGGGTAGGTCCTGAAAGTTTTTTCTAAGTGATGGGGTTTAATGTTGCTAAGTAGCTACAATAATAAATACATTTGTGTAATATCTCTGATGTTTTTGTGTGATGCATAGAAATATCTATTATCACTAAGAACTTATCAACACCAGTTGATAATTTATTTGAAGGAATGGCAGAAATATCGACATGACACCTGTTACAGCTTAAGATCATAAGAAATGTCTATTTTTAAATCAAAGTCAACTCCTGTTTATATTCCTTTCTGTGCTTCCCACACAACATTGACAGCACTACTGATATTTGAAATTTCAGGCATCAGTGGTAGTTGTGTACTGATTTAATCACTGGCATTGTTAGTCTTGTCATTTAATGCTGTTATTTATAAACCCCACAGAGTAGTGTGAGCTGATCATGACTTCTTGAGTAGGCTTATTTGTCAGTGTAGAAACTGTGCACGTGTTACAATATACCTTCCAGAATCTGGATCACATCTGCAAAATTCAAGCTTTTTGGATGCAAATTATTTAATCAAGTTTTTTTGGTTTTTTTTTTTTTTTATTTGTTTGTTTTTTTGTTGGTTTTTTTTTCTGCCTAAGCACTTTAGTGTGCAGCTTAGTTGATGTGATAATATCGTAGGCCTTGAATCTTGACTTCTCAGATTGGAAATGCCATTGTGCATCTGTCTTCTCATACTTCGTTGGCAACAAGCCTGTTGTGGAAAGCTGAGTTTCGATTCCATGAGGAAAGAAAAAGGTTACATCTTATATAATGTTACATGATATTGGCAACAGTGGTAATCTTGCCTTTCATCTAGTCATACCTGTGTACATATAGTATTTGAAAGGGCATCTTTATTAAGCAGAAAAGTGAAATATACTTGAAAACTGATAGTTTTCTCATAGAATCCTGTATTTCCATATTTATCCTATTTATGCTAATCATGCAGTTGCTGTATATTCATTTTAGCAGATTTTCATTCTGTGCCTATCGTGGCTGTTTTAGCTCTGTAGTTTTTATGTCTGAAGATGATCCATAGAAATACAAACAAGGAATTGTATCAGCAGTATTTCATTACCAAAGCTGAGAGATGTCATACATAATTACTGAAACTAACATCTGGAGTGGTTTTTTGAAGGGAAACCTGCCAGGATTGTTAGCACATACAAAGCAGCATTATCCATATGTATGAAGCTTTATAACTGGAGCAAGTCGGGTGAGTACTGCAAGTAAAAAGTATAAAACACAAGAAAGATCATATGTGAATGTGCCTGTTGTGGTGAAGGGTTCAAGTAAACTACTCAAAGAAGCTTTCCAGAGCTTCCCCAAGTAATTAGTACTATCCAGCTACAGGAGGTTTTGGCAAAATCCTTGGATACAGGTTATTTGAGCTTGCAGTGAAGAATAGAGCTAAATGAAATATGGGATTATTTGGCAGAGGAAAGGTCCAAGGCAGTGTGTAGTTGCAGAATGAGTCTTTGGATTCTTTGCCCTTCTGTCAGGCCATTCTTCATCTCCATTAAAGTTTACTGTAAAAGACATTTTGGTATTGCTGAGGTTCTTGCTACTGGTTCTGCTCCAGCAGCTTTATGGTATGATTTGGAACAAGCATGACTTCTCTTTGTGCTCCAGCCTGTTGTCTCCTCACATGCACTTTTCCCCTACCAGCAGAATGGAGGTAAATGACCTATGAGTGTTTGATAGTTCTAATGAGTATAAGGCCCATCACTTACTTCATGAATGTAAAGTACACAGGAATGATGAGGTGGAAGCTGAGAAGTCATAACAATTCTCTACCACTTTTTTAACATTTCTGCATGTGGGTTCCAGTAATGGATGGGATTTCATGCAGAGTCTGTGCAAGACAAGGCATGAGTAGTGGTATAAAATTCTGGTATAAAATAATACAAGCAAAAGTATGTATGTATTGTTTGTGTTCAGAGTCATTTTGTGGTTTGTTTTTTTTTCTTTTTTTTTCCTGGTGATGATTTACAGTAGGAACGCCCAATAATGTTAATGTGGTTATCACTGTAATCCTCTGTACTCATCTATGCTTACTTAGCTATATCTCTTTCTAGCAGGTGTATTAGGAAAATTGCTTAAAAGGTGAGAGCGTGGGAGGGATGAAATTGATATTTTAAATAATGTTCCCCTGTTCTCCCAGTGTTGGTTGTAGAGTTGTGGGGTTTTTTTAAATCTGGTTCTCCTATACATCTCATTATTGTCATGCATATTCAATTTCTGGCCTTTTTTCCCCCTTATTTTCTGTTAGATAATTTGATGAATGGCAAAAAGACTTAAATATTGATGCTAGATGACTCTTAACTAGGACATCAAAGACATACCCGTGTTCTTGAATTCTGGATCTTTTCAAATAGGATGTAATTTGTGGATATATTTAATATGAATTAGTTTAAAAGTTTGCATAAAAAAGGCCACTCAGAAAGTATTCAGATAATTTCTTTACCAGTTTTGGTAGGTACTCATATACTAAAGAGGTGTAAAATGTTTGCACATGTGAATTTGCAAAATAACCTGCTTTTGAAAAGTGATAAAACTTATCTCAATTTGTTTCAATGAACTGCTTTGACATGCTGAGAGGACAATTTGGTACCAGCTATGCCCAGTACACTGAGAACATCAGTGTGCTGATTACTTTCTTTAAAATCAAGTAATGTTTCTTTTTTATTATTTTATTTTTTCCTTATTTTTGACAGCTTTAAGAAATCAATGGAGCATTAACTGTAAATTGCTCAGCTGCATTAGAATAAAGTAATAGACCAATAGTCTGATACCTTACATGTCTGAGGTTAGAATTTTGTACTGACAGTGAATAGAACCATGGTATGTAGGGTAAAACCAGTGTTTGTAAATAATCATAGTAACCCCAGATCATACTGAAGATCACCTTTTTGGGAGGCAATTATGCACTCTTAATTTTCAAATATTCTTTTGGGAATGAGCTGGAACCTGATGATTTGAGATGTAATAACAAGACACTAGATTTAATCTTGGGCAACTGTAAACTTTGTGAAATTCATGCATAATGTATGTGGATGGCATTCATAAATTAAGAGCAGTAATTTATTTTAGAAATACTAAATAGTGTAATTTATGACACTGATCTGTCAGTTTTTAATTTAGATCTGTTTTTTCATAGGAAAAAATATTGAAAATATGGTGCTTGACAGTCTTATGGATAGAAATGCAAGATACACTGTGCCAGTTCAGATCTGAAACCTTTATTTAATGAAGCTATGTCAGTGCAACAGATTTATGTTGCAAATAAATCTTCCTTGTGCATTTGCAGATCAAGTTAAGCAATTATTTCCTTATGTATTACTGGTTTGTTTTTGCTCAAAAGGAAGTACGTAAAGCATTTACTACAAAAGCTAAAACACAACGTAAAAACAAACTTAGCACAATTACCAACAGAGTGATGATCATTGTTTAGAAGAGAGTGCATCCTCCTCCCTCCCTCCCCAGCCCCTTTAATAACCTTCATGTAATCCTTTAATCCTGTAAGCTTTTATCTGGGGCTTTGTATATATTACCAGAGCAACTTTCTTTCATTACAGCATCATCAAAGAATGGATTTCTGATGTTCTGTAGTGCATAGGGAGCATTAAGAACTTTTAAAACACAATTCCTTTTTGTCACTGCTTTGCCTTTTGGATTTAACAAGTTATTTCCCTCCTGCTTCTCATAATACATTTGAAAGGCTAAGCATTTACAGTTTGGAGGTGTAGTCATAAAAATCTTGCAATTTAATGTTTTTTCTGCAAGACTTCTGTAGTGTGGAATAGCTTTAAGGTTTGTAAGGAATGCCATGGAACTAACTTTATCAATTTATGGTCTAAGAATTCTTTCCCTAGTGTACAACAAGCTGACCTTTTGCAAATTGCAAAGACAGGAGGAATAAATTACATTGTTACAGTAAAAAAGATGTCTAAAGTGAGTATTACATTTTTAGTTTTGAAGGCTGAAGGTCTGGTCATGTTATTTTCAAACTTTACTAGGGGTTGATTAAAAAATTAGTGTTCTACTGTTTGAGAGATTTCCTTAAAAGTTTGACTGCTATCAAAAAGTTTCCAGTAAAAAAAAAAACCAAACAAACATTTATGTCAGTATTCTGATCTTTATTCAAGACGAATCTTGAAGGTATTCAGGCAGTTGTAATTATATTAAATATAATGCATTGATTATATTTTTATTAATTGGATTAAAGCTAGCAGTAATGTCCAAGAATTGTCTCCAGAATAAGCTGCTGAATAAGTCCTGTATTTGTTTTGTGCTTTAAAAGCAGAAAAAATGTAGGCTTCCTATAAGCTGTCTCAGAAAAATCTTGGTGTGGGCTTAAACATCAGATCATAGATTACTCTTGTAATGAAGCTTGGATGTTTTGTAGTTATCTCCAGTGACTTAATCACAGGAGAAATGTCTGTATGCAGAAGGACTAAAAATTCCTCTTCCTGGGTTGTTGATGCTGCCATCCATTGACAGCAGGGAGAAGGGATGGAGGAGCATATCCACTTCTCACCTTGTGGATACTCAGCTTTGGAAAGACTGATTCTCATTTTCTAAGTGCTTCTGTCAGGAAGCATGTAGAAGTTCTACACCCATCTAGACCTTAGGTATCTTTCTGTGATTTTGTGGGGAAAAAGGTAGCTGAACAATGAGAAGGTATAGTTTGCTAGGTTAATTTGATGCTTAGTTGGTAACCGCAATTTATATGAAACGTAACTTGCAGTATTTATGAAGCCAGTTGGCCTTCAGTTTCTTCATGTTAAATTAACATGTTCTGAAGGACTGCCAATTATAATCAGGCATTTTAAGAGAGCAATGTATTTGGTGAAAAGATCCCTTCCAACCCCTACCATTCTGTGATTCTGTGAAGTATTATTTTATTTACTTACAGTGCTCTTTCCATGATTTTTTCTGAAGAATTTTCACATCGTGTTTGTCACCTCAGGTGTTCAGCCTACAGATGATTGCATTGAAATGTAAAAGGTATTAAAATAGGCCTAGATTAATCACAGTGGGTTGAAATGAACTTTAAAGTCTATTGCTTTTGGGAGGAACAAAAATGTCAAGTTGACTGGACATACAAAGGAGGAAGAATTTTTATTAAGTCTTAATAAAAATAAAAATCCCATAATACATTTAACTGTTGCTAGCATATAAGTTTTCATTTTAGTTCAAGTTTAAAATGATGTAGTTATTAGTCGATATTGGTACATTTCTTTGATCAGTCATTGCAGATGGAAACTGCAGTCCAGACAGTTGGACTCAGTGATCTTACAGGTCTTTTTCAGCTGAGATGATACTGTGTGAATAGATACTTACTGTTTTTATTCTGCCCGAATCCACTTCTTTCAAGAGCTCTGCCTCAAAACTAATTAAAATAAATTTATCTGAAGCTGCACAATTGGAAGTTGGAAAGGGACAAAATTAATAATTTTTTTTTCTCTTGTTCTAAGAATAATTATGATTTTATCCATCTTTATTATGTTGCACCAATTCCCATATTTCTTTCACAATTTCTGAGAAAACGTCCTTTAACTATTGGTTTAAGAATTGTTAAATAATTGGGTTTCATGCTTGGCTCTTTTGATCTCGCTTGGGATTCTTAATTTTCTTTCTAAGAAGGAAATGATCTGAGGATGTGCTTATATATTTTTTTTTAAGCTGGTATTTTTAAGTATCGATGTCTGAGCTATAGCAATAGTTCTGTCATTCAGCACTCTTGAAATCAACTTGCTTATTAAGATCATTGGCTATGCCTTCCAGTATGCCAGAGTTATGAAGGATTTCCCTTTTAATTAAATATTTAACTAATTTTTATAAGAAATCTTTACTTCTCCTTCTCCCGTGCTTCAGAATAAATATGACAATTCAGTAGGTGACAATATGACAATTCATTGACAATTCATCACGTTTGCTACTTATATGCAGTCTAAGGACTGTTAGCTGAGATCTCATCTGTTGTTTAACAACAGGGACAGGGCAAGCCTCTTCTGCTGCTTTTTTGTAAAGGTGCCCACTGCAGTGTTATATGGTTGTCTTTCCCTGGGGTGTATGCTGGGCATGGGCTCTGTTAAAAGTAGCACCTCAGGGGTCTGCAGTTTAAAAAAATACTTCACTTCTGGATTTTGGTAGGGCCAATAGCATTTTGGCACAAGTTAGACTTATGGAGCAAGATTGCCAGGGATGAACTCGTACCTGATCATTCATCTGATCTTTCAAAAATAATCAGACTGCTACAAGGAGTCAAATGCAAGCATTATAAACTGGAGAATAGGTGGTTCCATATAAATATTTGGCAGAATTTTTTCACTGTGAGGGTGACAGAACACTGGAAGAGGCTGCCCAGGGAGACATTCCTCTGTGACCTGCTGTAGGTGACCCTGCTTTGGCAGGGGGGGTTGGACTAGATGATTTTTCAAGGTCCCTTCCAACCCCTGACTGTCTATGATTCTATGATTTCATACATCCTGCTTGGGCTCATCATAGCTTTAACTCCAGGGGCTGCAGAGTTGAAATTCTGTCACTCACTGAATTTAGGAAGTCTGGAGCTGTGGGACAGTTAAAGAGGGACAACAAATAATAGCTTTTTATTTTCATGTTAAAATCTCCAATTTTTTTGTTTTCTTTTTCCCTGTTCATTGTCCACACTGCTTTCAACTACATGCATACCCAATAGGACAAGAATGTATTATTTTGTTTAACTGTTTTTCTGTAAAGGTTATATATAATAATTGTTACTGTCTCATGTTTGAATATTAAACTCTCTAAGGAGCAGGACCTGATTTAGTCAATAAAAATTGAACTAGTGAAGGAGATCCATGTCAAAAAAGTGTGCTTCTCTCTGCCCCATGTCAAGTGTGCCTTAAAAGGAGGGTGTTGAGAAAGTTGCAAGAAACTGAAAATGGGGTTTTAGATAGGAATAGCTCTTTCAACCTTAAATATAGCACCACTGTGGCTGCACTCTGTAATTACTGTGTCACTTGAGAACTGCTTACCAATTTTGATGGTTTAAACTATGACAGTCTAATTCTGAGAAATGTTATTTTAGTTCTGTGTCACTTAAAGGGGTGCACAGCTGCTTGAAATTTCTGAATTTACACTCTTTCTGCTTAGAAATTTGGAGACAAAAAAGGAACTCTGAAATGAACTGTCAGGCTTCCTTTAAGGAAGATGATTCAGATCTAACCTTCCACAATAGGTGATATCACTGGGGATAAATGAAGAGCTTTTCAGGATGTAATGCTATTTCACCAGCAGGAAAAAGCTTCATATTTAAGAAAAAAATGCTTTCTGAAGAGCTCCTGGCACATTCGCAGTGTCAATGCTGTTCCTAAGCATTCAGCCTGTATCAGGATGGGAGACATCAGAAGAACAATCTTCTGAAGGCAGAAGGAAAACTAAGATGAAATGAAGGTAATACAGATTGAATTTGTCCCTGAGGTGTTTTGCTCAGAAATCTTGTAAATGTCACATTTTAGTTTTTGCCAACTTTACTTAAAGTAAGATTCCTCGTGCTGCAGTGTGTGTAGCTGTCAGGACGCATTTGTGAAGCTCCGTACCTGTCAGTCACATCGCATTCCTGAGCTTTGACAGAGCTACTGCTTCATGTCTGCACTTTCATAAACTTTTCATAAGTCTTTCCATCAAAGACAGAGAAACTTGCTGGTGAATATAGACTATTAACTCCCCCTACTCCTTATTGTTTAGACTAGCTATTCTACTTTGAGCCCTACTTCCATCCGTGTTTGACAAAAACCTGCTGTGGAAGGTACCTCAGGCTGGTGGTGTGAGTTGTATACATAATGCCCTTCTTCATTAGTGTTAAATTATATCTCACCAACAGTTAAAGTAAATACCCTGTAATCTTAGAAATGTCTGGTGCTTTGTCCGATAAGATCCTTTTGGTTTTTTGGCTTTTTTTTGTTTCCATTTTTCATAAGTCTTGAGGGACACATTTAAAGTCTGACTGGAATTTTCTTGTAGACTTTTCTTTCCTTTATGTATGATGTACCTCCATAGTTTCACAGACTTTCTCCTGGTGCACACCACACCATCTGAAATCAGAACTTGGTTTCTGTGAATCCTGCAGTACATCTGTCAGACATTATAAGTTGTGGTAATTTATGAATTCATACAGGGGTACATATTGAAACCAATGCTGTCTTTTTGTGAAGGCCATCGGCCATTTTGTATCGGCCATTTTCACTTTATAATTTCCTCTAAATTGAGCAGCTTAAGACATTATACATCTGTGGTTAAATGAAGAGCTATCTAGTTGAAGGACAGGATTTAAACATATTTTTCTGAAATGCCACACTGGTTGGACAGGGACACTGTACTGACTAGAAGTTAGATGCAGCCACATGCAACAGTTATTACAAGATAAAAATCCTTTGCAACAATAGATAGTATGGATTTTCTTTTTTGAAGCTTAGTGCTCTGGGATTTTGTGGAATACATTAAATTGGCAAACTGTACATCCTAGGAGTCTCTGTGCAGGTCTTGTCAAAAAGCAGATAATTAAGAAATGGCTGCTCCATTGAAGTTTTACTAGAAAATATTATAATGTATTATATTACATCATATTGTTATATTAATGTATTGTTATACTATGTTGTATTGTGTCATATGTCAAATAATATCAAATCATCTAATATCGTATCATCTCATCTTGTATCTCATCTCAAAACTCATGTCTCGTATCTCATCTCGTGAGTATATTCATGCGTATCTCATGCAGTGTATTTCTTCTTTTATGAAAAAAAAAGATTTTTACATAATTTTCAAGATGTGACTTTGATACTAAGTTAGCTAATTGCTTGAAATAAAAAAGCCTACTTTGGGGAGTGGAGTTGGATTCATTATAATCTTCCCTCCCCCAGAGTTCTCAGGCAACCCTTATAACAAACAGTTTTATTAGGTACAATTTCAGTAGCTTTTTTTTAAAAATAGAGATAATAGCAAGTCTGTTGGTAGTTACATTACATGTGTACATTTGTTTCTGTTCTTAATGTCAAGGAACTTATCTTTATCATAATTGCAGAATGTCATATGATCCTAATGGAGATAGATTTAGACTGGTTGTTGGCTGGATGGTTTTCATGAAACAGAGGTTGTGAACAGGAAGAGTGCATTGAAATTCAGTAATGTGCGTAATTCATCTATCATAATTTAACAAATGGAGAAGACCAAGACAAGCTGCCATCCATCACAATTATTTAACTGCACTCCAGGGTGAGTTAAATTGTATTAAACAACTTTTGGCTTAACAGATTTGGAGAATTGCATTGAGCACATTATACCTTCTCCATCAGCTTACTACTGCTGCTCAATGATTTACAGTTTTGACATTTGTTACTAAACATTTAATTTGAACTAGAGATATTTCAAAGCTGTTTGAAAAACAAACTCACATAGATAAAGCAATCTGTGTCTAACACATAAATGCCAGGAACCAAACCTAAATTGGAAGCAGTACTACTTGAAATCTGAATTATTCTTTAGAGATACCTGCTTGTTCCCTAATCAAGATGGTGGGGGCCCAGGGCCTTAGCAGAACTGATTTTCTAATTTTGGCAGTGGTGTCTAAAGTCAAGGGGAGGTAAATCCCATTGCAATCTTGAGGCTCTTTAGCCCTTAGGTTCAGCAGGTGCCTCAGTTCCTTTGTTGCCTTCTTGAGATGAATAACATTTTGTACATTGCTTGTGTGACAGTTTAGCCAAAGTAAACTTTCTCCCCTTTAGTTAAACCCAAGCTAAATAAAGAGGAAAATCCAATGAACTGAGCAGTTTCTTTGTACTATTCTATATACATGACAAGTAGCCACTTAATCAAGTTCACATGTTGTGTGTTAGGTGAGAAAAAGCTTATCAATTTTTTCTGTGTTCTGATACTGTCATAGAAAAGAAATTGGAGTGTTCTAATGTTGCATTCCAGACAATGATTTAGAGCAAGTATTTGCTTCTGGACCTTGTCACTGGCTGTGAAGGAGACTATCAAAGATGGGTACAAATTGTTAAGAGTTTAACAGTAACAGCAAAGCTGGTGGTGACTGCACAGGGTGGGCTGCTCTGGCTGTTGGATAGAGCCCAGGTCTGCAGCTTATGGATTGATGTGTTGTAGCACTGTTGCCAACTGGAGATTTAAATCTTCATCCTCTGCTCATCTTAACAGGATGTCAAATTTGACAGATTTTAGGACTGTCAGAATTCCTTTCTTAAACTGTTGGAATGTGGCTGCCAATGGACCCGGGGCACTGACCTTGAAATTCTAGCTGTACTGTAGGGCCACATCCTTGGTGTCTGGTCAGGATATCTTCATGGGTGGGATTCAGCAGTGTTACTGCACTGCATGGCTTGATTGAAGAAGCTTAGGATCTGCCCCTAGAAATGCTAGATGGAGCAAAATGTTGAGCAAAATCTTCCCCCATCCTGGTGATTCTGCTGCTAGGCTATGCTGAGTGCAGATTTTGTTTCTGAAATACTGCTGTTACTTTTTCAATATATTTCTTATGATTCTGAATGTAGTACTGTGGTTCCTCTTGCACTTAGGTACACAGTAGAAATATTTCTGCAAACATACTTTAGTTGAGGAAAACAAATAGGGGGCAGAACCACAAGTTGTGGATACTGCTCTTCCTGTGTTCCTTGATGTAGTAACATAAACTACATAAGATGAAACAAAACTATGTTAATTTGAGTTTAATCATAAAAAATAACATAAATTTGCCCTGGTGTTAGTTTGGTGTCTTTGCCATACTTACTCTATTGCTTAGTAACTACTGAATTAACAACATCACAAATAGCTGACTGTAAAATGCACTTCTGCATTCTTAACAAGTTCTGTACTGCATTCAGAATATCCAGAGAAATCCTTAAGATGTTTCCACATGGTGGAATTTTTATTAAGCCATCAAAACATTTTTTCAAGAATTGTGTTTTGTACTTCTTCTCTCCTTAATTGCAGTAATATGATATAAGCTTAACAGTTTTAAAGGATTCTTTTTTTAAAAAATAGTTCTTAATATTTTTTGCATCTGGATGTTGCTTCTCTTATTTTCTGTAGCAAAGTCTGCTCTTTGTGGAAGAGGCTGAAAAGGATTCCATTCTTAATCCAGTCCTTTTCATCCTACTCTTTATGCACCATCCCTACTCTTTAATGCACCATCATTATGCTGAGAAAGTCACATCGATGCTGTCTGAGTTGGGGGGCAGGGCTCCTCATCATTAAGGTTCCTCTTAAATGATGTTCCCTCACAAGTTCTTCCAACTGTTGCCAATGCTGCTTGATTCATTAGTCTTGCTAATTTTTTGAAATTACATCTCTTATGCTTTATTTTCTCTCATAAAAGTATTCCTTTGTGTAGCTCATTTCAAATCCAAAGTCCCATCCCTTGTTGTCATGCTAGAAAGTGTTCTTCGTACTAAGCTTTTCCTTTGACTTGCCTTCCTCACTGAAAGCTTCCTTGCTGTCAGCTTTTCTGGATTATGACATCTGTAAGTCTGCTGTTGGCTGTGACTACCTCTTTACCTCCTCTTTTCTTCCCTCAAGCAAGGCTAGTTAGCTGTACCTGCCTGCTACTTTGTCTTTTTGTAGCTGTCTAGAGGCTATCTTCCATGCCCCCTGGATAACAGACTTCTTCCACATACTTATCTTCATTCATAAAACATCTTCTAACCTGACACTGAGATTATCTGCAAGTAATTAGTCAACTGATTAGGATGAGGGGCAGTGAAAGGCAGCCTAAGATGATTATAATTAGGGGCTTTTGGCAGCGTAGTGAAAGATGAACAAAGATGATTATAGAGAGATAGGCCTTAAAGGCAAGGATTTACAGTTTTTAGTAAAGGATTTACAGTACAGAAGCTGTTGTTGATTTACCATCTGTGAGAACTGCAGCAGTGTTAATTTGACATCTTGTCGGGAGACTCTCTTCACATGTAACTCGATGTGATAGTGATGGGCACTTTTTTAAAATAGGAAAGCCATCTTTGTTGCTTCATTTCTGGTCTGTGTAGAGTAGACCTTCACGGGGACTGTTGTTTGCTGTAGAATGTAGACCTCAAGATTTCATTCTTGTCAGGTTTATTGGGTGCCAAATGGCTCCACATACTGCTGAGGACATTGTAATGCAGAGAATAGTTCCCTGTAAAGACAACACCAGAGCTGGGGCACTGCCATGTATAAACCATGATGTCAACAGCAAGCATAAAAGGCAAGGAAAAATGTGATCAGAGGACAGCTGAGTGGTTGCACATCATCCCCCCTTACCCTCACATCCTGTATCTTCCTGGCTCTGAAGTATGCTTGCTTAAAAGGACAGACTTTTCTGTAGGCCATCTTTTCTGTTTTAATATGCTTATCTTCCAAAAGCAAAGCAAAGCAAGGAACCAGAACAGTGAACAGTTGATCCTCTAGAGGGAAAGAATGCCAAGTAGAAGGGCATTGACAGGACAGGGAGGTGGGCACATGCAAACCTAATGAAGATTCACGAGGCCAGGTTCAAGGTCCATCACTTGGATCAAGTCAGTCCCAAATGTGGGTGTAGGCTGTGGAATGTTAGGGGTTGGAAGGGACCTCTAAAGATCATCTAGTCCAACCCCCCTGCCAAAGCAGGATAACCTAGGGCAGGCCACACAGGAACGTATCCAGGCAGGTTTTGTCCAATGAGTAGATTGAAAGAAGCCTTGAGGAGAAGGACTCAGGGGAGTAAGCAGAGTTTGAGCCAGAAATGAGAGCTTCTAGCCCAGAAAGCAAATTGCATCCTGGGCTTCATCAAAAGAAGCATGACCTGCTGGTCAAGGGAAGTGATTCTTCTTATCTACTTCACTCTCATTAGGTCCCACCTGGAGTACTGCATCCAGCTCTAGAGCCCCTAGAACAGGAAAGACATGGAATTGCTCAAGTGGGTCCAGAGGAGGGTCTCAAAGATTATCAGAGGGCTGGAGCACATCCCCTGCAAAGACAGGCTGGGAGTTGGCATTGTTCAGCCTGGAAAAGAGAGCGTTCTGGGTAGACCTTATAGCAGCATTTCAGTACCTGAAGGGGCCATACAAAAAAGCTGAGGAGGGACATTTTACCAGGACACTAGAGATGTGGTGAGGGGTAACAGTTTTAAACTGGAAGAGGGTAGATTTAGATTAGCTATTAAGAAGAAATTCCTTATTGTGAGGATTTTGAGACACTGGAAAAGGTTGCCCAGGGAAGCTGGGGAGCCCCCATCCCTGGAAGTGTTCAAGACCCGGTTGGATGGGGCTTTGAGTAACCTGGTCTAGTGGGAAGTGTCCCTGCCCATGCAGGGGGGCTGGACTAAATGGTTTTTAAGCTTCCTTCCAATTCAAGCTTATGATTCTGTGAAAGATGGGAGTGGTGGGAATGGATGAATGCCACTAGCTCTTTGGGACTGAAGTATATATCTACTGCTGAAAATCAGCAGAGGAAAGTTACTTTGGTAGCAATAGTATTGTGCTTACCTTAAATAAGTCTCTATTGTGCGTGAATTTGAAGCTAGACTAAAATACTTCCTTAAAAATTTGAAAAGTAAATAGGCTAACCATGAATATGAAAAATATGAAATACAAATTTTAAGGTATTGTGGTTTCTCTCAGGTTTTTCTGAGGTTAGAAGGGAGAAAAACAAAATAAAAACGGCCTAAGAATGCAGGAAATATGTCTGACTGCAATGTATGTGTAAAATGCGGAACACTTTGCTTGTTAATAAGAGAATTTTCTGCAGAAAAGAGGTCCATGATTTTGCAGTACTTGCACAAATATGAAGAAACAGACATGCATTTTGTCAACTATGCTTTAAATTTTACATCTATAAAATGACCTCCTAAGAAATAGTAACTATTAAACACAATGAAACTGGCTATTCATCTTGCAACTACTAGTCTCAATTTTAGAGAACAAAAGCTGCTTATAAATTTTCCTTCAGAAAGTTCTCATGCACTGAATTTCCTGTCTCTATGAATGTTTGTTTAGTCCTTTATTTACTTTTGTTGAGCTCTGTTACTGTAGTGCCATTGTTTGCAAATCAATGCCTTTCTAAAGAAAATACCATTTCCCAGAACGCCGCTAATCATTTCATGCCACAGGTGAATTACATTGCAATTTCTTTCTTTACCTTTGAGAATGAAACAAAGTGTGTAGAGAGGCAAATTAGGGGGGACACTCCTAAAATCTCAGTTCAGATTATTCAAGTTTTGAAGTCAGGGATTTCACTGACAGTGAGAATGATTTCTGTTATATGTGATTGTTTTGCATCACTGCTCTGAGTGTTTGCCTGTTCATTTATTTTCATGAAACATTTTGGACTGGTAGATTCTATATAAAAACATACTATTTTATTTTTATTTTTAACCTGGTAAAGCATTTCCATTCAAAATCCAGAACTCCAGATTAGGAATGGCCTAATTCTGTCCTTCCTACTACTGTTGGCAATTTACTTACTGGCATCATAAAACCACATTAAACCACATTGTGTGTTTGTTTATCATAAGAAATTTCTTTGCAGCAGTTCATAGGTGCTTACTTCTGCTTCCAGATGTAATGTGGAATACTTCTAAAGTCATAGAGGAAGAGAGAGTCAAATTTATATGTAGAATGTTGCTAATTGCAATGATAGAATTGTTTGGTTTATTCTTGTCAATAGGGGAAGAAAGGTAAAATAGTTTATTAAAAGAAGTGGGTGAAAACAAATAGATAGAACTGTGTACATTTAAGAGCATAAAGGGAATAGTTTAAAATTAGTAAGACAAATCATTAAAAAGGTGATTGGAATGAATAATCGTAAATTTGTTAAGCAGACATTAATCTGGTGCAAATTAATGGAATGGCTGTGTGAGAGTCAACTGTGTTACATACACTTAATTCTTCATTAATTAATTGCAATCAACACAAGGCCATGGGAAATAGATCTTTTCCCAAGAGAATCTGATGTTTTGACAGAACAAGTGTTACTTTTCTAGTATATATGACATTTAATATTTGTAAAATGTTAGATTTGGTCCCATGTGACACACTGATTTAGAAATTGGAACGATATAGAATCATCATCATACATCAAGTGTGTTTTTAAAAGAACGACTAATAGGTCTCAATAACATAATTGTAGTCAGTAATCAATGTGAAGTATGTGAAGGTCCTCTGAGGATTAATTTTAGATCTGACAGTGTTTAACCTTTTTATTAGTGATGAGAAAGAAATATAGAGTCATTACTGATAAAAGCATCCAGATGACAACAGGGCTAGTGCCATGGTAAGCACTGATCAGAGAGCTAAGCGATCTTGAAAGCTGGAGTGCAGGAAAGCACTGTGTGTTTTGACACAAAAATGGAGACATTCCTGCAGCCCAAAGAAGCACTTGCAAGGAAACAATGATTGAAAAGGACTCAAAAGCCATATTTTTTAATGTCTGGTTAGACGTATCCAGAACAGGCCCCACAGAGTAGCAGGCAACTAGTAGAACAAGCCTGAATGACTAAATAAATTTAAGATGAGGATTAGGTGAATTCATATTTTGGAAAAATGTAAACCATTTTCCATAATCTTTGAAAGATCCCAGGAGTCAGGAGAGGTGTCTGAGAACTGGAGGAAAGCAAATATCACTCCTATCTTCAAAACTACAGACAGGTCAGCCTTGCCACAGTGCCTGGGAAGGTGGTGTAGCTACTAATTCTGGAAACATTTCCAGTCCTATGAAGGACTAGAAGGTCATCAGGAACAGTTAGTATGAGTTTACAAGGGGAAGTGACCAACTTAACAACATACTATTGTGAAATAACTGGCTTGGTTGATGAGGGGGTGAGAACTCAGTATTATCTACCTTGACTACAGTAAGGCTCGTGACACTGTCTCCCTAAGATCTTCACGGAGAAGATGATGAAGTATGGGCTGGATCAGCAGATGGCAGGGCAGGTAGAAAACCATCTGAACAGCCAGACCCAGAGGGTGGTGGCCAGTGGCACAAGGTCCAGTTGGAGACCAGTGACTGGTGGTGTACCTGAGGGGTTTATACTGGGTCCAGCCCTGTTCAACATCTTCATTAATGATATGGATGATGGAGCAGAGTGCATCTTCAGCAAATTTGCAGATGACACAGAAGTGGGAGGGGTGGCTGATAAACCAATATCACTGGTGTGGAAAATGTAAAATCCTGCACCTGTTGAGGAACAACCCAAGGCACCAGTACAGTCTGCAGGCTGCCCAGCTGGAGAGCAACTTTGTGAAGACCCTGAGGGTCCCCGTGCCCAGTTGGTTGTAATCCAGCATTGTGCTCTTGCAGCAGAGAAGACCAGTCATATCCTGAGCTGCATTAGGAGGACTGTTGCCAAAAGGTATGGGGAGGTGATCTTTTCCCTCTACTTAACACTCAGGAGGCCACAGCTGGAGTGTTGGGTCTAATTCTGAGGTTCCCAGTACAAAAGGAGTGTGGACATGCTGAACAGAGTCCAGTGATTGGCCTCAAACACTATGAGGAAAAGCTGGGAGATCTGGGACTGCTCACCTTGGAGAATAGACAGCTCAGGGTAAGCCAGTGACCTCCCCTGACCTACTGGCCACACCCTTCTTTATGCAGCCCAGGATTCCATTGGCTTTCCTGGCAACAAGGACACACTGCTGGATCATGGATAATTCCCTGTCTATCAGGACCCCCAGATCCTTCTCCTCCAAGATGCTTTCCAACAGTCCACCCTTAAACTATATTAGTGCTTGAAGTTCTTCCTTCCCAATTATGTGTATAGTTAATTTTTGATTTATACACACATATAATCAATACAGTTAAAGCATGCACCAAAAAAGAAACTAAAATTATTATGATATATAGATGAAATAACTATTTTTGATCTTTTTTTAATTAATGGTAAAAAAACTCTTTTGTTCTCTTAGTTAAAATACTTCTATTAGTAATAGATTTTTAGGGACAGCTATGTGATTGAATATACTTCAGCATTTTAAAAAAATCTTGGTTTAACATTTTATGATGCAACAGTTCGAAGGTCTGCCTCTAAGTGCAGTTTATTTTGATAATTTCAATTTTTTTGGCTGAGTTCTTGTGAGATCTGATTACATCATCACTGTTGTTACCTCATAATGCATCTGTCAAAGAACTGTTACTAAGGAGAATCATCAGCTCTTCCATTTTCTCATTGTTTTCCTGTGCTTGCTTTATTAGGATCTCCTTCAGACATCTGTTTCTTTGAGGGAGTTTTCTTAAGCCACTTGTCCATTTAGTGAGGGTTACTCTACTTTGTTTAAAACTAGATAACATCTAAAAATCCTCTTAACCAGACACACTTGTACAGCAGCACATTGCAATTTGTTTAATGCAAATGATCGAGTGAGGGCACCACCATCACCTGCTCTGTGTTGCGGAGCACCCACTCTTCCCCCCTCAGGAAGATGTGACTGTCTGACATACAGACCAACTGTGGGTGCCAGTGTCTGGATGTATATTAAATATTCATAGAGCTTCCTTTCTTATCTTTATGGTTGGTTTTTTTGTTTTTTTTTTTTTAAAGGTAGAATATCTAATAGTTTATTCCCACAGTCCAATTAATTGCCTTGCACACACTCCCCTTTGGAGATCTCTGCTCTAGGTTGTCCATGTGTGAGGGTGAGGGACATGAGATGACCTCTAGAGGTCCTTTCCAACCTCAACCTTTCTGTGGCCCCGGGATTCAAAAATCTGAAAATGCTGAAAAGTAACTTTACGAATACATTTAAGTGACATGTTTGAGGTGGTGATGTGATGGTAGCTGTATTATTCTATGCAAATGCTTCTTCCAGAGAGGAAGACAAATAGGAAGAGGACACAATAGCTGTAGATGCATAATCTACAAATTAATAACAGGAGACAGTTGTAGGGGAAAGACGTATTTCCCCACCTGAAAATAAAGAAAGGACTGTCTTGCAAGTTCATGGAAAAAGTACTGTGAGGGGCTGTAAGATGAATAGGAACATCTGCTGAAGTGAGAAAGATTCAACAAATCTCCAGCAGCAGCAGAGGGAAAGAAAGGCATTTTGTGAAGGAAGCTTAAAACCAAAACAAACCAAACCACAAAACTCTAGGGACCTAGAAATATTAAAAATTATGGAAAAAACCCACATGCAAAGAACACTAAATTACCATGTTAAAGTCTTCTAGAATGTGTTTAACTTGAACAAGTAATTTATTTTTTTTTCCATGCTGTTTAGTTGTGGGATCTCACCCTTGGCTCCAAAGGGAGCAGGGGAACTGCAAGCTGTGAATAGGTCAGGCTGGATCAGAGTAGGGTGGGGAACCTCAGTCCATGATTTGATGGGACAATAGGAGAAATACCAGAGGCCACCCATGAACGGATTTGAGCACTAAGACCTGAAATGGTGCTCAAATTAAATAATAGAATGCAGCGAGCTCAGTAACTCTGACATCTCCATGATTTAAAATGTCTAAAATCTGTGATTGCATATGTCATTAAAAGATGTGCTCTGGTTCAGGCAGGAATTAATGACTTTAAGACCTTAGGTCTGTGCTGGTACATCGGGTTAGACTGAGTGATGACAGATCGATGTATCAGTGTCTCACATCCACTTGAAATATTCCTGTATGTAAACTTCCTTGACACTTGACATGTAGTTCTTAGCACCCATGGGAGTCTTTAGAGCTATCAGCTATCTCAAGAAATAAAGACTAAAATAACTTTTATTAAAATTTTAAAACATTTATATAAGACACATCTAAATAAGAAAATTTCTCCCAAAGCTCGACTGTTTATTTTTTTTCTGTAAGTAACTATAAGTAAAGTATGAAAGATACCTCATAATACATGTAAAAGATATATCTGTACACATTGTATATAACAGGTTATACAGTATTACTAAAATACGGTAATAAAAAGTGAGTATTTTCATGTAATTAGGCCAGAAAAATCTCAGCTAGTCTAACTTGTCATAAACCAGTCCTGTTCTAGACTGTTTGACTGACTATCAGAGCCCTTTCACAAAAGATCAAAGGTGCTGATCCCAGTGTTTTGACCTTGACAAAACATCTCTTTTATCAGGCATGGCTCAGGAATTAGTAGAAAGAAAAAAATTACAAAAAAATTGAATCAACCTGACAGTCTTTGGATGGTGCTCCAGTTACTCACACTCAGACCTGAAATGTTTACTACAAGGTTGGAAAGTGTGAAGCTCTGTGTGGCCTTGATTTGTGTTTTTGTTGTTGTACACTATTTAAGTGAGTTTACTACTGTCTTAATGCTTTTATAAGCAAGAATTGGAAGTTATTTTATCTGGGTAGTGTAGTGATAACGCCCTGTTCTACTAAGCAGGACTTTCAAGTTTGCTCCTTGGGTCAGATAAGCGTGGGCATGTCTGTTGCATCAGTAGTGTTTTGAAGTTTTCAAATGTATATCTCTCTTATAGTTGATCAGACCTTGTGAAAATGTCAGAGGTTTCTAAAATTAATTATTTCTTCTCCATCTGGGAGGAAGGTATGGATGTGATTAATGAAATAAAGTATAATTTATTGCAAGAGATAATGACTAAAAATGAGAGAAAAAAAAAAAAAAGCGGTAGCTAGCTGCGTTTAAAAATAGAATGTTATTTATACCTGTGGCAAAGTGAAAGCCTGTTTTGCTGTCTGAATTTAACAAGCAGACCTGGGATTCAGCTTTGGCACTGCGAACAACTGGAGGTGTTATTGATGTAGTGAACTAATTACCCGTGAGATGAAGTTGCCTGCTGGAAGTTTTAGACTGCTTCATCACTGTGGCACCTCCTACAGGTTAATTCATTGAGCACCACAGGTAAAGCCTCCAGATGAAGGTCCTGCTCTCTTTTCATCCAGGCACAAAGAGCTGTACTGACAGCAGTAACTAAATCGAGATGAATATTTTCCTGAATTATTGATCGAGGAGCCAGAGCTTTATCATAGAACTAAATGGTTTGGGATGCATCTGTAACAGTTCATAGTCACTGTATGGGAAATCACATACACAGTAGCTTTAAAAAGCAAAACAAAGTGAGTAACATCCTTTCTCACCCAAAGGAAAGCCCCTAGATTAAATGCAACAGAAAAACTGAAGATTTTAAAAAACAGGGAGTTAAAAAAAAAGAAAAAAAAAAAAAAAAGGGGTGTGGAGGAATTCTTTTATTAGCAGGCAGGGAAGGGGCTCCATGGGCTTCAATAGGTGTTTGAATTCTTTCTATGAATAACATTTTAGTATGGCATGTTCTCAAATGTCTCAGAACACACATTGAAATTCAAAGCATAAACAGCTCAATTAGGTGATAATTTCACTTAAAATTTATAGGGAAAAATGCCATTTTTAAGATACTCTAATAACAACTGGAATGACTACCAATGTGTCCTTCTGTTTTTTCAATTGCTCTATTAGTGGAGTATGAAATTCAGTATATTCTGTACAAATCTAGACTCTTACTAATCTATTCTGTACAAATCTAGACTTACTAATCAGGCAGACAAAAGTCATGTTAACATGATAACATTATTAGTTTTATGAAAATAATTTAAGATTGCAGAAACATTTATACAGAAATGTTTAGTGGTTGGTTGGTTGTTTTGGTTTGGCTTTTTGTTTGTTTGTTGTTGTGTTTTTTTTAATAGTGGTATAGCTGAAAAGCCTTTGAGACCAGCAAAGATAATGCTGCCTTTGTTCTTTACTTAAGGCTGGAATTGTGATTGTCTGTATTTCTCATCCAAGCTTAATATGCTGTTATCTAACAGGATGCACTAAGTGTTTTGTAACAACTGCAGAACTCATCAAGCAAATGGAAAGATTAGCCCTGAAATCAAGCTTCAAACTTTTAGTTTCTCACAATCAATAGGCAAGTAATGCACGGCAGATTTCTAATGATATTGAGATTGACTGCTTAAATCCTTTTTAAAGTTCAAAGCTGGAAACAGATTGTGTGTACAAGCAATCCACTGTAGAGTTTCTAAGTAGGGGCTTGTGATAAATAAGTGAAATTAGGTTTGACTGAAATGGCCCATCAGTCCCATATGGGTTTAGCAGGAAGATTCCAGGCTCAAAAAGACAGGGGTTTTGGAGAAACAGCAAGCATTGGTTTCACATCACCTGAGACTGCTTTGTGGAGTCTGTCTTCTGAGAGACACAAAGACAAGAGGCTCATTAAAAATGAGCAGCACCAGGGAGAATGATTGAGCTTCAAGTACACTTGTGTTTTTTAGCTTGAAGAGTTTGAAGGTGAAGATACATTTTAAAAGCTAAACTGGCAGATGATAAGAATGCTGTCAGGTTTCTCGGTGAAATCCCTTTGTATATAGATAAATAGGATAGTATAGTAGTTTTTTGACAATGAGGAAAAACCCAAAAAAACACCTAAAGAACTTACTCAGCTCAGAATGTCCTGATAGTTGGATTAAATGGTAGTAAATCTCTCGGCTATCAAAACTGGATTTGATAAAAGAGATTGTCTTCAGTCCTGCTATCTTGTAACTTCAGAGGCAGCATTATTGTCTGTTTAATTTTTAGAAGCCAAGGAAGAAATGAGTCTTGGGGCTCATTTCAAGGACATTCTATGCTGTACTGGCAATCCAGCTGCGTTATCTCAAAGATTGTTGTGGGGCTGTTACCTTAGAGCTCTTCCAAGACTTTGAATGATTTTGCACTGTTGTTTTGTGTACTGACATTAGAAAAATTTAATGATACTGAGCTTTACAATCACAGTTTAACTTCTTATTTGCTTATTCTGATATAATCTGTGCTTCTGGCAGATGAAGTTGTAGCAGTTATTCAGTAATTGATGTAATTTAAAATATCATAGGTTTTCATTATTCTGTAACAGCATAAGGATTACATGTCCATGTCTGTCCATTTGTCTAACCACCACTGTAAGGCAAGGAATGAACAAAGCAACTTGACCTGTGGAGTAAGTCTTTGGTTTGATCAGTGAGACCACGCATTCCTAACTTGATCTGAATTGTAAATTTGTATGATAAATTTTTTGAAGCAGCATAGTCTTTTTCTTTTTTTTTTCTTTTTTTTTTTTTTTTTTTTTGTAGTCTCTTAGCATGAAATGCAGCTGTAAGCTGATTTGTTTTGTGAAAACCTGTATGACTCTTGGCACAACTGTAGACAAAAGCACACTGGTTGCTAACTGTGTTGTTTATTTTTGCCTTTGTTCACATCCACTCATTCATGCACGTCTGTTACAACACGAGGAAAAACTTTGGGGGAGATAATTGCACAGCAAAATTTCAAACTAAAATGAAGATACTGGCTTTTAGTAATTTTTCAGGAAAAAAAAAAAAAGTGTGATTTTTCAAAATTAATAAGTTCTATAGTGAAAATCTGAGTACACTGGGGCCAGGAGCTTAATGGCTTTATAAGTTGAGTGCCTGGCAGTGCTGGTTGTGGGGGAGGTCATTTGACTGTTTTATTAGCCTGTATTTCTACAGAGCCCTAGGGTGGATGCAGCATGAAAATGTTTGTCCTCATGACAAACTGAAAACCTAGTACAGAGTTTCCTGAATGGATGTTAGAACAGTGGTCTGGTGCAGTCTCTTAATCACAGTCTTGATGATTGTATGTTTCTTAGGTTATGCTGTGTTTCAAATGAAGTAAAGTGTCGGGGTGAGCAGACCCTTTATTATGATGGATTTTGGCTGTGAGGTTTGCAGTTCAGTCCTTTCCTTCCAGCTGGGGGAAAACAAAACAAAAAAACAGACTGGATATCCCCACCCTGTTTTTTCCTTCCTTCTGAACTGCATTTTATTTCATCTCACAATTTTCCAGATTTCTTTCTTGAATAACACCTGTTCAGTTTTTTTATTCTGTTCCATGTGAAGTTTTGTGTTGGTTTCCTTAATGTCTTCCTCTACTGTCCTCTCCCCTCACCTGGACAAGTTTTTCAGGGGCAGCTCTGCTGTGCTGTATTTTAATGATAAATGAAGATGCAGAACTACTCAGATGAGGTGCCAGTTTTTAGTATAATCGGTTAAAACAGTGGAATGAATATCGAGCTACTAAAAGCATTCTGCTGTCTTCTTTCCTTTTGCTGAATTGCCTATCTTAAACAGATTTTACTTACTGCAACTGCTTACACCCTTTGTAAGTACCATAGTGAGAGATTAGTGGTGAGTGATTTGTGAGTTTACCCCTTGTCAGGGAAGCACTTAACCTAAGGAAACAATTTAAGATTTTGCTTCTAGGCGTTGGTAGCTCTGTAAGTACAAGTGAGAGCAGGAAAATAAATAAAAAAAATCTAATGAGTGATTTCATACTATATTCAGGTGTTCCCTTTTTAATTAAAGGTGCACATGCTTGAGTATGTTTTGGTGATAGCTCTCCTCAGTGAAGAGAAAGGAGAAGTGAAGGTACAATTGCAATAAAATCCAAGTTAGGAAAGGATAGAGTATGGGACATAATAATTACATTAATTGGGGCAGCTTCTGTTACCAACATGAAAAATTACAGATGCTGAGTGGAGAAGAGATATATGTGTAGGTGTGTATTTCATCCCTCAGCTAGTAGAAGGTTGTAGTGCTGCAGACTACTGCTTCAGAGTCACAACTCTGAAGCTGAGGTATGGCCTGGGAGTTGCAGTGAAAATTACCCTCTTTCATTTCTTTCTCAAGAAAGAGTACAGAAAACATTGTCATATGTTTTACTGCAGTCTTGAAAACCAGAGGTGTCATTTCAAGACCTTTAAGAGATACTGCATGTTAAGAAAAATAAAGTATAGCAAATTTTACCTTCTGTATATATTACTGCATTATGTGCATCTGTTTCCAACCCTTTGAGTAGGTCCTTACTAGTCTCCATTTCAAGTAAATGGGGGAAAAAATAACTCTCTGACATCTCTGTTCTCTAGCATCTGCTTTCTTTGGCAATGAAGATGACTGAATGCTTTTACACATTTAATAAAGGGATTTTATGCACTTCTTGGTGGTAGTGATAAAAATAAATTATGAGAACCCGATGATACAAGCTTTATAAAAGAAGAAGTGTTCAGCTGTTTTGTTTGTTTGTTTGTTTTTCTCAGGAGGCTTCCAGACTATCTTTTGAATTTTTAATTCTATTTTAAGAATGTCAAAAGAAGGTTCCTTTTGTTAGTTATTTATAGGTCAAAGCTTTATGTTAAAATGTTTCCAGCAATTCATACAGGAGACTTCATTTTTAAAGCAGTATTTTCCATGTATTTATGATAAGCAAGATACAAAACATATGGGAAATCTGTCTGCTATTTGTTAGTATTTATAGTTTGACCACAGTCCAGAATTTTGGCAGGTTGACTCCAAAGCACATGAACATCATCTGTCTCCCTTTTGCAACAGTTATGCCCAATGCGACCTTTTTAATACTGCCTACACATCTGTAGGTTAGAAAATTGTTACAAAAATATGTTGCAAATTGGACTCTTAGTTGTTCTTGAAAAGTCTTTTCTTTCTTATAAGGCTTTCTTTCAAAAAAAGTTGTCATGGTTTTTACATTCCAAAAGTGAATTCCCTGATCCCTGAACTCGATTGTAAAATTAATAAATAAAAAGGTACAATTGTATGTATATGAAAAGAAATAGGAACTAAAAAACCTTCAAAATTAAAAACCACACAAACCACCAAACCCAACCCACACACTCACCCTTCTGCCCCTAAAATTTATCCATAGCCACTATTTGCATAAGGAATATCTCATTAAATATTAACATACATTGGACTGGAAGACCAGCTACTAGTTAAAACTAGTTTTAAGACCCAGCATGACATCCTTCCCTATTACTAAAGCATAAAATCCAAATGACTTTTTAAATATGTTTAACACCACCTTTCAAAACAGAGTTTCCTAAACACATTGATTTCTACATAATCATATTTCATTTCTACATATTCTTATGCTTTCTTTATTGGATTGAACACCTGAATATTCCTTTTGGTAGATGTATTCTAGTTAATGTCAACTGCAGCAGTGTTATAATCTATGTTTGTAAGCACACGTGTGCACTTGCCCATATAATCTATGCCATACATTAAGAAAAGCTATCACTAATGTTGCACAATCAAGCACCCTGGCATTAAAAATGCCAGAAATAAGTTTGCTTACAGAATTTCAATGTGCACCCATTTTCCCCTGGGCCTCGTAAATATTCATTGATATAAAAACAACATACATATATGCATATTGTTTGCTACATGAGGTGGGTGATAATTATTTTAGGAGCCCTTGTTCAGTATCTTTTATCTGTGGTGAGAGGTGTCTGCTCCAGTGATGTCTTGGTATCTTAAAAGGAGTTTGAATACAAGTTTTCAGAGGAAACTGTTCCTTGTTTTCAGAACTTTTCACTGGAGTCCAGGAACTCAAATTTTAAATTATTCTCTTTATTTTAAATTATACTCTTTAAATTTTAAATTATTTTAAATTATTAGACAAATGTAATTTCTTATAAAACAGTTTTTTTGCCTAGATGTGGGCAAGTTTCCAGATGAAATTAGAACTGATAGAAATGCCTTCCATAAAATGCAACTTTGCTGCAGTGTCCCATGTCACTATAACTGATACGTTTTTGGCAACACTTGGTGTTGATTCAATTTCTGTCAGGTAGGTAGAGGTAGAAGAGAGAGAACAACTGTAAATGTTTTATGAACATGTAGTGAGCTTTTGAAGTCTCATAAATAATATCTTTAAATGTTTATCTGAAGTTACTTTTTTCTGTATACTGTCATCATTTCTGATACTGCTGGAATCTGATCCATGAATTCAGAACTCTTGTAGCATCACTATACCAGCTTTTCCACTTGTCTAACACAATTTTGAATCATATTTTATTTGGTTTTCTCCCTTTCACCCAGAATTAATATCTGGCCTTTGTTAGCAAAATACATTATTTTACCTCATCATCTTTGCTCTGGTTTATTGAGCTTTTTCCAGTTAATTCTTTTATCCTCTACCTTTCTGAGCACAGTGGCAATCAGAGAAGTACTTTAATTGTAAAGTCTGTTTCTTCTTGCTCCTCTCCCTCACCACTGCACATATGCAGGCTTGATAAAATGTAGAATTATTTTTAATTATCTTTAAATCAGCTTTTTATTTAAATTATCTCTAAAATTTTAAAGATTTAAATTATCTTTAAATTATCTTTAAATCAGCTTTATGCATCATATAGTTTTCCAGACTCCCTGACCAGTAATCTATATTACAGTATTTTACATCTCTGAACACTTGCCTCTAGTATAGGTCAGAAACCTGGTGTATTTTGAGAGAAAATAAATGTCCCACTTTCAAACACACTACCTGGTGTTGGAAGCTCACTTGTGAGGATTTTTGGTGTGTGTATGTCACTGCAGATATGTGGCAGTTCTGCCTGTACTTTGGAGGCACTCAGAGAAAAAAAAGTTTCTTTTGCTAGCTGTCTCTGAGCTAATGAGTCTGGAAGGTCCTTTTAAAGTGTAAAGCTGTAACACCTTTAAAAGGGCAGCTATTTTTGCTGAGAATCTAGGCACAAAGTAGAATCCAGGCAGGCCCACATGTCCAGTTTGTAGCACTTTCATTGTCCATCTATGGAGCTGTAGTTCATTTACTTGTAGCATTACTGACTCAACCATTTGTTGTTTTCAGAGAGGTGAACAGTGTTATATTAGACAATTATTGTCATCTCCCTGTTTGATAAAAATTATACAGCAAACCAGACCTGCCATGCAGGCCTAGAGGTAGCATTTTAAGTTTTTTTATATTCAAGATTGTCCACTGATTCACACTTTTGCTTTCTCTGTTAGCCAGTTTATATTTGAGATTGGCTTTTTATTGTCCAATTTATGATTTTCTACCTGCTCCAAAAGGAGTAGTTGTTTTATTCTCTGATTTGATGGTTTCTTGGTTTAGGGGCTCCTGATCTCATTTTCCTAAGACTGTGTTTCTAAGATAATTTTCTTATTGTCATGGGAGTGTCTAGATAGGTTGATTGCCCCCAAATCTAAAACTTTAAAGATGTAAAAGGAAGCAGAAGGCATCAAGGCTGGGGATGAAAGCTGCCTCATCCATGGTCTATTCAAGCTTCACAATTTCAGTTTGTCAGTTATTTCACTTTTTGTTTGCTTTGTTTTGTGGTCCAGGTGATGTGCTTGGTCCATTGCTGTTGGATGCAGGCATGTTCACGAGGACAGGAGGTAATTTAGCTGGCTGAGAAATGGTATATTCTTGGCTTAGTCAGAGACTTTTTTTATAGACAGAAAGAAAAGATCCATTGACTACTAGGAGATTAAGCTTTCATTGCATTATCAAAGCTCCCTGATACTGCATGTGATGTATACATCCGGCTATCAGAAGCTTTATTTCAAAGAATATAGATATAGATATAGATATATTGGATATAGAGTTAATCAACACAAACATTTCCAGTGTGAAAATGAAAATAGAGATACAACAGAATTCAGAATACTTTTAAGATGAAATAAGAATATTAATAAAATCAGTAAATAGTACGGGGATCAGTAAACACCTTCTGGATTCATCTATTCTACAATAGGATTCATGGTACTATGGCAGGCCAGAAACCACAGGGTTTTGCTGTAAAGGAAAAATGTGTTTCTTTTCCCCAAGCAGGGCCTTTGTATTAATTCTAGTCTTGTGTTTATGTTCCCATCCAATGATAGCATTGATACTCTTAAGCTTTACAAGTTTTAGGACATCCACATTTAACAGCAAATTTTTGATAGAACATACATATTGATCTGAGAACTTTGCAGTATATTGGGTCAACAAAAATAAAAGAGTATCCAGTGTAACTTGATCTTTTTGCTATGTTAGCTTTTGTTACTTAACCGATTTTGTCCTCTATGATCCTACTTTTTGATAAGGTATTCTTGAGCATTGCTTCATAACAGATGTTATAGTTACAGTCTGTAACACAAAATACTTGGAATAAAACTTTATTCACACTGGTAAAAAAACCAGCGTATTCTCTATCCTATTTACTTCAGTTGCTTTCATCTTAAGTTATATTCCTCATTTAAGCTAATAAATTTTTCAAGACTTAAAACAATTTAACCAAATCAATATGGAAACATGCAAAAAGAACTACATTTGGAGAGTGGCATAGCTATACTGAACTGGATTCATGATGGTTAAATAGATAATTGCAGTTGAAAGAACCATAAGGCTGGAATAGACTTCTGTTGCATCTTGTACATTTGTCGATTTCTTTCCTCTTAGGAATCCAAAAATATCTATAATATGTAGCAAACGCCAAAGAATCTTAATGGGAGATGTATCTCCTGTTTTACTCATAAATATTTCAGTTAGCACAGAATTAACCCTTTAAAATGCAGTTTGGCTATCCAAACTATTAATTCCAGTACAACAGGTGAGGAAATTGCTTTGCTTGATTAATCTGTATAGCAGACACTATGTATTTTGATTAATGGCAAAAATGTGTAGACTTTCTCAAGTGTTCTAGTTAATTATAAACAACTGCCTAGCTTGGCAGTGGCTTGTGTTTCAAAACAGTGCAATGATGACAGGCATTAAAGACTGCTGGTAATTTTCCAGATTTTACTGGCCTGTGTTGATATGAAGTGCAGATAACTTTTTATGAAGTGGAAACCAGAGTATTGTGACTAGAAAACGGGCAAAGGACTGCAGAACAAAGCTTCTAGAAGGAATTGAGTAGGTGAAAATGTGAGGTTTTGTCAACTGTTTTAATCTGGTTCTAAAGAACTTAGTATAACTTGCAATATAGATACGAGGGTCAGAAATTTGAGAAGCAGGCATAAGCCATTAGAACTGTTGATGATTCTTGATTTACAGTAATTGGTCCTTGGCTAATTAGTATAATCTTTTTTTGTTGTTTTTTTTCCGGTGAGATTTTCTGTGTTATTCTTAGTACCGTCTATAAACTTGCCTATCCTTCCAACATATATATATATATATATATATGTATATAACATGTATATCTTAATCTACAAAAGACTTTCCAAAGGGTCATGGCTGTGCAAAGCCTTTATTAGTACTCATCCTTAGTGACTGGCTGTAAGAAGAAACATGGCTTGGCTTCTGTGCTCTTAAAGATCTTACATATGCTGGCCGGTTCTCTGGATAGGTGGCTGTAGAGTTTGACTACTTGTAGTAATACTTGCTGCAGTTTGCTTATTAGTTGTAGGTGGAACTGGCTTCAGAATGTATGGACTTCAAAAGTTTCTTTTAAACTCTTCCCATAACATCTGTGAAGGTTACATACCCCTTTTGATGAGTTACAAACTAATAAATTTTAAAAGGTTCGTAGGATTATAAGTGGCAAGGATAATAGAAAAAAAAATGGAATCTTGATAGTGATTTAGATATAGAATCCCAAAAGACATGAAGAAAAAGAAACAGTGAGAAGCTATTTCATGTTGACAGGCAGCAAATGGTCTAGACAAGTAGAACTGTCATAACATTTATCCCTGTTTTTGACAACTTCCTATCTAGTGAAAAGGGGAGAATCCTTTGCTAACAATCTGGTATCACAAGCTCCTCACTTATTACCAGTATTGGACTTTTTGCAGCATTTGACAGTATTTGAGCAAGAAAACAGAGACTTTTCTATGTCTTCTTACTGCTAGAGATATGTATGATGTTAGGAGGTATGGGAGCTATTCTGGTACATTCATTTGCCTTCTGTTTGAACTGTAAACTCTCATTTATGCCAGGTTTTATTTGGGATTAAATTTTTTGCCTCAGTGAATAACATGATTTTCAAATTTATGCCCTAGTATCATTTGCAGTACCTGTGTAAGGCTACTACCTTTTGCTTCGCCTGTGGTTTATCTATTTATTTCTTTTAATAAAAAAGCACAAATAGATTGAAAGTTGATGTTTTGCTTTTGTGTCTGAAGCTTAGCTTGTGGCATATTGTATGAAGTTTGAAGTAATATTTATTTAAGTATCAGAACAAATGTATAAATGACTAAGTTTTCTAATCCTTCCCACTGGAAATGTTGCAAGTGTTATTTGATATACTTTATACAAATCTCTTGTATTTATTAATTTGTTTAGTGATAATTTCTATCTTTCGTTATCACTGAGACAAAATATTAAAGTTTGAAGTTGCAAGTTCTTTAATGGATTTTCTGTTCCCACTGTAATATGTAGTTGAATCTTATGCAATTAAAATTGTACAGAAAGATAAAATGTCCAGAGGTGCTGATTTCCCTGATATACATAGAGCTAACAAATACTTCCTATAGAAAGATATTTTAGAATGGAGAGCAGTATAGGATGACCTGTACCCAAGGGCAGGGCAAACACAATATGTCTAAAAAGATCAATGGCCCTGTAAGAGAACAAAACTCAAAACTATTTGGTGATTCCATATAAAATTAATCTGTTTTGACAATTATGTGCTTCCAAATTGCAAGTCATGAATCTCAAATATTAACTAGAACTAGATACTAGGAAAGCTGGACTTCAGTTAAGAGGTTATATACCTCTGCTATTATCCTACTTTTTTGAATATGTATTCTGTAATGCCACTTACAATGGTCTAGGAAAATTTAGATTTTTTTAAAGATTTTTAAAATAAAACTAGATTTTGTCTGCTATCCATTTTAATGCAGCTTGGCCAGGCTAAGCCTAGTGTGTCTATGGTCTGATAGCAAAGATATCAGAGTAGCTCTGAAGTTTAGTTTTGTTTGAACAGATGCAGAATTTACCTTAATATGGACTGAAATATCTGTGACTAAGGTTATATTTGTTTTCCTGAATAGGGAAGATGTCATTCTTCACTGAAGTGAAACATCAAACATCAGAGAAAGCAGATTTTTTTTTAACACTCCATTTAAAAAAGCTGGAAATTTTTCCTCTCAGCCTAATGGAAAAAGCAAAGCTTTTCCGTTTTCTTGTGGATAATGTTGGATTCCATTCTTCTAAATTCGTGACGTTGGATTTCTTTTTTTTCCTGCTCCAGCTTGGGATAGTGTGAGCTTTGATAACATGTTATTCTTTTCTCAGTTACTTGGAAGAGAATGGGAAAAAAGAGAGGAAATAATACTGTTTTCTTTCTGAGAGTTTGAGCCTGTGTGTAGATTGGCTTTTTGAGCTAGATGTGCTGTATTGTACCAGAGATGCTGATCCCACAAACACCCAAGCTGATACCCTGTTGTGGCACAGCACCCCTGGGACCATCTAGTCCGTCCCTTATCTGGAAACCAAGATACAGAAATGGGAGCTGATGTTCCCACACTTAGTTTTCTTCCACCATTCAGGTTCTCAGGCATGGAATAGTTTGTTTCTCTTAATCATTCAGTCTTTTGATGTTCTGATTTTTACTGCATTTTATTTTCCTGGTTTGTTTTCAGGTATCCCTGATGATTGTGTCATAGTAGAAAATTTGCCTACTGTTCTGAATCTGCTCTTTTACCCTTGGGATTTTATTTTCACGACAAGAAAATTTTATGCTCTCTCAGAAAGTTATGATTAATAAGTATATAATCATTTGTATTAAAAGACATTTTAAAATTACATGGCCTGCATTGAATCATGTTACAGTTATCTATTATCTGCATGCCTTTTTTCATTTTTATCTTTATGGGTATTTTACAGGGTGCTGTACTTTTGATGAGCCTCTGGCTTCCTGTGGCTACAGCCAGTCAGATGATGATGATCTTAACTGGGATCAGGTGAATGCACCACTAAAACCCTCCTCAGGACAAGGGATGCCGTCAGGTTGGTCTTTCATTTTGATTTGTTTCTCTTTGATGTTAGCTTATCTGTTTATTCAGCATTTCTTGACAGCCCTCTTGTTAGAATGCTACTCTGTCTAAATCTGTTTAATTGCAATGCTCAGATCCTCCAAGTGACTTTTTATGAGGGATGTTTTGCAAATCTAAGGTTTTCCTTTGTGGTGTGGTGAACAATAAGGTTAGGATGTAAAAAGAGGAACATGGTGTCTTGAGGGGAGGCAGAAAGAAAACAGAATGATCCCATGAAAACAAATATGAAATAGTACTAGAAGGGGGCAGGCAGGACTACTCAGGAAGACTCAAAGCAAAAAGGAATAGCCTTAGGTATGTTCATTGAAAGAGGTATTAAAGTCTGTTCTGAAGAGAAATGGAGAGTGAAAAAGAGTTGTGAGAAGGGAAGAAATGGTGTCCTGAAACAAAGACCCTTAACATTATGTTTAATTTGTTGAAAAGGCAGTAGCAATACTGTTATTTGATTTATTATTTAGGCACTGTATGCAGTTGGACCTAATAGCAACAGCTATTCCTTTACCACTTCACCCATACAAATTTGTAAAATCTGTTGGTTTTAAAATATTAGTTAGCCTAAAATGTATCAATTATGCTTTTTTTCATCTTTTTATCTAAGCATGTTGAGAGTTCCCTCAGTGTACTATTACCAACCCCCTGGGGAATGATTGCCTACAGCCCAGCTCAGCATCTTCTTTGGCTTTTAATGACTGAGCTTCCTGTGACTGTTGTTACACAGAAGTGGCCAAAATAAAAAGAAAGCTTGTAAAGTCACTGGTTATAGCATCATAGGCCTTCTGCATTAGCCTCATCATGTAGTATAAGCATATCCAGAATGCTCAAAAACATTGCAGATGGATGCACTAGTGTTTTGCATCCATTTCAATTAGTTCATTAAAACACCCGTAATGTACTTTGGCATTTGTGTTAAATCCCTTTAATAGTTGTCCTTCCCAATAAAATGCTCCTCCCTTATTTTTGGGTAAGGCAATTAGTAGATAACCAGTTTGAATCTTCAGCAGTGAGTGTAGAAACGAAACCTTGACATATGCACTTGTCACTAGGCCATTAAATAATGCTCTAAGCATGCACTAATAAGCCCTAGATATCATTCACTTGTAAAAATGTTCTCAGTGATGTTCACTGTAGATTTAGCAGTGTTTTCATGTGTTGTGGGCAACATTGTATCTCGAGGTTGGAAGGCCTAGAGTGCCTTTTCCTTCATCACTTGGTTTCCTTTGGCAAAGGAAGGGCTCCCAGCTTCAAGATGAACGTTCAGTTTGCCTGAGTCCCCTCGCTTGCATTGTCATGCTGGGTTGAGTTCCTCGTCCCAGATAACAGAGGTTCTTGCAGATTCTTTTTTTAAACTGGATCTTGTCCAGTGGCCTTGGCACACACTGCAAAAAAATTTCTGGACTGCTTCAATAGTGCTTAATGCTGTTTCTCAAGTTGGAATTCACACACATAGTTTATCAATCATCCTGGCTTGTGGTACAAGCTGTGCATTATTTTTCTCAATCACACCACTGGAAATTCTCTTTCTATTCCAATTCATTACTTCTCTCACTTGGATTTTGCAGAAGTGATGTCAGTATATGTTGTTCAAGTCTTCTTGGCAGATAGAAGAGGTTCAAATCTATGTTATTTTTTGTGATAACCATAGACTTGCAGATTTTTTTGCTCTGTTTTGTTTTCCCAGAGGCAAGGGTCCAGACTAACTAGGGACTGGTATTTTTATGGAGGGAAAAAAAAGTATCTGTATAATATTATTTATCAGATACTGTATGACTTGTTTCTTGTTTTCCTGCCTTTTTATCAGAAGACTAAAATAAGGCTCTGAAGATCAAGTAAAATGATAATTATTTGGAAATAAATTAAGGTTAAGGAGTTTTATTTCTACTCATAAAGGAAGTGAAATATGCTTTGGGAGTCTTGGGTCAGAAGATGAACGAGTCAGTCTGAGGAGGGTTGTGGATATTGGTGCCTTAAAAGGTCAAAAAGCCCTTTGGGAAGGAAAGAAATGCTCATTTTTTGCAAATGAGAAGCTCTGTATCTAAGGGTGCTATTCAGTTAAGTGGTATCTAATCTTTCCTCATCATTTCATCTAGTCAGTTTCTTCCTGTTCTTATTCAAGTCATCATCTTAATGATTTTAATTAGTTTTCAGTTAGCCTTATCCAGAGAGTTATGGGATACACTTAAAAAAAAATTATTTCGAGTAGTTTGTCATCAGTTTCTGAGCTACATATTTTAGAAAAAATAACTTCGGATAATAATGAATAAAACATCTCAGATTAATGGTTTGTGGGGAATTCTTGGCTTGAAAGCAAAATGCTTTATGCAACAATGTTGTAATACTAGACTGAAACAAGAACTCTAAGTTCAGTAGTCCCTTGTCAGTACAAAAAAATTAATGTACATAACTTTCCTAATTTCAGGCAGTATGCTCCAGTGAGTGAGTTGATGTCAATATATAATATTTTGTATCATTTGGTGGCAGTCAGGGGGAAGCACACTTATTGTGGCATTTGATTTATTTTAACCCACATGAGACTGTTGAAAGCATAGCTGTGCTTCAGAGAGAGAGAAACGTTTTGGCTTCATACATTATTTCAGTGGGACAAAAGAAATGTTATGTAACATTCACATATATGTGCACTTGCATTAGTGTACATATGATGCATGTACATGCTAGTGAACATTAATAGTTCTTTGTGAGATCCAGCTTTAGATGAAAATGGGTAAGTTTTCTCAAAGATAATAATAAAAAGGGGTTTTTTTTGCAGTTACAAGGTAGAAAAGGATGAAGTCATTGCTACTAAATTAAGTGGGATGCTAGCACTCTCATTTTCTCAATAAATGTAAGTTGACCTTTAATGAGTCAGTACTAATTTGAAATTGTGTTAACAGACCCAAAGAGCAATGACATGTATATATTTCTGTGTATATTTGTATGGATTAAATGAGTGTTTAATCCACTGCTCTTCTGTTGGAAGTGTCCTCTGACTCAGATGGAGGAAAAGCTGCAGGAAGAGTGGCTTTTCCCGTTTCTCTCTGTCTTTCTCCTTGTGTTTCTGTTCCAAGAATGTGTTTATAATACTGTTCAAAACTGTAATTATAGGAACACTTAGTCCTTATTAATGCCATCTTGCATAGTGTTATAGAACAGTTACAGCAGTTTGATATTAATGTGTTTATATAATATATGTTTATGATTCTAGCTGACTGTAAACTTTCTAGCTGTAGTCCAATAAAGATGTCTTCAGGAAAATATGCCCAAACAGTAGATTACTCTATTGGCAAGGTGCTGAAAGCAGGGTAGGGGGGGGCTACAGGACCAGCCTCTGTGAGAAGAAATCATGGGCTACCTCATGGTGGAGACATCTGTTTCCAGCTGGCTCCAATGGACCCAACACACAGGGCACAGCTTTGTAAAACCAAAAAGCAGCCACTAACAAGCACTAGACTCTACTGTACAGTAAGGCAAGCAAGCCTCATGGCAACCACAGAAGCCTGCTGATTAATAGCCAAACAGCACTCACAGCTATGAATTAAATCTAGCAGATTTAATTCTAACTTGTTATCTTGAACATTTCAAGCCCCACACTTTGGGTGATAAAAAGAATTTTTGTGGTTTAACCTAGCAGGCAACTAAGTACCACACTGGTGTCATCTCTGGGATAGTGTGTTAAAGAATGGGTAAAAAAATGCTGGTCAGCAGCTGTGAGAGAGAAGATTGATAAAAAATGTGAAAGACCCCTGCAGACAACAAGGTCAGAGAAGAAGGAGGTATTCCAGGTGTCAGAGCAGAGATTCCCCTGCAACCTATGAAGAAAACCATGGTGAAGCAGGTTGCCTCCTGCAGGCCATGAAGGATCACACTGGAGCAGATATTTGTGCAGAATCCCATGAAGAATCCCATACTGCAGCAGATGGATGTGCCCCAAAGCTCCAACCCATGGAGAGCCCACATTGGAGCAGCTCTGGCAGGAGCTGCAGCCCCTGGAGAGAGGGAGACCATGCAGGGCAGGTTTTCTGGCAGGATCTGTGGATGGTGGGGTACCCACACTGGAGCAGCACAGTCCTGAAGGACTGTACTTTGAGGTAAGGACCCACGTTGGAGCAGATCCTGAAGGATTGTTTCCCCTGGGAGGGACCCCACATTGAACAGGGGAATAGTAGGAGGAGGAAGGAGCAGCAGAGGTGACGTGTTATGAAATGACCACAACCACTGTTCCTCAACCTCCCTGTGCCACTTGTAGGAGAAGAAATTGAAAATTTGGGAATGAAGGAGTGAAGCTGAACCTGGGAAGAAAGAATGGACAGTATTTTAGCTTTCTCTTTGTCTCATTACCTCTTGATTTGGCTTCTTTTTATCTTTGCATCAAATATGAGCTACTTACCTGAATTCTTTGTTTGCAACCTTGTTAATTATCTCATATTAGCATAAGCCCTGTGATAATGTAAATAGACATACACAGTCTTCTGGATCTTTTCCTGCATTTCTGATTTTTGGTTGATCTCTCACATTGATTTCTGTCTCTGACCCATGCCTCACCCCACAGTCTCATTTATGCTTGTGTCCCATCCAATTCATTATGGCCTGTCAGCAATAAGGCACTGTGTTATTTCCAGAATATTCTGGTACTTAACATTAAAACTCAAAACTGTTGCTTAAGCCAAGATGTTTATTGGAGGGAATGCAGGATGAGTGCGTGAGACTAGAGTTGCAAAACCATCTCTCTGACAGCTGACACTGTATCCCAGAAGGGAAGAACAGCAGGACCAAGAACAAAGTTGTGCTGGTTGAATTAAAGTTCTGGCAGAATTAGGCTGAAGAATTAATCTGTGTGTACATTAATATTAAGCTGAAGAATTAATATGTGTGTAAATGTACATATGGACACCTACACATGTATGGATGGATGCCAGTTTACCAGCTGAGAACGAGTGGCACACAGACAAGAATGAGGAGAAGAGAATCCAGGGTCAGAGCTCTGAAAGAGTGAGTTAGGAGTAATCTGGAGTAATTTGGAGGAATAAGCAGGAAAATAGCTGAGAAAATTCAAATGAGTTAAAACAGCACACAAAGACAGAGAAATATAGAAGCTTAAAATCAAAACAGAATCTTTGCAATATTTGAATGCATTGTGTTAGTTTATAAACTGGTACACTATGTCCTCACTGGCAGTGATACAGTTAGAATTTTACAGAGTACTGTAAGAAATGCAAATATTTTCAAGACTCTGCTCTATTTATCATTTGCTGGATATAATTTTTTTTCATCTCCATGTATTTTGTTACAAAACACTGTGCTCAGTTGTGTAAAATCTTTCCACAAGTTTTCACAGTTCCAGTTGATTTCTAAAGGACAGTAGCATCATTTTTCCTTGATGCAGTGGTTGGTTTGATATCACCGAAAGGATGCCACTGCAATGAGTCACTGGCATCAGCCTTTCATTCATTTTAGAATGCATCAAAGTCAATTATAAATTAAATCTTTGCAGGCTGCCATTCAGTGCATTGAAAGGATGTTGTCAGCAATGGAGACCTCTGTGTTTAATATAGTGCTGCTCAAAGCCAGAATGAGGATTCAGTTTGTGCTGTTTGAGGTGATAACATATAATTCTCGTGGCCATATGTAAATTTTTGAATGGCCTACCATGGTGACTTGCATCCTGAACATCTAGCATAGCTTAGTGTTTAGCAATGTCTATTGAGTGTCTGCAGAAAATGCCTATAATGCTTACATTAATTAGTCTTTGAAGTACCTTTTTGATACCTAGTTAGCAGACATGCAGAGCTAGCAGATATTCTGTCAACCAAGGTACTGATTTAAATGAAATTTAATATTATAGAATGTGAAGTAGTTGTGCAAAAATATACATTGTTGTTTAATTGTGCACAGAAGAGTTGGGATGCATTTTAAAAAGACAGATAAACTTAGTGTCCTCAGTTAGAAAGTCTATGTTGAACCCATTTGCTGTGTCTTTCTGTGCACAATTATAGTACTTTGACTTTCCATTGTGATCAGTATTTTAACATTAAGTATATTTTATCACTGCATTGTATTCGTGTTCCATGTTAGCAGGAGTACTTTTCTTCTGTTTATATTAATATAGAAGAGAATTAAGTATGTTTCTTACTCAGAGTTTCTCCCAGATTACTTTAAGTAGCTGCATTTTTTACTTCATTTGAATACTATGCAGATATCGTGAAGCACTGTCAAAGTGTGGGAGTTGCACCTTGTTCACTCTCTTCGAGTATGGTTCAAAAGGTGTTATTCCCAACCAAGATAGTAATCTATTTCAAGTTTTTATTTAAAGCAATGGGCTGTCTTTAGTACTTGCAATTTTAATTTACCAGGAGGAGGATACAGTTGTCCTGCTTTCTTATGCATCTCAGCCCTCTGATATTTGAGTACAAAACCACAGAGTGTGATGCAATACATGGAAGCAAGTGGGAGATGCCATGTCACAATCCACCAATAGCTTTAAGAGATTTGTTAAAGATGCCTGACTGGAAAATATGATAAAGTATGACTTTTATAATGTTTGAGGAACACTCTTCTTCCACAGAAGTCAGACAGGGGCTGGAAGTTTATTCCTCATTAAATCAGAGTATTCTCAAAGCAACCTGGAAGATAGAGTTGACTGCTGAGGGTATTTCTGTGTAACACTGAGTAGTGCTATGTGGTGCTAAGCAAGCCCTCCAGCCTAACTCATTTAACTTGCTGTGACTACACATTTCCTGCTGAGGTTGTATATAACACCTGCCATAAAATATGCTGAGAAGCAGCTGACATCATAGACTAGACACTGGGGCTAGGTTTGAAATTCATTTCTTGAGAACAAAAATGTTTAGGATTACAAAGTTGTACTGTTACACATGGGAAACCCAGGATCCTTCCCATCTTTCAGCCATAGTGCCAGATTCTATCCTGCTGGTTAAGTGCATCAGAATCTTTCTTCAAATTTCGCTTTTAGATTAAAAGCAGGAATATAGTGAATAAGTGGGCTTTTGTTGGTTTGTTTCTTTTCCCTCCCTAGAGTGTTCATGCAGAGTTCCTTTGGATGAGGCAGGAGAATCCCAACAGGAGGAAGGGAAGAGGATTCACATTTTAAAGCCAGTAAATGCCGATGAAAATATTTTTATCTGGGACTCAGGGCAGCTGCCTTTGCTTTACCTTCTGATTAAATCTAATTTTCCAACCTGGAATATTAGCCTGGAGAAGAAAAATTCAGTTACTTCTGATGCAGGCTCTTGATTCAGAAAAGACCAGACAATATACATATATACATAAATGCATATACATATATGTGTGTATATATATATATATATATATATATGTTTGTATACATATATGCATATATATATATGTATATGCATATATGTATATATATTTTTTTTTCCTGGGGATGTGCCTGAGACATGTAAATGTACCTCAGGAAATTTTAAATCTGGGTAGCTCAGGACCCCATGGTGATATAAATGAAGTGACACATTATTTTGTGTTAGGCAGCAATACAATTTTTGGGCAAAAGACCAGCTTGGCTGAATGGGGAACTCCTCATGGAGCTCAAGAGGAAAATGAATTGCGTGATCTCTGGAAAGTGGGGTCAGGCTTCACAGGAAGAGTACAGAGCTGTGGTTCATTTATGGAGGGAAAAGACACAAAAGGCCAAAGTGCAATTCAAGTTAAAACTAGCCAGTCTTGTTTCAGATAACAAGGGCTTTTAAAAGTATTTCAATAGCAAGAGGAGGTCTAGAGAAAGCATAGGACCAATAGTTGTTGAAGATGGCCATCTGACTCATAGGGATGAAGAAGAACCAGTGATGTTCAATGCACCTTCAGCCTCAGTCATTAATAAACTGATAAACTTTGGGCTGGCCTGGTCCCCTCAGTCATGGGACCATGAGTGTGGGAACAAGTGCTTTTCCATTTGGAGGCACGGAAATTTTTAGGCACCAGCTGTATCAGCTGAATGCTCACAAGTCCATGAGGCCTGATAGATTCATCCCAGAGTGTGTAGGATGCTAGTGGATGTTATGGTGGGACCCTTCTTGATCATCTACGTAAGGTCTTGGCAGTCTGGAGAGGTCCCTGCTGTCTGCAAACTAGTCAATGTTATTCCAATTTACAAAAAGGCCATAAGGGATCACCCAGAAACCTCCAGTTTGTTAGTTTATCCTCAGTTCCTGGAAAAAAATACGGAGAAGATTAATACTGGGTACTATTGAAAGACATTTAAAGAGTAATGCAGTCATCAGGCACAGTCAACATAGGTTCATAGAAGGGAAGTCCTATTTAACTATTTTGTTATCCTTCTTTGATAAGGTCATGCACCCAGGAGATGAAGGAAAGGAGATGGATACAGTTTTTCTGGATTTTAGTAAGGCTTTTGATACCATACCTCACAATATCCTTCTGAATAAGTTGTCCAGCTGTGGGCTAATCATAGTGTGCTGGGTGACGACCTGGCAGAACAGCAGGGCTCAGAATTATAGTTAATGAGGCTACATCTGGCTGGCAACTAGTCACCAGCAGTGTTCCTCAGGGCTCAATTCTAGGGCTATTTCTGTTATTATCAACGATCTGGATGCAGGAGTTGAATGCTTCATTAGCAAGTTGGCTCATGATATAAATGGGGAGGTGCAACTGCACTCAGTTGAGGAGGCCCTGCAGAGGGAACTAGATTAATGGCAGTGATTAATGGCATGATATTTAACAAGTTGAAATGCTGGATTCTGCACCTAGGACAGAGTAATGCCAGACACAAGTTTAAACTGGAAAAGGAGTGGCAGAGAGAAGCCCTACAGGAAGGGATCTGGGGATCCGGGTTAGCAGCATACCCCATTTGAAACAGATGATGTGTCCTGGCCACTGAAGGGGTAAACCCCACCCTGGGGGCATCAAACACATCATAACCTGCCACCCAAAAGATTGATTATTCCTCTGGATTCAGCATTGGTGTGGCCTCACTGCAAGTACTGTGTGCAGTTCTGGGCCCCATAATTTAAGAAGGATGTGAATGTCCTTCAATGTGTCCAGAAGAGGACCACAAAGCTGGTGAAAGGGCTGGAAGGGGTGTCCTATGAAGAGTGGCTGAGCACTTTGTACTGGTCTAGTTCAGAAATGGAGGCTGAGGAGTGACCTTGTTGCTTTCTTACAGCTTTCTGAGGAGGGGGAGAGAGAGGGAAGTGCTGATCTCTTCTACAGGGGATAATAAAAGGACACGTGGGCATGGTTCAAGGCTGTGACAGAGTGTTTTAGACTGGATGTTAGGAAGCATTTTTTTACTGAGAGGGTGGCCAAACAGTGGAATAGGCTTCCTAGAGAGATGGTTGATGTCCCAAGCCTGACAGTGTTTAAGAGGCATTTGGACAACGCTTTTAATAATATGCTTTAACTTGGTCAGCCCTGAATTGGTCAGGTAGTTGGACTAGGTGATCAGTGTAGGTTTCTTCCAACTAAAATAGTCAGTTCTATCTTAGTCCAGTCTGTTTGGTGCTTGTTTGCCTGGCTATTTTCTTCTATTGGAGAATGAAAATAGTTAGCCAGTTCTAGGAAAGCTGTGACCAGTAAAGAGTTTGTGAGGACTGTGTGAATAAAGATTGTGTCCAAAGGTGCTCTTCCAAAAGCTGCACTCACTGCATTGCAAGATCAGTAGGAACAGGAGTTAAGCAGGAATTCCTAAATAAGCTTTTTATTGTTTAGTAAATAATCTACTGAAAAAAAGCCTCTTAATTTCTTCCAGACTTCAGACCTTTCCTTTCATCCTCACACTTACCCTATTATATTTCTTCTCATCCATCTTGCCCTTCAGAAACTAATAAAAAGTGGATCAAAACATTTCCTTGCATCAACAGGCTTTAACCTGTGTAATTTGACTGCCTTCATTTCAGGAGCTAGGTCAGTTATTTCCCGAGTTAAAAGTTTATATTTTAAGTCAGTTCTTCTATACAACAAGATCACAGCCCTAGTCACAGTTAAAATGCTAGTGAGCTGGAGATGGGGCTCCATCACTCTTCTTCAGGAGTGCAAGCATTATTCCTTAGGGAGTAGTTTTCTTGGCATATTATTTTAAGGCTTTTTGCTGAAACTAAAGAGGGAATTTTTGTCTCAAATAGATTTATGCAAGATTATTTTTTTTTTTATCCCTTCTTACATTTGTTTGATTTGTTGGCTGGCATTGATAACTGAGAGTATGTTGTTAACAGCTTGAGCTGTGGCTCTAGTAAGAGTGGCCAAAAAGTCATTGATTTAAGTGATTTGAGGCACGGGTCATTAAATGCTTCATTGGAAAGCTATTTGGCAAACCTGCCATTCATGGTGTACTGTACTTGGTTGAATTTGAAATTAGTTGAAGTATAAGACAATGATAAAGAAAGTTTCTTCCTCATCAATGTCAAAAACCTGGCCCTTATTCCAGCCAAACCAATATTTTGATCGTGGTTTAAGACAATATATTTTTAACATGTCCCTTTGTCTTATATCTTTTACTAAGAATTATGTGATTTAAATTAGTTCATTAATTTTAATTGAGCCTTATAGGAAATATTGTTATATTTTCAAATCTGATACACAGTAGAAGTATCAGAAAAATGTCAAAAATTTTGCAAAAAGCAAAGTTCCTTCACTCAGTTTGTGGGCATAAACAGCATCTTTTCAGTGAAAGTAATTACTTCAGCCAAAAGCAACGTGTTTAGGAAATTATGTACAGGCACTCATAGCTTCTCTTTGCATAATGGCTTCAGGTATCCCCAGATGTCTACACCTTTTGAACATCTGCTTGCATTTGAGAATGGTCATGCAGCACAGTATGAAGTGACAAATGTGGTTCCAGAGCTAGGTTAATACACAACCCAAAATGAATGAATTGTGTTTTGTATTGTATTTGAAGCAATTGGATTTCCCAATGTACCAGACAAAGTCTTAATTCCTTTGTATATGTTTGCAGAATCAGAGTCAGGGAACAAGCAATTAAAAGGCTGTCATGAATTCCATGAGCTGAATTAAAGAGCTCAGTACTTTTGTTCTCAGTATTAAAGCAATATAGTTATTTCCCTCACCAGCTGAAATAATGCATTCTTCATCTTGAAGTCACAACATTTCTAATCAACTGCATTTCAGAAGCACAAAGGAAAAAAACATACTGTCTGGACCTCATTGAGAATTTAATGATGTACACAGCCATTTCATTATGAGCAAACAGGTGCAGGTAATTATCCAAGTCATAATGTTGCAGCAGCTAATAACATCAAATATTTGTGATAATTGCATGCAAGCAATTGATCACAGTTCTGCGTTCATCACATAACACAGATTTGGAAAGCACTTTCAATATATACATATTCCTATTAGAGCATGGAAGCTACAGATGCACTTTTCTCACCAGTAACTATATATATATTTGATTTTGCATCAGGTTCAAAAGTGGTTGTATTGTTACTTAAAATTTTACCATTTTGTTTTTCCCTTCACCTTAGAGGGGAGGAAGGTCCTTCCACCAAATTTGAGTTCCTGATTGTGCTGTACATCTACAGCTTTTACTTCTAAGTGTCACAATCAACTCTTTTGTCATTCTGGTTTCTGCTGGAGAAGGACTGGGTGGGATATACTTCACAGTTTGTTGGTTGCAGTTGTGGCATTCAGCTCTTCCCAATGCACCCAAACACTTTCAGATCATAAAAATGTGAGTGAGTGAAAAAGACAGGTACAAGCTCACAATAGGGTAAGAGTGAAATTAAGGTGCACAAGTTCAAAACGATGGTGGAAACTTGATAGAATTATGGAATGGAACATTGTCACTTATTCTTGGATTTGAGCAGTGTGTAAGTCAGACAAATGAAGGGGAGTTCTCCATTGTGCCTGGTGTGATCAGACCACTCCTCAAAAATCTTGAAGGTGCTTCCTTCTGAGTTTTAGTAAAATTCACATCTTGCTTTTGCAAGGAAATGACCCTAAACCCAAGATGACAACTTAAATGTGGACTATTTAGAAGAGTAATCAACAGGAGAAATCAGTCTGTAGAGAGAAATCAAGATTTGTCAGGCATTTGACAGGGCTCTGAAAGCAAAACAAGAGGTGAAAAGAAGCAGGTCCCTTGTCCAGGCTTTCCCCTCTACAGTATTTTAGTGGTTTTCAGTTAATAGGAATCAATGCTAATTACTGCTTGAGTGGAGGCAGGCAACACTGACCCTATGGTTTTCAAATCTTAGGAAAGGTATCTACCACTCTACTGCTACTTAAAAGGATCATGTCACAAGAGGGAACTGGAAGAGAGGACAGGCTTTCAGGGAACTATTCTAGGTTCTTGTGTAGCCCAGACAGGGAAGGGTGCTTTTCTACAAGGCTAGCAGGGTACCTGAAGAAAGGAATGTAAAAACATGTTGCTTTCATATGAAGTTGTCTTATTAAGCAGCCACACATTAAAAAAAAAAAAAAAGCCTTTGAAAAGGCCAGGCTGGGTTGAGGAGAGACCTGTTTTGGGGAGATCAGTAGGATGTTGTGCACCTGCTCTTGAGCCTATGGAAACTGATGAATCCAAAAAGCACCATGCAGGACAGTGTGAAGACACTACCTAGGTTCTGGAAACACATTTTGAAGCAGCACTAGCAATGGTTATGTGCCTGAAACAACAAATCAGCATGTTCTAGAGTAGACTTGGTCAGTGGCAGCATCCATGTTCTTTTCATGCATGCACAATGCATTATGTGATATTTAAGGTAGACTGAGACCCTGTAGCTTTGCAGTGGAACAAATTGGTGTACCATGTGTAAAGAGATGTAGTATCTTTCAGCAATTATATTTATTTTATTTTAAATTATATTTATATTAAAAAAAGAAAAGAAAAAAAGAAAAAGCCTTTGGAATACACACCTCTGATATGGTCTGTATTCACCAATGAAGTGAATCATTAGGATTTCTGCATGTATTAAATGAATTTATTGTAGGTGCAGTCTTCATGAGTGTACAGCACCAGCAGGATGATGACAGGATTGTTTAGTGTTACACATTTATGTCAGTTAACAGTGTCCAACCTCCCGTTTTAATTTGATCATTCTCTTCTCCTCCTCCTTTTCAAGCTGTATAGATATACTGGAAATGCTTCAAACTGTCATTTAATGTTCTCTGTAGCATTAAAGTTTAGATTAGGTACATACTTTTCTATCAAATTATTCTCCTTTATATGTGGTAGAGATAATTTTTATTAAATAGCAGTGATGTTCTGACTCAACAGCAGTCAGGTCATTAAAAATATTCTAAAAAGTAGATTATTTCTGGAATCTTAAATCTATAATTGTTATGACTTACCATAAGTTAACTAGCAACGCACATGTGAAATTATCCAGACATTAAAAAAAAAGTTCTGTGGATTTGTTTCACATTAATGAATTTGCCTTTAAAGTTCCAGGAAAAAGCTCCTCTGAGATCTTTTGTTTACCCATATCAATGTTGTTCAAATGAAAATAATCTTTTGGAAAAGCTAGTTCTCCACCTGTAATATGGAAATGAAAATTGATACTGCAATGATGCTTCTATGACTAGAGTGCTGCTATTTATCTTTTGTGTCTGGCAAATAGAACCTATCCTGTTTAAGGAATGTGTAGGAAAACCTCTGGTATAATCTCAGGTTGTCTGGTTTCTTTCACCGATGAATTTTATTCATATTCAAAAAGAATAGTGTTTGAGATTATCTAATGTAAGGCCAATAGGTTGTTTGAATGATGAAACTGTGCATTTCCTTTATTTTGCCATCTAAGCCTTTCAACACTATTGTAGGCTAAAGCCTAACAGATGTCCTAATTTTTGTGCTACATTTGTAGCTACAATGATGGATCTTTGTAATGAAAGCACAATTTAAGTGTGAAAAAATTTATTCATTTTTGTTGCTTTCTGATTCTGGGGTTATGTTACTTGAAGATTCTGTTCTTCCTATTCTGTACAGTTCATGTGCCATAATACTGCTTGGGACACTGTATTGAATTACAAGAATTTCATTCTCTCTTCCTCCTTTAAGCTCATTATGCACACAAAGTTTTTGTGGTCTGGAAGTCTTCATAGCACCGCTCTAAATTCTGCTGAATCTTCTAGCCACAGACTTTGTGTTTTGCATCAGTTATCGTGTGCCAAATTTCTCTCTCTGCCACCTCTAACTCAAGCTGCTTTTTCTAAGCATTATTATTTCATTCCTTAACTAAAGCTTTGTTGGTGTGCTGCATTTTAGCATATCAATGATGCACAGTCTAGGGAAGAAAAGACTGTCAAATTCCCTGAAGGATTCTGGGACATCCTTCTTTACTTAATAGTTGCCCGAGCTTTGCTTTGCCTATTAAAATGTGTGCCTTTATGGTTTTCCTCATTTAAAGAAAATTTGATGGAACATTTGAAGATAGGTCTAAAAAAGAAAAAATATTAATATTTATGGCTGCGTGTATTCTGACTCCAGAAGGCCTGACTAGCAATTGGATATAACCATGTTGATAATTTTCAATACATCTGCTGAGCCACAGGATATTCTGAGCAAGGTAGATGCCTTTACTTTGAAATGAACACATGAAGAGATTTGGTTTCACTTGGATTCCACACACACACGGATGCATTACTTACATTCAAGATAAATGATGTTACAGTCTGCTTTTTTTCAAGGCGTTCTTCAGTATTTAATACAAAGCTTTGTAACACATGCTTCTTTCCATGTTCAGGCTAAATTGTGAAAAAGCATGTTTTGAGAAGCTAATAGTATTTTTTCTGCAATTTTGAGGTTGCTAATTAAGTGCAAATAGCAGCAGCTGACACCAAGTTTTGCCCTCATCTGATATTCTTCATCTACAGTTGTAAAATTCATTATACCAGATGAGTTAATTATAGCGCAGTAATTAAAAGTATAATTACTGTTTTTCTTTGTTTAGTACGTCCTTTGTTATGGTGTGAAAAAGCATTTTGTCTCAAACATTCCCGTGGTCTTTAAACAAAAATCCATATCTCATTGTTGGAAATTAAATTTTAAAGTAAATTTTGAAGGGTCCTTTTGGAAGAGAAACGTCCTGTTACAGTAAGAGAGGATTCCTGATGGAAGTTTTGAGGACAGCATACTTAGAACTTGAATAACATGCTGATTTTTAGTACCACATTGTATCTGAGTAGGGCTGAAGGTGAATTAGAGTTATCCTGTCCATAACTGCCATTGATTTCACCTGGACCATAATTTCTTATCCTAGGCAAGATACATACAAATAAATGCACACAACTAAAGTTGTGATGGGCCATGTTTTGCGAGTATAGGTTACTTTAATTCAAAATAATAATAAACTCTTCATAAGAGAACAGGGTAGGACAATTTTTCTGTGGCATTCTTTCCTCTCTTTAAACCTCTCCCTCTGCCTTCACATCCTTTTTTTCAGTAACAACAAAGAAAGAATAGCCTATTCTGTGCAGCTATTTCACCTTATTTGAAGATTATTTTTATACCTCTGTTACACTGAGGAGGTGCAAGTGTAGTTTTACTTTCCAGTTCCAAATGGTGTGTAAAGATCCCTGTAATATTTTTCCTCTGAGACTTCGATGGGCATGTACTTCTTAATTTTATTGAAGTACCTTTGGGAGAAAAGTTTTTTGTTTGTTTCTGTACAAGCAACCCACTATGTGTCTTAATATTACATTACTAAAACAGCAGCACTTTCCTTCTTTATTACTTTTAGTCAATAGTTTAAGAAACAAGAACAAAAAAAACCCCAAGCCCCATTAAACAAAAACCATTCCAGTCTTTGAAGCAATAAACCAACTTGTTTCATACAATGTATGCAAACAAGTGTATAACAAAGTAGCATAATATTTAAATATTGATGTGCCAAATACAGAACAGATACTAATTGTTACCACACAAATTACTAAAGGAAAAAACTCAAGGCAGTAAAGCTGTTTGTACCATATGGTTGCATAGTGTTGTGGCAGGCTTTGTTACTGATCTCTGAGTGTTAGTTTCTCTCTAAAACTATTTGTTTTGACTACTAGAAGTAAGGAAAAGGCTAACACGGAGTCCATATTTTGTCATACCAGGGCTGTTTCAGGCTTCAGGGCTCACAGTCTCCAAAGGACTTCATTTTACCCCAGGTGAGATGCCAGCTGCTGGACATCTCATCCGACCTAGTGTTGCCACAGCTGAGCTTCTTGCAGTTTCTTCTCTGTATTTTGCTGTGCTGCTCAATAGAGAGAAGAGAGCAGTTGAAATGTTGCTCAGACATTGAGCTCAAGGGTAGCTTCCTCTTGGAGTTTAGGCCTTAATGAGCTACATCGTGTTTAACATCACTTGGTTATATAAGGATGCAGAAAACTTTTAGATGACCAAATCAGCTTTCTCTTTAACCTTTTTTTTCTAAGTGTAAGAAATTGCATCAGAAGGAAGGCACTTTCAGCACACATACAGGGTAAGATTGGCTGAGGTAAAGAACAAATACCAGAGATATATCTGGAAAGGTGTCTTGGAAAAGAGGTGCTAGAAAAACTAGACTCATTTTATGGTTTCAGGATAGGCACTGGGTTTGTTTTGTTGGTGTCAAGCACACTTCTTAGTTTTCTATTTCACTAAGCACTCTGTCAACAATCGGCCTTGAAGTCTAGTTCAAGGTGCCATCCAATTAATAAATGTTGTCCCTTATTATCATGGCATGGGAGTTAGAAGAATCTGTGCTAGATAAGCAGATGAAAAGCATTTTGTGGTCTGAGTGTGGAAAGTCAATAACTTGTGATCTGTGGTCAGCAGAATTGATAGCTGCTGAAGCAGAATTTTTGGAAGGCAAAAGTTTTTTTTAAAAATAAAAGATCCAGTATCATGTTGGACGACCAGATGTTAACATTAATTCAACTCTAATGCATATTCAAATACCCAGAGCAGATCTTTTTAGTATTTTACAGCAGTTTCTTTTTTACTAAAGCAATTTAGGGTTGAAATGAGGCCTTCCTGGGTTCTGTCAAATGTACTCATCCTCCTAATCCTGAAACACCTTTCTTTAGCGTTTTGACATTGAGCTGATAGCTCCTGCTCTTAGAAGCCTTTCGAGATCATACTATCCTTTCAGCTTCTATTTTCTTTCCTACATGATCATCCTCAGAAAGAAAAGTAATGGGCCACAAGGCTGCTATTTTCTGTTTTGGAGGTACGCTGTATTATTCATCCCAGTCAGTTTTCTTGGCCTCTCATTAGCAAGGACCATAATGGTTTTGCTTAAGATAGATAAAGGACTAGCAGTTGTCAGTGTAGGGATAAATTTCTTGCATCCATTTTCAATTCATGAAGAAATGGCTCTCAAGCTCTTATACTGCAGGAGTTTAAACTGTGATAGAAGTACTTAACTTTGCTGTGACTGCTTTTGCAGAAGACCTCAAACAATAACAAATAATAGCAATGAGTGCTATCTCATGTAACAAATGTGGTATTTTGAATGTCAGTGTTGCTTAGGATTTAATTTCTTACTGAGGTTTGTATGACTGGGGAAGAAGTACATACATTATTATTATTTCCTGTGGATGAGCTGAGATGAAGCCTAGTTTTTAGGCAGTAGTTTTGCACATACTTATAGTTGACCAGCACCTTCCTTCCCCCATTAGGGAGCAGCAAGGGCTGCCTCTTAAGGGAAGGGGATTTGAGGACCCCGGCCAAAGACTGGGCTGGAGAGGGGGACTCCCCCAGCACTGCAGGGACCTGACCCCACCTTCTCCCACATCCCCAGCACTGAAAAAAAAAAAAAAACAAACCAAAAACCAAACAACAGAGAAAATGGAAAATCCATTGGATCCTTGATTTGAGTTACTGTGCAGCTTCATAGGACCCAGATAGGAAGGCACAGTAGAAATGTGTGGACAATTTCAGTAGCAGTACTGGTCTGTAGTGGCTTAAAGAGCAATTTTGGCTACAGAGATAGTCCTTGCAATTCTTCTAGCCTAGCTTCTGGGTTTCTATGTGATATAACACTTAACAGATTGTTTATCAATAATAGTTGAAACAATTATTTGCCCATTAAAAAAAAAAAACCAACCAACAATTTCATGCGACTGTAACAAAATTTCATGCTGTAGCTAGAAAAACTAAATATTATTGAAGGTTATACATTTATGAAATAGCTCCCAAGGATTGACCTTCTCTTCCTTCTGGCAGCTAGACCTTTTTTTTCTGTTCATTTACCCAAACTGGAAAACAATTTATTCCTGTTTTAATTAAGAAGAGGAGGGAAAAAAGCCTAGAAGAAGGAGTTGGTAACAAGATATTTCCTTTAAGTCAGCCAATAGAGGTGTATTCCCTCAACACAAGTTGCTGACCTGCACCCCTCTTATGCCTCCTAATGCCAAATATTGCTTAATATTTTTACTACTGTGTAGTAAACAGTCCTTTTGCTTCTTGCTTCAGGTAATAAGAAAAAATAGTAAAAGACATATAAACAGCTTCAGTAGGTTTGGTTTTAACATACCTGCCAAATAAATAAATACTACACTGTAGACTCTCTATTGCATAAGGAGTATGGTTCAACGTTTCAGAAAATAAAAAAATTAATCAAGAAGATAGCAGAAAGCTATGTCTAAAGAAGTTATTATTTGGTTTACTTTCCAGAACAAAAGGAACACTGCATCTCATTTTTGTTGAATTTGTCCCCATTTTTATTTCAGTTCTGTGTGAACTGACAATTACTGTCCTTGCTTCATGCCTGGTTCTTTGCATACCTTGTGCAAAAGCTTTTAAATATGAAAACCAGAGCAAGGTTTGAGAAAAGTGACATTCACCACTGCTTACTATTTGGGAGAATCACTTCTCATGCAAAATAACCAGAAGTGGCACATTCTAATAAGCTAATTTCTCATTAGCTGACAGTAATAAAAGTTACAATTTTATTTATCCAATAATGTAAAATGCTCTTTGGGAAATGAGTAGCACCTCATAACAAGCATGAGGCTGTGTGGTATAATTTACAGACAACCTGATTGACCCATGGAGGTTAAGTGACTCACTTGAGATAATGAGGCAGAGGCAGAATGTGAAATAAAGCTGAGAGGTACTTGCAGTAGCTCGTGATTTCTACCAGAGGACACCCCTATTGCTTTCCACTCCACAGCACCAGTGCTGACTGAAAATCTGCAGTGTGCCTTTAACTGAAATCTTTGAGATAAAAACTAACCTTAATGAAATAGGCATTGGTAAAACATAAACTTTTTATAATGGGTTTTTGTGCTCAGCACTGGCTAATTAGTCCAAAGTAACACACTAGAAGTACTGCAGGTGACCCCACATAAGATGAGAGATGTTGATTTAGTTTCAGATGTTGCCTTTCTCTCTCCTGTGAGCTCCAGCTCTCAGTTGACCCAGGTGAAGTTCCTCTTCATATTAGTGCAAAGCTGGGAAAAGTCCCCCTTACTCTTAAGGGATTTTTGTTTCAGAAAGCATGAGCTACACCTCTTCAGCCTTTACTCAGAGCATTGTGTCAAGTGCTCTAGATTTGAAAGTTTCACTCTGGATTCATCTTACTTGATGAATCATATGTAAATATTAGTATTAGATAGTACTTGCCAACTGTATTAAATGTATATGTTTTTAAAAACTCCTAATTATTATCAGGTGATGCAGATTTGTGGTGCAGATTGCTTTTGAAGGGCTAAAGATTTCCTATAGCAAGTGAAGTTTCTATGTCTCCATTTCCAAGTCTTTGACTGTAGAGACTGAGTCACTGTGCAGGTGTACATGGGCAGTAGTCATGCTTTTCAGCATCTTTGGTAATAATTTGCAAGATGTGAGAATCTCTGCTTACCTAGGATAAATTTTAGCCTTTTGAGGATAAAAGCTGCAAAATGAACATCTGTGGAAGAACAAAATAGAAAGGTAAGAAAAAATGTGCAGGCTGATCACCAGAATTTTTTCCACTGGATTTTCTATTAAAATACCATCCTTTTTTTTAAGAAATAGTGAATGATTATATTACTCTATTATCACATTGTTTGAGCTTTCAAGACACATCCAACCCTAAAATACTACTTATCCATGCTGCTGAAGTATCAGAGCCATTCTTAAGTAATTACAGTACTAAGTATCCATTTCTCCATATCCTCAGACAATTAAAAAATATAAAGAAAAAAAAAGGGGGGGGAGGAGGACTGGAAGTTACAGGTTTCTCTTAAGGTCTAAGTAACCTTACTAACTGAAGTTGAATAGTACAAAAGAAAAAAGAGCTAATCTGTAACTGCTCTCCCATCTGAGACAGATGGAAAATAATAACTTTTACCAGACTGACTACATGTTTTATGCTAGAAATTTGTAAGGAAAGGTAAGGTATAGGAAAATATGAATTTCAGTCTCTTTGTGGATATAAGCTAAATATTTGAGAATTTTAGTTATTTCTGGGGATATGGTCTCTCTTAAAGTCCAAAAAAATATTTACTAACTGTTTGGGTATGTTCTGTGTTGTTATAGGAAATAAAAAAATACTTTTTTGTTTCCTCCTCATGCTTGGTTAAAAAATAATTTCAGTGTAATGATTTGCTTGGGCATTTGAGAACCCTTACGCAACATTTTTACTAGCATCTCAGAAAATCTTCACTGCTTTCAGATATTTTTTTCTTCCTTTCTTAAAAAAAAAAAAAAATCAGTTCATAATTTTAAAATTTAAAATTAGTTCATCTAAAGGATGCCTTGCATGTGTCATTCAGCACACGTAGTAGATAGATAGCTGAGGGATGTAAGAATGCAAATGCATTCTATGGCTTTGTGACCCTCACTATGTATTTAGATCATGTATATGTTGCTATTTGCATAATTTTGCTTACTTCTAATTAAGTTCAAAGGCACCCTCCTTCTTGTAGCAGTCTTCCTGGTACTCATGAGGACAGGTCAGGATAAACCAGGTAGTAGAACCACTTATGTGTAAGATTCACCTATGGTTTTAGAAATTATTATGTCTGTGGCCCTCTTATAACCAGGCTTAAAGTTAAATTATTTCATTTTGGCAGTGCTGCCAGCCCCTACAGCTACAGGAAATTCTGGATAAAGTTTGGGTTTTGTTGTTTTTTTTTCAAAAACAGTAAGAGCTTGTCTATTGCTGACACTTTCAGTCACCGCTTTTTCACTTTCCCAGTATGTCCTCTGTGAGTTTTATTACCAAAATACAAGAAAAGGTGATAGACTATTATATGAAAGATGAGAGGAAGGAGTATATTTTATAAGACTGGACTGATTCATTCTCACTGACCTCTATTACAGTAATGATATCAGCCAATCCACCTATTGAAGTGATAATGATGTAGAAGTAATTAGGATTTAATAAAAATCTCCCTTCCATTATTCTTTCAGGAAATTAACTTACATTCTTTTAAAGCTTAGTGAGTTTTACCTCCTATATCATGGCAAGGCTTATCAAAATGATGAGCAAAGGGTAGGAGTAGCCTAGATGCCTTTATCTATTAATTGTTCTTCATACAGTGAAGTCTGTTGAGTTACAGTCTGTACAAAAAATCAAGTTTGAGTGTTACGAAATGGATGATCTTGCTGCCTAATAGAAAAGTTGTCTTTCTTTTAAAAATAAGCACATTTCAAATTATTTTAAAAAAAAAACCCTCTCTATCTTTAGAGACTTACATAAGAGAGTAAAAAGAGGATTAATTTTCAACAGACTTTTTTAGTTGCAGAAGTTAGTACAAACTTTAAACAAAATTCAGGCAGTGGTGCACAGCTTCTTTGGCATGACAATTCATTCTGTGCAGAGCTGTTTGTTGTGCTTCACATAGCAAATTCTGTGTCTCAGTGGGCATTTCAGAATATTTGTTTAGAATAACCCTGTGCTTGAAGAAATGTGTTTAAAAAAATTTTGTTCCATATGTTTTCAATGTGTCCTTAAACCTTACTCTCTGAAATTTGTGAATCCGTAGTTGTGCAACAGGTGAAAAAGATTGCTGGTGATGAAGTCTGCATTCTCTTTTTAGTAGGCTGTTCTCAGCTTTCCTCTTGTGTTCAGCAGGTGATAAGAAAGAGTCGAAGATAGATGACTTGGAAAAATGTGACAAGTGTAACAAAGATAGTGAGCAAATAAGCAGTGCTCAGTTGTCAGATTAATCCAACAGATAAATCCAACAATCTGGTTTGCCTGAGGATCTGGGTTTTCACTGTGCTTCACAAAGTGAGTGTTTTGGAAGGGTTGGATTTGTTTATAATTTATTTTCTAGCTTTTCTCAAGAAGGGCCTTAGGACTCTTGAGGAAACCAGAAGAGCAAGCATTTATTTTAAAGCAAGTAACCTTCCAAAATAACCTTAGAAAAATGTATTTATAGTACCGTATCTACCACTATTTTTTTTTTTCCAAGACAGTCTCCATTTTTTTCTCCATTTTTTTTTTTTTAAATAAATAGCATGGAATCTGGGTGTTTCTGTATGTCAAGTAATGTCTAAAGTGTGCAAAGTACCCTGGAAAATGGTGGCTGTATTATTTTTATCTTGGCTAAGTATGAGAGTTGTAGCTATTATAACAGCAGCAAATTAAAAATATGTCTGAGTTCTAAATGAAGTTCTTAGTTTGATTACTTTTGCCACTGATATGATTTCATTGGCAAATTATACCTGGGCTGATTGCAAATAAATCTTTAAAATTCAGTGCAAGTTTAGTTTATTTGAAATTTCACTACTATTAACACTTGAGAAAAATCAGAAAAGTGAGGTAGCCAAGCTTCAAAGGATTACAGCAAAAAAATTCAGGAAAGGAACTGCAGTGTTGTGAATTTGATTTTGGTAAATCAAATCTAAAATGTTAGAAAAATAATTAAATTAGGCAAAATAAGAAGGCAACAAGTGACATTTGAGACAAAAATGCTACAGTGCCTCAAGTAAAGCTAAGTGATTCTCTTGTTTACTTAAAAATGAATTTGTCTTTTGCATTTCTGCTTTTGACACCAAGTTCTAGTCTTAATGAAATACAAAGTATGTATTATATTGTATAGAGTAACTGAGTCTAGCAATTATTTGGTGTAAGATTTTAATTTTCTTTTAATATTTTAATGTCATCTGGTTCATTATAATGTTTGATAATATCTCTGAAAATTTTTGTCTCATAAAATGCTGCTAAATATAGCTTATTTAGCTTTGTGAAATAGGCTTTGAAAATAACAAATACATCAGAGGTTATACACTAAAATGGTCCATGTTTGCAGAGAACGAAAAGAAATTTAACAGAGTTGAGACTAAATAATTTCTAATTTGTACTTAAACTAATCAGACACAATAAATGTAAGTCAGTTTGGAAACTGATTTTTTTTCTTAATAAATGTTAAAAATACAGAACCATTGCTTCATGAGTGTTTTGGCAGATCTACACCTAAACTATAGCCCATACTGGTTGCTTTTGTGGTTACCTAGACAGAAAGCTCAGCTTAAAGCTGCCTGCTTGTAAATAGCTGTTTTCTCTTAGTTATTAGGGGACGTAAATGAGAAGCTGTTGATGTTTAATGCTTAATGTTCAATATCTTTATTGATGATTTAGATGAAGGGATTGAGTCCATAATCAGCAAATTTGCAGATGACACTAAGCTGGGGGGAAGTGTGGATCAGCTGGAAGGCAGGAGGGCTCGGCAGGGGGACCTGGACAGACTGGAGAGTTGGGCTGATTCCATCGGGATGAGGTTCAACAAGGCCAAGTGCCGGGTCCTGCACTTTGGCCACAACAACCCCATGGGGAGCTCCAGGCTGGGCACAGAGTGGCTGAGAGCAGCCAGGCAGAAAGGGACCTGGGAGTCTGGATTGACAGGAAGCTGAACATGAGCCAGCAGTGTGCCCAGGTAGCCAAGAAGGCCAATGGCATCCTGGCCTGTGTCAGGAACAGCGTGGCCAGCAGGTCCAGGGAAAGGATTCTGCCCCTGTACTCAGCCCTGGTGAGGCCACACCTCGAGTCCTGTGTCCAGTTCTAGGCCCCTCAGTTCAGGCAGGAGATTGAGGTCCTGGAGGGGGGTCCAAAGGAGGGCAACCGGGCTGGTGAAGGGACTCGAGCACAGATCCTATGAGGAGAGGCTGAGGGAGCTGGGGCTGTTCAGCCTGGAGAAGAAGAGGCTCAGGGGAGACCTCATCACTCTCTCCAACTCCCTGAAAGGAGGTTGGAGCCAGGGGGGGGTTGGTCTCTTTTCCCAGGCAACTCTCAGCAAGACAAGAGGGCACAGTCTCAAGTTGTGCCAGGGGAGGTTTAGGTTGGACATTAGAAAGAATTTCCTTACAGAGAGGGTGATCAAGCATTGGAATGGGCTGCCCCGGGAAGCAGTGGATTCTCCATCCCTGGAGATACTTAAAAAGAGACTGGATGTGGCACTCAGTGCCATGGTCTGGTAACTGCAGCGGTAGCGGATCAAGGGTTGGACTTGATGATCTCTGAGGTCCCTTCCAACCCAGCCAATTCTATGATTCTATGAATGAGCTTGTCATGAGTGACAGGCAGAATTGTTAAGGCATACATGTGGTCTAACCCTACTTGTAGCTACCAATGCCAGGATCAGCCTTCACCTCCCTGCCACAGTGCATTCCAACAGGAATGGGTTTCCTGGCAGATGGCTGGCAAGGGTTGCTCTGCACCACTCAGCAGGATGACAGCAGCCACTGTGTGAAAGGGAAGGGAAAAGAGGGGAGGTTTCAAACTTGTGCTGTCCAAAGTACTGGCATTTGCAAACTTGTTTCTGCAGCTACTGTTGTGGTAGCTATCAAAAGTAGTTGGTATGGATGAGTACTAAAGGAAGTTCCCTATCTTCAGAAAAAGATACAAGGTGACCTGGGAACTAGGTGTCCCACCCAACACTGTGGAGATACTGGTTTTGTGACACCCTACAGGCTTCACAGGAAAGGAAGGGAACTCTGGGACTCTAGATCCTAAGTCCTGAGTTCTTTTGAATATCCACTCCTTTATCTTCCTGAACACTGACATGCATTTGATTGGAGAAAGAATTCTGAAATGCTACAGAAATACATTAAGGAGATAAACAAAGTTTTTCAGGTCAAAATTATTGATCGTTTTCTACGGGATATGAAAAGAGAAGGAAGAAGGGAAGGGAAAGGAAGGGAAGGGAAAGGTGCAAGCTCCCTGTTTCCTTCCCTGCAGGCCTGAGGGTCAGGATCCATCCTCTCCGAGGAGGATTCTGCTCCGTCCTTCCTTTGGCAGGATTTGTTTGCACCTGCCCTGGACTCCTGGCTGCTCACCCTTTTTTTTTTGGAGTACAGCTCCAGCTGGAGGCTCCCCCATCCTCATGATAGCCAGGCCCAGCTCATCAGGAAAGGACACAGTAGTGGTTGTACAGGCTGACCCAGGGCTTGCTCGAGAGCCACCCATGAAAGCTTCAGTGGGGAGAGATGTGTCTCCACAGGGAACATAGAGAAGCAGAATGGGTCATGAGGATACCAGGCTAACATTGCAGAAAAGGGCAAGATGATCTAAAAACAAAAAACAAAACCGAAAACCACAAACCAAATCAAACAAACAAACAAGCAAAAAGTTATTTTTGTTCCCTAGAATGGACATGGACTTTTATATAACTAAATTCAGGGGATTCTGCTATCCTGCCCAAGTTTCAGCCTAGAAACTTCAAAGGTAAGAGAAAGTCAATGAAGAAAAGAGCAGAGCATTTTGTCTGTTAATTTGGTTTTGTTTGATTCTGCTTTACCCTGCAGCATATTTTAAATGTGTGTAAATATACATTCCCCTTTCACAGCAGTGCAATTACTTATTTATCCCTCTTCCCCCTTAAGAATCATTCACATGCCTTAATATTTAACATCTGGATTAAATTCTGAGCTTGAAAAAAATTTTCAAGAGTTGAAGTCAGTGTTGTCCAAACTTTTTCTCATTTGCTTGAGGTAATACGGGAATTACAGGTCTGCTGAGAAATGCCTAAATATTGTTGGTAAAAGTATTGTCAGGATTTAGGAGTCTGAGTTTTGCTGAATTAATTAGCACTTCCTTCTCAAGGCAAAAGTTGGTTCTGATGCTCTACAAATATGTACAGTATATATATGTGCCAAGATAATTTTACAGCTTGCAGCACCTAAATTGGCTGTCTTTAGTTACTGTACTTTGTTGACAAATTAGCTCTCATAAAATCAACTCTAGAATTCCTGTATCACTTAAGTATTTTTAAAAATTGTATACATCAATACAATGGTATTTCAATTAACAATATTAAAATGAGCTGTGCAATGTCACATAGCAAACAGCTGTTGTACTGCAAGACTTAAAACTCCAGAAAGCATTTGTGCAGAAACATTATTCATGTACCTTCTCAAATTTTAATCCTATTGAAGCCAAATTAAGTAAGTATGTAAGTGCTTTCCTGAATGGTACTTAAGCACATCGTTAAGCCCTTCTGTTAATTGGAATCTTATGCTTTCCTTCTTGGAAAGAAACCCAGCTCTTTTCTTCTCCTGAGTGACAATGTAGTTCCTGGGATTGTGAGTCATGGAAACTGGAAGGCTTCTATCAGCCATGAATCAGGCCCAAGTCTTTAATGCATCTCTAGCAGACTAGAACTTGAAAAAAAGGTATATCAAGTATTATCCTCATTGGAACTGCACAGGAAAGAAAAAAAAAGATGGGTTAAGTATGTTATCTTCATTACGTACTCTGGTTAAATGATTTAGGGATGTTTTTTTCTATATTTAAGGTGGATAAAAGTAGAGACTAACTAGGATGTAGCAAATAGCCAAAGCGCAGTACAAAACTACACTAATTCCTTCTGGGGCTTGGAAAAAGTATCTTTAAAAGAATGAGAAGCAAAATTCCTACTTTATCAGTGTACAGATGGCTTTGGAAGTCTGCCTGTTGCCACAGTGAAGGAAGTTATTGTGTGAATAAACACAGATAAATTGGCAACTGGCATAGTATTCATTATCTGTGATGTCGCCTGTGATGCAATCTCTTCTAGATAAGAGCCTTTGAAGGTGGGTTGTACTGCAGTGGTTGGCATGTCTAAAATAAAATAGCCTAGAGTTAGTCTCTTTTCTTCCTGAAATGCTAAGAAGGTGCACTGAAACCCTTTCATGTAATTCTGTCATACAACTTAGACACTGAATAATAAATATGTTTCTACTTTTTACTTGTTTGGAATATGAAAATCAGGGGAAAAAAAACCCAAACCAACCAAACAAACAAAAAAAAAACCCAAAACCCTCTTAAGATAACAGAGAATGGTTTGGGTCTAAAGGGATCTTAAAGAACATCTAGTTCCACCCCCCACGCCATGGGGGGTGGCAGGGACACCTCCCACTAGGCCAGGTTGCTCAGAGCCCCATCCAACCTGGACTTGAGCACTTCCAGGGAGGGGGAATCCACAGCTTCTCTGAGCAACCTGTGCCAGTATCTCAATACCATCACAATATTCTCACCCTAAAGAATATCTTTCTAATGTCTGACCTAAATCTACCCTCTCCCAGTTTAAAACCATTTGCTGTTGTCCTGTGTCACTCTTCTCTCTATCATTTATAAGTGGAACAGTATCCCCGTAAGGAGAAACCTAAATGAACTACAGCTTTATATGCCAATTTGTTGAAAATGCTGTCGGCTGCTTCTGTGGGAAAGGCTTAAGTGCATTAAAAAAGAGAGAGAGAAATCCAGGGATGGAGATGTAATGGGTCTCTTATTTTTCTACAGAGTAAGTCCAACTAGTGCAATATTTCAAGCTGATGTACACACACACTCATGAATATAAATCTTGGTGTTAGACTAGAGCTGAATTCCATTTTAAAAGTGGATTTTAAATTCATAGTGGTGAGGTTTGGGTTTGTTGCTTTTTTTTAAAGACTGTAGTAACAGCCCCAGTTGCATATGCTATTAAATCAGTTTTAAAGCTTTTGTATTGTTATAATATAGGTTGACTGTGCAGACTGACTGCTCTGAGGCTGTAAAAGGTAGATATCTAAAGTGTATGATTTAGTTCATGGAAAATGTAGTAGCTTATCCATTGAGGCTTAAACTGTCATTTAACTGCCATGGGATATGTGAATGTCTTTATTCTGGCAGTTACTGGGGGGACATGGGCTAAAGAGTAAAGATCCTGAGCTATCCTGTTGCTCATCAGCTAGAGACATGCCTGGTATGGTTAAATATTTAGTCGATCTAAGGTTTTTGAAATGTTTCTATGGAGGAAAAATACTGTAAATCTAAAATAATTCTAGTTGAACTGGGGAAATAGCTCAGTTGTGTATTTGTTGTGTAGTTTCAGTTAACAATTCAGTTCAGAAAAACAAGCAAACAAAATATAAAAGTGTCTTTTAAAGAAGTGTCTCTGGTTGAAGTTGTACTAGTGAGCTTCTAATTTCTGAACAGCAATTTTTATGTGGAAGTAAAAATATTGAGGCTACATGCAGTTCACCCTAAGGGAGCTTTCAGATGAACATATTAAACAGATGAGGAAAAGATGGTGGCTTTAATTCAAAGGAATAGTTTAAACACTACATTGTAGTCTACTGTAGATCTGTGTTGTTTTGTTTTTATTCTACTGTGCTCTTTGATAGATAAGGTAGATTTCTTGAGAGTTATCTTTATTCACACTCATGAAACCAGGAGCAAATTACTTCAGCAACAGAATGGCCCTTGAGGCTAATAACCTTCTAAAATTACTGATATGTCAACCAAGATTTCAGAAGGCTTTGTATTGTTGTGGGATTTAGTGCCAGAGAAAATACAGTAGTGTTTTGTTTTCTGTCTTATGGATCCGTGACAAACTATCTGACATTTGAGTGGAATTCGAAAGATGGATGTCATTTGCATCTGCCCTATTGCTGCAGATACTGATCTGTGCAGCACCTTAGTAGCAGTTTGTAAACCTAATCTGATAGTGTTGTGACAATTTGCCTTTATCAGTAGCTAAGAAATTGGTAATTGGCTGGGTAGCAGTAGGCTTCCCAAAGAATTCAATGTGCAGAAAGTCCGATGACAATCTGCTTTTAAATTAAAAGTAACTTACTACTGAGCTGATATAAAATTTGGAGAAGTATACGTGGGTATGATTTTTAGTCAAACATTAACCTAGCAACCTAAAGCTGAAAGCAAAATTGAATTCCTATAAAAGTTGCAAAGCTCACTGGGTTTGGCCCTTCAGAAGCTTTTTATATTAACCTCTGTGTTTAACAAACTTTTCAGCCTGTCATTGGAAAGGGAGAAAAGCGCCAGTAGCACTTAACCCTGACCTTGGAGATGGCCCTTTTCAATAAGGCTAACATGCAGGATCAAGCCATGTTCCCTTCCCTTCCTTGTTATATTTACTTACACAAAGCTTTTACCTGAAGAGAAGCTGGTTTACCCCAGGAGCTGCTCTGAAACATGTTAAAGCTGATTTCTAGTTATCTCCTGAGCATTGCTTCTTAAACGCTGAATTGCATGGTCGAATGGTTTACAAAAACAAAGACTAATGTTATTCATGGTTCAGCAAAGCTTAGAAAAGAAGGAAGACTTTCTGGGCTGCAACATTAATTGCTGGCATGTGTTGGTTAGTTTTACAGATACTTATCTTCAGCGTCAAAACAACAGTTTCGTGCTTCAAATGCCAAGTTATAATAAAACACAAGTTGATATGCAAGGGACTCATTGGAAATCCCAGCTTGCCACTTTGCTTGCTGCCCTCGCTGCATGTTTCCCTGGTAATGTTCGGGACCAAAGGCAGGAATAAAGTTGGATCGGGAAGGAGCAAGCATGGGAAAAATGAAGGGATAAAAGAGGGTCGTCAAGTGTAAATCACCACTCAGTAAACTGGTGTGACTCTGCCTGAAGCGTGACCACCCAGTCTTTCCCCTGCTGTTATTAAATCTCTCTAACCATCTTGTGTGTGGTTGCACAGCTTCTGGGAGTGTGTGTGCTTATGAACTCCAGCCTAACCAGAGAATAGCAAGAGATTTTATTACCCGTGGCTGGTGTGAGATCATGGAAGTCGGGGGCTCTTGGGTCTAGGGCCAGCACCTGGAGAGAAGCAGGGTGTGGATTCCTTTGGCAGACTGAAATTCCCATTAGCTGGAGAGAAGGGGCAGGGTGGGGTTGTCCCTGCTGTTTGTAAGACTGCTCTGTGTGTTTATAGGGATGCCAGTAAAGACACTGGGTTTTGTCTGTATTTAATCTGTGTGACCACAGATTAAATCTGTGCGACCTCTCTCTGTGTCTGTTTGTCAGTCTATGTTGGGAAGCATCATCACCAGCTGGAGGATGGTGGATCTGGAGACAGGGAACTGCAGAAGCCCCGTGTCTGTCAGGCAAGGGCAGAAGGACTAACCCTGGATCCTGAGAGTAGTCTGGGTTTAGCTATTCAGGCACTTTGTGATGTTTTGCCAGTGTTTGTGTTGTTACACTTTTTCCCAGAAACAATTTTCCCTCTATTGTTATGTCCTTTTTAAATAAGCCAAAAAAACATCTAGTTTAACAGTGATCCAAAGAGAATCACTAGTAGAACCTCATCCCTTGTTTACTGGGATTTCTTCATTAACAGTTGCTTCAGTTATTCAGCTTTTAATATATTTGATGTATTCTCTTATGCAGCTCAAATCAGTCTATTTACTATGTTGAACACTTCACAGAACTTTAGTTGCTTTTTCAGCAATACTTGCAGTCCCCTCCAACTGTAAAATCAGAGAATCAAATCAGATCTGTTTGTTACCACATTGATTGTTAGTGTTTGTATTCCTATCCTTTACTCCTTTATTTACTGAATCCTGTATTTTGAATTTCCTTACTTTGTTTTGGATAGATCTAATAGATAGGCCCAGCAGACCTTTCTTCCAATCTCACTGCAAGTACTACTGCTAAAGCATCACTGATGGAGCTTTGCCTTACATGGAACAGACAAGGCAAGGAAGTATCTATGAGTGCAGTCTTCAGAGGCAGGGAAAAACCCTTTGAGCTAAAAAAAAAACCCTATTCTGTTTATGGGACTGGATACTTCACCTGATTTCCTTGAAATCAGAAGGAACATGCAAAAAATTCTTCATGCACACATTGTTATTCTGTGTGTGACAAATGAGATGGTGGTTCAAGGTATCTTTTAATTTTTTTTTTTTTTTTTTTTTTTTTTTTTTGTGCACATTAAATGCTCTGGTATGTTGGTATGTCCATGGTTGGTAACTGCGTGCTTTTTGGTCAGGGCAGTTCTTTGAAGGGAGGTAGAGGATTTCAGCTTTGAAAACATTTGGCCTTGGGAGAAGCTTTTCCAGGGAAAAACAGGGCAGACAGTAATAGATGTGCAGACTGGGAGGCTTGCACTTGGGGAGTTTTCTTAGAATAGCAGGGAAGAGACACAAAACCAGGCAAAAGATGATGAAAAGAGAGAAGTTTTTTCTGTTGACCCAGAGGAGAACAAGTAGAGTTCGTTGACAACATAGAAGTATTGAAAGTTACAAGTGTAAAAAGGAGGAAAGGGGCTCTTGTTGCAAAGACACAGTTGGGCAGAAAAGGTATTTGTTTCCACATGGCTGTATTTTATCTCTCTTATCTGAAAGATTCTGGGTTTTCAGAGAGAATAGAGTTGTTCAAGTTTATGTTTTAATAAAACACTGCTGCTTCAAAGCCTTTTTGGTATTTTTTGGTGTGTTCACTTTAAGGAAATGGTTCAGACAGTTCTCTCTAAGCTCTGGCATGTTTGAGATCCAGTGGTAGCATAAAAGTTTAAAAATGTTGCAGTTGGTAGAAGGTATTAGGCCAGCCTTAAAGAAGTTCAGCTGACTGCATCATGAGGATTTGAGAGAATTTGAAGAAGACTTTGTGTACCATTTGTGGGCAGCTGTCTATTGTGAGTGCTTTTTATAAATCACTTTACTGCTTGAACAGTTGGTAGCACAGTTCTCAGTTCTTAGTGGCTCTAGAAGCTACTGGTAGAGCTGCCAGACCATGTGGTTGCAAGCCAAACATGGGATGAGGGATCTTACAGAAATTAAACCAAACAACACTGATGTCCTGCACCAAACCTGTCTCTTTCAAGCCTAATCGGAGCACAGTTCCTTTAAAAATAAACAGAAACCTCTCCCAAGCAGTTGTACCTTCTGTCTGGTTAGCTGCCTGTGGATTTACTGAGTGATTAGGACTGGTAAGGAAATTCCTGCCTATGGTGGGACTGCTTTGCTGCCTTGGGGCTGGGCTGAAGCCAGGGTGGCTCTTCAGGAGCAAGAGGAGTAGCACAACTCCTTGGATACTTTGTTATCAAACAAAAGGAGAGTTACTTTGTATATACATTTGGGTTTTATTCAGAGAAGTCAGGCTTCCTGTTAAAAAAAAAAAATAAATCTTTCCGGTTGCCTTCATGAGTGGAACTGGACAGTACAAATGTGATCCCTTTTTTCTGCCCTGAAAAGGTTTTCTATCAACCCAGCATTAAGTTATCTCTGAGAATATTCTACACCTACAGTGTTGAAGCCAGAGAAGCTTGTGATATTTACAGGATCTTTAAGTGCAGATAATAATCAGAGAGCTTTAGTTTTCCCTTCCATTAATACTCTGCATTGTGTTTTTAATTCATATGAATATATTCCCTTCAGTGTTTTGGTTTTTTTTTTTTTTAAGTGAACATATGTCTCATAATACAGAGACTTAACATTTCCTGCATACCAAACATCCAGCTGGAGGGCAATACTGTTGGCTTTTCAGGTTGTTTGTTTGGTTTTTTTTTTTGGTTGTTGGTTTTTTTGTTTTTGTGGGGGTTCTTTGTTTGTTTTTTTGTTTGTTTGTTTTGTTTGTTTTTTGCATAAACTATCAAACTTTATCAACAGTGGAAGATGGAGGAAATACTTGACAATATTTAGTTTCCCCCAGTTTGGATGTATATATTCAAAGAATGAACTTTGTATTCTGGAGCCACACTGATTTGAGAATATATGGAGGATGTGCACTGTGGCAATCTCAGATGGGTGAACACTTTATATGTTCATCTCAGAAATGCTTAATCTCTTCTATTAAAGGTTGTCCTTCTTCAACTTAGAGAGCAGAAGCGAGTCCAATGCCCTCTCATGTTTCTTTGCATGAAGAACATTTTTAAAAGATCCATATGTCTTCCAATTTCAATTAAATGTAACTGATAACTTCAAGTATTTACCAGCTCCCTGCTCTAGAATAGAGTTAAGCTGAATTTGTCCTTTTCAGTCCTGGGGAGGTGCTGCTGGATAGCTTTGTGTTTTAAAAGTCCACCTGGTCTGGGATTGCCTGTCCTGGAGTCACAAATCTTCACATGTGTTTTCTCCAAAACTTTCCATCCCATCCTCTCTCACTTCATTTACTATTCTTCACTTATAACATTCAGGTTTTTTTATTTTCAAATCAGCTTTTCACCAGAGGACATTTTTATTTCTTTAGTTGACATCTGGTGTACTCCCAACATCTGGATAATTTTCTTAGTTTTCTTTCTGTTATTTTCTAAAATGGTTCAAAAGTTGAATCTGGAACACTAGACATATCTCTCATAATTTGTTCACATGCAGTTGTTTTCTCTGATGGCTTGTGAATTTTTTATGTGTGTTTGTTCTATACATTACTTTTAGCAAAAGAATTAGTATTAGTTATATGAGAAACAGCATTCAAAATGTCACCACAGTGCTTGAAATTGTTGGAGTCATGAAGGAAATAGAAGAAAGTTTATAGGATGAATAGTGAAATTCATTAACTTTTGAAATTCTTGAAATATTGAAAAGGATTGAAAAAGGAAACAGCATTCATCAGAAAGCAGTTCTTTTAAATGTTATTGGCTATGGGAAAAGGGACAGCAGAAATACATGATTCCAAAATGTGTGATTTCTTGTTTGTGTTCGATCAAAACAATTTCTATCAAATAATGGAAGATGTGTCTGTGCATATGAGATGAGGAATAATAGGAAGAATTGGATTTGCTGAAAGAATTGTAAAGCTTGTTAGTTGTTCTGCTTAAGCAAAGAGTAGAGGTAGATCAATCTCTTCAAACAATGTACAGAATTTACAGCAGAATAGTTTAATAGTTTTTTAAAGACTTTTAGTAGTTGAAAATTTTGAAGATTACTTAGAAGTTGAGATTACTCATGTTTATTTTTAGGATTGGTACTAAATAACGACAAAAATTATCACAAGAAGTTTAAAGAGTAAATGTTGCTCAAAAGAAGTCTTTACATTCACCTAGGACAAGATGGTTTCGTAGGTTAATGAGCAGAACTGGTGGATGTTTGTTGAGGTGCTGAAGACTCTCAACTGATGTTATTTTGACACACCTCATGATGCCAGTTCAGGGGTGCAAGCAGCACTGATGCTTGTGTGCAGTTGTCCTACTGCCCAGCATCTGGAAGTCACACATCTGAGCAGAAGACTCCTTAGCACGACCTAATGAAGAAGTTCTGGCTTCTTTAGGTTGTGCTAGTCAAGCTTCAAGAGGTTTCTCAAATTCCAGCAGCTCCGTAGTGTTCAAATATAACTTGAAAACATGCTTTCAGTTATCTGTAAAATTAGCAAATTAGTAAATAGCAGGAAAAAACACTGAAGACAAAACCTCTTCTGTTTACTAGCTTTGGGAACTGAAGGCCAAGAATGGCTGTTACTGCACTCAGATCTTCTGATTTCTGCAGTACTTCCAAGATGGTCCATACAAACATTTATAAAATATAATAAACAAATGAGTGCATTTGTTGACTTTGCCTTCATCTGCATGTGTACAGCAGTTCCAGTAGCTTGGACACTCGCATAGCTTTGGATACTTACTCGGCTTTGGATATTTACAGTAGTCACAGTCAGTGCTATTTTGCTGGTAAAAGGTCAGTGTGGTTGTCTGGTGAGTAGAAAATGTTCTTTTGCTTGTAAAAAGTAACTCTTTGTGTCTACCTAATGGCAGCATTTTTGATGATAGGTGTTTTTTGATACCTTTCAGCCTTACAAAGAGACATTTCTGCACCTGAAGGATGTGGTTTAAAAGCTAATACAAAGAATACCTGTTCTTAAAATCAGACTTTCACTTAGCCTCATTTAGCACATTTTTCAAGTACTGAGAATCCAAATCAACCAATACTGATGCCTAAATAAGTTAAATACCAGTACTTTTAAACTTATTATTTTATCAATGAAACTGCAACAGGATTGCGATTATAACCTGACCAGGTCATGTCTGTTGTCACAGTCTGGAAGGAAAAGTAATAATTTGTCTTCAACCATGTGTAAGACCACTGAAAAATCAGCTGAGCAACTTTATATGCTCGCTGGTTACATTTTCTTCTTGCACAAAAAATGATGCTGCATTCAATTTCATTGCATTTGACATTCCAAGTATAAGTGTCTCTGAGCAAGGTGATGCCATGTGGTAAAAACTTGCAGGAGTGACTGGAAAATATCTCTTGTGCCATTTCCATCTTTTTTGTGGCACAGTATATTCCTTTTTGAGTTGACAGATTAATTTTTTTAAAACATTTTTTTTTTTCTCCACTCTTATCTTTTGGGCCGTTCTCTTTACAAAATTTCATTTTCCTCTATGCTTACTTTACATAAAATTTCTATTGATGCTAATTAGGATTACCAGGCTGCTCAGTTGCCCATTTACTCTGGAGAAACTCTAATCTAAATTTTCTATTCCAACTATTCCATGTTCTTAGAATTAATATTTTAATGAATTGAATATTTGCTGAATTATTGCTGAAACATTTTGGAAAGAGGAGTTGTTAACAGAAGCAATAGTAGCAAATCAACCAATTTATTTATTTAAGCCCTCCGGGTAAAATGATGGAATATTGATGATTTAACAAATCTGTGGATGAAGGAAGCTGAATGTAATGGATGCTGAGCACTTTAGATTTTATTCAGAATTTTATTTCAGAGTGTACTTTTGAACTATTAAATTGCACATGGAGTCTAAATATAGACTTAAGCACTGAACCCAGGTAAATCCCATTTCAGCTTTTTGACCGAGACATTGTCAACACCCGTGTGTTTAAACATGAAATTACATGTAGGGAAATCAGCCATTTAGAAAAGGAATATGTTTATAGTAATATATGCACTTGCTGCCTCTTCTTGTGAATGAGTACTAAATTGTTTATTGGTTTTCTTTTTAATTTTCTTTTTTTGATCAAAGTGTTTATTAATGTATGTTTATCCGCATGCTTTAGATTTATATAACCATCTAGTATAGGATTTCAGCAGTCAGTTTAAGAAATGACAGTAGTTGAAAGAGAGGATTTCTACATGAGAAGTCGACTAGCCTTGAAAAAAAAAATTCAGAAAGATTTTAATGCATTCAATTAACTTTTTTCTTTTTTGCTATACTTTATGATTTGAAGTAAAAATTATTTTTTTTCTGTCTAATGATTATGCCTTTTCATTTTAATACATTTTAGGTTTTTTTCTTGTGGGCCGTTAAAACTGGATGTAAAAGCTGAGCTGATCTTTATCAGAATTCACATGCCTGGAAAAACAGCTACCATCAAACAAAATACTGAATTCCTTTATGAGATGGCAGCCTTTTAATGACAAGGGCTAATAAAGGCTTAAGGCATTGACTGGGTGCTTCGGTGAAATTTATTATCAGTGTTTTCATTTTACTTAACTTTAGTCAAACCCCCAGAATGCTGATGCTTAAATCTGAGCTTTGGATTTACCCGCATGCTGGTGGTTGTGTGTACCTCAGACTTCTTGTGTCCAGATTCATCTGGCCCACTGAAAGGAAAGACCCCAAGCATTTATCTTGAAAAAAGCAGTGCTAGCTATCCTAGGCAGACAGAGCACATTCTTGTACCTTGAGCAAAGCATGCTATTTGAAAGTTGAGTAATGTTGGAGATGTAGGTATATTCAGGGTTTTTTTCATTGGCGTGGATTAAATGGGCTGATTTTAGATAGCTTAATGGACAGGTAGCTCAGGATTTTGTTCTCATGCACACAAGTCGTGGCCCATGCTTGGTACAAGGATCTTTTCTCTTCTGAAACCAGGCTCTTACAGTCAGGTCTTCCTGGATCCATCATCTAGATGCCTGCCTGCTTCAGGAAGGTTTTCATAGAATCATAGACTCATAGAATCATAGAATTAGCCAGGTTGGAAGGGACCTCAGAGATCATCAAGTCCAACCCTTGATCCACTACCGCTGCAGTTACCAGACCATGGCACTGAGTGCCACATCCAGTCTCTTTTTAAATGTCTCCAGGGACGGAGAATCTACCACCTCACCAGGCAGTCCATTCCATTGCCTGATCACCCTCTCCATAAAGAAATTCTTTCTAATATCTAACCTAAATCTCCCCTGGCACAACTTAAGACCGTGTCCTCTTGTCTTGTTGAAAGTCGTCTGGGAAAAGAGACCAAACTCCCACCTCGCTACAGCCTCCTTTCAGGGAGTTGTAGAGAGTGATGAGGTCTCCCCTGAGCCTCCTCTTCTCCAGGCTGAACACCCCCAGCTCCCTCAGCCTCTCCTCATAGGATCTGTGCTCGAGTCCCTTCACCAGCCGGGTTGCCCTCCTTTGGACCTGCTCCAGGACCTGTTTTCCTCAAACACTGTCTAGAGGATATGTTTAGGGTAGGAGAGAAGTTACTATGTGTGATACAACAAGCTATTCCATGTTACTTAATTAACTCTGCATTTAGAAAGTCACACTAGATGGCTAAATGTCCTTTTGGTTTTCAACTCAGTTAAAAGTTTTATGAGTGAAGGTGTTTCTTTGGGTGTGCTGGAGCAGAAGAAACTTCAGCTTCTGAAAATGTTTGTTGGTGAGACCTTCACAAGTGGTGAATCAACTTGTGGCAGAAGACCTGTGTAATGGAGTTTACCTGTCATGTCAGCTTTTCTCATTTCCTGAGGTTCAGACAAGTTTAGTCAAACAGTTAAAAGTATGTATTTATATCCTACTCGTTTCCTTCTGAGCTAAGAAGAGCTCACCAGAAAAACTAAAGCTAGCAGAAGAACTAAACCAGCACATCTAATTTATGTTCTGCTGCTTAATTTAGTTCTCTTCAGAGATTCCCTTTTCTTACAAAAAATGAACTGGGATTTATTCTGTTTACAGTGACATTCCTCTGCACTTTTTCACTTTAAGCAAAGGAGTTACAGGCTTATTTTCAAAACAGGCTTACTGTATTCCTTTTCTTAAGCCAGTGATATTTTTTCACATGGTTCAGTTGTGCAGTACATACTACATTAATCAGGATGCTGTAAGTGAAATAGTTCTTAAAATATCCTGGTTCTTAAAAATGTTCTAACAAGGACTGTAGGATTCTTAGCAGCACAGATAATAAATTGGTTGGATTATCAGGAAGATCCTGGTTTGAAATTTTAAGGTGCCTGAGAAAAGATGAACATTTCTCCATGGTGTTCTCAATTTAAAAAACTTGTCAGTTAATTTTTAGTGAACTCGTGAATTATTTAAGGGCTGTTTTGATAACTTAGCAAATTATAACTATTTTGAGGGCCTTACATTTAAATTTAAATAAATTAATTGAATAACAATGCATGCCCTAACTGGTGGAAAGAACACATTTCTTTCATGTCTGCCTGTTTTAAGCAAAGAACCATGTGGCTGAATTCAAAACTTACTTGCTTTGGTTTTGTTACCAAATATGTTTTTTATTGTTTTAGAAAGATGGGGAAATATGTTTTAAGTAATTTAGCAGGACTAACTCCTCTTCTAGCTGGATGTCTAATCATTCTTCACTATTCAGCATCCTAGTTAATCACTGAGCAACTGAATCAAAATATCCACCACAGAGGAATCGTATACTTAAGCAGCCCTACTTAAGAACATCTTAGAAACTATAATACTAAAGAAAGTACTGCAAAGACTGAAGACTACTAGCTAGTTTAATCTCCTCTATATAAGATAAAAGCAGGACTTTTCTCTCTTTACTGTGTCTTCACATAAGTAGATTTCTTTCTTTCACCATTGGAGTATTTGGAGATATTTGTATTACAAGTTAAAAACATGTAGGGCATTCTGTATGAAAATGATGTGCTGTTATAACAGGTTGAAACAGGGTGAGCATTTGCAAAAAGTAGCAATAAAGAATATTTCTCCTTGTGTTTGCTCCAGTGGGTTAGGAGAAAGGTTGCTACCTCTTGGCTATTGCATCTAGAATAGTGTGTGTCCATGCTTTTTCCTCCTGGTTATGGCTTTCCTACAGTCTAGATTACCAATACACAGGAAGAAATAAAATGCTGCAGATGTAAGTACTGTAGATTTAAGTACAATGTAATCAGAAACTTGTAGAAACCAGTCCTTGAATGCAAAAGCGTATGAGCCTTGCCTTCTTTCTTTCTGCTAAATTAAAAATCAAGATTTTTCTCTAGGAGAGTATGGAAAACATGTTCAGTGAATAATACTTACATTACTAATGAGTATGGATTTGTCCCAATATGCTATAGCAACAAGCAGTCTGTAAATTTAATACAGAGTAATGCCTTTTAGGAAGTAGAATATTCAATTCCTTTGTATTACAATTAATTTCCATTTTTGTCAACTTTACAGACTCAGTTATTATGTCTAGAATGAAAATTCATGAGAAGTTATGCTTGCAAAACAATTTAAAGTAACTGCAGAGCTCTCTTACTGAATAGTTTAAGTTATTTAGGATAAAGGTTCAGTCTGGACCAAGGCTCTCTTAGCACTGGCATTCCATTTCAAGAAATCACATAGGAGGCTGCATGCCATTGAAATTTCAAGGTATCATCACCCATCAAAGTAGAAAAAAACCTCACACAAATTATTTTCCACTAAGTGTTTGAGAAGTGTGTGTGCTTACATTATTTTAAGAGCACTTAGCTGTGCACTGTTAGCATGCAGCTATAAAAGTCTCCATATCTTCACTTTTTAAATGCAGGGTTTAAATGACCTCATGTATTTTACTGATATACCTTCTTTCCCAAGTAGACATTGTGTTTAATTTTATTTACTGCTATGATATCATAATGTGTGTATTGATAGAATTGCTTCCTTTGGGTTCCTTCAACCCAGAAATATGAATGTCTTGAAAATCATGTTGGATTTTTCTAATGTAGTGTCTACAGAGCCATTCAAATTCTTTAGTCGCACATATGCTCTGTAACATGATTATTTTGAAGTCACACTTCAATGAAACACATTAATAGGCACTGAAAAATAGAGCATAAATTGTCTAGCTGTTCCTGTGAGAGTGTTTGAATGTATTTTTTTTTAACAATACCTTTACGTTTCTTGTTGTTTGTTGTCTAAGTTGGGACTAAAGTGTAAAAATCGCACCTCCCCCTACCCACCCCCCACTTCTTTTTTTCTCCTTTACAGCTTAGCAATAATTTGCTGGATATTATCATTTCTTCCTCCTTTTCTCAGCTCTTGATACCAGGAAAGAATTGTCACACTTAATTAGTCAAAAGTGTAGCTGGTGATTAGCTTGAGGAACACTAAGGAATCAAAAACTTGTTAGGCTCTACCTAAATCACATACTGCATCCCAGCATTTGAACACATAAAATTCCTCCCAGTTTAGTTGCAACTCTTGTGATAGGTTGACCCTGGTTGGACGACACAGGGCCACCAAGACACTCTATCCCTCCCCCTCCTCAACTGGACAGGGGAGAGACAATATAATGAGAGACAAGGTGAGGGAAATAATGGGGAATAAAGACTTGACATTGGGAAAGTAATTTAGTTTATTACCAATGAAATCAGATTAGGGTGTTGAGAAACAAAAACATCTTAAATACCTTCCCCCTGCTCCTCCCTTCTTCCCAGGCTCAACTTTACTCCCAGTTTCTCTCCCTCCTCCCCACCAGGGGTGGGTGCAGGGGGATGGGGAATGAGGGCTGTTGTTTGTTTGTCACAAAGTTGTTTCTGCTCTTCCTTCCTCCTCAGGGGGAGGACTCCTCACATCCTTCCCCTGCTCCAGCATGGGTCCCTCCTAAAGGAGACAGGCCTCCATGGACTTCCCACCATGAGTTGGCTACAGTTCTTCAGGAACTGCTCCAACCTAGGTCCCCCATGGGGGTCACAGATCCAACGAGGAGCCTGCTCCAGTGTGGTCTTCCAGTGGGATCACAGCCTCCTATGGGGATCCACCTGCCCTGGCGTGGGTTCCTTCATGGTCTGCAAGTGGATATCTGCTCCACCATGGACCTCCATGCCATGGGGCACAGCTTCCATGACACCTTCTGCCAGGGGGAACAGCCTCCATCACCATGGTTTTCACCAGGGGCTGCAAAGGGATTTCTGCTCCAGTGCCTGGAACACTTTCTCCCCCTCCTTCTTCATTGACCTTGGTGTCTGCAGAGCTGTTTCTTTCACATGTTCTCCCTCCTCCCTGTGACTGGAACTGCACGTAGTTTTTTTCCAGTTCTTAAATACATTATCCCAGAGGCACAACCACTGTTACTGATGGGTTTGTCCTTGACCAACAGCAGGTTCATCTTGAAGCTGCTTGGCACTGGCATTAGACATAGGGGAAGCTTCTGACAGCTTCTCACAGGAGCCACCCCTGTAGTCCCACAGCTACCAAAACCTTGCTATGCAAACACATTATACACTGTATATAGAGATGCCCAGGTAGCTGGAACAGAATCAATTGTAGGTCCCAACATGTGTAAATGCAGCTCAGTGCAGATCAAATCAGACTTTTTTTTTATTATTATTTGTCTCTTTCTTTCAGCAACTGTAAAAAAAAATACAGTTTTTGGAAGAGAATTTTAAGATTCTCAGAAGTAACTTGAGTTTAAATGTCTAACAAATGCAAACTACTGTTATGTTAATAGAAGCAGAGCAAAATTACTATTTTTTTTTATTGATGCTTTAATTATAGACTTCCATTTTAGGGAACTGAGAATAAAATAAAGAAGAAATTGAACTAGTGACTTTGTTTTGCAGGTTCTTTCATGTTGGTGAATACATCTGGGAGATATGCAGGACAGAAAGCTCACCTCCTGATGCCCCATCTGAAAGAAAATGATACACATTGTATTGATTTTCACTATTATGTTTCAAGCAAGAGTGGATCTAGCCCTGGCACTTTGAATGTATATGTGAAAGTTAATGATGGTCCTGTTGGTAACCCAGTCTGGAACACATCTCTGACTGCAACTTGGAACAGAGCAGAACTGGCAATTAGCATATTCTGGCCCAATTTTTATCAGGTATGTTTTACTTTTTATTAAATTCTGTTTCTCCTTATAATCATGTGGTTCTTACTCATAACTTTGAATTTAAAACAAAATATCTTTCAGTATGTTTTGTTGATCTTTATCTTGTGTATACTTTAGTGAATGATGCTAAATGTTTGGTTTTACCTGTATATGGCTGTGTTTATATGTTTACATATAATTACAGAACTGTATAAAATGTATACGCACACATACAGGCTTTAAATGTGGAAGAAATAATTGTATTGCAGCAATTTAGAATTTTGCTATTGATTTAAGTCAATTTTCTGTTTCTCTATAATAAATTGACTCATTCTTTCAGTTGGTTAGGGATGCTGGAATTGAATGCCAATGCATTTTATTGCAGTAGAGTCTTCAAGTTTGGTTTAGATCAGTTGTACTTGTTGCTTTAGAATGAGAGGAATCCTTTGAATCCTCAGTTTGAGTCTTCAGTTAAAAAGCAATATCCATTTGTTCTGTCGAATAGTAATCATAAATACAACAGTAGCTATTGTAGGAATGGGCTTTCAATGGCATCCTAAAGATTAAGGGAGAATTTCACTTGACAGTTCCTTAGGGTGTTTCTTTTCTGTAGGAAAGTTTATAGATTATACAATTATATACCACTGTACAGTAGTTCCACAATTTTTCTTCTTCTTCCCATGAAAATACAGTCTGTGTCTCCAAAATCAAGTAATCTGGTGTAATAAGAGCAGACCAGTAGGCCAGGGGCTCTTCTTAACATCGCTTGCAGTTTGGAAGGTTTGATTTGGATTTTATTTGGTCCCCTGTGCTGAATATTGTCATCATACTTGTGGTTTGAAGATTTCTGAAGAGAAGTTGTCCCAAAGATGGGGCATTTTGGCTGTAGACCTCCCTAGGAAGTACTATGTTGTCATTCCACAGTATTGTCCCAGGGGGTGACAGCATCCTAAATCCTACATCAGTGTCATGAGTACCTGTATCACACATGGCAGAGCCTCTTATCTGTTCCTGCATGTACTGTTTAGGGTGAGGCCTCATCTCTAATACTGTTTTAATCCAGTTTTGGGTTCCTCACTACAAGAAGGACATTGAGATACTGGAGCACATCCAAAGAAGGGCAATGAAGCTGGTGAAGGGTCTAGAGTACAAGTCTTGTGAGGAGCATCTGAGGCAATTGGGGTTGTTTATTCTGAAGAAAAGGAGTCATGGGAGACCTTATTGTTCCCTACAATTATCTGAAAGGAGGTTGTAGTAAAGAGAGTGTTGGCTTTTTCTCCCTAGTAACAAGCAACAGAACAAGAAGAAATAGCTTCAAGTTGTGCAAGGGGATGTTTAGATTGGATATTAGAAGACAGTTCTTCACTGAAAGGATTGTCAGGCACAGGAGCAGGCTTCTCAGGGAAATGGAGTCATCAGCCCTGGAGGTGTTTAAAAGAGTGTAGGTGTGCTGTTTAAGAACATGGTTAGTGGTGGACTTGACAGTGCTAGGATAATGGTTGGACTTGATAATCTTAAATGTCTTTTCCAACCAAAACAGTTCTATGATTTTATGACCAGATGTTTAGCTCTCCATCAAATTCTTGTTACGAGTTTGTCAATGTCCACTGCAATGTACTCTACTGTGTTACAGAGGACTTCTTCCTGTGACTGCATCAGCTGTGAGGCTGTCTCAAGCAGACTGAGGCTGTTCATTTTGAACCCTTTTCCCTTTGATGAAAAAACAAGTTGAAAAACTTTCTGGAGTAATTTCCTCTGTGATTGCTTCACTCTCAATTGTCAGAAAGTCCTGGTCCAAAAGATGAATTTGGAGTGCCAGGACCATCTTGTCCCTGGATAGTGGGATACCTGGCAAGAGGTGCAATACTTGCAGACCCTAAAGAGCAGACTCATCCATTTGCTCTTGTCTCTGACAGTGTGTTCATACATTACATAGTGCCTATTGACAGGGTCCACACTTTCATCCAGTGCTCTGCCCAAGGAATGCCTACAATTACATCATAGGGACTTCCTGGAGAGGATTACAAGCAAGTTTATGGACATCTCAACAAACTTCATTGGGAGGACTTATGATGTGGATCTCCCATGATTTGCCACACACTCAATGAAGAAGTACTGGCACTTTTTCCAGAAGGGCAGGCATATTAGCAGAGTTGATGTTCATCTCAGTGTTGTGGGAGAAGCTGTGTACCATCTGCCTCCCTGGGGCATGAGACTGTATGTATCCTGACCACAGAGTCCAAACTTGGTTTAGCCATACCTTTATGTCTCACAGGGTGAAAGGCCAGTGTGTACTTTGATGCCTGTCAGGGTTCAAGGAGTGTTTGGGCAACGCACTTAGTCATATGGTTTGGTTTTAGGTAGTCCTGCAAGAATCAGAGTTGGACTTGATGATCCTGGTTCCTTCCAACTCAAGATATTCTGTGATTGTATGACCTTACAGCAAGACTGTGGCCCTACAAACTGGGTAGTTTGTAACATGGGATCTACAGTAGGGATTTTGAGCATGCTGGGTGATTCTGAAGTGCTATACGGTGCTGCATGAATGTGTGGCTGTGTCTCTCATGTCTAAGTTTGGACTGTAATGTCCCCATCTGGGTTTGGAGTAAATTAGTAGAGGAGTTTCCAATTTCTCTTCTTCTCAAAGGAGTCTGGATTTTATGCAGCAGAACTTCTATGTGTACCAGCAGTTATTAGATGAGGATTGTGATTCAAAGCCTCACTCTCTCTCTGAACTAAAATGCTAATGTGGATAGGGTGATTTTCATAGGAGCAGCCGTGACTGACTAGTAAATTTAAGCTAAATAAATTAAATTCAGGCAAGCTCTGATAGTTTTAAATGTTATTGTTTTTAGTAGTAATCTGTGTCAGTTTTCTACCAATATGATACATCTAACTGATGTCTGTGTAATAATGGATATGTAGCCATAGGAATAGAAAGACAACCTTTCTGGTCCATTTTCTCCTCAAGGCCTGCCATCTGGACTGTTCACCCTTACTCATAGGTGAATGCTTAAATGTTTGAATAGGGTACTGCAGTTTAGTAAATTACCATACATCAGCTTATAATATAGTAGAGATGTGAGACAGTCTGTAGTGGATTCCACGTGTTCTTTTTGCCTCTGGAAATAAAGACATTTTTATGTAATCTGTCTTTCTCTGAGGAGTGTAGTAAATCATTTTCTTTGCATTTGCTGCAAAGGCCTGGTTAGGTATTGCAATTTAGCTGATGTGCCAAAATGTCTTACGGTATAGTAATATCTGTGGCAGTGTAAGGAATCAGTGTAAAACAGAGTAGCTTCACAGTACATAAGCTTATTTATTCTTGAGAAAGCTCTGTCTCCATTTTGACAGCTTATGGTCAAACCTGGGGGCAGACAGGAAGGTAGCAAAAAGCATCTGGGAGAAGTGAAGGAATGATGAAGAGGGTATATATGTGGATCTTGTGAGAATGTGTGTCCAAGCTAGATGAGAGCTCAGATGACTGCATGTATGGTCTGAGAAAGCAGAGGACCCATCTAACAAGAGTTTAGCACCAGGTTTGTTTCCTAAGCTGCTTTTCATTTGATTCTAAACTGTGACCTTGTGTGGGACAAATTCGTGTTCCTCATGTAACCTCCACAATGCACAAAACTTTGTTCCACGGATTTTCTGAGGCTGCCTGATTTGATGGAACAAAATGAAGCAAAGTGTGCTAAGAAGATTTTAAAGTAATGATAAGGCCCTTTCTAACTTTTCATATATGAAGGTTGGTATTTTCCCTATGATTAATCTTGAGGAAAAGACTTAGCATTAGTAGATGAAGAGACAAAGCAGTGTAATCACAGGACTGAGTCACTGTATCTGGAGGTATTTTAAAGACATGTAGATGTGGTGCTTTAGGGACATGGGTTAGTGGTGGACTTGGTGGTTCTGGATTAATGGTTGATCTTAGAGGTCTTTTCCAACCAAAACAATTCTATGATTCTCTTTGTTGTTTTAAATCACATATCCATGTAGTCATCTGCATGACTTCGAATTTCTGCCATTAGCAGGACACCTACAAGGTGTCTAGCTGCAAATGAGACCAAAATGTACTACAGAAATCTGAAGACAAATGATGTGATAAAATTTCAGAGTTATAATATTTATACAATTATTAATGCTTAACATAGTGGTATTGGTTTGTTTTACTTCTGATTCATGAAAATGTACGCATAAAAAATACCACTAATGGCAGCTGACTAAAAATTTTATTGTGTACTGTGGAGTGGATTTTTATCCAACTTATAAAGATTTATTTGTTTAAACCACATATTAGTAACACATATATGCAAAGCATTCAAAAGATTTAATAATTAACAGTATTTTATTATTGTAGCATTAGTTATCCAAGCTTGCTAATATCTTTCATGTTGATTTTCCATTTAGAATTGACTCCTTAGAAGTACAGTCTCTAAGCAAACTAATTATTTTCATTTGGTGTATGCTTTTCTTTTTACAAGGTAATTATTTGTGTAGGTTTCACCCCATATGAAAGCTGTAGTATTTATATAAATCCCAATGATAACCTGCATGTAACAACACTAATTGTAGTTTAATTACTGCTTATTTAAACATACATTGTCAAGTATTCTGGTGATTAAGGATATATTTAATTCCATAATTTATGTTCTTCCAAGTGCTACTGCTTAACATCTGCCTTTGACTTTAGGTTATGTCTACATTGCAGTCCAGTTACTGATTACAGTGTAGTTGCAGTGACACAGGTTCCAGCTGCCAAGCACCTTCTGAGGGTCAAAGATAATCAGCACAGCTTGTTCTTTTCTCCTGTGCCTCCTGGTCTCTGAGCTATTAGTTCTGAAGTAGCTAGAATATTTCTTCAGGAGCCAGTCTTATTTCTGTATTAAAAAATCCCTTTAGGAGTGCTCCCCTGGGGGAGCACTGGCTTCCTCTTTTTATCATTGGTCACAGGAGAAATTTTACTCAGCTATTGTCTAGTTGGTGCATCTTAAGAGCATCAAGGAATTTATCATTCCATTAGAGACAGCCTGCAAACAATACAAGGCTTCGCATAATTACTGAAACCTTCACCCTCCTCCTTACTTGAGTAGAATTAGAATGTACACAGAAAAAGAGGATTAAACGCTACGTAGATTTCCATGGGTAGTGGTGAGTTTGTTTTAGATTCTTGGGGAGCAGTCTCAGTAGGTTGAAAAGCTGTAAAATTGATCATTTGAGATAAAAGTAAGTCCTGGAAAGGCTGTGCCTGTAGTGAGGAGGTAAGAGGATTTTTAGGATTTTCTATTTTCATAAAAGTTTTGATTTTTTCCTCATTTCGATCTTTTAGCAGCAGGAAAATCTCTTAATTTCAGGGTTGTTGTGTGCTGGGGGGAAAGAGAGTAAATTTTTTTCTTTTTCCCTGGTTTAGCTAATAATTCTCAAACCAATCAGTAGTATTTTAAATATATGTTTATGTTTTTGAGGCATTGCTGTCCTGGAATGTTACACTATGCAAGATGCCACTAGTGTTTTAAGTCTGGTGAGTGCCTTGTTTCCAACTCCAAACCCTGCAAGCAAGCAAATTGACACAGCCCCATTGCAAGTTATATGCTGTCCCCCTCTCAGTTTTTATATTTTGAATTATTTGCTTTGTATTTTGCTGGGAGTCAGGCGTGGTGGCAGTGAGCTGAAACAAATCTTGATTAAATAAAACAACAAACACTGCATTTTTAAAAGGCAGAAATGGAATTGGAAGGATTAAAAAATAGCTTCCAGTGGAGTAACACTATTCTCTATGCCACTGCACCTTCTTTAAACATAAACTCCTATGAAGCTAGAATGAGAAAATGGGCTAAGAGCCTGGCAGTAAGTCCTGATCTTTTTTAGTAAGGACACAAAGGAGTTACATGGTATCACTTCACACTGAGATGAGGTTTACCCTTTACCATTCTGACACTTTCCCCTGTAAATTAGGAGTTTAGGGAATAAGAGGGCAGTAGATCCAGCCTGCCTTTTCAAATCTGGATTAAAATTTCGTTTGTTTCATAGCCTGCTTTGTACATGCATTGCTTGGAGTTTGGCTCGTGCAACGTACTGAAGTCATCAGCTAGGACTGAGAATTAAGCTTCGTGTGCAGTAAAGGTCAGGCTCACATTGTTGTGTGCTGTGTGCGCTGCATTCAACTGCACGCAGAGGTTTCCTGAACTGCGCTTTGAACTCAAAAGGAACTTTGAAATGTATATTGCATTTTGAATCACAGCCCTGTGTCAGGCATCTTAAATAGCTTTTCTTCATTGAGTTGGGTGATTTGGGAATAGTTATTTTGAGAAGGATACATCAAGGCAGACCGCATACGTAAATTAAAAAAACTTCAGCAGTCTGAAGATGGCCAAGAGTGATCAGGTGTTTGCTTTTTGTAGTATGCACAAAGCTCCCTTATTTTAGCCTTTCCCCTCTCCATAACCCAAAAAAGCTTCTGGGTCTTTGGTAGAGAAAGGTTAGGACAACAACTGCTTTTAAAACAAGTTTTTAAAACAAGCATAAATACGTCTTAATGTCAGGAGCTCATTTTTCAGTGTTGCTCACCCGTAAGAGGTTTTCTTGGAGTGCCAGGCTGGCAGCACCCACCAAAATGTTGCTAAATGTAATTGAGCATACCTGTGAGTGCTGAATGGTAAGTCCTGTAGCTGGGCAGGGAAATGACATCAAAATCATTCCCAGCCATTGTAGACCAACTCAATAAGCTGTGACAGGTCTCTGTGGGGCCTGGGAAGGATCAGATCAGGAACAGATCAGGATCAGATGTCCCTTGACACGCCTTGATTAAGTAGCTGTTGCTGGGGTTGTGCACAGGTGGTAAATGGGGTGGTCTTAGGAGGAGTCAAGGGGGAGAAGAACTCGGCCCACAGGGGTACAAGTCGTGGCCAGTTTTCTGGTGAGAGACTGTTCCCAGTGCCTAAATAATGAATTTGGAAAATAGGCGTAAAATGCAGTCAAACAAAGTCCCTCTGTGTATTGAAGCATGGCAGGCAGGAAGGAGAGGGCAGTGAGTGCTGTCCCAGTGTGTGGCACCTCACTGCCCACAGGCCTGGGGGTGCAGGGGGAAGGATTGTGGGCCTCAAGTGGCTTTCTTAATACTCCTTTGTCTTTCTTGGTTTTGCCAAGAGCTATTTTTAAGTTGTGTGAAGTAGAGAGTGTTTATATTGGGTACAATCTACCTTTTGACTAAAAGCATTGTGATTTCGCCACAACAAAGGCAGGAATTTACGGAGTGAGGTTGTGTGGCAACAAAACGTGTTCATTTCTATTGTTCCTTGGAACAGAGAAGTTATCTCGAGTCGCACATTTTCAGCAGTAAGCGTTTATGTTGGTGAGCAGACCCCCTTTCTTTGTTTGTATGTAGAAAAGGGGAAGTGGCAGGAATGAGAAGCTAATTTTGCTCTTCACTGAAGCAGGGAGGACCGGGGACAGTGAGGGGCTAAGCCGCTTCCATGGTTCCTGTTTGGCAGAGCCTGCAAGGGGGGGATGGTGTAAAACAGCTCTCAGGCCAATGTTCAGCAGAGTTTTTCCTGAGCCAGTGAATTCAGTGTTTTAACTGCTTGTTTCCTGCCTGATAAGTTGGTGAAATAATAGGAGAAAAATCTAAGGGCTTGCCAGGCCTGATGCTGCTGGGGTGGTGTCCATGTTTTGGCTGGGGTCTTTTATGCTGCCTGCAGGTGTTGCAGCAGCTGTGTGAGGAAAGGCAGAGCTTGGAGGTGGGAGTAAAAATGTAAACTGTTACACAACAAGCAACTTGTCAAATGTGAAGTGATGAGGGAAAGAAAAGGATATGAAATAAGTTTCTAGGTTTCATTTCTTACTGGCATTACTAGCAAAACTGACCCAGGTTTGTAAATAGTCTTGACAGCCCTAATATAAGCTTGTCAATGAATAAATGAGCTAGGTCTGTTCCTGAGCACCCTCTTGCAGTGGCATGTACCACTCTTAGTAGGACTTTCAGAAACGTGTCATGTGTAAGATCAAATGATTTTTTTTAGTTTAAAAAGGGAAAATGCTTAGTTAGGCAGATATTTTCATCCATAATCTTCATTGATTAATTTAAATAAACAAAAAACTGGATTTAGATATAGCAGTTAATAGTATTTCACAGCCTGGAAATTATATTACTATACTTGGAGTAGGTCTCAGGTTCTTTTATATCTGAAGTCAAAAGCACTACTGGCTGTGGTGTCTTTTTCCCTTTACTAAAAATTGCCTATTTTATATCAGAAGAGATCAAAACTTATGATCTTTAAAGCTGTTATCAGTTCGGCTATCAGTTTTAGCAGAAGCATGATTAAACTGATAGTATTTCAATTTGTGTTACTTTTCTTTGGAACATGCCCTCTTTAATGACACTAATTGTAATTTAATATTACGTACAGCTGGCAGTTTCTTGATACATTGCCTGTCTTTTTTGTGGTAATGACGTTTCTGTTACATTAGAGTTTCAACAGGATATTTTAGATATCCTAAATTGAGTATTAGTTGGTTGTCATAAGTGGGTCCAATTCAGTTATTTCAGTATTGTAATTTCTGCCTGTGAACTGGGGGAATGTGATGTGTTTAGAATCAAAAAGATTTTTTTGTTTGTGAGTCCTGTTGCAATAATGAAGTACTTAAAACATCTCTGAGAACCTATAGCTAAACTCCCCAGATGTGAATTGCAGAAATTATTTTGAGATCTTCTACTGAGATATTATGGATGTTTTCTTTCCTAGAACTCACCTATTTGATTTTGCTTGAAGTCAGGTTAATACTTGGGAAAAGGCATTTAAAAAAAAAAAAACACATAAATCCCTATTATCTGGCAGTAATATGTTTAGCTGCTGGTTTGGTTGGCTGCTTTGGAGCTGTGTATGTGCCAGTTCCTCGCAGGGTTTTCTGGAATTCAGCATACCTAAAAGCAAAGAACCTAGAAAAATGCCTCTGCTTTGCAGTTATGGGATCATGGATCAGGTACTGGTGAAGTGGTGAAGAATTTACTGACCTCAAGGTTTTAAAATCAGGTCTCTGCCAGTGTTTATTCAGCACCAGGAAACTGTGATATAATATTACAGGTCTGTATGTTATCCTTGTGACATGTCTGCATCCCATATCATTCTCTTTCTTTTGACATAATTGCAGTAAAGGATATGGTATGTTGTGTCCTTCTGCATCTGTTTCAAAGTCAAGTGCAGCATATGTGTGAAAACCAGTTTCTAAACTTTGTCTTCCTCAGCATACTTCTGAGATTACTTAGAAGAGACAATTAAGAGTTAACTTCCCAAGCAAATGGGAAGCATTAAGAAAAAAAGATAATTAAAAAAATTGGAACCTGAATATAAGCTTGAACTTCTTCAGCGTTGGTTTGGAAATATACCTGGCATGTTTTTTTCTGTTCCACATAAATGTTCATGGGATATTCAAAGCTAAGGCTGCCAAATTTTGGAGAGGTTTACTTCTGAGTGTACTTAAATTAAACAACAAGAATGGTCTATTTATTTTGTGACCTATTTATAGCCATTAAACAAACCATGACAAATGAATCTACTTTACTTAATTCAATACATTTGGTGGAAGATTAAGAGCATGGAAAATACATTCACAAAAATAGGTATGTTTGTGTCTGATACTGTGCAAATCTCTGTATTCTGGAGAGCTGTCATTTGAAAAATAAAAGCAGGAGTTTGTTCTGGAAGACAAAGAATTAAAAATAAAATTATTGTTGGTCAACTAGTTTGTGAGACCAAATATTGGGGATGCTTGGTTATTTCTCATTGTGAGCTATATGTGATCACACTTGTAAATCTACAAATATAATATAAATAGGAAAAAATAGAATTTATGTTCTAGTTAATTTTAATGATAAAGCTACACATTTTAAGGCTTATATATGTACATATAGTTTTCAAGGTGTTCTCAATAAGTTAAAAAAGCTGTTGTATTTTTCCACACCAGAGTGTGTATTCCCTGTCTTCTAGAGTTCCTAGTAACTGAAATTCTTTTTGCTTCTCAGGTTGTTTTTGAAGTGGTCACTTCAGGTCACCCAGGATATGTGGCTATTGATGAAGTGAAAGTTTTAGGACATCCATGTTGTAAGTACCTATCTACTATTTTGAAGTCAGCCCTCTAAAATGAATGTGCATCAATAAATGTGGAACAAAAGATATGGAAAATGTCAGAAAAGAATGTCACTGCTATAAATATAGGCTAAGCATGTGCAAAGTGTTGCTAGCACTTGAGCACTTGGTCCTTAATGGCTTTAAAGATATCTCTAATATGCACCTTGTGTACAATGCTTTCTTTAAGCCCCGGAGCCTAACTGGGCCATCTAATGACTCCTTCAGAACAAAAATCACCAAGATTTGTTGACCAGTTTTCTATTACTGTCAAAAATTCAGTGGAGCCGCAAGCTGAGGCATTAGTGAGAGCAGATGAACTACACAGGAGCTGAATATATATCACTATTTTTTCCAAGGCTTAGAAAGAAGAAAACTCAGCTGTCTGAGGGCTGAGGCTTTGCTAAGCCAGATCACTTGTGGTACTTCCCTAGGCAATAGACTTTGGGTTTATGGCTTGATTTCTGCATTGTTTTTACTTACTTATGTTTCAGATATGTTTCCTTATCCCATTATTAAGGATATGTAATAAACTATCCTAAGTTCTTTTAAAATTAATGTCAAAACAAAACCTTGTAGATTAAAGCTTTAATACAGTAATCCAGATAAAACCGAACAGGCTTAAGAAAACAAGTACTTCACATACTCTCTAGCTGTTAAATAAGGTGTATTGAGATCATATAACAAAATCATGGGCTGTAATCTTATCAACCAAATGACTGGATGAAGAAGAAGATACTATCTCCTGTGTAATTGTTCACCTTCCTCTTAGGCTGTGTTGTACTTGTATGTATTCTTTGGGGCTTGTAAGAGCTACGATTTAAAATGAGAAGTGTTTTTTGGTTAGTACCAGAGCACATCATAAAAATGGTTTTAGTGTTAGTGAAAACCAGTACACAGACATTTCTTCAAATACAGAGACAGTTATGCAGGATCAGCAGCTGTTATTTTTGAACCACTTAGTTCTGATAAACACAGCAGGCTCTCATGTTGTTAGGCAGTATTTGTGCTTCTGCATTTTGAATTTATAGCTTTGGTTCAGGTAGGATAAGTCTAAAGCAGAATTTTATCATCTTAATAATTTTTGCTATATGTATTTTCAGAGGTTTGGTCTGTGTATTTCTATCAATCAATTCTCAAAACCTGCAAGTAGCTCTTGTTAATGTAGAGACAAAGTTATACCCCATAGCATGTAAAGTTCCAACATGACAGTGCTGAAATACAAAAGCTTTAATGAAAAGTTCTTTGATGAAGTAATGAAAACGTTAGAAATTAAGACATCAAACTAGCTACATCGTCTACAAGAAAAAGTGTGAAAATTGGGATAAAACTGGTGTGTCTAAAATTTTTCAAGGCTTCTACTGCTTGCTATTCTTTCTGTATATTGCCAGAAAAAAATACTTTTGAAATTATTAACTCTCTAAACAAAAAATGAATTGGGAAGAATGTCTTGGTTTACAGACAAAGACTAAGCAGAAGGCAAGTTGTAAGCATATAGGACTGAAAAGGATGCCTTGTGGTGGTTGGGATTTTCTCATACATGAGTGTATCTGTTTTTGAAACCTAATGCCATTCTCCACTTAGGCCATGCCTGGTAATCTAGAAAGCTAATTTTCCAGAGTCTAGGAAGACTGAGAAAAATAAACGTGGGGTAAAAACTGATGTGAAAAGAAAAGGATCGAGAAATGTGGACATAATTGAAGAATGTTATGGACCAGTCAGGATTCAATAGGCAAAGAAGAGGATGACTTTGGCCTAAGGTCTATCTGTCCTAATTGGGAAGTGTTTAAAAAAAAAAAAAAAAAAAAAAAATCAGTATGTCTAATAAGTTGGTCATAAGGACAGTGACCATTATAAAATTTCTTTCCACAGTTACTAAGATATTAAGTTTATTGCCTGTACTAACGTTTCCCTGTCTCAAAGCAATGTTCAGAGCCTGGCTTATCTGCTAGTATAGACAGTGCAAAAACTCCCCTTGCTTTGCAGTAGGATTTGAATGATCGGATAATATTGTCTTTTCAAGGATAAGTTTCTAAGTATCAAATTTCTGTTTTCTGTGTCATGTGGTTCACTCTTTCAGTAAACCAAAAATACACATGCTATTTTTCTTCCTTCAGTCCTGAAAGAGTTCAGTTTTTAATATCTTTTTCATATGTTAGGTTACTTGTAGCTGTATTGATTTCCATTTCACTGAAAAAAAAAGTATTGGTAGGAAGAATGCATTGTTTGTATTTTTTTCTGCAGTGTTGATAAAAGAATTGTATTTAAAGAATAGAGCTGTGGTTAGTGTTAGTGTGTTAGTGTTTTAGCTGTTTGATGTACTACACACACAACAAACATGCTAAAGCATCTCCTCTACAGACAATGTACCCGTATTTAAAGAAAAACTGGTTTCCCTGACAACATCACTCAACTTGTGTTTTGTCTAGTTGGTAGTGTAAGTATCTAATAGCTTTTTGTTCAAAACATTATTAGTTTTCAATATGCTCTTTATTAATAGTGTTTTTTGCAAGAGGGATGCTGAGGTAATTTAAGGTAATTTACACAGGAGGAACAATTAAATAGCACCCTTCTCTGCTGCTTTTTCCAAGTTATATAAGTAAACCAGCCTAAAATCTAGTGTGCAGTTGATGATTTGAGCCTTGTAAAGCAGAGCTGTTTAATTTGCTCAGTGTATTATTCATAACCAGTACTTTCATGTTGCATAACTTCAATACTTCATCTTCTTCCAACAGCCAAAACCCCCCATTTCTTGCGTCTGCAGAGTGTAGAAGTCAACGCAGGACAATTTGCTACTTTTCAGTGCACTGCCAATGGTGGAACAGACTCAGGTGATAGACTCTGGTTGCAGGTAATTTCTTTCTTTCCTAACGTGCTGGGGGGGAGGATCTGGGGGGAGAGGAGTTCACCATTCTGAAAGGCATGTAAAACATGAAAAATAGGGCTGTTAGATTATATAGCACCTTTGAACTGCTGCATAGTAGGTGCTCCATTGTAGAAAATGATACTGGAAGATTTTCCTCCCTTTTTTCAGTGTGATGCCTTATTAAAAATAAAGGTACTGGTTTTGTTACATGTGGCGATCTTGAGTAAAGGCTAAATCCCCAAGGAAGAGCACGTGGCTTTCCCACAATGTCTATGCTGGCTTTCTTGGCTTATCTTTACCTCTATTAAGTATTTTCAGCTAAAATTGCATTCTTACTTTTAAGTCTAAAGAAGATCAGTAGGACAGTTAAATCTAACCTTCTGTATTATAGAGCCAAAGAATCGTACCTCTATCAATTGAATTGATATTTTAAAACTTACTGAGTAATCGAGCTTTTAGGTAGGTGTCAGATCTTGATTAAAAACTGTCTCCAACTCCCTGTTTCTCAATAAAGGCAGTCTTCCTTTATCCAGGTGTGTAACCTTGTCTCAAAACCACGCATCTTACTTTATCTCTTTTAGTAATGAGATGCAAGTCTAACTGGTGTCTTGCTGCCATGATTTCAGAGTTGACTGTTCTCTTTCAGTAAATAATTCCTTATTTTTCTCGTCCAAATAATTTCAGGCTTCTGCTATAGTTTTCCTTTCATACCGCACTTAGTGCAAAATTTCATCAAGCGTTTTGGAAATGATTCATTTAAGTGTGACAGGTTAAATAGCTGAGTAGTTGCAAGAAAACTAGCACACAAACAAATCAGTAAAACCACTTGAAAAGCAATGACCCGTGCTTATGTGAATGGTAAACTCTTGTGTCTAACCAGAAGGACCCTGATCAAATACAGCAAAAGGCAGTGGAAATTTCCTTTGTTTTCATTTGGGCTTGCATGGGTATTTTCAAACTCGGCTGATAGAAGGCTGATATTTCTCTAATGCTCCAGCCCTAGTCAGTATTACAGTGCTGAATTGATGGAATAAGACTCCTACCTTTCTGAAGTCACTGAGATTTTGTTGAAAGAATGATTTTTTCAGCCATGAAAAGAGTTCAGCACATATGGGAAAATAATAGGTTGCTAGTTCTTCAATGATAACCTTTCTAGAACTTTTGAACATTCGCACAACGCTCCTTTGGAAAACCGAAGATAGAATTCAGTGTAGGGAAATCCTGATTCCATTTGTTTTATCCATAGATTTCAGGACAGTATAATTTCAGCTTTTAAATTTTTGCATTTTGGAATTTAGAGTAAGCGTAAGTTCTTTCCAAGGTAGAAATTTTTTTCTTTATGGTAGAAATTAAATATCCTTGTAGATTTTATGTCATATAAAATAATTCTTCTTAACAGAAGTAGTGATTCCAGAATATCTTTGCTAATCTTAATTAAGTGATTCCTTGTTTATATGTGATAATGAGATTAATTTTTTTTATCTGTGTGAAGGATAAGAAAGTGGTGACAGTTTGACTCGTTGAGGAATTTCATTTTTCTGCAGATCCGTTGTTTATTTATTCTGCCCTATAACTACAGGTCCCTCTGGCAATCAGTCCAAGGTTATGCAAATTCCAGGTGTGCCTTTGTGTAAGAACATATTCAAAGTTGGATAACTTGGATTTCTATTTGTAGTGGCTTGCCAGTTTCCACAGATGTCTGCTGCAACTTCCAGTAAGACTGATCTGACAGCTCCACATGTGGGATGGTGCAAATCAAGGCCAGGATACATTTCCCAATAGGATTAGCTGTATTTTAGTGTACTAGGTCACTACAGGGTAAAATACCTTGCAGTTGTCCATCCATCAAGTAAGACCACCTGGTTTCATGGTGTGATATTGAGGAATTTTGTAAATGCCTGCATGTCCATCTCATGACTGCCACAGTACAATGCTGCTGTCTGTAACACGCATCACAAAACATGGTATCACCTATGTCATATGACTGGTAAAATGGAAATGAAAGAACCTTTCATTCCCTGCAACAGTAAACCAATATTAACCACAAAAAAATCATAATAAAAGACACTCTTATCTACACGAGAGGCAGAATAAAGTAATCACCATTCTCTGAAGACGTTTATGCTATCAGTCAGGTGACAGGGATTCAGGTCTTATCGATGCTACAAATGGGTCGTACAGTCTCTCTGGTATGGCTGCTTTGGCTATCACTGATATTAAGCCCTTTTTACCATCTTTTTGATAATTTATTTCCTTGAATTTAAAAAACATGAAGGAAAAACCAGAGTAAATAAATAAATATGCTTGTGTGATTTTATTAGGGGCTTTTAAGCATTTGTGTCACATAAGTTACATCAGGAGGCCTTATCTGTTGGAATATGGCAATTCAGAAATATTGTGAGATAATTTGCCCCCAAATAATTTCCAGTACCTCTCATCTTTTTTCAAATTCACATTGTTAATCTGACGTACAGATAAAGTGCTAGGGTGAGATCATAAACCCACTGAATTTTGTGATGTTTCTGACTGTTTCCAGTGGTTCCAGGATTTTACTCATGTACCTCTGTCTCTGTTACTTCTCAGTTTGTATGCAGCAGAAGAGTTCAAATTTACTAGTGCTTGTTTCTCTGGTGAACAAATACTTTACTTTTCACAATCTGTTGGACTGTGAGGATATGTGTTTGTTAAAACAAATGAATAATTTTGAGTTCATTGGTTATTTTAATCTCCTTCTCTTTGCTGAGTAGTTGTTGCAGATGGCATAGATGTTCTTAGTTTAATAATGAGCAGGCTTTGAAGCTGTCCCAAGTGAAATCCGTAGATAATTTTTTTTTCTTTTCTTTTTTTTTTTTTTTTCCCCCAAGCATATCTCACTCTTATTCTCTATGGACTATAATGTCTATTAATTTATCAAGTATTATGGAAGTTTTTGCAATTGAAAGGGTAATGGAGGAACTATAACATGCAGGTTAGCTGCTCAAATTAGACCACTGAGCCATGAAATTTGTTTCATGATGCTGTGATCAGTATTTACTCTTTTGGGAAAGGGAAGACAGAAAGATGTTTGCCTATTCCATAGTGCAGTGCTTTGCACAAAAAACATTTTTTCCAGTCCTGCTGGGCAGCCATGCACCCTAGCACATGAGCTGATTGCAGGCTTGTCAGATAATTTGACAACCAGTTGTGGGTTGTAGTTTCAGTGATATCCTTTCAAGTTTAACTCAAGCAAAAGGACTCAGTAGCATAATGCAGCATTATATAAATTGTTGTTGTTGTATCTAGTGTCCGTTTAATAAGGTCAATGATTAGATTGTATTTTTGTGAATTCATGTCTTCATGAGCTTATTTTTAAATATAAATATACTTTAAAATAAATCTGATTACAGTAATGAAGGAAAATTTATGCTTATTGGATGTGTCATAACAACATTTTCTTTATCACATGTGTGGACAACACACATTACTATCAGCAGGACAGGACTCTTTCTATTCTGCTGAATGATGGGGGGAAAATGCCATTCCTGTGCTCTTTCCTGTAGTGTATTTTTTTTTATTAAATAAAATCCTCTTTGAGACTGCAAGCTCTGGAACTTGACATCAAAAATATGATAAAGCACAAGGAACTGAAAGAGCTGGGAATCCCAAAGGATGGAAATACACATCAGAAAAAACCCAAATAATATTTTTAGGTGAGAGAATTTGGGGAGAAGTTGGAACCTAGAACAGTTAATAGTCAAGTGAAAGCAGGTAAGAAAATGTCTTCTGAAAAGCTGGTTCTTGTATTAGTATTTAGTAAAATGGCACAAGAGATACAAATCTCTATTGTGGAAAAAAAAGCGTAGAATTATTTTTTTGGAAGTAATTTTCTTTTGGTGCAGCCTACAACATTGGAAAAGCAAACATTTTGCTTTCCACCAACATCTTTGATCCAAGAATCTAAATTGTACCTTGCAAATTATGATGAAGACAAATATTTACTTAAAACCAGGTGAATTTCTTCCACTGTGAGCCCAAGGTATTCACATGCAGAGGTTTGAATTTGTCATGCATCAAATATATACATACTCAAGTTATGTTTTACAATAACTAAAATGAAAATTATTATTGCATGAAAAGTGCTTAAATATTAAATGTTTCCAAGACTATACTTGGGAAAAGCGGTACCTCTGCAGCCTTACAAGTTTGAACCCCTTGAGCCTACCTTTTTTAAGCTACATACTCACTCTTCTTTTTCCTACAAAACCTCATCTTTTTCAGTTTAAGGGACATACTCAGTTGATGAATAGCTCCATAATATGTGGGGTCTTTCACACAACTATATTTAGGGCTTCGCTTTGCTTACTAAATACTGTGCAAATCAGTTCTGCAAACAGGTTTATTAATTTTTGAAGAGAATCTTTTTTACTAAGCTTAGTGCTTTGGAGTATTAAGTTGTTTCTGTGGGTTGGATTGATATGATCTTCATTTTGCAGTTGAGGATCATAGACACTACAAAACAAAAGCAAAAAGCATCCCTTACTTTTGGAAACAGTCTCTGAGACATCTGGACCTGTTTCTCTGCAAGTAAGGCACTGAACACTTTCCACAGTCAGTGTCTGCTGATGTTATTTACAATAGAAAGTGGCCAGTACTTTGGGGAATTGACCTCAAAGACCAGAAAGAGGCATCTATAATATCAGTATACAGTTAGAAGAGTCCTGGGAAAAGCTTACATTGCATAACATCTCTGTGACAAAGGCTTGTCTGTTGAATCAGGGAATCACAGGCATGCTTCAATTGGCTTATTTGTTCTTTAGGTTTTCAGGCCTGGCTTCATCTCTTCATTTTCTCACCCCCATCTGCTGCTTCTCCTAATTTACAGCTGGTACATTCAGTTCCCTCTGTGTGCTCCTTGTTCTTAGAATGATCTAGAGTGTGACTTCAGGGAAATTGATGTTCAGATGATACCCAGGTGTCATGAAATTCCATTTCAATGTCAAAACCAGGTTTATTATATTTGTTTCTAGAGATTTGTTGTAGCATCACTACACATGTGGCAGCTGCATTTTTCAGACCTGTATCTTGGCTCAGTGTGGGTAGCCTTTCTTCAGAAAGGTTCCTTGAACAGTGGAAAGCTACAGATGATGAAGAAAGGGAGGTCATCACTTCAGGGAAGTAATCCATTTTTCCCAGCCTCATTCTGAAATGCGGTTGAAATTCACATAGTTATTTAAAAATTTAATTCTCAGGCACATAACTTCTATTGCAGCAATATGGACCTAGGTGTTAAAATTTGTTGAAGTATATGTCTGACAGCTGCAGTGAGTGGTATCATTAAACTTTACCAATAGCAAGAGATTGGAGAAAGGAAGAGGCTTAAATCTTCCATACTTATGTTTTATGCATGCAGAGCACATGCTATTTCATCTGCAGCTGAGAAATAAAGAACAATATCACTCTAATGACCAGTCTTCTCTGCCCTATATAACCAGTTGATTACCTGTTAATAAGGGATTTGACTCTTCTTGTCTTTCCTGAAAGCTGTCTTCCACTTTATTCTGCACATCTTTTTTTTTTTTAATATATATCTTCAGTAATCTTCTGCTGGGTGTGACAGATTTTATACAAACCTGCATACAAACTTGCAAAATTTGTATGCATTATTTATTATTTATTCAAAGGAAGAGATATAATCCTGTGTCAGAGGGAGTTGTGGAAAGCAAATTGTTTTCCTTAGGAATACATATACACACACAAATGAGGTATCAAAAACATCCTTGTGAGAATGTAGAACCAGTGCACTGACTCCTGGTAAATTATGAAAATAAAATATAGTACATTCAAGGTAGTTTGTGTGTGTGCATCTGCTTATTTATGTGAATACTGTAGAGTATCCCAGAAGGTGAACTGAAGTGCTGGAGTTTCATAAGAATTTTTTGTTATCTTGTAAGCTCTCTGAGGTTTTCACATAATTACCATGTTCATTGCGAAGTCTGGAAGCACTTGGAGAAAAAAATGTGTGAACCCATTTCTTGAGTACTAGGGTAATGAAGCAATATTTTACCTGTTAAATTATATACATATGTAACAACTTAGTAACACAAACAGGTGGAACTATTAATGAAAACTGTACAATGAGATAGGCCTCAAGAAGATGTTCTTTTGACTATTAAAAAAAAAAAAAATAGTATGTGTTTTCTCAGTAGGTGCTTTTATGTACTACAGGCTTGCAGGAGATCATTATTCCACCTGCTAATACATGGCTCAGTCTTCCACAACTGATCAAACTACCTTGTGCACAGCAAATTGTCTTGGGTCCATTGACTTGAGAAGAGCTTTAATGACATCAATCAACTAAAAGTTTTACTAAGGCTACACACGTACTGATGCGTGTGTATCCTGATTTGATTTTTTTGTAGATAACCTGAATTGTTTTATTTTTGGAAAATAATTAGTGCCCTATAGGAAGGGGCACTACCTATGCCTGAATAGGTGTAAGATAATATTTTAACAAAAACAATTCTAGTAGTTACTTAATACTATTCTGAGGTTCTGGTATGTTAATTTATTTGTGTTCTCCTCTCCATTTCAGTATATATGGAGTGCCTTTCTTGCAGTCAATATTGTATATTTTGTATTAATTGTCATTAATCAATTTTAGTTGTGTTTCATTAATTGCATAGTTATCTTACTATATGGCAGAAAAGGTTCTTTCAACAGCAGAATTTAGGGGGCTTATGATGTGTGTCATGTTTGTGTTACATAGTGTCTAACAAGCTATGTTCTTTGATGAAAACTTTTCCTTTGTTATCTGCTGTAAATATGAATTGTCTGATGCCTCTAATATATGTTAGCTTATGCTTTGCGTAACCTTGGAGAACTGTGCTGGTTATTTTTTACATACATGATAAGAACTGAAATATTCCTTCAGATTTTCCTGGCTTTTGTTGAGAGGCTTTTACGTTCTTTCAGAAGAAAGGGAAAAGTCCCACCTGCGTGGATGGCCCGGCCATTCTTACCAGTTTCTTTACCTTAGGCTAACAAATAAAGAAAAAAGAGGGAAAAAAATGCTTATATTTGGCCAATAATAAAAATTGCACGTTAGCAGTTATGGATAGCATTCATTATGTATACTGATTATACTGGATAATAACACATTATAGAGACAAGGAACTAGTAGCATACCCTAGCAATCAATAGTGGAACATGTATTAGATAGCTTTTTTATAACTAATCTTAGTGTTGCCAGAGTGCACCCTCTGCAAGTTCACAGACCATACAAAGCTGGAAGGATTATCTGGAGCACCAGGGGGTTGGGGCTGCCATTAAGAAGAACCCTTTGCAGGCTGGAGAAATGGGCAGCAAGGAACCTGGTGAAATTCAATTAAAGGGTTGTGCAGAGTCCTGCCCCAGGGAAGGAATAATCCCATGCACACTGGAGCCTGAGAGGCTTGGTAGTAGCTTTGCAAAGAAGGTGGTGATTGTAATGGACAAGCTGAGCATGAGCTAGGCACGAGTCCTTGCAGCAATGAAGATTAAAGCCTCCTGGGCTGCATGAGGAGGAGTGTTATCAGCTGATCAGGGAAGGTGATGCTTCCCCTCTGCTCAGAACTGGGGAGACAGGTCTGCAGTGCTGGCTCCAGTTCTGAGCTTCCCAATACAAGAAAGATACAGACACACTGGAGGAGCATTAAGGGACTGGAGGATCTGACATAAAAAGACAGACTGCTTAAACTGGTGAAGGGAAGGATCAGGGGAGATTTTGAAAGAAGATGACAGAGGTACCACTCAGTGGGATATGGTGTCAGGACAAGAGCCAATGGGCACAAGCTGAAATAGAGGAAATTCCACTTAAACATTAAAAAAAAAAAAAAAAATAAATTAACCAGCAATCCCTTCCAGTTGCAGTTATTTTGTGATTCTGTGATAGCATTTAAAAATCACTATTCTTTTTTGTAGCATTTAGCAACTTTACTCAGAGGGAAATACTGATGTGGAGTTTCTTGAGGCAAGATGCGTCGCTACACACACACTGTTCTTCAGTAGCTGATTGGATTCCTCTTTCCCATTTTAGCTTCTTGTTCTCTCTTTTCTGTTAGTTTAGATTTCTGACAGTTTACACTTACTTCTTATTTTACTTCTGTTGATCATAAAGGAAGAGAAAGGAAATTCTCAGCAATAAGAGCACACAGGGTAAACCTAGCAAAGCAGTTAGGATGGGGCTTTGCAAATAAATACAGATATATAAAACCTCTGATCATACTCAAAGTCCAGCAATTTATGCTATGAGAGTGTCAGAACTACAAAATCATCTGTTAATGCAGATACCAAAGAGGAAACAAAAAACTTCCATGGTGTGAGCAAACTTGATTGTTTAATTCAATAAAACTAAGCAACCCTTGATACTGTATGAAAATAAGTACTGTAGATAGAAGGGACAGAGGTCCTTATCTGTGTGGTGGTGCTGGTTTCAAGGACTGATAAATGGGTGGTGTTCTCCAAAGGCCTTTCTTTAGCTCCTTTTTCTAGCAGAGGTGGACCTTGATTATGCACAACTGTGCATAACCTTAAGACAGCTGGAGATAGCTTGACAAATTTTGTGAGCATGTGAAAAATTAGTAGATTTTGTTCTTTCTCATTTGCTGAAGATGTCCTCTTGCACCTTATATCTATAAAGAGAGTCAGAAGTGCCACCGAAGAGAGACATTGTTTTTATTTTAAAAAGATGATAGGAAACAAAGACCAAAAGCTTCTAGTAACAGGTAATTAGTTGTTCTTGTTTCTTCTTCCTGTTTTTTTAGAACTGTGTCTCAATGACATGGAAACTACTAGATATAAATGAACAGACTGCATACACTGCAGAAAATTTTCTTGTCTGCAGATACTTATGGACATATGAAAGTTAAGAGGTTATGCATATGCATCTATCCCTCTCCTTCTCTATCCATCCCCACATATATTCTCATTTAATGAAGTTGTTCTGAGATTACCTCTATCAGAGTAACTTTTTTTGGTATTTTTTCTGAATTTGAAAATGAAGTTAGTCAAGTAGTGTTCTCTTTTCAAGAAACTCAGTTTGATGTGTTAATCTTCCAGTTATTCTGCAGTGTTAAATAAAATAGCACATGGTGCTTAGGAAACCTGAGATAACGGAGCAGTTGACCTGTGCCACAGGGGGCTGGTTAAATTCAGCTTGCTTTTAAAGGGAATGTTAGGCTTGCTTGTTTGGGGGCTCTGAAGACTGCCTTGATATGAAGCACAGATCAGCTGGAGTAGAATCAGTTAGGGACACATATGAATTAGGCAATTGATGAAGTGAATTCAAAAAGCTTTCTGTGCTATGCTCTTGGGCCTTTGGGAGATAGAAATTATGATCTTTACAATGAATATTTTAGTTAAAATTTACAAACTTATTGCTGGGAGGCATCATATTCAAATTAGAGTTGAATGGAGGCTTTTTTTTTATAGGACCAGTGGCTGTTGAAGCTGTTTTGAAGCAAGGAGAACCAAAGTGAAGATTAAATTAAACCCAAAGGGGAGATGATAGGAAGGAAATAGAGCAATTGGGGAGGGATCTGTTTGGGATGGATGCCATTAAACTACGTGACTGACTCAGTAATGAAGACTGAAATACCTCCAGCCAAACCCCTCTACATGAGCTTCTCTGTTGCATGAACCCATGTGCACCTAAGTGATTACTGGTTATTACTGGGGGGGCTGTCTTTATTCACAGATTGCACTGTCACTGCTGAGGAGTTTACTAGAGCTTTCTAGAGTGTGTGATGTGACCACACTGTTTTTAACTATCCCATTGTGCTCTTAGCTAGAAAAGGCACACAAATGCCTTAGTTTGCATTTTGTATACAGATGAAAACTATGCTCATGATCTTGACTTTTTCATTTTGTCCTCATCACTCTGCTCCTCCCAGGTGCCTCTGTAAGTCTGGCATCTGCAGAACTCCATGCCAGAGTATTTCAAATCCCACAAATCTTTTCTTCATTTTTTTAGCAAGGTGTTTGTCCTAACTCTTGGAATCTTTAATGCAAACTGAAGGATGATGAGAAATACTTTGCGTATTTCAAAGAATTAAGATAAAGTATTAGATTAAATTATGTCATAAGTAGGACTAAGTGTTCAGCAGAATGCTTAGCAGATACACAGATCATTGCCATAATTTCTATTTTAGGCATAAACCTCTCTGATACAGAGAGAGATTTCCTAGTGCTCTTTTTATTCCAGATGTTTACGATGTAGTTCCCTAGAAGTAATTTTGTATTCTATTGTGTGCTTTTAGAGCTGGATGGAAAGAAGATTGGGAATTTTTCTTATTTTGTGAGCTCCAACAAATTGTTAGAGAATATTATTGCTTCTCAATCGCTCTGGAATTTAATGGAAAAATGAAAAGTATATTGAACAGGAGTTTGGTTTTTTTCGTCCTTTTAAGGTCTCTATGTAGCAATAACACATTTGCTCCTTTCAAAATGTTACAAAAAATTTCAATATATAAGTACAGAGTAACTACTTTGGGTAAACCACACTGAGCTTTAAAGACTCAAAAATGCAATAATGTCTTTGTTTACTTTCTGTATACTTAATTGTATCTTTGAAGAGATGTCATTGCTTAATATTTGAAAATGTGACTACTGAGCGTGTAAGTAATATTTTAGAGCATTACCTGGCAGTTCCAGCCAGCATTTCATTTTAGTCATAATAAACAGATTTGTGGAGAGGTATGTGATTTGAAGAAAAGTCTCAGTTATCAAACATTAAAATATTGAAAGCTGAAATCTTTCTTGAAAGGTAAAAAATAACATTTTGTGTGAATTCCCATCAGTTACACATACAGAGTGCAATTCTTGCTCATAGCAGGAGAATTCCAAATTGGACAATAATGATCTTTTTTCAGCACAGCCCCATTACTTGAATGAAATACACTTGTTAACTTACACAGATGGAATAAATACAAGATAATCACAGGATCTGTGGTGGCTCTAATCTAGACTGACAAACAGTTGTCTTGGTTATGAAAGCAGCCCTAGAAATTCAGAGGTAAAGCCAACTGTCTTAATTATAGGAATGATATGAATTCTGCGAAGCAATTTTGTTGAGGTATTAATTACTACTTGATTTAGATTTTGCACATATTTTAAACAAAATTACTTTTGGCGCTGCTGCTGTTGAGATCCCACTGGTATGACTCTAATCACAATTTTATAAACGTGCATATTTGAAGGTGGGATAATGCAAACCCTTTCTTCTATTAAATATGTGAAAAGCTGCTGAATCTACCTGTATGGACAGAGGGTGGCTGTCCAATGTTTCCTTATAAGTCTCTTCTGAGAAAATTGTTGAAACATGCCTTGAGAGTGATTAATGCAGCAGTAGTGCTGGATATAACATCCCAGAACTTCAATCCCTTTGAATTACTGCTGCATTTTTGTTAAAAGTATTTCTGAAAGGTTTAATATATGTCTTGTTGCTGCTAAATTGCTGTTCATTTAGAAGACTTAGAGTTAGTTCATTGACTGAAAGAGACTGTAAGTCTAATTTAAATAACCATCAACCTATTTCTTTTCATTCTAGCTTGCCTAAAATGAAAAATAATGTGCATTTTAAAGTGCTTTAAGCTGTCTCTGTATGCATTTAATATGCTGGTACTGGGAGTATGGATTTTCAAGCTGTATATCCTGAGGTTAAATTAAGATTATTTTTTTTAAATATCCCTTTATATTAAATAACACATTGTTTAACAGAAAATTTATTCTTACAAGTGACTTAACAGTTGTATATTTTCATTAGTCAGCTTAAATAGCATTTTTGACTAAGTGTATTTCTTTTTTTAAAAGCTTTCTCTGAGTATTTGAAAATGCACGGGTTGCTCAGCAGCAAGTGGAACCTGTGATTTTCATTTTGGGATCTGAGTGTCTCGCAGTCTTTGTTTTCTGGTCAAAATTCTTCTCCTCTAAGAAGGTTAAATAGCACTGCCCTGGGGATGTGGCCTTTGTAGTCCAAGCAGGTCTAGCATTAAATGATTACGGGAGTTTCCTCTTCCCAAAGAAGGAAGCATCCTGTTCACACAGTTCTCCAAGTCCCAGAGGCAGAAAGAGGCAGCAAGCTTAATCTGTAGTAAAGCCTCAATCTTTCACTTGGAAAAGCAAGGCTACAGTAAAAAAAAACCAAAAAACCCACCAAACAAAAAACCCCATCTTTATCTTTGAACAGTATTTCAAACAAATAAACCCCACCAGTAAAAGAGCAAGATAATGCAGAGTTGGTCTGACAACCTGTTTTAATAGGTTTTAATATAAATTACCCCAATATGGCCATGTAAAATATTGATTTTGTACTGTATTCTGGAATTGGATTAGAAAATTAGAGACCTCTTTTTTGTGTTTATTTTTCAATACGATATGATATATTTGTGAAGGCGCAGGCTTCCACATAATATCAGTACATTTCCAACTCTATCTTAGAATAACTGAGATTTGGGTTTAATTACTATAATTAGTAAAGCAGTAGATTGTAAGTGATCTTTTTTATTTGTGGGATTTGAGAATGTTGCTTTAGTGATTGCTAAAAGCTTACTGTTATGAATGCTTCTAAAAATAATTCTTTGTAAAAAAGTTGTACCAGGATGTACAAATATGTTTTGTAAATGAATCTTCATTTGATACAAGTAAGTTATTTCTAGCATCCTGAATGAAATAGATGTTTACAGTAGGCACAGAGAGCTTGTCATTTATCATACAATGCGTTTAAAGGAGCCTGTTAAATATAGAAGAAAATATTATTGACATTCTTCTCCGAATTTTGTGTAATTAACCTGTTAAATACCTGTTAAAATGAAAACTGTCACATCTGTGCACCTTTCTGAAGATGCTGTGAAGCAGCTCAGAGAGAAAAAAATGTCAATCCCAAACAAAGGGAGTGAACCTGGGCATGTGGATACAGTTTTAAACATAAGCCATTCTGTATTCTTACATCAAATTATAAATAGCATTTTTTTTCAGGCTATAAATAGCCTTCTGACCTTTATCAGTTACTGAAATAAGTGTCTGGGAGAGGTTGTGGGTGTGGGCTGTTTGGAGGTTTTTTGGTTGATTTTTTTTCACACAGAGTCAACAGAATCATTACAGTTGGGAAAGACCTCTAAGATCATCACATCTAACTGTCAACATCTCCCCCAAATAAAAGATATGTATCAAGATATGTATCAGTATCACCCTCTAGAGCATGTCTCAAAGTGCCTCATCTGCACATCTTTTAAAAATTTCCAGGAATGGTGATTCCACCACCTTCCTTGGCAGACCATTCCAATGCTTAACTATTCTCTCAATAAAGAATTTCTTTCTTGGATCTAGTCTAAACCTTTCCTGGTGCAATTTCAGGCTATTTTCTCTAGTTCTATCATTTTTCACCTGAGAAAAGAGACCAACACTCCCCTCAGCTTCCTCCAAACTAAACATTCCCAGTTCCCTGAGCCTCTCCTCATCAGGCTTGTTCTCCAGACCCTTCACCAGTTTGGTTCCCCTTCTCTGAACTCATTCCAGCAGCTCAATGTCTGTCTTGTAGTGAGGAGCTCAGAGGTGAACACAGCACTTGGGGTGCAGCCTCACCAATGCCAAGTACAGAGGCAGGATCACTTCCCTTCTCCTGCTGGCCACACTGTTCCTGATGGAAGCCAGGATGCCATTGGCCTTCTTGGCCACCTGGGCACACTGCAGGCTCGTATTCATCTGGGTATCAACCAGCAACCCCAGGTCCTTTTCTGTTTGGCAGCTTTCCAGCCACTCCTCCCCAAGCCTGTAGCACTGCATGGAGATGTTGTGACCCAGCACTTGTCCTTTTCAACCTCATACGATTGACCTTGGAACATTGGTCCAACCTATCTGGCTCCCTCTGCAGAGCCTTCCTAACCTCCAGCAAATCAACACTTCCACCCAGCTTGGTGTCATCTGCAAACTTACTGAGGAAGCCCTCGGTCCCCTGATATAGTTCATTAATGAAGATATTGAACAGGACCAGCCCCAAAACTGAGCCCTGGGGAACACCATAGGTGACCGATTGCCAACTGGATTTAACTCCATTGACCACAGCTCTCTGGGCCCTGCCAAATGGCCAGTTTCTAATCCAATGAGGACTACACATGTCTATGCCATAAGCACCAGCTTCTCTAGGAGAATGCTGTGGGTGACAATGTCAAAGGCTTTACTAAAGTCCAGGTGGACAAAGTCCTTCCCCTTGTCCACTAGGTGGGTCATGTGGCCACAGAATGAGACCAGGTTGCTCAGGCAGGACCTGCCTTTCCTGAACCTATGCTGGCTGGGCCTGATCCCCTGGCTGTCCTGCCATTGCCAGGTGTTTGCACTCAATATGAAACACTCCGTTTTTTTTCCAGGCACTGGGGTCATGCTGGCAGCCTTATAGTTTCCCAGATCCTCCTTCTGGCCCTTCTTGTAGATGGACATCATGTTGGCAAGCCTCTGATGATCTGGGACCTCCCCTATTAACTGAGACTGTTGGTAGATGATTGGTAGAGGCTTGCTGAGCTCCTGTGCCAGCTTCCTCAATACTCTTGGGTGAATCCCATCCAACCTCATGGAATTGTGGATGTTCAGGTGCCGTATCAGGTTGTTAACTGCTTCCTCCTGGATTATGGAGGATTGTGCTGCTCTCTGTTCCCATCTTCCAGCTCAGGGGGCCATATGCTGGGAGTGGATGGTCTGGTCTGACTAATGCAGACTGAGGAAAAGAAGGCATTAAGTATTTCAGCCTTTTCCTTGTCCATGGTTATAATTTTTTCCTCTGCATCCAAGAAAAGGTAGAGATTCTTCCTGGCTCTCTTTTTGTTTCTGATGTATATGTAAAAACTTTTTTTAATTGTCCTTTATGGCAGCAGCCAGACTGAGCTGGGCTTTTGCTTTCCTAGTTTATTGTCTGTATGACCTAACTGGATCTCTGTACTCATCCTGAGATGCTTTCCCCTTCTTCCTGAGGAGATAAACTCTTCCTTTTTTCCTAATCCACAGTACGAGCTCCTTGTTCAGCCAGGCCAGTCATCTTCCCTGCCACTTTGTCTTACAGCACATGGGGACAGCCTGTTCCTGTGCTTTTGAGATTTCCTTCTTGAACAATGCCCCAGCTTTCCCCAAGGCACTCTCTCAACCAGTGCCCTGAACACCCTGAACAGGCCGAAGTCTGCCCTTTGAAAGCTACTCTTAAGTTTTTGTTACTGTGCAGCCTTTTTTTTTCTTCTTTTTCTTTTTTTTTCTTTTTTTTTTCTTTTTCTTTTCTTTTTTTCTTTTTTTTCTTTTTTTTTTCTTTTTTTTCTGTTTTTTCTTTTTTTTCTTTTTTTTCTTTTCTTTTTTTTTTCTTTTTTTTTTTCTTTTTTTTCTTTTTTTTTCTTTTTTTTCTTTTTTTTTCTTTTTTTTCTTTTCTTTTTTTTTTTTTTTAATTAACTCTCTTCTTCAATGCCTGTGGATGGAACTTTTCTTATGCTTCTTATTCATTAGTTTCATTACCATTCCTTTATGCCCAGCCTTAAATCAATTAAGCAGCTCTCCTACTCATTTGCTGTTGTCCCAGAAGAGAGGGAAGACTTGCTCTCTTGAGCTGTATTTTTCTTGTGGAAAGTAAAGCAATTATGTATCTTAGTCATTGTCTGTTCCAGGCACTATGTCTATCTTGAAAATATTTTTCTCAAAGAGACTGAAGAAAATAAGTCTGTGGGCTTGTTTTGTTTTTTTTTTTTTTCCCTTTGAGTTCTAGTAAGAAATGCTATGCCAGTGATTGCTGTGGGACTATTTAATTTCTAAAAAATAATCAGACACTCCACACTTTGCCTCTCTAAGTTCATAATATGTAAGAGAAGTCAGTCAAGATAATCTTTATTAAAAATAATCTCATATATTTTATAGGTGTCTTATAATAATTAAGACTTTTTATCATGGAGCTGCCTTATGAATTTTGAAACCACTGTTAATAACCTATTTCACATCTTGATTGGTCAAAAATAGCTCAAATCCTCTTTAAATCCAAGGCTCATTGCTTGTTCATTTGAGCAAAATTATGTGTGTGTCTGAAATGTACTTCTTCTTCTCTTTTTCAGCCTGAATTATTGACAAGTTAATGGGTAACGTGTTTACATGGCTATACGTTTGGTTATTTGATCAAACTAAGATTTCTTTTTGTAGAGCAACAGTTAAGACGTTTGAAATCTGGCAAGATTAGTGTGATTGAGAATAAGCAGGATGTGAAAAAGATTGTGGGACCCTGTTAAATAATAAACACTGCCATGAATTGATCAGTTACAATTTTCATTCTACGTATGCACAGAAGAGGAGGAAACATAGGTCCTGTAGGACCAGGTATTTGTGCAGTTCTCTCTGTGAACTGCTGGCAGTTTCTGTGACAGCCCAGGGTGTCTGTTGTTCAGGATTTCTATGGGCACTGAGAGTCCTGAGGGGGCTGGTGTGGTAGAAAACAATTCTTCTGTGTAGGGCCAGCAGGGTCTGCGTGTGCATCATAACTTTCCATGGCCTCCTCTCTTCATGGGCTGCGGATTAAGGCAGAAATTTTACTGCCTCGTGGCATGGCCTAGTTCTTTCTTTGCACCTTTTTCTCCCTTTAACAGCATTCTGTAGCTTTTGGTTGGGTGGGAACAGCAAGAAATATTTGCATGGCTACAGTTTTGTTAGAACTCATGAGGGTCCTGGTTAATTCTGGATTCAGGTACCCCATGTGGAAGGGTGGGAGTACTGTGCAGGCTGGAGTGAGAGCGGCTTGTTCCCACTCCAAATGAGCTGAGCTAGTTTAGATACTAGAATTAATCAGTGTGTGGCAGTATTCTGTTCCCTATAGAATAACTTACCCTATTTCTTGGCAGGATGAAATAGCCTGCGTAAAGCTTCCTGATGTTGCAACTAGAAAAAAGGAAAAACTAGTGTGGGTGGATGTAATGTAAGCGCATGACTTGGCTATGCACAGAGTGCTTAAAGAGTTAGAAAGCTGCAGAAACACACTTTAAAACCATGTGATTTGTGACTGGTCGGCAGCTCTCATAATTAGAATTAATCAGTTATTGTCCTAGGTAAAAAAATAATGTTGCTCTTATTCATTCTTCAAATATTCACTCTCCAAAGTTATAATTAACTCACTCTTCATGCCAGCTGCAGCCATTCTTGCTGCCAGGATATTACAGTGGCAAAAGCAGTAAGTATAGTAGGTTTGGCTTAATAGCTTGAAATGTTTGTTTCCAAGTTTTGTTTTTGGTAGCTGCCATGCCAACGCCAGAGAAGCGAGTTTATCAGTAGTAGCTCAGAATTCTAGGAATTTTAAGGAGCTGACAATTATCTGAAGTCATTCTCAAGTAACAATTTAAGGCTGCGTAATTTTTAAGGCATGAGAATACATTCTTCTTTGGGTATCATACAAACATTTTTTTCTTTAAATAAGCTGAGCATTATCCATGTTTATTTTTGAAGGAGAAATAACTCTGCCTTACTGTGAATGGGAGTGAGGATTTACTGTTAATTAGGCTGCTTCTTTGGCATTAATGGCATGATTAACTTTGACTCGGTTTTATGATTTATGAATGAGTTTAATTTCATGTGGCTGGTATTTGAAACTCTCCGGTTATATGTGGTATTTTAAGGTACTTTCAATTATTGGCAAGTAAAAACCATAATAAAACAAGGTCAGTGTTTCCTATATAGGTCTTAAATTCTGCTGGACAAACTACAAACTCTAGATCAGAAAAACAGACATCACCATCTGTGATGATGGTTTATAGAAGCTCAATAGTGCAGGAAACTTTCCTTTCTAGAATTTCCTGATGTCAGAAAAACCCTACTAAAAATGAGTGATATCATTACATATCATCAGACAGTGAATATGCCTTCCTGAAGAGAGTGTCTTTTTTGGGGTGCTTGTTGGGGTTCTTGTTTCTTCTCATGTTTTGATAATGGCTGTAGCCTTCGGTTTGTTGAAGTGCCTATCTTTTTGTAAAAAGTGCATCTGTCTTGTTTGCTTGTTTGAATAAATGTTGCCATTAGGTTTTATGTGTGTTTTTTTCAGCCAGCTCTAGTAATTCAATGATTTTACATTTTCTGGGGGTTTTTAGGTGTTCATAGTGCATGTATTGTATTTCATGGGCAGGGAGAGCACGAGTTCAGATGAGGATCTGAGAGCCAAGTTTCTCTGCCATCTGTGTAAGATGTGGCAAGACATTATCTCTTTGCTCTTCTGTCTGCTACCCTCCCTTTTTTCCCTCCTCCGACCATGCACTGGATCACATGAGAGAGCAGGCCAGTAACATGGGACTTTGGGCCTTGTGCTCCTCAGCTGTTACATAGCTCATTTTCTGTGAGTTGAGGGCGAAACACTTCATTGAGGTGGAAACTGCCCAGTTCCCATCAGCATGTTGAGCAAGTGAGAGATGGAAACAGCATCAGCCTCAAAGGTCATGCACCTGGTAAATCTGTTCCAGGTCTCATCCCCCTGTGTCACTAATAACCCAGTGTTTAGTTGCTGCTACGTGAGAACCCTCTACTACCACTTTCATTCAGGCTGCACAAGATGCACGTGCCAAGTAGCAGATAGAGTGGGGAAGAAAAAGTGGATTCATGTTTCTTTAAAAAAATAGCTTTTAATATTTGTATAATGCAAGCCAACCAAGTAAATGTTACACTTCTCTTAAGTCTTTCTATTAGTTAATCTATAAAAAGTTGAAAGCAGCTGTTTCAGAAGAGTGGTCAACCACTGATGATGAATGGTTTAACTCACATAGGAGGGCAATAAAGTCTCACGCAGTGTAAACATCTGTAAAAGTAACACACAGAATGCTGCTTTTATCTTGCCTCCCCTCTTGGGGGACTCGAGGGAAATAAAATCAGTTTTCTGTATCCTTTTAAATGTGACTAACAATATTCTTTATCTTTGTTCTTTTGCCTAGGGTGTTTATGTAAGGGATGCACCTCTGAAGGACATAAAAGTGTTGAACTTCCGCCGATTTGTAGCTCTTTTTAATGTGGTGAATGCCACCAAGCGGGATGCTGGCAACTATCGCTGCATGATCCGGACAGAAGGAGGAGTTGGTGTATCAAACTATGCCAAACTGATAGTCAAAGGTATTTCACAATTAAAAAATAAGTATTTGCATGCTCAGTGTATGGAATAAGGACCTGCAGTCAATAAGAATGTCCTAATTCAATAAGAATGTCACCCATAGCCTGTTAAAGTTGATAAGAGGTTCAATAAATAGACTCTGCTTATGTACATCTTAAGAGTCTATCCAGCTGGAACAATGGAGTGATAGAAGAAGGCAGGGCTAATTAACTAGTTACTTGTTGATTGTTGCTTTAAATAATTCCACAAGATGCACTGGTTAGGACTACATATCTTTAAGAGGGTATTTACAAGCTGTTTTTTTAAGGTATGACCATAATACTGGCTTTTTACCTCCTTTACGGAGACTTTATTCTAAAAATACATTTATTGGAAATTATGAAATATTCACATTAAAAGAAACAAAAAATGCACATATTCTAGTGTGTGGAGGGATGTTTTTAAAACCAGCAGGAAAGACTTCAAAGTAAATACAAGGAACACAGGTATGTCGGTATGTCCATCCTTATTAGAGAAAACTGTGCTAAAACAATTTTTAAGCATTCATTACATTTAAATTGTATGGTGATTGCCATTGCATTTATGCTAGTACTTTGGAGGAACAAAATTTTATTTTGCTCTTTTAGGGAAAAAACATGTTCTGTAGAACCTAAGCTGTGGAGCTGCATTATTGTGTTTTGTATCTTCCCCTCTGGTCCATTCTGCATGTAACTAACAAGGAGAGAAGTGAAGGATAAAGGCTCTTGTTCTTTTCTTTCTGAAAAGAAGTAGATCTAAGTTGTCAAGTAGCAAACGAGGGCCCTATAACTAAAACCACCACAGCTGTTGAATTTTCCTCTGGGAATTAGGATGAACACACTTGCATCCTCTGGTTTTAGAAACAGTATCCTTTGTTGTATTAGACTTTTTTTCTTTTGAGTATAACATTCACAGTATCACAGATGAGGCAGAGTGAGAACAATAGAGTTTACATTTAGAACACAGACAGGAAAATTAGCAATTAGTTTGTAGATAAGGATGAGTTTTTTGAATTAAATAACAATTGAGGGGTGTATAACACAATAACAAATAATAATTGAAGCAATTAGTTTGTAGATAAGCATGAGTTTTTTTAATTAAATAACAATTGAGGGGGGTATTTAAAAAGAAAATGAGGAGTGGAATAATGGAAAGTTGATATGGTTAGCAAGGTGTTTGTGAGATGAGCAGGGGTTGATTGGAGAGGAAGAAAATTGGCATATGGATCAGACTGGGGAATAATAGGTCACCAGTAGAAGATGCAAGAGAACAGTAAAGAAGAAGGAAACATTTCCCAAAAGTGAGGATATAGCTTTAGTAGATATGTTTTAGAGACAATGAAGAGAAGCAGGACAAGACAAGGAGATTGCACATAATCTGTGTATGAAGATAACATGACAAAACAATTATTACTGTAGAAGCTTAAATGAGCTATTTGAGTGGGCAGATGAAGGAAGAAACAGAGAAAGGGAGATGAGAATATAATTACAAGACATGATGGAGGGGGGGAAGGTTATTTCAGTCCAAGGAAAGATAGCTTGAAAAGGAAATATAAGGAGTGGCCAAAAAAGGAAATATGGAAGTCAGCAAAGAGAGCAAGAAGGGGTGGAGTATGAACCCCAACAGGAATGATGAAGCTTCTCTCAGACCTAACATCAGTGGAAATGAGAAAGAATGGAGAGTGCCTGAAGCAGGCAGATGGAAGATTGATTGCATCAGTGACATGAGGTACAGAAAGCTGAAGGAGTTAAGTTGTTTTGGGGTTTTTTTTTTTTCTTTTATTTAGGATGCTTTGATTTATTAGTGCTCCTTTTATGTTGCAGTGGATGAAATTAGGAAGCATATCATTAAAGCATTTGTGCTTACCCAGATTCTTTCAGAAAATTTGCACGGGGCACAGTGAACAAGTGGATAGCCTTCGGGTGTAATCCCATTAACTACTTGTGGAATGGCAAAGTAATTACAGTAATCCCCATTGCCTGTATTGGAGCTTTTATGAGATCACCTGCAGGTCACTCCTCCTGACCTAAAAAGACCCATTTTAAACATTATACTGTAAAACCTTAGGTGACTATACTGAAATAGCAGCATTAAGGGCTAATTAGTAAATATGCTGTCTTACTGAGTGTGTATAATTAAGAAATTGTATTTCCTAGTATTTTCAGAAGCTTTTCTGCAATGTTAGTTAGCAGAATTCAAAAATAATGGATTGATTTCAGTGCAGCTGTATCTTTCTTATCGAGAAATAATTTTAAAATGTACATTTGCCCATTTTGCTTGTAATGCTCAGTATACTTGGGAATTACTCATGGGTTAATAATAGTATGTGTAGAAACAGTGGGATAATTACTCCTCACTCTTTGCTGGAAACAATGAGTTTAATTCTTTTCTCATTTACACTGGTGTAACTAAGCAGATTTAAGAGGAATTTCCCTAGAATTGCACTGCTAGGATGACAGGAGAGTCAAAGCTAACATTTATAAATTTAAGAGAATCTGTTCTTCACTGATTTACTTCTTCATTTATTGTTTTTTGTTTCGTTCAGCTTACTGAACTTGTAACTCAAGTTGCAAATCCATAAATCCATTAAGATCTTTTCAAAATATATTGGCTTTTAAGTAGGGACATTGGCACAGTCAAGTGGGTTACAACTCCATACTACACTAATTCTGCATCATTCTAGATACAGTTTCACTAAATAGGAACTTAAGTCTAAGTAGATTCTTGTTACTTTCTTATGTAAACCTCTATAAGGTTTGTAGTGCTGCTGTGGCATGACATTTTGTGGCACTGGAGATCAGGTACCACAACTTTGGAAATCAGCAGAAAGGCCACGATTGTCAGGTGTTGCAAACCAAACCTGAAATCACAAAAGAATCAAATCCTGAATGTGAGAGATAAGAAAAAACTGCAAAATGTTGTGGGGTTGTTTTCTTGTTTTGTTTTTTTTTCAGTGTTTCTTTTGTTTGTTTTGGGTTTTTTTCTTTTTTTGGGGGTGAGGGGTTTGTTTGCTTTGGGTTTTGTTTTTTTTTTTTTTTTTTTTTGTTTTGTTTTGTTTTTTTTTGGTTTGGTTTGGTTTGGTTTGTTTGCTTTGGTATTTCTTTTTTATGTTTTTTTTAACCTGAGTGGATATGTTTGTAACAAGGTTTAATCTGTATGGGGAGAGAGGCAATTAAAGTGCTGTCAGTTAATCCCATTTTATCTTATTAAAGAATGGTAAACACGAATATTGTCTGGTTAATGAGCAAAAAGCCTGTCAGTGAACAATTCTTCTGGTCTTAAACAAGAAGGAAAAATAAAAAGGGGGTTTCTTTGAAAATTTGTTTATGTTATCTTACATGCCTTTTAGAGGGTGCTGAAATAAAGTATTGATTGCTGTATTTAAATAAATCCTGAAGGGGAGGTTTTCAATTTACCCGAGTGTTTGTTCAGATAGGAAAGGCTGAAAAGACAAGTGACTTGTCATTGTGTGTACTCAGACTGCACAGTATCCTCATCTAAGTTTGTCAGAGAATCGGATTGAAATGTCACTTTATCTAATGGGGGACATGAAATTGGCCTTGTCAGATCACCCACTTATTGTAAAAAACAGCAGTTTGTATCTAATAGGTGACATAAAAGTAATCAAACATTGAGCAAAAGGAAAATAGCGGGGTGGAATTGATTAAATGTATTTGGTGAAGTAAATTAGGCTTCTACATAGAGTCCCTAGGTTGAATTTTTCTAATAGTGGGCAGATCCAACACAGATTAGATGTAGGAGAACAGAATGAGCCTGTCTGAGCAGACGTCAGATTATTACAGAGTTCAGACTGCTTATTGAGTTCAAACAAGGTAAACCAAGGTGTCAAACTGGTTACAAGGAGTTAGGTTTTTAAGCAAGGGTGTAGAAGGTAACCATCTGCAATGCTGGCAGCTTAAATGTCTGCGTCGTTCAAAATGGAAGATTTAACATCAGGAACAGAACCAAACCACTTCAAGAATTTATTCTGGAGGACAGAAGCATAGCAGAAGAATTTTGAGATCAAGACACAATAAGAAAATAGTTATGATTACTTTTCTGTTGTCTCAGTTGTTCTCCAATGTTTAGTGTACTCAGGTGCCTAAAGTCTCTTTTCCCTCCCTGCCAATTACCCTTTCATATTGGATCCATCAGTTTTTCTGTACCCTTTTTACAAACAGTGATGATGTCAGGACTTTTTTTTATGGTTGTCTGAAAAATTCTGTCATGAAACCTTGCTTTCCTACGCTGCTATTTTGGCAAACTGACTCCAGGCTGGTACTTTCCAGTGTGGATATGTGCCTCAACCTGGTGGTTTTGGGAAAACCTCCAGCCAAAACAGTTGAAAGAGTTCAGCCATCTTAGCAACCTTCCCATAGCCTTTTGTTATCAATGGGGGTATTTGTTGCCTTTCATTCACAATTAAATGCCGCAAAATGTCGCTTTTTTTTTTTCTTTTCTTTTTTTTTTTTTTCTTTTAAGGGATGGAATAATTTGCATGCCCAAAGGGGAGCACGGTCATATATCTTTATTAAAAAATAAAATAGGAAAATGGAAGGAAAAAATTCTCAAAGCTCTTTAGTTGATTTCAGGACTATAAAGTTATAAGGCTTTGGTTTTTTTATTAGTTAGTAACATGGACAGAGCACCAGATGCAGTTGGTACCTTATTTTTATCACTTCATCTATTCATGAAATGCTGAACAGCATAATGTGGGAATATTCTATTGTCTTTGAACAGTTATTGTTCAATTTTTTTAAAAATTAGCTTGCAGGTTAAATGTTTCCTCCCATTTCTCCTGCAAAGGTATCATGGCTCCATTCTGTCACTATTGAAGTAGATCTTTCAATTTTTCAGGTTTGTTATTCTGAGCCATAGAAAATAAATGTATATTTTTGTGTGTACTGTAACTCACATAAATCTCAGAGATTTACATTATCTCCACTGGAATCTATGAGTCATTCCTTTTCCCTCCCTTATTAAAATGTTAAGAGAATTGAAAACCACGGATCTTAGGATCTTGCAAAAGATGGTTGGAAATTCTATGTAATTTAAAGCACAAAGCACTGTGAATAGAGGATTTGGTTTCAAGTATGTTTCAAATTAATATAGAAGTGCATATGAAGAAGTAGTTTATATGGATGTACAGTTAAATTTGCTTTCATCCTCTGAATGAGGGCTGCTACCTATCATGAAGGCTTTTTTTTTCCTCATATTTGCTGCAAATGATTAATTTATGTAGACTGACTTTACAGCATCTGCCTAAAGATTCTTGTCATCTGCAGACCTCTGGCTTTGTAAGGTGGACACTATTTTCTTTACATAAGGGATTATGACCATTGATTGCTATTTGTCACAGAATTCAAGAAAAGATCACCTGTCTGTCCTAAGTCTAAAAAGCATGAAATTTGAAATTATGGTTAAAAATAACCTACTTTTTTTGAGTTATTATTCTATTTTAAAAGCCTGTCTTCAAAGGGTTTCGCAGTACTTAATAGCTTTGTTTACTTCTGTTTCAGGAGAGAACTATGAGGAAGAATTCCTCTTTAAGCTAAACTGTCATACTAAATAGCCACTGCTACAAACTTGCTTCTGCAATCAGTTGAAATTCCTTCCCTGAATGTACACAGATGTAAAATCACAGTTCTGTTGTACCATTTTCATAAAGGTATTACTTGGAAAATAGTTGGCACAATATTTATTTGAGACTGCCCTAGTGCCACCAGTAAAACTGCTTTTAGTAAAAGACAGTGGTGCTGCAGTCTGGTGCCTACCTGATTGATTCAAACTCCTCAGTATTCTAAACAAATTAAATCATTCTGCCTAAAGAATGAATAAATGAATAAGTCACAAGAGCAGCTTTTATATTTTAGTCGTGAAATCAGCTCATTATATTTGGTAGTTCACCGTTTGTATTAAAGCATCTGCTTGACTCTGGGTCTTGTCTATTTAACCAGTCACTTAATAATGAGCATCATGTTTTTAATGAAAGGCTCATTTTATGTAACCTCCATCTCTGCTAAGAAGACTACTTTTAGTGTTAAACTATGTTAGGAGCATTAAACTGCAGTATATGCAGGCTTTGCTGAATTCATGGAGCTTGCATTAACCTTTTGCACTTTGGTCACAAAGGAATGAAAAAATATGCCCCAAGGGATGAAAAGACAATAAAATACTGTCTATTTCATGTACTTGTAATACTTAAAATGAATTGGTGTAACCACTAACCTTAGTGACCTAACTCCTGAGTTTGCATTTTGAATGGCACTTCAACAGCCTTTAGGAGCATTTGAAACTTGAAAGTAATTAACTGTTCTTTCAGCATGGCTAAGTAAATGCCTTAGGATGCTCTATAAAAGTTCCATTTCATGTCTTGGTTCACAAAACAGCCTAATGATTTAAATTGATGCTAAATCATTTTGAGTCAAGCCAGAACTGTTTCCAGACATGCTATCGCTCTATGAAGCCATAGTTTATATACTTAAGGAACAATGATTTCAATAAAACTGCAGTATGTTTCTAACCAAAAGATGACATCAGCTTGCCATATATTGCTGCTGGCATAAACCAGTGTTTTCCCTAGTGATTTGAAAATGTAAACAGTAGTATTCTCTTTATGTACTGTAATCTACCATAGTGTATTAAGCTGTTTTTATGTCTATACCAATTAGCAATAATTAATAGACATCTCTGGAGACATTCTGGATTGCTGCCCACTGTATCATGGTTTTCATTATAGTAATCAATTAGTTTCGTTAAGATGAAAATATATCATGCTGATGACATTGTTTGCTGGTTGGTGATGTCAGATTTCAGCCATTACCAACAGACTGCACAGGCTGAAGCCAATCTGTAGCTGCACATTGCTAACTAGAAATATTTTGTGTCTGAGGCACAGCTAATTTTCAGTGCAGTTAGTGCTCTGTGGATTGCGTACCCCTTCTGTAAATTAAAAAGGTAGAATAACATAGGATAATTGCATGTTTGTTGAAATAGCAGTTTTGATGTTTCACAGGAAATAGTAATGCTTATTTCCAGAGTTTCTCTCTCCCTCGGGCTTCATTCTTTTATGTTATTTGCTTTAACTCTGACTTTGAAGTCCTTGAGAAAGTGTCTAAATATATAAATTCAGCTTTCTGTTTGACTACCTGTATCTCAGCATGTTGGGAAATGGTTTGCAGAAGAGGATAAATCTGAATCTACAGCTTAGCAAAGACAGATGTTCTACGTTCATTAAGTATTCTGTGTAGCCTTAAGAAGGTGGCAGTGTTTGCTGATAGATATGTTAAGAATATTGAATCAAACAGTGCCTTATTACAGCAGCCTGGTTTCATTCTACATGAATATCTTGAACCAAGGAGAAGGTGAATTTTATGCAGATGTGATGCATGAAACAGCAGAGTAATTTCCTGGTTAATCAATAGGGAAAAATAAATTTGCTATTTACCTTTAAAAAGAGATGATGTCTACAAATCGTTTCTGCAGTTTAATTTAAAATGAAGTATCCATCAGGCAATAAATAAGTGGGGTTTTAAAATTTTCCTCACTTTTAAAAGCTTTAGAATACAAGCTATCAGGAGATCACACACATGCTTGTTCTGTGAGATTGGGTACTGCTTCTGTGTGGTAGTTAGAGAAAATAAGCCATTACATGAAATAGAGTCAGAGTCATAGTAAAGACTCCAGAACTCCCCTATGTCTCATTTAGAAACTCTTTCTGTTTAACCAGGTTATAGGACTTGAAAAAAAAAATACCATATTTATTCTACTTACACAAAAGTCTGAAAATCTGAAGCCTGCGTAGTACAGTCTATGAGAAATAGAGAATAAAAAATTTATTTTGTTTGCATGCAGGAATCACAGTTCTGGCTATGTCCAAAAGGTAGACTGCAATAGCAATTTTAGCTTAAAAATGTTAGTTTTAAGTAGGATTTATAAGAATAAGGATTTTTATAAGAAAAGCTAAGATTGTATTTCTTTTTAAATTTGAAGGTAAAAGTTGCCATGTAATGGCTAGTGAATAGGATTATAGTTGCATCCAGTTTGAAGTTACATGGTATAAAACAAAAGCTTCCTGTTAAAAGCTCCAAATAGATAAGCAAAAGACTCTATTTCAAGTTATTGGAAATAAATGACTCTGTAGTGATGATTTAATCACATCCATATTTTTCTACAATCTTCAGCTCTGATACAGTACAATACCCACAGATTATTGGATGTTTCAAAAGCAGACAAAGTGCCAGTTTGCTAATTGCTGTTTTTTGTAACTTCCTGTGCTTCAGAGCCACCAGTTCCCATTGCTCCACCTCAGCTGTCCTCAGTTGGTGCAACTTACTTGTGGATCCAGTTGAATGCCAATTCCATCAATGGGGATGGACCCATTATCCAAAGGGAAGTTGAATATCGAACTTCAAGTGGAAGCTGGTATGACATACAACCTGTTGACTCCACAAGCTATAAGATTGGGCACCTGGATCCTGACACAGAATATGAAATCAGTGTGTTACTTACAAGACCAGGGGAAGGAGGAACTGGATCTCCTGGCCCAGCTCTTAAAACAAGAACAAAATGTGCTGGTGAGTACTTCAAAGAAATAAGAAAGTTGTAAGCATCTTTCTTGGGCTGAAAAGGTAAGTTACTTCACTGGCTGTTTTTGCCATCTGTCTTAAAGCATAAGGCTGCAAGAATCAAGCCTGAATTCTTTTTTTTAACTGTAAGCTATCAGTGTTTGCCAGCTACAATGACCTTGAAGCCAACCTTCAATGCCAATGTAGATTGTAGCTGTAATCTTGCCTGTGCGGGCCTTAAAGTGGTCAGTGTAGAGTGCAGTATAAATAGTTTTTACTCTCAGGTATGCACTGAGCTCTCTCCATTTCACTGAGCTCTGTCCATTCCATTACACCCCTCTCTTGACAGTGTATGTTTGAGTTTCAGGTTCATTTGGGGTATTTTTTGGTTTGTTTTTTTGTTTTTGTTTTTTGGCTAGCATCCCAACCTTGTTAAGGATTTGGTTTGTTTTGGATAAAGTTTCCCTTTTTTAATGCCAAATACCAAACTTGTAGATAAAGTGAGAAGAGATCCTGTGTAAGAGCATAAGTACTCACTGTTAAGTGTCAATCAGTAGATGATGTTTGGCAGAGGACTGGTGTCTTGAGTGACTGACTGACAGCATGTCATGAGATGTGGAAATCTGGGTTCCTGTTTTGTATTTTATAATTAAAAGTGCTGACCTGTGAGTGTAAAAAGATACAGAATAAACCCATTATACTAACAATTTGTACAGTAATTTTCAGGAAGAGTGGCACTGATATTTGGGATTCAGCCAGTCAGAAAATCATAGAGTATACTGAGAGCATCATTAGTATTTTCTCCCAGTATATTGAGTCTACTTTCTGCTGGTGAAAAGTTGGTGAAAGACAGGCAGAAGTGTACCTAGAGGAAATGGGACTAAGCAAATGGTATTAGCTTTTTAAAGTATGGGTTGGTGCTCTTTGCCTTTTAACAGGAACAGTTACATTCTTCAACAGAAATAATGATGTGTTTCCACTGCATATGAAAGTAAAGTTACTTTTGTAAAGTCACCTATCCACCTGTCAGTGGCTAAATGGCATTTCAGCTGAGCTGATTGGTGTGATGTCAAACATGGAATGAAATATAGTTGCTGTCAGAATCCCAACGTTATATTTTGAAGATGCAAGCTTGTACAAGTGCTAACTCTTTGATATTCTTTTCGGTTCATTTTTCCTTCCTCTTGGTATTGAATAAGTAATTAATGCCAAGTAACAGAAAACAGTACAGTTAGGTTATGATATTGAGCTATTTAGTAAATATAAGATTTTATTTTTTTACTAGACTAAGATAACTTCAGCCTAGTCAAAAGTGGGGCATAAAAATGAATTAGAGTTCCCTTTAGTAGGATTTTGGGGTCACTGTTCCTTTTATAATAATGTAAAATTTTCTGTCTAGACAAGGTAAATAAGTAATTCCTACACAAGTGCTTCAGATATTTTAAAATCTGAACAGTTTTTCTCATACTTTCATCATCTGCTTACGTTCTTAGGTAATTTAAATTAAGCTGTCTAAGGGAACCTGTCTGTACTAGAGAGCTAGAGGGTGTGGTGGGTTGATTCCAGCCAGCAGCCAAGTATCCACACAGCCCCTCACTCAGTCACCTCTGCTGCATGACAGGGAGAAAATGACAGGAAGGCAGGAAGACTCATGGACTGAGTTGAAGAGGGTTTAATAGATGAAGGAAAAGCTGTGGCCACCAGCAAAGCAAAATAAGAAATTTATTCCCTCTTGCCCCTCAGCAGGCAGCTGGTTAGCCATTTCCTGGGAAGCAGGGCCTTGGCGCAGTGTGTTATCAGCCTTGATTTAGTCACAAATCCAAAACAGTGCACCATGAAGGGTGCTATGAAGGAAATTAGTTCCATCCCTGCTGGACCCAGTAGAAAGAGAAAAATCCAGAAACATCATATACTTTCTGGTCTTTTCAGTCGCACATACTATTAAAACATGAATTCAGTCTCGTAAAACTCTGGAATACTGGAAGTATTTTATTACCTGGTAATGTCTTGTAATACATCAGAATTATTTTTGTTTTCATTAAGCTAAACAGTAACCCTCTTAAATTAAAAGCAGGAGGTGATGGCTGACTGAAAAATTTAAATTGAATTATGGTATTAAATCTGTCTCTACAAATTGGCTTTTTTATGGCAGAAGATACTGCTTTGAAGGTGTAGTGGTTATTGGTTAGCTGTTAGCAAGTGACATGCTAATAACTGTCCCAAGGGCTTAAAAAGAGATGCTGATAAACTAATGATGGTATAATTAAGCTGGGTAGGAATAAAGTAACGTCAGTCTCCAAAGCATACCATAGAATTAATAAAACAGGAGTCTTTAAGAGAAGAGTCATTGCACCTTTTTAATTACTGTGATAATTGTATGCTGCTTGCCTATTCCCTAGGGGTCTAGTGAACCACTTGGAGACTTGAAGCAGTGTGCTAGACATTCAATAATCTTAATAGTTCTCCAAAGCATTTGAAATATGTTTTCATTTTAGTAAAATGAGATTTCAGGGGTTTGTAATAGACAAGTCTTATGTATAACTCTAGTAAATAAAAGCATCTATTAGAATGCAGAGAAAAAAAATCTCTCCAGATTTGGTTGCATCGCTCTCAGTGGAGCAGTTATATCCTTTCTAAAGTGCTTTGTATCCTTTTGATGAAATCTAATATAAATGTAAGTGTGCTTTCAGTGTAATGCTCAGGAAAGCTAAGGAATTAGTTCCAGATCTGGATTAGATTTAACCTAGAACATGGAGCTCAGGCTTGAAAGAAAGAAACAAAAGAAACAAAACAAAAAACACAACACAAGAACCAGGACCTTAATGGGGTTTGGTCATTGTGAACCACATTTGAGTCAGCCTTCGAAAAAAGAAGTTTTCTTAGTTCAGGACCTGAAATCAAGGCCTCCTCAAGTTGTCTGGATTTTGAATCATGAATTATTGTGCTCAAAGTTCCCACTTCTGACAGCTGTCTCATGTGATGTGATGTGAGTGCTTCCATTTAAATGGAAGAGTGCTAACATTTAAAATAAAAGGTGGGCAAGAGGAGGCAGGAAGAAAATTCATTACAAGATACATAACAGAACATTTCTGTTACACAGTATATATCAAATTACTCTGATGCACATTTTCACTCTCATATAGTTATCAAATAAGAATTGCAAAGCAGTCACCCACAGTTAGAGTTATTTAGGAGCAGGATATCAGAGTCCCTCAGAGTTCAGACACCATTATCTGAGAAATAAGACTGTTAGCTTGGTGTGAGACTTGCAATTCCAGCCAGTGCTATAGGGACCTCACTCAGCTAACCAGCTGCACAAATACTTCAACCAAAGAAATCACCTTGCATGTAAGTGCAGAACCAACAGTGAGTCTGATCTAACAAGTCTGAAGCTCTGAAAATCAATAGGTATAAAGAGCCCGTTAGCCCTACTGGACTGGGAATTCTCTAGGGCCTGAAAATCCAGAATCAAATATTCTCTAAATTTGACCCCAAACCAGTGGAACTGTACGTAGTAAAACCTAAGTAGCGATGCTGAAGGATCTGAAGGATGAATAAGGTAAACTATATTTTGTTGTTTTCTCTTTTCCAGATTGATATTTCATGGGTAGAATTATTTATTTCAGTTCTTTGCTACATTGTTTATCTTTGGCATGCATTACATGATACAAAACTTGCTCCAGTATGTGTGCATGCACTCTGATGGTGAAGCAGTGCCCCAGTTAAAAGAGTTTCTTGGGAAACGTGGAATGGCTAAATGAGCTCCTGCAAATCTTTCTTGCTCTGTGGCCCCTTTATTATGAAACTTTATTTTTAAACAGTTATTTTCCTTGAATCTACTGGTGAACAGATATAGCTTAAAACCAGCTACCTTAAGAAGAAAAAGTAAAATAAAATCCTCTCTCCTGTCTTAGCAGGAGGGAAATTTTAAGGCCTTCCAGGGATAATCATTGCCTTTTTCTCATCATATGTCTTTTTTCACTGTGACATTTGCAATAATTCTGGAAAAATAGCATCTTTTCCTTTCTTGGACCAAAAAAATAAATACCAAGAATGCCATGAAAATAGCTTTTGGTGCACTATCCCCAAATTGTTTGTTGGGTTTTTTTAACAGCCCAAGCTATGTTTCTATGTGCTAAGACATGGTTATTACCCTGAAGTATCTGCAAAAATAATCACTGTCAATCTAACCAATGATATTCCAGGCAGAGAATTCATATAATCATTGTACATGGAGGTAACAGAAATGTTTTAATTACCATAGCTCATTTTGCTGTCTTTTCTACTCCATCATCTGAGTTTGTCCAGAGGAAAGCAGCATGTCTGAGCTCTTGAATCTGTATCACTGCTGTAGTTTACTTGAAAACTAATTGTTGCTCCCAAAAGGCTTGCTACAATCTGGAAGGACAGAGCAGAGGAAGGCTTTAAATCCTTATTCTTAAAGATTATTCTTTTTAGTTTATTCATTTTGCTCACTGCTTTGGCTTCAGCTGGGTAATTTTCCAAGGTGTCAAAATCAAACTGACATCTGCCATTCTCTGTCCTTTCAGGTTTCTTTAGATCTTTAGACCTTTTTGTCTCAAGAGAAGAGGGAGGGATCTTTGTGTCACTAGGAAATGAAATCCTTCCTTCTTGTTGCTATACCTTCAGGAACTGCCTGTGAACAAGTTCATTTTTTGTTTGTTTTCAGGCTTATAGCAAAGTCATAATGTCACTTAGTTTTGCAATCATAAGAAAATGTCAACTTGTAGTCAGACTGCAGGTTCTCTTCTACAGCTCTTTCTTGGAATATAGCAATTTTTTCAGAAGTCTGAACCAAGGCCATGCACCTGTGTTCTATCAGAACTAGACTTCAGATCACAGACACTTGAACCCTGAAGAGGGGAGGGTTTGCAGATATTGCACTGGTTTATTTCCTTGCAAAAGTTCAGGGATAATTCTAAAGTCACCATTCTAAACCTGGAGCTGTAATAAACTTCAGTATCATTGATTTATCGGAACAGGAAGTCCACAGTGAACTTAAATTTCCTATATGGCTTCATTGTAAAATCAAGTTACAGTTTTAATAGAAATTGAAAATAAATAATCCCTGCTGTATCATCCTTTCTCCTAATGCGTTTCTGATATACAAATCATTCCCATATAACGTCCACTTTCTCAGAAGGGTAAAAGCAAGCATTGGGTTTCCTGCAGTGCTACAGGTGAATCACAGCTTTTGTAGAACATAAGTTGATAGATTGTAATAGAATTGCAAGTAAATAATACCTAGTGGGATGTATGTCCATACCTCCCTGTTAGGTGTTAATTACCTCTTATTAGAAAATAAAAAAAAAATGCATCTTGGAAAGGGTCCTTCTGAAAACACAAATGATGTCCAGCTGTGACTACTATGTGAAAGTTCTTCCTTGGAATCGACTGGCCTGGAAGCAGGCACCCAGTTTTTTCCTTTTGGAGCTGATTTCTCTAACGCTGTCTTACACAGCAGTGAAAAACCAAAATAATCAGAGTTCTTCCCATAAAATGTCTCTTTCAATCCAGTTCTCCTCCTTTTCACCTCATAGTCTCATAACATTCGTCTCTAGGAGTTCATGAAAGCCAAACAAAAAAGTCATGAATGGCAGAAAAGGCACCTGCAACAGATGCCACTCCTGTCTGCAGGACTCAGGGCAGTACAGGCCAGTCAGCCTCATGTGGTGATGGAACTGTTATCTCAGAAACCATTTCTAGGCACATAAAGGACAAAAGTATGATTAGAAGAAGTCAGTGTGGATTCATGAAGGGAAGTCATGCTTGATGAACCTGGTGGCCTTCTGCAATTAAATGGTTTGGTAGGTGAGGGGAGAGCAACAGAAATATTCAGAAGCTGCTTGGACTGTACTGAGCAGCCTACTCGCTCCTTATTGAGCCGTGGTTGGACCAGGCTATCTCAGCCACTCTGTGATTCTGAGTTTCTGTCACATTTTGGAAGGAGGAATTGTCACCATGATGTCTCTTGTGTTCTCCTGGACTTTGCTTTCACAAGCTGGGATGTATCATGACATCTCCACCCTATTCCTGTCCTTGCGTGAGGCTGTATGAACACTGAGGTACAGAGTGACCAAGAGTGTCTTTTATAGTAAAAAGTGTATTATAGACAAAAGTTTGAGTTTTACTTTGCCAATGATAGGGAAAAAAAAGTTTTCTTTTGGAAAACAAAACAGTATCAGTATATCTGCTTTTTCATCCCATGTGTATCTTTTCTATGCAGAGAAAATCTTCTCATAAATATTTTTCATAACATCAGCTACCAAGCAAGCTGGTGTTATGTAGAACTTACTGGCAGTGTTGTGTCTTCATCAATACCTAAATACATATTTTTAGGTCAGCTACAACATGCAGAGGTCTCGTTGGAGAAACAGAATATTTTCCCTCTGCCACCAGCTGAGGGAGGGATGTAGAAGAGGGCAGGAAGACTGATACAAAGATCTGGCTCTGTTGGCCTCTTGTCTGACAGAGAAGCTTAAGTGTGTTAGGAACATGGACATGTTCTGGTGGTGATAACAACACATAGTATGAAACCTGACTGTCAGATTGGTTTGTTTTGATGAGCTCCATATTACAATGAGGAGAAATAGTATTCTTTACTGACAATTATATCTGGATTAATGTAGTCGTGGAAACAGAGGGTTTGGAAGAAGAACTGCCAGGCAGGAGTATCTTTGGTCATGTGAAAAGCAGTCATATAAATGGAGACTTAGTACTTCATTTTATTAGATTTCCATTTCAGAACATTTGCAGAGGAAGAAATTACCTGCTCTTTGAGACAAATGAACCTCCACCATCTTAGAGCAAACCTGAGGGGCAAAATTATTAATTTCACATCTGGCCGATAGAGGGAATGTGAAGAAAATATAATGATCTTGAGAAATTGTAGATAATGTGATTTCTTCTATGACATCTCCATCTCTGGATTTGATGCTGTCTCATATTACTTCTAAGGATAAGACCAAAAAGCACTTATTCAAATATTTTGCCCAGCTTTGATTCACGAAGAATTTCTTGTAATGGAATGCAAGAAACCCAGCAAGCTAGAGGTGTTCTGGTGATAAACAAAAGACTGGTATGTGGGCACTTTTAATAGAAGTGCTAAATTAACCATGCTTGTTACAAATATTGATAGGGCATTTCTTAGTATTATGTTGTTCTGAACAAATAGAACATGACCCATTCCACGGATGCACGGATCTCTTTTCAGAAATGATATTACTGCAGATTTAAAATAAAGGTGCCTTCCCTGTTAAGTTCCACAGATGCCTTGAATTTATACTTCCTGCTGAACAGTTTTTTCCCCTGTTTTGTTAGCAAGTTTTGGGTCAGTTATTCCAGTTTTCAGTTACGCCATACTGCCTTCCAGTTACAGGAAAACTTCACTTCCTTGTTAATAATGATGATCCTTTGGCAAAAAATGTAGCAAGTGACACAGGAGAAGGATGGCTTTTTCTCTGACATAGTCAATGGAGAATGTCTTATCCAAAACCAAGGAAAAATATTTTATACATTTGAAGTAGCCAAAATATGTTTATTTCTTCAATTTATCTTTGAATTAATGACTGATTATGCATGGCTGAGAGTGTACAGATATATTATACATACACATGCACACATATATCCCATCAATCCAGTTCTCTTTTTACTTCATGTATCTGAAGGATTGTATAACCCCTGTGACCAAAGGGGATTTAGGCTCTGAAGAACAGGTTTTGTAATTAAAAATAAATGGTTGAGTGAACTTCTGAGCCATCTGCTTTAGGAGCCAGGAAAATAAGATATCCCATAGACAGCAGAAGCCCAATTTCTGAAATATTTGTCTACTAAATATCACCACCTTATGATGGTAATCCCATTTTCCCATATGACAGACATGCAAGACAAGACACAGCACCCAATTAACCAGGAGTCTGCTGTCAAATGGAGTATCTGATGTTAGACTTGTGCTTTTCTGCCCTGAGCCTCTTGAATGAGGGCATTAGGTTGGCTCTCTCTCATCGTCTGGAATTAAATTCTGGCAGGACTGTGTCAAATTTGTTTAAATTTCAAACACGTTATTTGGATGAAATTTGTCAGTGGTTTTAAAGGGTATCAAAAGGTGGAAATGGATGGACAGGCCTGTTGCTCTGTATTATTATTTTAAGGCTCACCCTTTTGTTTGAGACTGTTAGACCGTGTGCTGTCTTGCCCAGCAGCTTTGGCCAGCTGTAAAAATCACATAACTGCACAATTCTGCAAGAGCATCTGTGGAACATGAAACATCCATGAGTCATGTAGAAACACTGAGATAGCCAAGGTTTGAATCTTATAATTTTCTTTTTATTTTAAAAATTACTTAGAAAAAAAAAGTAAAACTAAAGGTTTGCAAAAGGGAAGGTACATTAATTATACTTCACATCAAAGGAAAACAAACACTAACACTAACACTAAAAATCCTCTTTTTTTCAGTGCTTGGTATGCATTTTGGCTTTACAAGGCTATTTATTTTAGAAATGTTTAATTCTTGCATGCAGAATCAAGTCCAGCATCCTGGAAGTTCCTAGGAAAAAATTCTGGTGCTGTGATTACTGGAATCTCTGGTACTACTTTGTGCCATAAAGTACAATTACAACTTTATAGCCTGGACTGCAGGCTGGATGTCTAGTTTGATACCTGAAATCAGGGCAGGTGCAAATGAAGAAAATATCCTAACTCAGGGTGAGGGAAATAAATACCTCTCTCTTCAGGATGCTACGTGACTGCACTGCTGTAGGTAGGTAATGCTGTCCTACAGTCCAAGAATCAATTCTGATCAGCAGGTTTGCATCATGTTTCTGTATGCAACTACAGAAAAAAATAATTTGAAAGTTTAAATGCTAGACCTCCATTTCTCTAGATGTAGAAGAGTAGTTTTGTTTGGGAAGCCATCTAATTACTGCTGAGTGTATTGGTTAGGAAGAGAGGGGCATCTCTGTGGAACTAAGATCCTTCCAGACCACAAACATTTGAGAGAGGAAAGCTGCTCTATATTCTTTTTTTTGGTTTTTTTTTTTCTTCATTACTCTGTACCTGCATCACTAGATAGATTTTAGCCCCAAGAAAATAAAATATTTGACTATGAACTTATGACTCTGCTTATTCATTCTGTTAAGCTTGATCCAGTTCCTAGTAAGGAGAAAAGGTTTTCTTTGGAGAGAGGGATAGTTGACTTTTATCCAATAGCTGGATATAATAGTTGTATGATTCATAACTTTCAAAAAGCTCTCTGAAGATGTTTTGGTCCTCAAATTTTGAAGTAGAAAGTGACATTTGTGGTGGACTGTTATCTTTTAGTATTATATGTGTGGGAAAATGCATGTAAAGCAAAAAGGCAATAATAAATGTTTACTCTTGACACACAGAAGTGCCTTTTCATTTCTCAAAATTCTTGTTCTTCAGTAACAAAAATCTAACTGTCAGTTGTTCTTTGTTTGGACTGCTTCTGCAGATGCTTTGTTTGCAATTATCTTTAAAAAAAAAGCACCAAAATATTCAATAATTTACTTAATTACTGTTGTACATTGCTGAATTTGAGAGAATGACCTGATGCGTAACTGTCATATTTGGCCAAGTAAATGAAAAAAAGAACAACAAAACCAAACTTTTAATGACCTGAGCATAATTATAGGTGACTTTGGAATGACAACTGGCAAAAAAAAAAATGTACTATAATTAAATTTCCATTATAAAAGTTTCATCTTTTTCATCTGACATGTAAGACTAGATTGTGAAGAGTATTCATTTATAAAAGGAAGAATTAGAGAGCTATAATTTATAATTCAGGATAATCAATGAAAGCATTTCTTTTGTCAAGAAGCCTTTCACTGACAAATAGCATTGCATTGTTAGTTGTTTTAAAAAGAAACTAAAAATTCTTTTATTATTTATTTCACTTACTGTAAAAAGAGATGAAAAATTCTGGTGGTTGAATCGTCTTTCAGTGACTTGGAGTGACAATAGGCAGATAGGGCTTCTCAGTCTGTTTTTATTAACATTAGCATTTTATTAACTTTGTCTCAGTCTATTAATGAACAGTCTGAGATATAAGTAGGATCTTTATAAGGCCATCTTACAAAAGTTGTTTTCTCTTGGACAGAGTTGTTTCTAATACAAAAAGTGGTAACCTATTTTGATTTTCAAACTTGCCAAGTATTGACTGAGATTGTCCCTATCAATAGGGGGACAGCTTTGTCATACTGGGGTATTGAAAAATTAATAAAAAAATTATGAGGTTACCCTGTTAATTTCTACATAATCTTTCAAAGGGAGCTCCCAGCATGGGTAAATATTTTTAAAGGTTTTGGTGATGGATTTTCAAAGGCAACTGCAAAGCTCAGAATCCCTCTCAGCTAACAGATGAATGAGGCTTCTTCCATTAAGCTCTGTATTTACACAAGTATTTTGTGTGCTTCTGTTATCACTGATAGTTAGACACAAGCCTATTCATTGTACGTGGACTCCTCTTACTATACTATCAGTTTCTTATTTTTAAAAAGTGAATATGCCATTAATCTCAAAATATGATTTTTCCATACACAGAAAATTGGGACTCTCAGCTAAGTAAAAATGTCTTTCATCTTACTTATGAGTCTTTTAAAACAATAAATTTATTTCTGCTCTATTAACATCACATGGTAGTTTGGCATGAATCAAACTCTGCAAAGCAGTTTATGTACAATATTGTACTGAGCTTATAAAACGATGACTTGAAAATAGGTTATTTTAATCTTAATAATTTTGAGAGACTGTCTACTAAAATTCAGTTATATTTTACTTACTTGTGTACTACCACTCTACTGTTTGTTTTTAGAATTATAGACCATTGCTTATGAAAGCCCTCAGTGTTAATATCTCAGTACCTGTCAAAAAAGTACTGTTTGGCATTCATTTTCATGCTCTGCAGTACCTCCTTTCTGGACATCACTGCAATTTGCTGAGGCCAGCATGTAGGTCTCTTGCTTTTCATTCAGACCACAGGCTTTATTCTCTGAAAACTGATTTTATGCCTTGGTTGTTAAAGCTATACGATTTGCAGTTAGCTAATATCTTAAGGTTTTATTCTGCACTTGGAGCTTCATAGATGCACAGTTCTCCAGTGTACCAGACTGGTTTTTTCCTTAAAAAGAAAAAGGCCTGAGCTGTCTCCTGGTATTGAAAAGTTTCAGTAGCACAGCCCTAGATGTCTTCTGTCACAATTTTAGTCTAATATCAGGTGATATGACAAGTTGAAGTGCTGAAATGGCAGGGCATCAGAGTATTCTGCCTCTGCAGTGTCCTAAAGATGCATAGAGAAGAAAAAGGTAGCCTTGAGAGAATTCTGTGAACATCACAGATTGACATAAACATTTAATTATTTCTTTGTAGGGCATAGATTAGTATCTTGATCAAAAATGGGCAGCTGAGCAACTGATTGCAGCAAATCTTTATGAAGTTCTTAGATGGCACATAAATAATGACTTGTTTCTTAGATTTACAACTAACAAATCTAGATTTACTTTTTTTTTTTTTTTTTTTTTGAGCATGGGTGCCACATTCTGTTTAATTATTGAGTTTCAGGGTTATTTCTGACCCCAAAGGGATGGTGGATCTGTTACATGATGTTGGAAAGACATAACATTGGATAAAAAAACCTTAAAACTAATTCTCAGAAAATGTTGAACTATGTTTGCTAAAATTATCCAGCATGATGAAAGAGAAAACGTCGTGGTTCAGACTAAATTGTTAATATTTGACAAATTTACACAAACAGTTGGTAAGAGACTGATAAGGAAATTATTTTGACAACTATTTGCATGGTTATCTTTAGGCATATACTTGCTTGTGCTATTTCTCATGAAAAAGACCAAATTTAAGGCTAACAAATTCAGATTTCTTTATGTACATGCACATGCAGTTTAAATAAATAAATTATTAAATAATTTAAATAAAATAAATTATATATCAATTAAAGTAGTAGTGAATATCGTTAATTTTATTCAGAATGAAGTGTTAGAGAATATATGCTGCTCAAATACTATTTTTAAAGAAACTTAAAGAAATTCCATTTGTCTTGGACAGAACTAAATTAATCACAGAATTGTCATATTTGGAAAAGACCTCTAAGATCAGCATGTCCAACTAGAAATATCCCCCTCCCCCCCCCCCCAAAAAATTAAAACATCTGTATCACCATGCCCACTAGACCATGTCCTGAAGTGCCTCATCTTTACTTTTTATAAAAAACTTTCAGGGATGGTGACCCCACCAGCTCCTTTGGGCAGCCCGTTCCAGACCCTGACTACTCTCTCAGGAAAGAAATTCTTCCTCAAATCTTGTCTTAACCTCCCCTGGTGCACCTCCAGGCCATTTCCTCTAGTTCTGTTGTTACTTGAAAGAAGAGGCCAACACTTGTCTCCCTGCAACCTCCTTTCAGGTAGCTGTAGGGAGCAATAAGGTCTCTTCTCAGCCTTCTCTTCTCCAAACTAAGAATTCCCAGTTCCTTCAGCCTCTCCTCATAGGACCTGCTCTACAGACCCTTCACCACCTTGGTTGCCCTTCTCTGACCTCCCTCCAGCAGCTCAATGTCTGTCTTGTAGCAAGGAGCCCAGAACTGAACACAGTACTCAAGGTACAACCTCACCAGGGCCAAGCACAGGGACACGATCACTTCCCTTCTCTGGCTGGCCACAATATTTCTGACACAAGCCGGGGTCCTGTTGGCCTTCTTGGCCACCTGGGTACCCTGCAGGCTCATAGTCAGCTTGGTGTCAACCAACACCTTCAGGTCCTTTTCCTTTGGACAGCTTTCTAGACATGCTTCTGCAAGCCTGTAGTATTGCCTAAAGTTGTTGAAACCAAATTAACTATTAATTCAAATCAGATTTTCATCATGCTATAGTAAAAGCACATGATGAAGAAGAAAAATAATTTTTTGCCTATTTTCATTTTTAAGTTTCCATGGATTGCAAAAGTTACAATTTTTGAGAATTTTTTTTCCTCTCCTTTAGGAGAGAGGCAAACATTTTACCAGTGTTGCAGCGGTACTAGATACTGAGATTAGGACTGGAATCACTTTGCCTAGTGAAAACCAGAAGCTGAAATGTGCTGCAACTCAATATTGCTTTAAAATGACATTGCAAGAAGACAGAGAAATTGTCATGGGTCACTTTACCTGCTCAAACCTTAAGATTTGTAAGTACTGTCAGTCTTTACAGCTGTATCCTAACTCTTCGTGCAGAGAAACAAAAAGGGCAAAGAGCAGAACAGCTGTTTTGGGGAGGCAGGTGAGCAGAGGTGAATGTGGACTTTTTTCCCTTCTCAGGGGAGGAAAGCTGATTTCATATAGAAGTTTTTAGCTGAGTATCAGGAGACTGTTGAGTCCTTTGATTTTTAGCAAAAGGTAAACTTTTGCTTTGACTGAAGGAACTTCTAAATCCAGTCCAACCTTGGCCAGACATTTTTGTTGAAGTATTTTCTTTTTCTTTTAATCATGGGCAAAGCCTCTTTCCTCCTCATTAACTTTCCTGTTTTATTCGTCATGCTTGACACCATTTTTGGGTAGCATTTCATGTATAAACTGTATTACACAATAGATTATGTAGATGTAATCCTGAAAACCACAGCTGATAAAGCAATAATTGAAATAACATTTGACTTATTTTTTTTTTAATTCCAAATGATCTATTACTGATAAAGAAATTCTGAAGGCAGTCTATGGTAGCTATCAGGAGTAATCAGAGAAGCAAAGACATGTTTGTTTTCAAGGTACTAAGAAGTAATGTGTTTATGCTGTTGTACTGTATTGTCGTCATGCTGTTATTTCAAGTAATTTTATTTTGAGGAAAGTAAATATAAGCTGGTAAGACTGGACTATTTTTACCTTCTGTGATCACTTGGAAAGGTTTAGTCAATATTTTCATAGTAAACTTTCTGCTCACTTTGCCTCAGAATTACTATAAGTAATTTGAGGAAATACTATGGTTCCTTAGACAGCTCAGTGCGTATGGAAACAGTAAATGTTACTCCCATAAACTTGTTTTCTAAAATTCAGCAGAAGCATGGGTTGCTAATAGAGAATTACCTCCAGCTTTTACATATGCTGTCAGGAGCTGTGCTTTTGCTCCTCATTGTGCATCTTCAGTAACTTCTGTTGTCAAATTGAAAAAATAGGCTTTTCGGAGCAGGATCCAAACAAAGTGTTCTCATTAAACTTTTAAACGAATCGAGTTTTTTAAAGTTCATATTTTAAATTCATCTTTCAAATTTTATCTTCCTTTCACTGATGGTAAAGTGCTTCCAGGGAAACTGCTGTGTCTTTGTAAATACCCACAAGTCTCTTTGAGGGTAAAGATGAAATATTCCAGGATAAAGATAAGATTTGCTGCTCTTATACAATATGTAAATCTCTGTCTGTGCTATTGGCATAATGATACTGTCTATTAACAAAGGACTGGAATCAGTTATTTTCCTAAAATAAGGTCAGGAACACCTTGTTTATTAAAGCCTCGCTTTTTGGCCATTGTTGATTAAGTTCTGTATTTTAATATGAAATAGGACTATGAATTTCTGACTCTGAGCAGAGTGTGTTCTTATTCTGAACAGAGGAGATGTGTCTCCCTGATTGTGTCCATTCATTTTCAGATGGGCCGTTGCCAAGGTTAACATCCAGCACTTTGGCTATTTTCACTTGCAATGGCTGTTTCAAGGATGATACTGTTCATTAGGTCACTGGAGTTAGAAGTTATCCAGACATCAAGTATAAAGCAGGATATTTCCATAACAGAAAGGGAGACCAAATTTTGATTTGAAATACAATGAGAGATGCCTGGGGTACTGCTAAGAATAAATTGACAACAGTAGTGTTGCCAGCAGAGTTTCATGTTCTAGAAGAAAAAAATGGTTCTATTGTTTTGTCAATTTTTTTTTCTTTCTTTTCTTTTTTTAACAGTTCCTCATGGAGGGAAAAAGTTCTTTGTACAGTCATTTTGGTCAAGCCTTGTGAAAAAGACTAAATTATATTCCTAAAGATGTATGAAATGTGCTGTGTAGCTAAATCAGTTCACAGATAACACTAAACAATAATTTTCCTATGTTTACGTATAAAAAATAATACATCAAAAAAACCCCCACCCATGTACGTTTTGAATATAGGATTTTTGTACACAGTACAGCTGAATGGTGAAAATGTGTTGCAGGTACATACAGCTGTTAGCCAAAATAGACTAGAAATTATAGTACATAACCTGAAAAGACTTTTTGTGTTCTCATGGCCCTTTGATAGTTCTAAAGATGTCTTACTTTATAAATATTGAGAAATCAATTATTGTCTCAACCCTTCTCTCTTCATCAAGGCATTTAAGATCACAGTATACTTAAGTCCTACTGAATTAAATATGCACACCTGAAAGAACGTGGTGAATTTCATGCCATTCTGTTTTATTCTGTTTGGTGTGGCAAAGCTGAAATGACACATTAAAATACATTTTGTTTTAAAATGCAGAGTAAAAGTTTGCTTTACTCTTAGTATCCTGTCCACCAGAAAGGGAAATGTTAGAAATAAAGCAACTAAGGGATCATGATCTAAGGGAGAGGTTCTTTATTTCCTTTTTTTTTTTTTTTTTTCTTCCAGACTTGTATAGGTAATGATCTAATAAAAAAAAAAAAAAAGGCTAATACTTATCAGATTTTTAATATTTCATAGTCCTAGAAATGTACAGAAGAATTCTTAAAAAATACAGGCTGTTGAGGCAATATTTAAAATAAGACATCGTAATGCTTTGTTTCTAGAAGGATGAGACTTTTTTGCAATGTTTTCAGAGAGTTCTATGAATTGTCACATGGCAGAAGGACAACAAAAATGTTCCCAGCCTTGAACACCTCACAGTTGAGCTGGGATTTTATAGATTGCGCTATGAGCACTTCCATTTCTCCTTTTGGGGGCTAGAAACCTCTCTAAAAACTTCTCTGAAGCTTAAGTGACTTTCCCAGTGTGATCCATTGTCCTTGGCCACCCAAGGTCTGCTGAAGTCTCCCAGGGGAATGCCACCAAACAAGGGAGAAGCAGCTTTTTTCTGTCCTGTTGAGAGATTATATTTGGCACCACCCCTCCTCAGGTGCTTCAAGCAGAATAGCCCTGTGAAACAGCTCAGAGGAACCCCAAAGGGAATACTGTCAAAGGAATCAAAGAAATGTGAATGTCTTCCATCATCTGGTTAATCTTCCTTGTGAAATAAAGAGCTGCTTCAGAGCTGAATTCGAGCCCAGAAAGTCTTGGCAGTTTCTTTGATGTTTTTTCAAACCAAAGAGGATTTTTTAAACCTATAGTTTCAGCAGTGAAAGGAGAGCTGTCGTTGATACATATGTGCCATTTTGTTTCTCTATAATCCCAAGAATTTATAAAGCATTTTCAAAACTTGTGGTGAACTTTTTTCTTTAGTTGAATGACATTTTCATCAAGCCATCATCCAAGAGCAAACTCATGCAGAATATAACCAGGGTGAATTGTGAGCTCAGCACACATTGATTTGCAATAAATATAGACAAAAGCAATCTCATCTTCAGTAGAGAGCTGGCTCCTCTGGAGGTTCAGATGAACACCAAAAGACAAGGAGCTGCTCTTTCAGAAATTAAATTTAGAAAAATGAAAGCTGTACCTCTGCACAGACTTCCAGGGATGCATCAAGCTTTGGATTATTCAGAGTTAACGATTTTTTTTCCCCACAGAGATATTGCACCAGCTGAAACAGTGCTAACTTCAGCAGGGAACCATTCCTGGATGCAAAGGAGTGGCTGGAATCCAGTTATTAGAATTCTGGTTGATCACAGCCCTTGTTTAACCCTGCGTACAAGGAGGGTCCACTGGCAAACAGAAAAATGGCAAAATACTGGCAAAGAAAACAAAAATAATTCTGGAATTCAGAGCACATTCAGAAAAGGAGTTAGCTTAGGAAGTTGGACATTATCCAAAAGAAGGCACAGCCTCACCATCTTGGAATATGAGAGTGTTAAATCAGTGAGCAAAGTGCCTAGTAATGAGAACTCTTCTAGGAAATAGTTCCTGGGCTAGTTTCAGTTAGTATTTTTGCAGAAAAACATAAGGAGGAGTATTGGCTTCCCAAAGGATTGGATTCTGGCCCCAGCACATATGCTTTCCCATAACTTTTTTTTCCAGTTCCAAGGTTACTTAGAAATGTAGAGCTGAAAACTGACATGCAAATAACCAAACGTCCAAGTAGATTTAGTGATGTTTTTTTTTTTGTTAGACACAAGCCAAGATATCTGCTTGGAAGACTTCCTTTTTCACAGACTAGTTTCATTCAGTCTCACTGCTTTGCTTTTGAAAGTCAAATTTTGACAGAACTCAGATATTCAGAGGAAGCTATTTTTGGTGCCTGGTCTTCTAAGTAAGAATCATGAAATGGGTATTTCTAAAAGGAGATGTAAGAGATTTGCAGCCTATAGAAATCCTATTACCATGCAGATATATAGTGAAATTTCTCTTATGTCATGGATTGAAAGATCTTTTGAAAATACAGAAGTGATACCTTATCCTTTCTGGGAACAAGTTTTAAATTTATTCAGCTATTTTTTGTAGAACCAGAATCAGCTATAATGAGTAACAGGATCACCATCAGGTAAGAACAGCACTTGCAAATCTTAAATGTCATGGATTATATCATATGTGTGGACTTGTAGAGATCTGCTGTCAATATAGCGTTATACAGAATAGAAAAGAAAGAAAAAAAAAGAGGAAACATAATAAACCTTAACCATCTACAAGTCATAGTATTTCATGTTGCAAAATCAGTTTTCTTTTACACTCATGGAAGCAGCAAATTTTAAAAAATGGCTAGAGAAAAGTAGATGGACAGTGTTTACATTTTCATTATGAATTTACTTCAATCTGGGGGAAGCTTAACATAAAAAAAATAGCAGCTCCCACTACAAAAACATCTGAAATATTTAATCCAAATAAATTTTAACTACAACAATATTTTCCTCATCTTGGACTGATACTACTCAAGGTTTCTGAAGTCCAGTTCTTGAGATGGAACGAACATATGGTTAAATTCAGATGTTAGTATGTTTTCCCTGATGGCTAGTCTGTGGTTTATAGAGCTGCAAATGCTTCTCTTCTCATAAAAGAAGCAATTCCTTAGCTTTAATGATACCTATAGTTAAGTATGGTTCCAAAACACATAGCGCTAATGATGTGGAAAACAATGGCATCACATGATTTTCACTGTATTAACTTGTGTAAAATCAATCCATGACATTGTTGTGGACCTTATATTCTTCATAGTTTTTTATTATGTCTTTTTCTTGGACTTGATCCTGTTACCAATTTTTTATTTCCTTTTAAACATTACATATCTGAAAAAATTACACTGTGTGGTCCCTTCCTGGTTTTTTCATTCCTGTAGTGGGTGTTAAACTGGTCCTACCAGACTGCAGACAAAAAGTCCAGATCCTGGGGCTTTACCTCTTAGCTTTGCTTCAGGAACTTTGGTGTTACCAGAGTAATTAGCATCACTGTGAATTTGAGAAGACTCAGTCTCTGGTCTTTACTGGCAGTCAAAACTGCCTGGTTGTGGGTGCAGGTATTGATAACAACTGTCTCTTGCATAAAACTGCTGGCAGAAGGGTAATTTCAAGAGTGCTTTGTTTTTAATTGATATTTCCCTCAGCAATGGCTAGTAACCTCATGCACTCTTTAATCTCAGAATCAGTCTTTTAGACAAGGTGGAGGTTAGAGCTCTTAATTTGTAATTTCTTTGTGTTGTTAGATGAGATAGCTTTAGAATGATTAATTAAATTGAAGAACAAAAAAGTCAGAAAGCTTAATGATTCACTGATCTACGTGGGTAAAGCATAGTAGAGGGATGTTGTGGGTTTTTTTCCCCCACAATGCCTTTGATTTCCAGACCTCATAAAACATTTAACAGCAGTACAGCTGTGTCATTGCTGGTACAGCACTCTTTATAATGCATATCAGCCTACTGACTGCTCGGTTACCTGCTGAGGTGCCCATGGAAGTAATTGATGGAGCTCTAGGAATCTCATCTGAGAAACACCCATCCTGGGGATACAGAAGGATTTATGGTAAACTGTGTCATCTAGCTTAAATTGGATAGTGTTGTTCTGGGAATTACAAATTTTGTAAATCCACATGATTGTTCCTTGGTTGCTTGGGATTTGTTTTCTAGCAGATGGTTCAGACACGGGCTAAATTCTGCATGAAAAGGAAGCAATAGTGGTACATCTCCAGGCTCACAACTTCTTAGTACAACTCAAGACACCTTCAACTTTTTATTTGATCGTCTCTGAATGCTTGGTTCAGAGTAGTGTGGGCTAAAAGCATGTGAGTGTGAGACAGAGAAAATGGATTGACGTTTTTATAGGAATAAAGGTGATAAATAAGATTTCTGTTAACCCAAATAGGATCTGTATAAGTGTTCCTGAGAGAGAAATGCCTGAGCTGGGCTAAAACTCCCTTTTCCCTTCGTTTCTGCTGCTGAGGTCAGCAAGGATGGAGGATTTTTTGGAAAAGCTGTGGTGCAGTGCACTCTCATTGTAGCACCTCAGATGAAGCCCAGGAAGCCTCAAATCTCAGGCAAGCCTGCTGAGGCCTCTCACCCAGCAATGGGAAACTCAGCAGTGCTCACAAAGGCAGAAACAAGAGACCAGGGCTTTTCATCTGAAGGCCTCAGTTTTAAGACACTGTGATGAAATCAGAGATTTACAGTAAATAGCAACACAAAGGCTAGACCATATTTACTCTATATATTGTAAAGCATTTATAATAGTAAGTTTATTGTACATAAAAGAGCTCAACATATAAAATTTTCCCAGCTGGATGTTTTAAGGGTTTTCTAACCGTCATATAAACAATGTAAGCCATCACTTCTGGTTATAATTGATATTCACTGTTTGGCACACCAAAAATACATTTCATACAGTTAAGCTTGATTAGCATGAAACATCCAGATCCACTTGCATTGTGAAAGTTGCAGTATGGTCCATACCAAAACAGAGGTTACGTTGTGCACAGAATAAGAAAATGTCATTATTGCTGGTGAGCTTAATTTGTTTACAGTTTTAAACAAGTTTTATTTTAGTGCAAGTACGAAGATATGTATTCAAAGATGAAATATAATGGATATCATCTAGGTATCAATATCAGATAACTGTGAGTGATTTTAAGAAAGGAAAAAATAAAGTGTAAAAAATCTTAGGATAAGGAAAAGCTATCTTTGAAAAACAAGTGCCAATTTAGAAAGCACACTTCTAATGTATTTGAAATTTCATAAAGTTTGCCAGCTGAGTTATGTTTCTGTAGTAGAAGCAATGGATCCTGAAAATGCTCAGTGTTTGCCCAGTACCCTTAGACATTAGATAATAACTTCTGAATATTCAATTTTTTGGAATACAGTTGTCCTGCAAAATTTTATAGCCATCTCTTTCTAAAATAAATGTTTCTGAATTATGAGCACAACAGATAAAGCTTTCTTAATGTTTGTGTGCACCAATGTCTTATTGTTGTTTTTTCTAGACAAATCATTCATAGTTTAAAATAACTTTTCTAATTATGGATGCAATATTCTACCCTGTTCTAGTTTTTCAATAAACATCAAGCCTGTGCTCTTAAGGGTTTGAATTCACCATGCAAGTAGAACCCTCATGAGTTCATAGGTACTTTGCAGATATAGTACAACTTCAGAAGTACAGAAAAAGATACGTAAAGATTTCCCTATCTTTGGTTCATTTTTATTGTTGTTGTTTGAGGTTTTTGTTTGTTTTGGTTTTTGGCTTTGTTTTGTTTGGTTTTTGATTGGTGGGGTTTTTTTTCTCCTCTCCACCCTCCAAACACAAATCCCATAAGCTATTCCATTAACCAATAACTGCAAAGGCTAAGGAAGAAAACAAGCTTCTAGAAGTAGTGTTATCCATAAGCAGTAATTACATAGGTTATAAAAGCAGTAGCTACATTATATAAAATAGAGTATTTGCTATAATTTTGTAATTTACCTATATTATTATTTAATATTATACTTTTAGCTTTATATTATAGCTATATCACAAAAAATTGATAGCTAAATTATATATATTGAATGAAATGTATGATGTTATGTGACAAGTAGACTAGGAAGAAATTTCAGGTGAAGCTCACAAGACTATATATTTATTTTGCATTTACTGCCTTGGGTTGCTTATTTTTCAGCTAGTAGTTTTCTAGCAAGAGAAATTCCAGTTATAGTGATCTGCCATCACAAAGTACATTTCTAGGAAAAGGAGCTATACTCTGCTCATGGTTATCCTTTGGCAGATTACCCAGCTGCATGGTGATTTTGCCACAAATGTGGAGACTGGAGCTGTCTGATGGCAAGTTAGCTGGGCTCTGGAAGCCACATGGAGGTGTTTGCATGTGGTTGTGCATTGGAGCCCTGAGGCTGAATTGGCATTGCCTCCCAAGCCTGTTCTTCAGTCTGTCTTTTCCTTGACACTCACGTTGCACGTTCCCCTTTTAACTTCACACTGGCCTAATTAATACAAATGTTTTGTATCACCCAGAGAGTTTTTGTTCTGCCTCAGCTATCTCATCCTACCTTAGTCTGAGCAATAGATTATTGATTGTATCTTCGTTTTAGTTGGTCACAGACATGCAGACTGGCACTATAGCATATGATGTGCCTGTAAGCCTCTCTTGGTTTAATTGGAGTTTTGGCCTTAAACTGGGTTTTGAGGCAAGAGCTAAAAGTTGGCCAAATGCTGATCTGACACTTTTTAGATGCTGAGCAGCTCTGTTAGCCTGTCACCATGTTTAACATTAGGGTCCTAGAAGATGCTCTTGTTTCAATTTTGTATATGAGCCTAGAATAGCCTGAGTAAAATCAGTGTGAACTCCCAGAATTTTCAGATAATGTTAAAGTAACAACTGGATTAGGCTACATAAGCGATTCTTAAGTGTATTTGAACAAAGGGGTAGGGAGTTTTATATGAACTGAAGATTTGAGTCTTGCCAGTACTCTGTTTATTGTAAGGGGTTTTTTTTGTTCTGAACAGTCAGAAGTAGAACTATACCAGACTTTCCCAGTTGCCAGTGGGCATACTTTTTGCCTTCTCAGCCAGCTATGGTGAGAAGATACAACCTGAAGTAGTTTCCACAATCACAGTCTGAGGTGAAAGTTACTAGAAAGTTATGTCTGTGAATGCTTAAAAATGGCCCATCTAACCTGATTTATAAGTTCTTTAAGCATTCTATCTGGACAAAAATTTACGGTTTTACATGGTTTCATTTGAGCTGTGAAACCCTGCTCATAATTTTGAATTTAGTCCTGCAAAAGAACAATTCCCTGGGGACGTTCAAAGCTTTAAAATCTAGTTGTCATGAGGTACATTTTTTTGTTCTCAAAAATTGTTTCCTTTGCTAAAAAAGAGCTTTGGCAAATCTCTCTCTTCCTGAGCACTAGGCTCTAAATGATGGCAGGAAGTCTGATTTATCTGGATTGTAGCTTCTGCTCTAGAGGTCTGAGCAGAAGCTTTTGGACTGCCAGATTTAGTGATGTGCTAGAGAACTACTTGTGTGCCATTTAGCTGTGTCTGTCTGTTCAAAACTTTCATCATTTACCTCCAGTCTGGAGGTACTTGCTTAAGCAGCCAAGAATGGTATGAAATGAAAATAAAACTTTCTGAAAATAAAACTTTCTATAGTCATTATGTCCTGCATACACAAACTACAGTAGTGAAGTTGAAGGGCAAAGTCAGATAATGCCCAAAAGCATTTTAATTTTTATAGCTTCTGAACTAATAGGGGCATGCTGTGACTCCAGGGCATATTAACAAACTAAAATACTTCCTTGGATGAACTGCTGTAGAAATAATTCAAGAATGACGCAAATTTTGTAAGAAAATAAAGCATTTTAATTTTTAATGCTGTCAAACATCTTTGTAATGTTCAGAAAAGAGACAGAATTTCACTACTATTCTGCAATATTTTTGCAAAATTACCCACCATTAGTGCCTGGTTATGCAGCCTGAAAAATGTTTAGATGGCATATGTCCTCACAGTCCCTCTCAGAGCATCAGGAAGTATTTTGATATAGAGATGAACTGTAAAATGTAAGTGATTAGTTTTCAGCCTGTTATGATTTGAATACATGGTAACTTAGCAGAGGAACATTACATAAGAAGTATTTGCCAACTTAGGGAGGTGCTAATATTGCTGTCATGTTAACAAAGAAGATCAGGTCATCCTCCTGCAAATCATGGAAATTGCAGACTACCAGATGTGTACAGTAGGAGGTTGACATTGAAGTCCTGTACAATGCAAAATTGATGTAAAAAAAAGTCAATAAACAGCTAGAGACACACCATGGCAAAATTAATGGGTGAGGAAGAAAGCTGGTTAAATGTTTCATTGTTAAGCTTAAAATAAAATATTTGAGGGAAAAAAATCCTATTCTTTTTGTCTGTATATATTGTTTTTCGAACAGATCCATAAAGAAAAAGAAAATCATCTTCATACTGCACTGTTGATGTGTTAAGAAACAAATATATTTTTAAACTATCCTTTAATGAAGTTTTTAAGCAAACATATGATTTTCTTTTCCAAGGTAGACGTCTGTCTTTTCCATGGAGTAATAGCAACAGATATACTTTGGAAATTGCTATTACCTTTAAGACAAACAAGGAAAACCTCTGCTTGTTCCCCTGTACAGAACTGCTAAGTCACCTATCTATGGCTTTGTGTTGCTGACATGAGTTTTACTTCCTGAAGGTATATGGCTTTGAAAGCAGATGCTACTCTCAGGTTCAGTTTGTGGAGCTCAGATCTCAATTTGTGTTACCCAGACTCTTGGGGCTGAAATTGGAACATCTCTTAGTCCTGCACACTCAACTGGAGCACCATTTCTAAGCTCCAGCATGAAAAGCTGAGAGCAGACTTTTGTCCTATGGCCTCTTACCATGTCAACATCAGCATCCAAAAAGCAAAATTAAGAGGCAATTGTTTCTTTTTAAATACTGTTGGAAACGGCTAAAGGGATGATAAAAAAAAAAAAATACACCACTACAGCTAGAGCACCAAGGTATGTTTTGCTAATCCATTCTAGCCCTGCTTTTCAAGCAGACAAGCACATTAATAACCTGGAAAGGCTAATATGCATGTTCCCTAATGCATTTTCTGCAGGACTGTGGAATTGCATATTGTGATTGCTTATGAAGCTTACAAAACTTAATATTGATGGCATCGTTGTAAAATGCAGCTTTTAACTGCACAGAAGACTGAGAAAGAGCCACTTAATTTGTTTATATCCAAGTCTTTCACTTGCCTAATTCACTTTTGAATTATAAAGTTAACTTCTGTTAGTCTGTGCTTCCATTCATGTGTATTCATTTCACATTCATACCTTGATTTTTTTTTTTCAGTCACAGACTAAAAAAAAAACCTAACTTTTTACTTTGCTGAAACAAAACTAGCTCTTAAAGGAATCCTTTTCCATCATTGTGTAGCTAGCTTTGTTCACCTTCATGAAGAATAAAATGAATGTTTATTTAATGAAGAAAAAAACAAAGCAGTAGTGGATACAGAAGGAAATCTTGAACCAAGGGATAAACCTGGATTCTGATGTCGCTTTCTCTGAGTTGTCTCTGATTCTCTTGGTTCATTTTGTCCATTTCTTTCAGTCCACTTAGTCAAGCTACACCACAGATATATTTGCTCAAGTGAAACTAATGTTATTCAAATGATGATGTGTTGTTATCTACAGTTTTTATAGTAATTTCCTTGTTTTTTTTTCATTATAGATAATATTAAAGAAGAAAATAAAATATATTGCTTTGTAATAGAAATAGTCTGGGACAGTGAACATGTAATTAATTGAATATTTTTCTTGTTGCTTTTAGTTTTTTCAGGCATGATTCTCATAATCTAGCCCCTATGTATTATAAATCTTCATTTTAAATATGCTAACTAATTGTTTATTTTGTTTACTTGAAGTCGGAAGGCTCAGTTCAGTTCCCTAAATGGCAGCAACTTAGGAGTATCATTGTAGATCCATTAGAGTCTGTGTCTGTCCTGCTCTCTTCCAGTCCAGGAGGGCAGGGGATCTCCCACAGATTCCATCTTACCTGAAGTCCTTGTGCAGATCAGTCAGACATGCTAGAACATTTCAAGCAGCAGTGTGCACTAATGTTTAGGCAACAACACTATATTGGGTCATGATTAAATAAATTGTGTGCATGAATTTGTTGTTCATGCATTTATATTTTTAACTTTTGCTATTTACTTGTATGCATGAAATCTTGATTAATGCAGTAGCATCCTCATATTGCTTCTGCAGAAAGCAAACATTTGTATTCTATTACTCTAAAGTGCAGAAATATTACATAGCAATTAGAACTGTGAGGATAATTGCTTCTTATGGGTACATTATGCCTCGGTTGTTTACTGCTAAGTGAAATGTGAAAAGTTGGTATCAGAGTAGGCCATAATAAATGCAAGAGCTTGACAGAAGAGAACCCATTTCTTGCTTGTAGGTTCTCAGTAAGGGATTCTTTTTTATGTATGAGGAGTGTGAGTCTACAGTCAGGTAAGTCTGTAGATCTTGTCAAAAAAACCCCTTTTACTATGGAAAATATACATAATTCCCTGTGAGCGTTCTGCATTTGTGTTGCATTCCAGTAATGTATTGCTATGAATCCAGAGAAAAATTGTCAATTACAAATTACTTGCATGCTCTGGTAGCCAGCCAGAGCCTTGAAAAAAAGGGTTTTGCTCATCTCTGTCCTTCACATTTCATTTCTATGAATGTTGTGCAGTTTCATCTGCAAAACTCATTCTGATAAGCTCACTGAACTGCTAAAATTGTCTCCTTTCAATAAATCTACAATTACACATGTTATTTAGAGCATCCACTGCAGACTAAATCACAGTATGAAGGCCATAAAATATGTATGTAATAACAAGTACAATGTGTATGGTTCCTTATACACTGACCCCAATCTTTGCTTTGAAAGAGTGCCTTGCAAAACATTCGCACCACATTATAGACAACATAACGTGGGGTTATTCACAAATCCTGCTACTATTTTCCCTATTTCATTCTTAACAGTTGAACAAGAGTAAATTTATTTCTTAAAGCTTCTTCTGAAGCATCCTAAATGAAGGTTTCCCCCTTTCCACCTTGCTCTCTCCAAAGAGATTTTTGGAGTTTGGAGTATGAATTTTCATGGAAAATAAAAACATGGCAAGATTTAAGTAGTGAAAGACAAGTTTTGTTTCTGTCCCTGGCTTTTTGGTGAAAAACAGGAGAAACACTGTGCAGGACAGGAGTGGATGCTGAAGGTTTTCCTTTCCAGAACCCCCTGTTCTGTTGTGTTGTTCTGACATCACAGCCTTGCAATAGCCTTGCATAAATACTGCAGTGAATTTTTTTGGATCAAAGTGAATTTAAGAATTTGCTAAGACATACGAGGGAATTTCTATTTGGAAAACAGTAATAGGTGTGAAACCTTTTTTTAACGTTCATTATAATGTATTCATTATAATACTAAGTATTTTTAATCAGCCATCCTGAATGAAAAACAAGATGATCAGAATCTCTCCCTATCTAAACCTGTAATATGCTTTGTCCACTATGAGGAAAGAAATAAATGCCAGATAAGACACAGTTATCCAAGAGGTTTGCCAGATGTATGTAGAGATACATTTCTTCAGAGTTATAAAAAATAGACTGTAGAAAATTTTTCCTCTCTGGTGGAGAGTAAATGTTGTATATGTTGCACATTATCTGATTTATCACTTATTCTTTGCCATCTCTGTATCTGAATCTGTTCCGTAGTCTCTGATTTTATCTCCCCTTTAACTGAGACTGTAAACAGAGGACAGGTGTTGGCATTTAGTTTTGTATATATTTAGCTCCTAGGTCAGTGGAATATTGAATAATTATATATTCTTGGCCCACTGGTAATAAAATTATTATGATTATTGGTGTTAGATTAGGCACTGTTGAGAGAGTGTTACCTACTTTGTTGATCATTTATATTTAACATGTTATTATTTTAAATATATTTGAAGTTTAATGGTTTTGTTAGTAGGCTTCTGTTGAAAACTATATTCATATAGTATCAAAAGTGTCTGTTCCTTTTCAAAACATGATTTTATTTCCCTGAAAGGTTCCTATCACTTGGGTTGACTTGTTGCTCTTCTTTTATTTTGTTTTTATTCTTTTCTTGCCTTTACACTGGTCTGTTATCCTCTCTGGGAAACCAGTGTTGCATTTTAAACCAGTCAAGTGAGTCAACTGGTTCTGTCAGTGTACGTGTGTGGAGGGCTTGAAAGGAATGGTACAATTGATTCCTTGTATTTATCTTCATTATCCTCCTTCACTGTTGGTAGATGGCCATTTAAGAGATGAACAGTGGGTCAAGACTTTAATAAAATTGAGAGTTAACTGTTGGGTACATTAAAGGTCACAGTGGTGATTTTTAATACTCAGTTTTGAATGATAAATTATTACTGTCATTCTAATGCATTGTAATTAGGGATGTACAACCTAAGTAATAGAGTAAAGCAAGATTTTTGAAGGAGGTAGTATTGAAAAAACGTTGCTTGCTTTTTTATTTCTTCTTATTTGTCACACACCATTAAACATCTTTTCCTCTAGGCTAAACTAGACATCTGCTACTTTGGCCTACTTATCAAAAGAAATGAAACTTTTATTGGCATGACATCATTACATTTAAGCTTCTTTAGAAGATGAAGAAAATGCCTACATGAGGAGCCTAGGATACCACTTAATATCTAGATAAATTGCCTCCTTTTGGCAGAGAGAAGTGCTAATTTTTAAATTATGCAAGTTCATGTCCCTCACACACACTCAAGCCCCAGAAAGATTATATTCCAAATTGTAACAGAGTTGCCACCACCTCACCTTGTGGAAAAGCAAGAATAACCAGGGAGTGAGAGCAAGAAGTTAATGATGTTGATGTGTAGAGAGTTTTTAGAATTAAGGATCATTGGGAGATTAAAAAAAGAATGTGTGGTATAAAGAATATTGTCAGTGTCATTGTGCTTGTTTTCAGAATTTGAAATAGAAGATGATTGTGGGTTTCTTCATTTTGGGGTGGTTTTTTTTGGTGTGGGGTTTTTTGGTTTGGTTTGGATTTTTGTATTTTTTTTAAGCTACAATTAAAACTTCATTTCTGAAGAACAGTGCTATAGGCAGAATTCTGAACCTACAGTCACAAAATATACAAAAGGCTGCTGCATTCCACCTGTCAGCCTGCAGCTCTCAGTTTTCTCTATTCATCACATACTGCAGTCTCAAAGGAGTCCATAACATTTTCTTTCTAATGCTGATGTCAGGTATTGCCAATGGGCAAGCTACAGTCTCCTTTGTCTAGATTTTTGGAAGCTCGAGGTACTTAGTCCATATGTAGCACTGCATTTTAAAAGGTAAGCATAAGAGGGTACAATTAATAGCAAACTTCTGCTTAAAAAGAAAGCAGCTCTGTGTTTTCTTTTTTGAATTTCTCACGTTTTTTACTAAGAAACTTTCTTCAAGGACACAATTTTGGATCAGGTTTCCTGGGGGCTTGCCCTAAGGAAGACATATTAGTAACTGAGAGCTATGTTGTAGAATACTGGTGCAATACTAATACTTGAATATTTCTTAGTTAAAACCATGAAAAAAACCCACAAACAAACAAACAACAAAAAAAAAAACAACAAAGAAATTGTTTTAGTATTTTTTTCCATTTCTGTTTGCTTGTCATAGGGTTTCCTGTAATAGAAAGACTCAAGAGAGGTCTTCTGTTCCTGCCTTTTCCCAAAATATGCAATATAACATGTCAGCTGTATTTCTGTTGTTTGTAACCAGATTTTTTTTTTAGCTTTCTGAGATATCTCAAAAGAATGAACTTTTGTAATTTTTTCATCCCACCTACTCTAGCAGTTCATACTGTTAGAACTTCTAATCTCTAACTAAGCTATCTTATTCACTGCAGTACAAACCTTTTACTTTAAGTTTTAGACACAGAGAAAAAGTTATTCCCTTCCTGAACATAGCATTCTGGATGAGTACTAAGTAGTTCCAGTAGTGTTGCTTTTTTTGCATGAATTATCACAGGGTTTTGTCTGGGGAGGTTGTCCAGTCCAAGAGTCCAAGCTTTATCTCCCAACAGTTCTTTAAATGGCTGAGTCAGGGTGCACAGAACTTTTACAGTTTTGGTTCAGGTTTTTTTGTGGTTTTGTTTTTTTGGGGGGTTGTTTGTTTGTTTTTGTTAGTTTGGTTTCTGTTTTTTGTTTTCTGTTGGGTTTTTTTGTGTGTGTGATGTGATCTTACCAAGTCTATATTGTCTTCTACTAGTTTGGCAGGAGTGAGGAGGAATTCTGTGCCTTGCATGTAGTCTGGTTGTTGTTCTATAGGCCTGCAATACTTCATGTATTTTCATTTAGGACAGCTTTAGAAAAACAGCATTATTTTTGCCTTTTTGAGGTCTCACATTTTTCCCAGGCTAAATGCTAATATATTGAAGATACCACCAGTCAGTTTTCAAGTAAACAGGATGAGCAACAGGTTCATCTTCAACAGATTTGGAAATATCCAATTTATCTCAATACCCTTCAGTATACCTGTTCCTTCCCTACTCCTTTCCTTCACCTAAAATCTTTACCTCTTGAATTTTTGTTGGTCCAGTATGGTCATAGTAGCTTTTTCAGTGGAGACTAATAAAGAAAGGGCATTATATACTTTGGTTGCCTTGATGTCTACACTGAACACTTTTGCTCAATAGCAAACCAGTTTTCTCTTTGGTATTCTTTTTATTAGATTAGATTCTGTGCTAGTCACACAGTTCTGCTGCACCCTACTGATTCTGTCTTTGTGGCCAGGCAGATGTACTTAGTGATTTCATCAACTTTGTCACATGCTTTCTTCTTGTGTTTAAGGTTTGAAAGCATTGATACTTTTCCACTTGAGTTTCTCATGTTTTCTGATGGACACAAGTGAAAGTTGTTTGGGCAACAACATGGATAAATCCATAATCATTATCGTCTTTGCTGCAGAAAAAGATGAAATCTTGTTTTCAAGATCTAGAGGCCTATGAGAAAGAAATGCAGAAATAAATCTTCAGGCTCTGAATAGCAAAAGTTTATAGCAGATTTGGACCTTGTTGCATAGGTACTTGTATTACTCTGCAGACTCTTGGGACTTGTTCAATATGCACAGTCCAAGCACAGTTTTTCTGCAAGTCCCCCACTGTGTCCTCTTTTCTCCTCTCCTGTTTTACAGTATTGATTCTCTGCATTATTCAAAAGGAAAATGTCAGTCTGACTAACTCTAAGCTACTTTACCAGCCCAGCAGAATAGAACAGAGTATAATGGCTTTACAGGTTGCAAAATTTGTATTATGTACTGTAAATTGAAGGAGTAATGACCTGCCCCCGTGGTTCTAGCATAGGTCTGTCAGTCACAACACTGTGCATTTCTGTCTCACTGAAATGCACAGCAACACTAGGACTGTGACTTGCATAAAAGTCAAATAGTTACATATTTGTTTCCTTTGGAATCTGTGTAGTACCATCCTGAATTTTATGCTGTTTGCTGTTTCAGCATGTAATTCTCATCTATTATCTGCTAATTTCCAGAGAATTTTGAGCCTGTTCATATAAAAGAACTCCAGGACATTGTAAAACTAGACAAAATATGAATGGCTAATATTTAGCATTTTTTCTTACAGTTATTTTATCTCTTTTACATTTGTGAGTCATGGTGTGTGGTTAATGAATGGAAAGTGGGTTATTCTATTTATAATATGAAAAGTGCAGAGCAAATGTATAGATTTTTTCATTCCTAGATGTATCATTATCAGTGCAGCTGAAAAGAGCGCAAGTTTGCTAAAGTTAAAAAAATGCCATAAATTTATTTTAGATTGATATTTTCAGTATTAAGAAAATATGATGATGTATTTTAATTTTTTCTTTTGTGTAAGTCAAATAGATTTTTTGCTTTAGAAATAATTGAGAAGGCACAGAGGAATTACATGTTATAGGAATGAGACAGAGAGAGACATTTCTAGGATTACGTCATCAGAGAAGTCTTCCTGTAAGTAAATGGAGCCCTTATAATGTTGTCATATATTAGGCTCTGAGACTTAAGATTCTTCTGGAATATATGTGTTTCATAAACATAACCTCACAAGGCACTATAAATTTTCACTTTTAGGTCCACTTTTCCATGTTTACAACTGACAAGGTTTACACAACTAATGAGTACATTCACGTGCATTTCTTTGTTGAGCTACAATTATCAAAACCAGGTTTGTGTAAAAAAGGAATAAAATTTATAATCCCTGGTTTAGTCACCTAAACACATTTTCAGCCAGTTAAGTCAGACCAGTGTAGTTTCTAGATCTACAGTTCACTATTTGCTCATGCTGAAAATGCCCCATTTGTTCTGCAGCTGTACAATGGGTTGGTGGTGATGATCTGTAACTAAAGCAACAAACAATGATTTTTTTAAGGGCAGTGAGACAATAAAAGTGCCCTTGATGTTCCAGACCTCTTGTTTGCCTTGAAGGTGCACTGTATGGTGGAAAGTGCCCTTATATGTGTCTAAGACTCAGAAGAGCTTTTATTCATGGGCTGCTTTAGCAAAGCCCTCTGCATTTTAAGAAGCTATTTCTAACCCTGCTCTTCAGTGATCATAAGGTTAAAGGTCCAGGTTTTCAGTGTGCACATACAAAATAAGGCACCTCCTGAAATTATAAAGCACAATGGTTGTTGCAATAGCTTTTAGAAGAGAGTGTTGTAAAGTGTTTCTGCAGTAGCTAACTAGCATCATGGCTCTGAAGAATAATAAGAAAAAGAGATGAGGGCAGAACCTGAAAATGGTGTCATTTTCAGAGAGAACATTGATCCACACAAAGAACAGTGAAGGGCCAAGGGTAGGGAACTGAGGTGAAGAAAAGAAAGTTTTTAATACAAGCTTGGTGAATGAGGAGGGAACTGTGGGGGATCTTGATTGTGGAGATATGGAGGGATAATTGATATCTCCCCAAGATGAGGAGATTAAATATAGTCAATTCATGGGAAACTGAGAACAGCATTTTACAGGTAGAAGGTGGTTCTGCTATTTCAGATGGAATACAAGAGATGTGGAGGCCAGAGAGGACCTCATTTATCCAAGATAGCTTGAGAATGGAGGCTTTCAGAAATCTGAAAAGAAACCTGAAAAACCTGACTGAAGTCAAGCTGTGTTTTGAAAATACCACAGGGACAGAGAGAACTGGCCTCAGTAGCAGGCTGAATGTACAGGGACTTGGAGGGGATTGATGTGGGGGAGCTTTGACCTCTTTCTTTCTCTGTAACTAGAAGAGTTATGCTCTTTCCTTGTAGACTTCTGCCTGTGTCATTGCTTATCTATAAGGTCTGTGGTAATTCTGAGTTTCTGTTGTCTGACCCTAAAGATGTGCTGCTTTTTTTTTTTCTTTCTTTCTTTCTTTCTCTCCAGTTATAAAGAAGTAATTATTTATTCATTGTTTTCATTAAACTTTAATAAATACATGAGAGACTGGCTAACATTTTGCTTGACACATGTTAATGACTCCCTTACATCTTCATCTGCTTAAAGAGAATTGATAAAATCTACTGGAAATTAAGGCTATAAATTTACAGGTAAAGATTTCGGTCTAATCAATATTTTGCTGGTAATGCTAACAGTTTATTCTTATGAAATACATTGGCTGTAAGGTGGAGAATCAATGTCTGGAAGTGAAAAACAGGTGTCAGGTTTGACAGGGACATTACTATCATGATGTCTGGAGGCCAGTGGATTGTGTCAGCAAGCACAGCAGTAATTCTGTCAAACATTGCAAACACTGTCTCTCAATTGTGAGCTCGAGTACTTCAAGAATATGTTCATCTATTCTTCTTTTTGTCTCACATCCATTCTCTCTTTTCTTTCAAAATATGTGCTCTCTACCTCAGTCTCTCCTGTATTATGCTCTGAGAGCTGACATTGTTTAGTTATGGCATGAGAAGTCAGTGTTCCTAGCAGTTCCTACTCAGAAGAGAACTAGAGCTATTAGATAATCAGATATTACAGGATTTAAAAAAAAAAAAAAGAAAAAGTTGAGGGACAGAGAATGTAGAGAGGATAAAAGTTCTTATAAAAATGTCTTAGGAAAAAAATAGGAAGCCTGTCTGCAGTGTACCAGAAATCTCTGTTTTGGTAGTCTGTTCTCCTATACTACTTCAATTTTACCTATCTACCAGAAGGCATTTTAACAGAAATGAAGTGTCTGAACAGAACATGCTTTTGCTATTAATTATACTTCCTAAGTTTAGGAAACATTTTGGATAATGTGCTGAAAGCAGTCAGCTAATGAAAAATACTGTTTATAGTTAGTTATGCTAATGTAGAAATAATATCATAATTTTGGGAACAGGTCTTTCTAAGCTTTGCAGCTCTAGTAGTGCAGAGTTCCACTCCTGCAGCAGGTAACAGTGCTCATTGTGGATCATCTCTCACATCACATTGCGTGTTGCTCACCTTTGGGATTATCTTTCCATCACTTGCCAAGTCACATTTTTTTTCTCCTCTTGTGGTAACAGGAGGTACCCAAGCCACTCCGTCACTACCAACTCTCTCCCAATGTCACCAAAGGCATCAGGAGCTCCTATAACTCTCATTTACAAATTGTGGAAATATCAGCAGTCTGGTACCACGCAGTTTCTCTATGAACAGCTAGAAGATGTCATTCACATGCTCCCAGCAGGTACAACTGACATGTCTGTACATCTGCAGTGCTTTGCAGCAGGCTTACTTGACCTGTAATTCTAGTTATACTTTTCTAGTGACTGAACCACAAAGTCTGGATATTTAAGCTCAATCTTTCTGCAAAAGGCATGAAATCTGTGCAGAGCTGCTCTTTTCCTGAGACTGTGCATGTCGTCTGATAGAAAGAATTGGCATGGGACCAGGAGTCTTTTAAATGAATTTAAATGCCTGTCTTTTAAATGAATCTGAAATTATTGCTTGCTTTCCTCATCAAAACTGTTAATATGTGAGAAGCGTTTGCTAAAAATGTCTTTGGACTCCAGTTAGGCACTCAATTCACCTTACTCTATAATAGTTCTACAGGCATCTGAAAATGAGGCTTTTGAGCAGTTTAGGTATCATTAGCTAATCAGTGCACTGCTGAGGGTAACTTCGCAATGAACTGAGAAGAGGGAGTATACTTTTATTTCCTTGCCTTCTAGAAAGAGAAATCAGTGTATTCCAGAAATGGTATTTTCCTGATATAGCTGTATGCCTGCAAGACAAAGCAAGGATTGCACACAGGGAATTAATACTTAATTCAGTTGTTGTGGCTTTATGGCATTAGCTCCAAGTGGTGATAATGCCCTTTTGATACTCCATACTAGGGTCTTAGACTCCCTGGAGAACCTTGACATTCATCATGAAATCTTGGGCTTCAATATTCTTTGTTATTGATGTTTCATTTTCCAGCAGGGTGATCTGTAAATTTTATGTCTTGTCTTTTATCACATGTGGAAGCCATATGATTCACACAGATTAAATCTTTTGCCCAGTGGATAAATGTGAATCTGATCTTTCATCTCAGAGTGGATATTAAGAGCTGAACAAATGTTCTCTTCTTTGTTAAAGGAAGTTGCAAGTCTTATAACTTGCAGGAGAATGACCTAACAAAAGCAGTTTGTTCACAGAAATTGGATTGCTTTTGGAAAATGTCATGACAGATGGCAATACTCAATTTGTCACCAGCCTGGTAGGACAGCCTCATTGCTTGACAATCACAACAATGTAGTTGTCATTCATACAGACTTCTGAGGTGTGTGCTGTACCTATTCCAAACCCTCAGGTTACAGTGGTTTCCTGAAGAATTGATCAAAACATTACACAGAAGCATATACAAGACAGGAATATCATTAGAACCAAACCTACTATGAATCCATTTTCTAGGCATCACAAAGTGGCAGGACTGGTGCCAAAGAAGCCAAGAAAACAGAGCTTTTGATGAGTAGAGAGGACTCTTTCTCACATAGACATGTCTCCAGATTTTTACAGTCTAAATCAGCAGCAAAACATTACTTCTTAAAGAAAGGGAAGGTAGGTTCATGGAGACTTCACATTATTCCTGGAGATAGGCACTAGTAAATGCTGTCCATAACTTTAGTTAATAAAATAAACCAACATTGCATAATACCATACTCAGGTTGTATTACTCCTGAAGATGTTGAAATAAATGAATAAACCCAAGGCTGTATGGCCAAGTCTTTAGTTGCCACATATTAAATGCTTGTGCATTTCTTAGAATTAAAGCATTTCTCAGATACGATGCTGACAAAGTGTTCTGTATCACCAGCTAAGTTTTAAGGCATAAACACTTCTTGGTGTTGTTTTAGGATTTTAAAAAACATCCAAAACCTGCAATAAAAATCACAGTAATTTTTCACCTCGTGAGAGCTAAATAATTGTGAAATATTTAATGAAAGTGGATTCTGACTTCTGTTTTATGCTACAGATTGGCAGGAAAGATTAAAGAATCATCATGAGGAGAAGCAGAAAACATTTAAGTGAAAATAGGCACTTTACTAAAAAGATAAATGAATTGAAAGACAGTTCAAATGTGCTGCTTTTTTGAAGATTAAAGGGCCTTGGGTTCACTGTGCTATTTTAGATGCAAGAGCCCTCTAGTCCTTTGTCTTCTGACTTTACAAGTGGTAGGTGGCCAGTTTGCAGCAGTTTGCAGGTACCCAAGGCAATATGCTTGCTTTAGCTTTGTAACATTGTAATTTGTCTTTTGTCCAAAGGATAGATTTATTTCTTTTGCAATGACACAGCCAAATTCTGCCCCTGGATGTGTACATTAGGTACCAGGTTACCTCAACCAAAACAACAGAGTGTGTTTTACTTTAGGCAATGTTTTACTATAATACAAGACAGAGCTGTTAGCCTGTGGTCACAAGGTGTTTGTATTTTGGATGCAAGTGAAACGAGTGCATTTTAAAAGGTAGAGTCAGTTGCAAAAAGAAAGGGAACTTTTAAAATTACCGGCTTTATTTTGCCATATGCCTGAAGTCATAAATGTTTGACTTATACAAAATATTCCTGCTGTTCTTCAGCCTCGGATGTTGTATTATAAAAATTAAATTTTCTATTTCTGCAGCAGTACTGGAAAGGTACTTTATGTGAAAAAACAAATTCAAAATGAAAAGCACTGACTATTCAAAGGCTTACAAGTGTCTGGATTGTACTATCCATATTCTTCTTCAATTGGAAGAATTGCTAAGTCGCTAATTAGATTTTTTTTTCCTTTCCTTTTTCTTTTACTTTTTGATGTTTGCTTCTTACAAGTCCTTCTGTAAAGAAAAAATTGCTTTTTTCTCCCCCTGGAATCAGAACAGCAGCTTCCATTCCTTAAAATTCAGCATTGTGTTTGCTACTATTTGAATCCTGCTGAATAGCATGGATGCTCACTTTAAAGTGCTCAATGTAGCATAAGCCACCCTTTCCTCCATAGCCTTTGGAAATGTCTTTCCCTGCCATTGGAGCTATTCTGAGCAGTCAAGCCTGGACCACCAATCTGGCCCTGATCTGGCTTAGGACAGCTCTGCTGATCATCTGTTCCCTTTTTTTTTTTCACCACATGTGCTTAACAATAAACATCTCAAGTGAGAAGGAGATAGCATCCATAAACTTGATAGGAGTAAGGAACCGGATTCCTGTATTGTGTGAATTTGTGCTTTTAGTAAAAAAAGAGCTTTGGTGTGCTAACCTAGGCCTTGATAGTACCATCTCTGTGGTCCTCTTCACTTCACATTTTCATGCAGTGTGAGGTTTCTCTTCACAAATTTTATGATTATTCATTTTATCTAACTAAAGAGCAAGTTATTTATGAATTATTTTGCCTATTTACAAGAAACGAGCCAATTATATTAAATTTTTTACTATGGCTTTTTTATGTTATGTAACAATAGAGTTCAAGATAAAAAACTAGTGCCCTGACATGGCCTTATTTAAATTTTGGAAATGTGGATGTACCTTGAATTGAAACCTTCATGAAACAGTAATATTCATGCTTTCTTATGGACAGTCAGACACAAATACATGTAAAAATATATTTACACAGGATTGAAATCCTGCAGATCACTGTTAAATTTCTTTTTTGGTAAGACAAACATCTTTACCTACCTCTAAATGTAATACTAAAGGCATGCACAGTATAACGAAAAGAGCACACAAATTAAGGAACAATATAATTATCTGATTTCTATAACTAAATACAGGAACTCATAATTTTTAGTGATATCTGTAATGCTGTCTGGCATTTTGCTGACTGTTAATTATGTTTTTATAATGGCATTTTTATATATACAGTGATCTTTATAATTATTACTGTTTTTTATAAAGGGATGTCTGCACTAGTCAATGTTGGCAGTAGTTTGCCTTCAGAATGTTTCAGATGCTTTTCTTCATTAAAGGAAATGGAGAAAGCTCAAACCAGCTAATAGGATTTTTCTTCCAGTGCATTTCAGGCAGTGCCTTAGGCAAGAATAAAGTATTTTTATGTATATACCAGACAACCTTCCCATTTGGTCTCCTCTTTCTTTGGTCTCCGTAGCCTTGGTGTGTTTCTTTGGTTCATCATATGTTTCAGTCTTGACTTAGGAGATTGCTCTATGTTAAGATCAGAATAACTATTTCTATTGTTAAAACTTGAAACAAGCTGTAAATTCTGCTGAAGCAAATGGGTTTACTTGCTGTACTTTTAAACAGCTTTTCAGTTGTACTGAGACTAAAATTGTTTCAACAATATAGTCATGTGGATAATCCTATGGTCTGCTGAACATACTGTAAAGAATGAATTGTCTATAGTTACAAACATTATTACTTTTATCAAGAGATTTTAGCAACATCATAAACAACAGGATTCAATTTTGAATCATTTGTTCATGTCATTGGAAACCATAGATGGAATTGTTGCTTTATTGTATGTGAGTTCATGGGGAGCAGTTTTATATATGGATCATGATTAATGCTTATGAAGCTGCCAGAAGCCTCCTAGGGTTTGTTCTGCCATTTGTAACCAACTTCTATGTGTTTTAAAACTTGTTACTGCAGATTTATCTAGCGAAAATTTAGGTAGGTGATTTGACATAAACCTGTAAAAATAGATGCTTTAGACCTCTCTGCCAGAAGGCAGAAACTCCATAATCAGTTCCAGCTTTTTAAGCTTTTCTCTTTTTTTTTTTTTTTTTTTTTTTTTTTTTCTTTCTATAGCCCTCTTTCAAATATGTAATGTAGCACTGCACAGCACACATGAATGAAACCTGATTTGGTCTTTTCACCTGTAATATTGACATGTAGTGCTTCCCCCTAGTGACAGATGGCATTCTGAGCCACAACCTAATTCAAATAAGCAGTCTTTGTCTTTAATCAGATGTTTTTTTCTTATGCCCTGGGTCTGCTAAATTAAACTCTCTACTACTGAGGATAGGATTTCTGAGGAGACATTTGGCAGTTCTGTTTCTTACTGGAGACTGGTTAACTTGAAGCTTTTGCTAAGCATCTCTGCATGGTTGTAGGGATAAGCAAAGGCTTTCAATATCCTTGAGCTCCTTCACTGGACATGTCTGTCTGTGGTGGGTGCCCTGCACTTCCTGAGGATGGCTGTGAGTAGCTGGAGCCTTTGTTCTGCTCTCCACTTCGTGCTGCATTTTGCTAAGCATGGTGGAGAGAAATGAAGAATACCAGAAGTGTGCTTTCCTGATAGTGTGAGACAGAGGTTTTTACTACACCTGCCACTTGGGAAGCAAAACAACAAGGGTGGTAATTCTAGGGATGCTTCCAAAGCATAGGACTTCATGTTAGTTATGACATTAGCACATGGACAAGAGTACAGGATAGTCCTGTGGTGACCACCTCTCTCAGGGGATTTTCATATTCAAACACAACTGAAAGCAGGAAGGATGAGAAGATCCCTGAATATCATCTGAGGTTATCATCCCATTTTCTGGTGTTACTAAAAGTATCATAATTTGACTTTTGGTGGCAATTTTTTATTTGATGGGAAATTTGTGAGTACACAAGAGCTATCTCTCTTATTTCTTTCCCCTACAGCAGGATTTAATCTATACTACTTTTCTAGTAAAGCAAAACTCTCCTGACCTCCCTATTTTCACTAATGGCTTCAGGTATGGCTGGGAGCTTTTAAGGTCCCATTGCTGTAGGCAGAAAGCTACTACAAGGATCTTATGCACCTCAGAACTCTGTGGGGAATTGCTGTGCTGCAGAGGGCAAGGATGGCTGTCTTTTGAACTTACAAGTCTTTCCTCACTGTGTACTGGGCTACTCAAGATTTGCTCTGGCATGTGTGGCTGTGCAGTGGCTGAATTCATACCTTAACTCACAAAGAAAACTATACATGGGCTTGTAGAAGGATTTTTCTTCACTCATTTTAGTTCATAATTTACATCAGATTTTCTTGAGGGGTAGTTGTGTGGCCATACTGAACAGTTGTAACATACCCAAGAATGGTATATTTTTTATTGCCATAAACTTTTGTTCGAAAATGTGTCAGATCAGTTAATCAAGAACACATTTGTACCGTGCTAAACATTATTATACAAATAACTCATTTAAGCAGTTCCATGCTGTTGTCTACTGAGTTTTTTCTTCTGTCACAAACAAAGATTGCATCATGAGGGATGAGTCCCTCCAACCCCTACTCACTTATATTCTTAATGGTGTTCAGTCAAAAGGCTGAAGTGGACTTACATGTTTCTGGTATGTCATGTCAGCACCTTCTGCTTCTTCTCCTTTAACTCTTAAAAATCCTGCTTTTTTAAGTTTTTTTTTTTTTTTTTTTCAAGTTAGGAATTGATCCTGTATCAGAATACTCGTAAATATGCATTAATGGAGTGAAATCCATAAAAAATAAAGAGTAGAAAAATGCAAGTCAGAATATTCTCTCAGAGATCTGGGAATAATGTGCTTTAAGGCTTCTTGAATGTTATGTCCATGCAAACTCCCTGTTCAATTTAATTCTTAATTAAAATAATTATTCTGTGCCATATCTAACTAACTATTTAGCAGAAGAAAAAATGTCTGTGTCTTTTAATAATTCTGCAGACTTACAGAAGTGTAGTTATCGGAAGAAAGATGTTCTTTTTTGGATACTTCCTTTTTATGTGTCTTGAGTAGTCTTTTGTAATTTTAAAAAATAATATTGTTTTAATTACCATGGTTACATGCTGCTGGTGATGATACAGTTTAAATAGATTGCTTTCTGCTCCAATATTTAATACCCTGTGAATTCATCAAAAATTTAACGACAACAAAAAAAATGTATAGTGCAAAATTCCTGTCTATTTTAGTCTGCTATTTATTGAGGTCTCGATGCTCTATTCTTTATTCAGGGAACACTCGCTTATACCTGGATCAAATGTAAATAATCAAAATACCAAATCCATCTTTGATGGGTTGACCTTAGATGTCTCTGGCTGCCAGATGCCTTCCCAGTTGCTGTCTTATCCCCACCCCTCAACCAGACAGGAGCACAAAATAGGATGGAAAATTTCATGTGTCAAGGTAAAGACAGGGAGATCACTTTCCAGTTATCATCACAGGCAAAACAGACTTAGCTTAGGGAAGATTAATCTATTGCCTGTTGAAAAAGAAATGGAGACAAATTAAAACACTGCCTTTGCCCTCCTCACCTTTTTCCCAGGATCAGCTTCACCCCACTCTCAGCTCCTCTCCCTCTCTGAGTGGCGGGATGGGGAATGGGTCCAGTCCACGACACTTCCTCTTTGCTGCTCTTTCCTTCTCCCACTTTTTTCCTGCTCTAGCATGGAATCCTCCACAGGTTTCATCTTCCTTCAGCATTTATCCACCTGATCTAGAATGAGATCCCCCATGTGCAGCAAGGTGGATACCTGCTCCACAGAGATCCTCTTCCCATCTGCCAGAATACCAATACAATCTTTCAGTGAGCTGGCATTATCCAGAAACTTGGCTTACAAAGGGAGAGGGGAAAGATACAGAAGAAATTAAGTGTTTTTTTTCCCAATTTCTCCCCAGGTTCTGTCATTTAATGTGAAATAATGACACATCTCTGTGCTCCTCTTAATACTTTGAGGCTGTAGGATGTGCAACTCCAGCAGCATTTAATGGCCATTTACATAAGTGTTTAGGATGGTACAAATGTATTCTTGATTTATCTTCACTCATCTGAGGCTTCTTCTAACACCAGGTTGTGACAATGACAAAGCCTCTCTCCTAGTCTCTGCTCTGGCACCTGTAGCACCTCCTCTCCCTCTTCTCACCTTGTTGTCTACAGGGTTCTTTCTCATACTTTTCTCTCCTCTCACTGTTGGGAACAGCATTTTGCCCTTTCTTAAATACACCTTCCCAGCATTTTATCAGAGGGGCTCAGCTGTGACTCTGGTGAGTCACTTAAAACTGGTTGGAGCCAGCTGGGACCAAGGAAGCTGCACCTAATACACCATCCTATCTCACCTGTTTGTCTTGAATTAAGCACTTGCTTTTCCTGACATCAGTTTGTCAGCAATTCTGAAGTCATGTATTAGTGAAGCAGATGACTGCCTGCATTCAGCTTCAACACAGCTGCATGAATTGGTGAGTGTCCTCAGCAGTGGAGAAGTGAAGAGACATCCTGACTTTTGTATTTGCTTTCCTTTTCACTTTCAGAGCATACTGAAAAAATAATATCTTCCTCTAATGTCACACCTCTGAGCCATAAATATCAGAGTGCTTTACAAACAGAGGATTTAGTTATTCAAATCTGAGGTGTTGAGCGGGATTTTTAGCATTTTATAATGACAAGTGCCTAATCCAGAAACTGAGCCAAGGTCTCAAAATCCCCTGTACAGGGATCTTTCCACTAAGCCCTATTACCTGTGTGAATACCAATCCACATAGACTTCAGCTGATGGGCTGGGTAGGGCAAGCAAGCAAATGAGCTTTTATTGACTTCATTCTCTGTCATACTGTTTTTCTGTCAGCCTTCTTTGCCAATTTATCTCTGTGGTAGACCTCTGAGCCTCTGCCAGGAAGACCTGACAGGAGTGTTTGCACCATGTTTGCAACCTTTATCCTGGCCTGCATCAAAAGAAGCATGGCCAGGAGGTCAGGAAAGGTGATTTTCCCCCTCTGCTCTTACAAGACCCCACCTGGAGTACTGTGTCTGATTCTGGGGAACTCAGCACAGGAATGGACCTGCTGGACCAGATCCAGGGGAGGGCCGTGAAAGTTATCAGAGGGTCGGGATATCTTTCCTAAGAAGAAAGGCTAAGGGATTTGAGGTTGTTCAGTCTGAAGAACAGTAGGCTATGGGGAAACCATGTTGTGGCTTTTCTGTACTTAAAAGGGTCTATAAGAAAGATGAGGGCTAGCTTTTTAATAGGGCCTGTTGCAACAAGACATGGGCTAATGGTTTAAAACTTAGAAAGTTGATTTAGACTGCATATAAGTTTCTCCAGAGAGAGGTGGTAGAAGCCCTATCTCTGGAAATGCAAGGACAGGTTGGATGGGGGTCTGGGCAACCTGATCTAGTGGAAGATGTCTCTGCTCACTGCCAGGGGGCTGGACTGGGTGATCTTTGAATGTCCCTTCCAACCCAAACCATTCTATGATTTATGACCAAAAGTTCTGGCAGCATTGTCGATTTTGAGCTATTGTCTCGAGGGAATTTTGCCTTTTTTGTTTTGGTTTGGTTTGGTTTTTGCATGTTTGTTTTTTTTGTTTGTTTGCTTTTTATGAAAAATACCCTTAGAGAAGAAAAGCTGAGCTTTCAAAAAACTCTATTTAAACTCCTATTCCAATTTTTTTTTTTACTTTCATTATCATAATAGAGACAGGGGGAAAGCATGTGATGAAAAACTTCTGTGCTTGGAAGACAACTGCATGATTTATAACAGATGTCAGCAAATTATAAATTCAAATTAGAGTAACACAGAAATAGTGGCTATACAGCATTTGCTTTTGCATTACTTTGTGTATGACCTTTTTCAGAGTAGCAATTATTTTACATTAGTTCAATTCAGTTGAAAAAAAAAATGAAACCAGTGCTTGGTGGGCTTTGAATCCTGGGTCACTGGTGATAGAATTAGACAGTTTTCAGACTTATGTAATTGCTGCTGTTTGCAGTTCTCTGATTTGTTGCACCAGCTTATTTCTGGTGAACTTTTACCAGTCACCTCATCTGTTGAGTTGTGTGATAAAACTGTGATCCAGGGCTCCTGAGTGACTCGTGGAGCTGGCTTATATCATGACAATGAAGCAACTGCCTGTCTTTGACCAGTGAATCTATAATCTAGTCCTGGCATCTCTCCTTCACTCAGTATCACAGGTACTTTAGCAACCTCCCATAACCTTCACTTTCCTGAATATTTGATGGCTGCTTTGTGTTCTTCCATGTCTGTTATGGTTCTGGCAGAAATGCACACGTTCTTTAATCCATTTGACAGGACCAAATTTAGAAGAGGAGAAGGAAGCAGAAGGACATAGCCAATTGCAAAGTGACCTGTAGCAATTAAAGCAGGGGATGCTGCAGGCAGCATAGGGAAATGTAGTCCTGATAAATGATTAATCTTTATGACTAGAGAAAGGGAATAAACAACACAGGCTCAGGACGATGCATGGAAATAAAGCATGGTTAAAACAAAGTAAATAACACAGACTTAACTAACCTGTGATACATGTTACACAAAAGTATGTTTAATTTTTTATTTTCTTCTTTTTGTGTCCGTGCTTGTATTCCTTTGTCTAGTCTTTTTGTCAGCAGTATCATATGTTTCTGTATGAGGCAGACAGCAAAGTTCTATGCATATGCTTTTTTGTGGAAATCTTAGGACTCAGCTAAATCTTCTGAGGAAAAAGAGAATTAACTTTGAAGCAGTTTACCATCTACCTGCCCCTTTTCCCTGAATGGGAAAATGTCCTCCTTCACTGAAAATGTCTTTCCTGGTTACAGATCTGTCAGAAGCAAGGCTGGGTTGATTTTCTCTGTATTTCACAGTACAGTCTAACAGTATAAATTCACTTCATGAGCTAGTGTATTTTGTTATGCTGGCTTTTTACAGGGAATGGTATAGCAAAGAATGCTGGCAGCAAATAACTTCTTCAGCTGTGACAGAAAAATTCAAAGAAGGTCTCCAGAGAGGGAGCAATTTGGGGGACTTCTTACAGGAAATTTCTCTATATTGTGACACAGCATGAAAAAAAAGGGCTGAATATTTAACCAGCAAAGTCAACAGTGTTTACTATTACTGGACTCTTTAAGTATTTTAATGTATAAAGACATTATGTATAGTTATTGAATGGTAAAGATAATTAGTATGAAATTCCTTTCATACAATGAGGCCTGATACACAGAAAAACAAAATTTACCTTGCCTTTATCATTTATGTCAGTTCTTATATCACTCTAAATTAAGACATCTAAAACATTACTTGGGTTACCTGGGTAGCATGGGAGAAGTTTGTAGTTTGCTTCTTTTAAGAAAGTCTGAGTAAAATACTGTTCTTATTTGTGCCAACATGAGACAGGAATCGGAGTTCAATGTTGGAGCTGATATTGAGGCCAAATTTGTAAGTTACTGACAGTATACAAAGGTAGAGATAGTAGTTTAGGTTGGTGGGTATTAAAGCACCTTCATTTACTTAGGAGCTTGTAATTCCACAGGCTTGTGTGAAGCTCCTGGAAAAGTCCTGACAATGTACCTAACCTGAGGAAAGTTAAAGGCCGTACCCAGACTGACTGGGAAATATGAAGGAGTTTCTTTTGGGAAAAGAGTCTTCTCACAAATAAAACAAATGTTCTTATCAATTTCACACTACTTACCTCTCATTGTTGTACTTATGTGTTAACATAAGTTAGCACAGAATAGTGTAGTAGGAAGACAATATTCTATTCTCTTTTGACATGGTTGTAAGTTCAAAGTTTTTTACTGGTTGTTATAGAGCATCTGAGCATCATTTATCAGGTTTACGAATTTGGGAGTTAGTTGTCAAGACTAATCTCACTCTACCTTATTTTGTTGAGGTTGATTGCACCCGTCAGGTTAGAAAGAATGGTAAATATTCTTTTTAGAGGAGTAACATTGATTGGTGGCATTTTCTCCTTTATGTAGATTTATATGACCATGTTGTCCTGTCATCTAAGTTCAATAAAGGCCTGTTTTCAATCCCCAATTTAGCTAACACCACTGTACGTAACAGCTCTGAATTAATGTGATTTGTCAGTAGCAATAAGCCACAGTGATAACCAGAACACACTGCTACATCTTATTCTGACTGATCTATGAAACAGCATTGCCCATTTCATTCTTTCACTCAACGTAATAAACAATCTCCAGGCTTCTACTTTCAAGGCAGGTATTGAGCAGCTGAAACCTTCACTGATTTACACAATGGTTTATCTTTTCTCCAGTTGACTTCAGGAGCAACTCAAGAAGCTGTACCATAAAACTTAATGAGTTTGAACATGCTAATGTGTCACACAGCAAAGAAATCATTGCATGCTTTGCCATTAATATTTGTCACAATTAGAAGGTGATTGTGGCCTTTACTGTACAAAAATACAGGTACCATATTAGTGCATAAGGGGAACCTTTTTCCATATTATTCCAGCCTTTTCCAGAAAAATGGGCTAGAAAACAGATTTTTCCTCCACAGCAGAACTTTTAAATGTTTACACTGTTTTCCTGGGTTCCTGTTTTTTGACTGCTGAGTGAAAGACTCTATGTTTTGTTAATGGCATTTGCCCCATCCTGAATTCCCCTGAATTTTTTTATTTACCCTCTATTACCAGAGGGTTTCATGCTCAGTGAAGACAATACAGTTGCATGCAGGCTGTGTGTGAATTGCCACAAGAGCAATTCCTCAGGCCTTCAACTTCTCTTGGTGCTGGAGCTACTTGAGCATGAGCTGCATGTGGGCTGCACAATGGATAAATGAGTCTGGAAGTTTGCTGCCTGTGCCAGGTTCTGCAGGGTGCCACAGGTGTGGAGGTGCATGTCTGGTTAAATGCATGTGTGTGTCAGATTAGGACATAATTACATTTGCTTTGTTGACATATGATGAACATGTGATAGGAAAGTGTAGGCAGCAGGCGCCAGGACTGGCCGGGAGTTGGGCCCAGGTGCGCATGCCCGGGTTAGGCAGGGTGTGGTCCCGCAAGTGGTCCCGGGAGAGGTTCCAGAGCCAGGCGGACCGAAGTTAGCTCTCTGATACTAATCCGAACCAACACTAGCTCGACTGACTCTGTTCGCGAACCGAACTTGGGACCACTTGCGGGACCACACCCTGCCTAACCCGGGCATGCGCACCTGGGCCCAACTCCCGGCCAGTCCTGGCGCCTGCTGCCTACAGGTTTCATGCTCAGTGAAGACAATACAGTTGCATGCAGGCTGTGTGTGAATTGCCACAAGAACAATTCCTCAGGCCTTCAACTTCTCTTGGTGCTGGAGCTACTTGAGCATGAGCTGCATGTGGGCTGCACAATAGATAAATGAGTCTGGAAGTTTGCTGCCTGTGCCAGGTTCTGCAGGGTGCCACAGTTGTGGAGGTGCATGTCTGGTTAAATGCATGTGTGTGTCAGATCAGGACATAATGACATTTGCTTTGTTGACATATGATGAACATGTGATAGAAAAGGACATTAATTACAATAAATCAGCTGTGTGATCAGCTCACAAAAAGATTAAATGCCTGTAATAGACACAGTCAAGAGGGACATATATGCAAGACAGGCCATTTGACTTGGGTTTTCCTCAGGGAACATTCTGATCCAAGTCTTTACCAAAAGTAGGCCTATCAAACATAGCACCAATCAGAAATATTATTTAGTTTATTTACCATTTTACCATAGTAATTCTTCTCAGAGGTATTTGTCACAGCCTATTATTTCTTGTTGATTTACATATTGATGCAGGTTCCTGGGGTGAAGTCGGAATAAATTGTCATGGCCGTATGCTTGAAGTGAAAAGTATATGTCTACACTCTTTATTTTTCATTTCTCAGTTAGATGCATGCTTTCTTCATGCAAAAAAGAGAAAACCTTAAGAACACATGCTTGTCTGTCTTTCGAATTCTCTAGAATTAGCTTGTCATGAAATGTAAAACTAATGTGTAGTTGTAAAAACCTCTGCCAGCATTTTCCTCACTAGTGGCTGATGGCTAAGTAGATTTAGAAATGAAAGGGGTTATTATAAAGTGATTACTGAATAGCTAGGTATGTCATTTTAAACAAGCAACTAAAACTCTGGTGCAGATTCAAAATGTAATCTTGTTTGTATCATTCATACTTAAAATCTGATTTTGATTGTGGAGGAGTAATCATGTAATGTAGGTATTTTGACAAAAATATATTGAATGATGTTTTTCTTTCATTCCTTATTTAAATGTATTAGAATTTAACTGACTCACAGTTCAGAGTATACCTATAAAATGACAACAGAAAGGAATACTAGATTGAGTTTGCATTGGTTTTGATTTAAATATTACTATAAAGTGAAAAGACCATATAATCTCTCTTATGAAAGAAAACATATAGAAACAAATTCTTAAAAATACAGCTTACTTTAAATGGGTGTTATGAATGATTGAAAGAGTGTTGTTGATGATTAGACCAATATATTTTGCAACCATGAATGTCAGGCTGAAGTCATAGGCCTCCTAGGATATGTGTAGAGATTAAAAAGTTAAGGAAACTCTCATGACTCATTTTATCACTCATTCATGATTCAGGTTGCAAGGCTTGTATTAATGTGTTACTAAAAGCTTAAATGCACTGCCTCATCTGGTTTCAAGCAATGCCTCCACTGTTTTGTAAGTGATGAGCTGATGCTTTGGATGATTATTAGAATGTGTTTTCAATTAATCTTCTGTAGTTGGCTAAATATTATAGTTGTCTTCTAAGAATTCCTGTGTTTTTAGCTTGTGTTCTTTCAGCTAGATGTATCACAAAAAAAGAATTCACACAGTGAAAAGCTGATGTTAGTACTTACCATCCTTCCTGGAAAAAGTAGACCTCTACTATATTTACTATTTGAATTTGAGGAGAAGTGAGGGAGGATACAAGCTGGCTCATTTTAAGAGTTTGACCTACTCATTTTACTGCTGTTTGGTTTGTTTTTTTCTGAGCTCCCACATTTTGGAACTGATCAGTTCCAGCCCCAAAATACAGAAAAGCCTGTTGAATGGTGTGTTCTAGTGGGTTAGAAAGGAAACTGAGAACTAGTGTTCTGTGGCATTTGCTGATGCTTTGAAGCCTCCAGCAGATAGTTAATATCTTCTGAGCTTCAGTTTCTGGTCTCATTGTATATAAACTCAGAGAAATTCTATATTCATACCTCATACAGATATATAAGGTTTAATTACACATTACATCCAAAGTATATGATCAAATAAAACCAATGGAAGCACAGTCATGCATCTGGTTCCACATTGAAGAACAGTGCTAGCTATAATCTTACTGGCAGCAGGTATTTGGCAGCAGTTTGAGAAATGCTAGATTTCCTCTTTTGCCCAGTAGACTACTGGCAGATCTGGCAGGAAGAAGACTGAGTATGAGCACATGCTATAAGTGAGTATCTTAAAGTTCTCAGATGCTGGGAAGAGGTTTAGTCCAGAGACAGAAAACCATCTGTGGTGGGCTTGCCCTGAGATGTGGTTTTTTATACGTAAATCTTATCCTATTGACACCTTCTCTCCATTGTGGCACTGTGAGTGCTGATCACTATAATAAAGGTACTGGGGCAAATGTATGCAGCAAACTTACTATGGCCTCTCAAGGCTCACAAATCTGCAATGATCTGAAAGGGATCCCTGCAAAGGGATCCCAATAGGCTACTGCTCAAAGTTAGCATCCTGGTGACTTAAGATTTTAATTTAAGATTTTAAAAAATATTTTTTAAAGGATTTTTTTTCCAGATTTTGCTAAAAGATAAACAGACATATCCTAGTTTTCAGCATGTAGTATATATAAAACTAATCATTCCTTCCTCTTTCTGGACTGCAGGTGACTATCATTTTGGTTTTGCTGTCTCATAGTTCTCTCACTAGCACTGAAGCTCTGCAGGGCTTGCATCCCAACATTTTTTAAAGTGTCAGGGAGTACCTTTAGAAGACTAATAGAAGTGCTGCTTTTCTGTGGGAGGCATCTATTTTTGCAGGAGGGACATGTTCTTTTCGAAATGCTATTAGCAAATAACAGGGAAAGATGGGTAAGAATTTTAAATACCTTAACTTGAAATCTTCCCAGAAGATGCTAGGTATCTTTTGTGGTAATTCGATTTTACCTGACTAATCTTGGTAACTATTGCTATCAATTTCCATGTCTCCTCCATGAGAGGAAGTAGAAATATCCCAGATGAAACCTGTGTTTCAACTTTTTAATAAATTTGCAATTGTTCTTTGCTCATTTTTGCTTGCTGCCACAACACACTGTGTTCTTAGATAAGTAAGATGAGCATCCTCTAGTGTGCCCCTCTTTACTGCAAAAAGCTGTTTCAGGATCTTTGACAGCTTTCTGCACATTTGTAAGCTTAGTCTTTGGTTTCACTTTAAAATGATTGCACTCAGCAGGACAATGACATCAGCAACATCACATTAGGATTTTGATCTTGCTTATGAGTCATTTTTTCCTTTGTTTCTTTGTTTGCTTTCTCTTTGTTTGATTCCTTTCATGGACAGTATGAAAAATCATGAGGGTGAAGTGCCCCTTTTCTTCCTCTAGTCCAAATTACAAAGCAGTTCTTTATATTAACAGATTTGACTGCTCCTTTGGATTGGAGATGCAGCTGTGTAAAACCAACATGATTCTACTGACTGAAAAAAAAAAAAAAAAAAAAGGAAAAAGAAAAAGTGTTAAAAAGCTGTGAAATTACACCACCCAAAATCTTGCCCATTGTTTCTTTCCTTCACTGCATTCTGCAGTTTTTGAGAATTGTGATACAAAAAACCGTGATCTGTTACCAAATCTGATAAATCAGATTTTGGTATTTTGAGCAAAGAAGAGCTCTTTTTGAATTTCAATCTGTTGTTGAAGAACTCAGATGAAGAATAATTACAGTAAGTAAAAGTCACTCCATTTCGTTGTTTGCAAACAACCTCAAATTGTTTGCAGTCATATAGAGATTGGATATCAAATCAAATAAGTACTTGCAAAACAAGTAAAATATTTTACCTACTTTGTTGCTTTATCTTCACTACAGATGTAGACGAATCTTAAAATTTGCTTTCTAAAAACAAACCAATCATTGCCTGTTTGATAGCAGCTGCCTCATGAGGCATGAGTCTGTTCCCCTGTGGATGAAATGATATTTCATTACTTCATGATCAGTGTCTCTGAGGCATAACATAATATCTAGGCTACTGAGGAATGACAGACTATCTGTTTACCTGGGGAGCTGCAGAGGGAGTATAGAACTGTATAGGGAGTGTAGGCTGTATAACCTCTGCAGGGTGGGGTTTTACCAAGTAAGGAGAAACATGGATCAAGTATGCTGTGCATAGATATATATAAAATAAGAGTTGTGCTCTCTGTTATATTTTTTTCAAGTGTTTAATGTTGCAGTGTTTGTGCAGGGAAAAATGAACTTTCCATGTTATCTGCTCAGCTTTTCTGTTTTGCTCTCCCCTGGAAGTTAGTTCTGGTTCAGTAAATTGCACTGACAGCCTTACTGCTTTTACCAGTGCTGGTGAACTATCAGAGCATGTGTTTGTCTTAAAAAGCAAGTAGTCTTGTTTGGAACAAATCCTGTGTCTTAAATTGTCTGCTGAATCAGATGTAGCCCTGATTAAGCATGTGAAATCAAGTCTAAAGTGTGTATATGCTTATGTTCTTCATGAGCATGATATGCAAGGTGAATGCATGAAATGATATGTGACACCATCTAATACTGATGCTACAATACTGTGAGTCCCACTTTACTCAGAGCAAATTGATGCAAAAAGATGTTAAGTGATTTGAACAAGAATGCTTAGGCAATCTGTGACAAAGTCTGTACATTTAATTATCATATAATTAACTTCTGTAGTAGACAGTATCTTAAATCTCAAATGATTCTGTTTTCATCTTAAATCTGTACATTTTCTTATTCTGCTCATCCGTTACTTCCTCTAGAAGGACAAAAGAGTCCAATCTGGAATTTTAATCACGAGCATTGTTACAGAGCTAAACCACACTAATAGTTTGCCTAGACAAGAAGTAAATTCTTTTTACTAGTATCTAGCATGTACCAGATGCCTGCAGCTACTGGAATACCATGCTATTCCTTTCTTCATCTCTTATTTCAGTGGGTCTGTGCAGTCTTTAGTGAAAAGACAAAACTTCCAGTCTGAGTTTTCACTCTAAACCCAAGTTTTGATGATCAATGACAGGATGCTAAAAATACACCTACATGTCTCTGTGATTCTGAAATTGAGTTTCTGAAAAAGCATCGCGTTTGTGGTAAGAGGTAAAGTGTGAAGTTCCAGAGAAATGAGCTGTGAATTGCAGCTGCAGTGGAAATTGATCCTGTCTGTCAGTCTCTGCTCCATATTCTCAGGAAAAAACGAGCAGAGCAGAGAAGGAGCCAAGATCACCGATTAAATGGGATGCTAAAGTGCCAGGGGCTAGAACCGGGCTTGCTGGTCCCTTAGGTCAGAGCTGCTACTGTCAGACTTCACTGCTTGATACCCTGCTGAAACTGGCAGAAGGAGAGCAGTATGAAAAATGCTGCAGGCACCAGCAGGGGAATAGTAAGAGCTACTTGGCTAAGCTTCAGGCATGACAGGCAATGTTCTCCTTTGGGAGTAAAACCTCTCTTCTTATGCATTGGTAGGCCTTATTTCCCCCATTCACCTCATGATTTGTACCAGTGAAGCATAAGAAAATAGCTGGAATACTGAGGAAGAACAGAAGCTCAGTTCATGTAGAGAACTGCAGAGTGAGTGGAGAGGTCTGGCTGAATAAACTCTCTGCAGATGGGCTTTTACCAAGTAAGGAAAAAACCAAAGGTTCAGCAAATATCTGTTGTGGTATGAGGTATGTAGGTTGCGTATAATGTAATCAGAATGGACTCTTAGTCTCCTTACTCATCTTCTACTTTAAAAATGTGATTTCAGTTGTGATGAGTACTGTGAAATGACAGTTCTTCATGTAGCTATCACCTTAATGACACAAGGTAACATCAGCGGACCATTGCTAGGATGGCAGCCTTCAAGTACTAAATAAATAGTGCAAGTCCCGTGAGCACAGCAGCAGCATCTCTGTAGCATGTTGACTTTTTCACTTGAAGTTGAGAACTCACCATGGGAGAGGGATGAAAAGTTTCCGTAAAAAATAAAATGAACTAAATGAAGTCACCAGGCTGTGGTAATTTGCTCAGCTTTCCCTTTGAAAATGTGGTTATTAACTGTCCTTCTTTTTGTTGCTTAACAGTTTTCTTTCTCCAGGTAACCTGTCTTTCATGATGAAGAGCAGATACTTAGTACTGCATTGGAAGCAATGTGCTGTGCTCTCAGAACCATATCATATTTATTAAATATTTCCTCTAGGGCATACAGTGTTACCTCCAAAGAAGCTCAGTGCTACCTTGATCAAATGTAAACTTTTCCCCCTTGCCTTTTGTTGCAATAACTGCTATTTTTCATGGCTATTTTGAGCCACATGTTTTTAATCCAGGAATTCCATTGTTATCTTAGTCTTTTTTTAATTTTTTTCTGGTTAAAAGTAGTCATGTTTCCCTTACATCTCTTTCCAGCTTATGAATTAACTGAATTTAATGAAAAAAATCATTATGTACTTGAACCTTATAGATCATTCATGACTGAAAACTCAACTATAAAGAGCAGATGAGAACTGATACCCTCAGGTCTTTAATAAAGTTATGCCTGATAAATAAGAGAAATGTGGTATTAAAAAAAAATAAAGCAAATAAAGTACTGGTCATCCAGGAATTAGGTTTATCAGTGGAAGAAATAATAAAGCATTATCTATTCCACTAACATCATCCCTTTTGAGACTTCAAAAGTGAGGTTGTGGATACAAAGTGGATACAAAGTCCTTGATGTATCTTCAGAGGCTCTTTTGTGGACAAACTTGTTTGGAATATTTAACCTCATTTTCTCCATGGCTATCCCTCATTAATCTGTAGTTATCCCAGCTATTGTATCATATAAGATCTTGTTTTATTTTTCCTTAAATGTCTTTCTCTGATATGTCCCAGGGTTTTTTGAATATCCTACCTCTTTCTTTCTTTCCACTGTGTGCTGTGATTGGGTGGATGATACATTGACTGGTTGACACCCACTATCTTACCCAAGGAAGGGGTCATCTCTCAGTTGCATAATGTCTGAGTGAATGGTAAGAAAAACAGATGAGAGCTGCTTAGCTATTTGATACTATAGATTACAAAATCAAGTCAGGAACCAAAGCAACCAGGGTATTTGCTTTGTCTGATGACTTTTGTTCTATGAATATCAACAGAAGCTTTGTTGTCTCCATCTTCTACAATCTAATCTCTTCCCTTGTCTGTTTTGTTAAAAGTGAAAATGTATCTGTCATTCTTACAGCAATGGCTTAAAGATTTAACTAGAGGGCTAACTTGTAGTTTTTTACTAAGATAATGTGACATAAGCATAACTTCCTTCTGGGCAGAAATCTTGGCTAGATTTTGATCCATTTTTTTTTGTACAGCCACTCAATTTCAATTTAAAAATGCTACGAAATAGTTTTATGTGTCTAATAAAATGATTCTCAGCTCCCCTGGGAATTTTCTGATGTGCCTACTATTAAGCAGGCTGTTCCCTGTTCTTGCAGCTGGGAGCTTTGTTCAGCTTCTAATGTTGCGTGTCAGGGTCACCTTGATTTTGGTGTTTTTCTGGTCCTATTTATCCCATTTGGACATCACTACAGTTGTACAATACCCATTACATGTCCTTTGCTATGCATAATCTCACCTAAATGAAGAAGTGCCTAGAAGCTTATAAGGAAAAAAAAAAAAAAAAGAAAGAAAAGTAAAGCTCCCTTTTCATGAAATGTTTATATGAGTTATTCAGAAGTAACTGCTTAAGGAAGACATAGAACTCTTTGGACTTTCCAGTCTTTAGGTTTGCTTCTCTAATCTTAATTGTTGTAGCAATAGAAAATACCCCAAATACCCCAAACACCAGGATTCTAAGCTGAGGTATCTGAGTGTGGAAGCAGGTAAATGGTTCTATTCTGATTTGTCCTTGATAAAGACATTTTTACCATATAGTCTTGTTGCTAGAAAGGAGACCTGGAATTAATTTTTGTTGCTTTGCTATTTTATCAGCAATTGGCATGTAATCTATATTGGTGGTCAACACTGCTGGAAAGTGGCAAATAATAATAATTATAACATATTAAAAAAAAAAATGGAAAAAGATAGGAAAGAAAAAGCTGGAGGATTTGAAAATATACTGCTTTGTAGATGTTACAGAGAACAAGCAATTCCTTAACACCTTTTCTTCAAGGAGTTAAGATGAATAACATCAACATCTTTGAAAAAACATTTCAAGCATGCAGGGATTTTATTAAAAAGCAAGAAGATGAAATCCTGTGTAAATTGTTTAGAACATTCCTAGTAAAGACATGTTGATTAATAAACATGAAAGAGGGAAGATGCATATTAATTTGTTTATGTATAAGAGGCTTCTGGCTCATTAGAAGTCTTCTAAGCATTTATCTAGTGAAGCAGTGGATAAAGCCAGACATTGTCTTTAATCTTTTTTGGGGCTCCAATATAAAACACCCCAGATTACTGCTAAATATGCATGGTAGCTCTGTTAAGGGCTGTGTTTTGAAAAAGGATGGGGGTGGTGTCAACTCAGTGGTTGTTCTGTAATATGGTGAAAATTTGGGTTTACTTTTCTATCTCAATTGCTGGGACTTGTAGGAGTAAAAAAAATTTAACTTAAAAAAAAAAATCTAACTTTAAATCAACCACAATCTTTAGTTCTTGTATATAAATAGCCATAAGTTCCTGGGTATGAATATGTTAGCTGTGATCTATAGCTAGCTTTCAGCTGAGAAATACATTTCTAGAAAAGCTCAGTTGCAACAGGATATCAGCTGAAACACCTCCTGTGTACTACAAACTGAAGTATTTGCACTGTTTATTTTAAATGTGATTAAAAAATAAAATAAAAAAAGAAACTATTGACAACTAATGTTTTTGGGAAGAGAAGTATAAAGACTATTTTAAAGGAAACTGCATATTAATTTAGTGTCCTGGCCAAATAGAGATCAAGAAATTGTATTCTGTCTAACTTAAAAACAACTGAATAAGAAATAGATGAACTACCTAACACACTTACTTCGTATAAACAGCCCTGGGAGAAAATCAGCAAGTATTTGTAAGTTTTCCCTATAATTACTGTCTATTTTTAGATACTTGTTTTCTGAAGTTCTTTTCTCTAAAAGTGTTAACAGAAATTGATATAAAAAAGAACATTTATTTTTGCAAAGAACAGATAGAAAAGTAAGCATAATTTGAACCATATCATGCAGTTTGACATTAAGCATAAGAACTTCATGGTATTTTGTTTGCTCTTCATTTTTCAACAAAGATACTTCTTTTTTCACTGTTTTTATAATGATTTTTCAGAGATTTATATTTTTATTGTCATTGGTAGCATGACAGATAAAGCAAATAATTTCTGTATGTGCTTATATGTGCTTATATTTATAGAACTGTATAACAGTATTACTCATGTTGTTTATTACTATAATATGAATAAATAATCACCCCAGAATTATTTGGGTAATTTTACAGATCCAATGCGTGGGCCACGAAAACTAGAGGTTGTGGAGATCAAATCTAGACAAATCACTATTTGCTGGGAACCATTTGGATATAATGTCACACGTTGCCATCGCTACAACCTCACCGTCCATTACCGTTACCAGGCTGGAGGACAAGAGCAAGTGAGAGAAGAAGTAAGCTGGGATACAGAAAATTCACATCCCCAGCACACAATTACTAATCTGTCACCATACACAAATGTCAGCATCAAATTGGTTCTTATGAATCCCGAAGGACGAAAAGAAAGCCAAGAACTCGTGGTGCAAACTGATGAAGATGGTAAGTTTTTGGTTTTACATACACATTGTACATGCATGCTGCCTGATGCTCAATATGCTTTTCTATCTAAGTGTATGTTCTACTCTTACTAAAATCTGTGACAAACTTTCCATGAGTTTCAGCAATTTTAAGGCATCTGTGACAAACTTTCCATGAGTTTCAGCAATTTTAAGGCAACAAAGGCTCTATTAAAAGTCTTACAGTGCTCATTTGCGTGATCTGTAACCTCACACATTAATTAATTATTTCTTACTTAAACTCACAACAAATGCTTGAAATGTATTGTGCCTTGTATAGGTTTCAGTATCAGTTTCAAGGAATCGCAGATGTTTGTTCATAGCATCTTCATGTCTTAAATAAACTTGTCTTAAACTTGATTTGCAATTTCAGTTTCTCTAGCTTTGGTTTGTCAACTACTGGACACTGTCAGCTGATTAGTCAGACAATACATTCCATATAAAGACATTGAAATATATAGCTGCTCGCTTCCTTTTAGTAATTTCTGGATAATGCAGGATCTTTTTTTTTTTTTTTTTTTTTTTTTTTAAATCAATAACACAATTTCTGAGTGTCATTTTTTTTAAGCGTGGGCAGAATAATTGGTTACTGCATCCCTGTACTGCTCTAGTAATATTGCATGAAAAGGTTATATACCATCCTCCTAAGTCCTCCATGGTACTACTGTGATTTTACCTGCAGAGTGTTTACTGGAGCTGTCTTAGCTACAACACCAAACTGGTACTTCCTTCTTGAATTGCTCATGCACCAGGAATCAGTTTTGCCTCTCCAGAACACTGTGCTGAGGGATGGCCCCTTAGTGCCCTCTACAACTTTACCTTAGGGTTTTTGACCTTGCTTTTAGCAATTTTAAAATGCATACTGTTCAGAAAATCTTTATGAAATGACTGGAGTTGCTTTATGTAACAGAACTGTGCTCCCATTTTTGTCATCTGCAATGTGAACAGAAATGGCTCTGTGTTCTTTCAGATCAATGGCAGATTTATTGCAAACATGCTGGAAAGATTTCTAGAAAATACTTCAGCAATGATGAGTTCCTCTTACAATAAATATTTGAACTCTTTCATTTAAACTTATTAAATCATCTAGTATATGATATATTAGTTTTGTGTACTACTAATTTCTAATCAAAATATATGAGGGAATAAATTAAACAATTTAGGGATGTATAGTTGCTGATGCAACAGATTTGACAGAGCATAGCTAGCAAATTGTTTAATTAGAATTAATTGTGCTGTCATCATCTAATTTTGATTTGGTTCAGTTGTAGTGTGTCAGAGCTTGCTGTTATCTGAGTTGTTTATGTACTTTCTTTTAAGATTTTGCATAGTATTTTCTTATTTCTGTCCCTCTGAAACTTTATATTATTCCAAGACCTGTTAAAAACCAGCATCAGAGATTGAGTTAATGCCTTGAACCAAAAAAAATATAAGTTTTTATGTTACCCTTTCAGTTTACGTTTTTCAGTAAAAAATTTCTGTAATTCTGGGTATAACACTACAGAGTATACTGACCCAAATAATCATCACAGTTTTTCCAATCACAAAGTCACACAGGTTGCAAGGGACCTCCAGAGCTCATTTAGTCCCACTTTTTTATTCAGAGATTGAGTGAGAGCAGATTGCTCAAGGTCTTGTACAGCTGAGTGTCGAATATTTCCAAAGAAGGATATTGCACAACCTCTCTAGTTAACCTCTGCTCGTGTTTGAACTCCCTCATAGCATAACTGCTCAGAGTTTATAGCCTTTAGATAATTTTAGAGGGTTACCACGGTGTTTTGCTGTACTTCCAACTAATGTACACTCCTTTTACACATAAATCATTAATCCCATGATGCCAAATGAGTTTTGCCAGTTCTGTCCTGCTTGGAAGAAAGATTGAGTGCCCAGACACGTCCTAAGGCATCATCTTACTGGTCCTTAAGGGACTGGTTGGCCACTTCAGAAACCATCACCTGCATCCTTCAGGCTGCCACTTGGTAGAGTGAGCAACTGAGAGGAGCTATGGCAAAGTGACCTTCCCAGACCAACAGCACGGAGTAGGAGGAGGACAGAGGTCTATCACACCTAGGAAAGAGTCACCAGATCTTCCTGTTGTTTAATTTTCCTGTAAATCTCATTCAGAGATCTGAGAAGTTATTCCAACCACTGCAGCAAGTAGTTTCCACCATCTTTCTCTAGCATTTGGAAAAAGTTAGCTGTACCTTCTTACTGGATTTTTAGATACAGTTTGTGGAAAAGTACTAGCCCATCAATGTCTGAAGCCTCACAGCAGTCCTGTGTTCATCTTTCAGAATTTTCTTTTCACATTCCATTGCAAGTGCTGTTACAAAATTTAAAATGGAGATAAATGTCCATGTCCTGTTTACACATAATTTTGGTCAGGGATAAAGTAATTTTTGCAAAGCAAACAGGAAATAGAAGTAGATACTTGGGAGCAGTTGACATAGCTTTTATCAGAACCTTCTAACATCCCTGACTCTTCAAAGTCATTCTCGTAAATTAAAGAGACTTTAAGAAAAATTAATAATGTCAGATTTTCAATTTGGCTGCTTCATCATTTCCTTATGTTCATCCTGTTGTAAGTCTTAGGCCTGATGTCAGTGAGTGTCACTCTTCTATGCAACATGTGGCTTGCCTCTCCAAGCTAAAAATTCTAGTTTATTCAGGTCAAACTATATCTGATTATTTCAGTGCTTGTCCATTTTCATATGTGAATGTTTATTTTTTTTTTTCACTGTGGGACAGTAGCACTACTGATAATTGGGTATCACAGGTAGATACTATTTACAAACTTATGTTTGAAATATTCCCTAATTGCTTTTGAAATCTGAATTGTGCTTTGGTTTCTTCAATACTGCTTTACTGGAAAAGCTTACTAAATCCTTCTTACACTGAAGGTGACAAGTATATTTCTTTAATGGCACTATCATGTTAAATAAATAATTCTCCTGAGTTATGCTGGTCTTTGCTTCAGTCTTGGGGAAATAAAGCAGGTGCTATATGCGATGAGGTGGCTTAACACAAAAAAGAAGAGGTTATATATGGTTATATATGATCTGTTTAACAATTCGTCAAATGCTGTAGAATATACACTGAATCTCAACAAGAGATTGAGACATGGTGGATGGATGGATGGATGGATGGATGGATGGATGGATGGATGGATGGATGGCTTTTGTGCCTCAACAGTGCAAATATTAACCAGAGTGTCTCCTTCTGAAGCCTTACTCAAAATACTATTTTTTTTTCTTTCTTTTGTCCATTAGTCCCAAGTGCTGTGCCTCTTGAATCCATTCAAGGCAGTACCTTCGAAGAGAAGATTTTTCTTCAGTGGAGAGAGCCAGCACAAACATATGGTGTGATCACTTTGTATGAGGTATCTAGTATTTTGCCTTGTTTTATTTTTATGTATAGTTTTGATGTTCAGAAGTGCATAATTTGTAAGAAAAAATGGGATATTTTTTTCACAGTTTCTGTAAAATGTATTATTTTTGAAGTTAGTAGTACTTAAAAAATAATAAAATCCAATATATAATCTTGGAATGAATTACTGCAGGACCCAAAATGTCCCTTGGTTATCAGCTTAAAGAACACTGCTGTTTTTAGAACCATGTGATATAGCATTCTCCCTAGTAATGTGGATCAAATATTTAAAAGATTGAAAGACAGATCTTAGCAAATTTTTGAAAGAATAGAAGACATAACACAGCAATGACAGTCGAGGTGACATTTAGATAAGGCTCATTACAGGAAGCCTATTGTAATAGATACAAGGAGGCATAATTAAAAAAAAATGCAGTATTTAAAAAATGTAAATGCAACAAAATTATATGTTGTTAGATGTCTAAAAATCACTGATTTTCTTTATGTGGAACCTCTGTCTGAATACCTTTTATGAAAATTGAGAAAAGACTTCACAGATTAAGCTGCAGTAATCACTGTTAAGCTTCTTACCTGACCTTACTACAAAATTGTTATTGAAATGCTTTGTTTAAAAAAAAAAAACAACAAAAACCACCTAAATGAAATATGGTGCAAAAGAAATTTAATAGTAACCTATTGACACTGTTTTGAAAACTACAACATTGTAAGAGTCAAATATTATGAAAAACTCAGGACTGATTTTTGATAAAGCCAACTACTTCCAGCTAGCTCAACATCTTCAGGGATCAGAATGTACATAGAAACACACAGTGGTGAACCATCTTTCTGCTTACCAACATGCATGATGAGGAGAGGAGAATATGCACTCTTTATGTATCTGCAATTCCTTATTAACTATATATAGACTCATAACATCTGTTGCAATGGGCATTTTGCAGGTGTATTCAGAGATGGAAAAGAATTGCTTGGGCAGACTTTCTAAGGTAGTCAGGACTGAGCAAGTCTCTGAACAGCAAAAGAACCTAGAATTCCAGCAGTGAGGAGACTATTGAAAATACTGATATCTCCTTATAGTGTTAACCCATGAAGCCTCAAAGCAGAGATGGAGGAAGAAAGGCTATCAGTTAAATCAAGATCTTGATTTAAGTGATTTTTAAGTAAAAGATGCCAGCAGACTGATGCAATCAAACTGTCCTTTATTCTAAACACAGTCTCAGGGAGGCCAGGTGGCTGAATACGGTCAGGCAACAAACTGCTGAAGTGTTGAAGTACATTGTCACTACTTTTTCTCCCCTCATGTTTGCCTATAAGCCTAAAATACATCATAAAGTTTCTACAAATACAATTGGGAAACTACCTTGAGGCCAAGAAATATACACAGTGAATCACAGGGACATTTTACCTGTTTTAAATGTATAGTCCAGCTGAAATATAAAGGTACACTTCAGATATATTTTAGCTAACTGGCATAGCTCACAGGATAAGATCCAGAAAAGTTTAATGAAATGAAGGTACCTGGATTTTATAGGCTCATTTAGACTACCCTTGATGTCTCAGTAGGCACCTCTCTGGCTGATGTCTGTGCTGTTAAGGTAATGCATCCAGCACATCCCTGAATCACCAAACCTTGAGAAGTGAGGTATCCAGCTCCTGTTGCAAGCCAAATCTTGGACAAAGCAGCATCTAAGCCTTGGCTGTGTATATATCTTCAATTCTGATCTAAAAATCAGAGTCATTAAAGCTGCTCTTATACAAACACATGGCATTTTTGGTATGCTCGTGAAAAGTGTGGCAAAACTACAAGAATATAAACCTGAGTCAGACCTAGGAGGAAGATTGCTCATTCCAGGTCAACATCTTGAGCTGCTATCTATTTTTATAGGGGCAGCCTTAGGACTGCAACAACAGACACCTTCTTCCAGGAAGAGGTCCCAGAGACCTGATCCCAGCAAATAAATGAATACACAGTCTTTGGTCTGCATCCATGCACCCAGAGAAAAAGTTTAATCTTATTTCTCTGTCTAGCATTTCTTATTCTGAGTACATAACTTTATATGCTGCTACAAATCTTGTAACTCTCTGTTTTCTCGAGCCAGGCATTTGTTTTTAGTGCCTGAAAGAGACAGTCTTTTAATGTATGTGGAAGGCAAAACTGCACATTGGAGTATCAGATATTAAAGTATTCCTTACTACTGTGAAATTAAGCACAAAAAGCAATTATTTTAACAATATTTAAATGAAAAAAATCTTTAGATGAGGAAATGACATAATGAAATATTATACAGTTTTGTTCCTCTTTCACCATTACAGGTTCACAGCTGTAGGAATAAGCTCACTGAGCAAGGTTTTATTTAAATTTGATAAAAATAGTCAGCATGCAGTGAGAATATGACCATCCTGCCTCAGCTGAACTGGCATTAGCAATGGTAGTCATAAGAAATCCGTTTGTTGTTTTTTTTTTAAAGTAGGAACACTCTTAGAAGTATGAGTAAAGTACAGAAACTCTGCAAGTTCATTTTAACCAGGCAACACATTTATTTTTTTCTTGGATTCTTCATGATCTGTGGAAGAAGTTATTTCATTACAGCACAGCAGCCATTTAGCTATCTAATAATTAAACTCTGAACAAAAAAAGTAAAATTAGAGTCTAACGTAGACTGCGGTCTCCGATAGGCTGCTATTACTTTGAATAAAACTTGAGTGAGAGTTTGGAAAATCCAGAAATCATAGAAATCAGAAAATCATAGAAATACAGGAAATAAAATTACAGGCAGCCACAAGAGGTCATTTTACATATCTGCAGCAAACCAGAATCAGCTGTATCTAAAACATAATTATGATGGAGTTGTCTAACATGTCACATAAAATCTTGTAAAAAAAGAAGTTAGGACCCACTCCCTTACAAGGACTCACAACAGCACTTAACATCAGGAAGGGAGATCTATTTGCACAATATGTAACCTTAATTTCTTTACTGATTGAGGTTCAGCTATTTGGTACTGTAACCTTCTTTATTCTTTTGTTATAATTAGAAGGCTTATTTGAGCAGTCTTTAAGGCCCTTTTGGTGCATTTTATGAATGAGGAGCTGTAATATCTACTAAAATAATGCCAGAGTTTGCCTGAATTGTGTCAGAGTTTTATTTTGAATTTTCAGTGTTTTATTGATGTTACTTTAGGTGGGTCATATAAAATCAATTTTCATTAAGTCAGGGGTTTTAATAAATTGCAGGAGTTTGAGGTGGGTAATACCTAGGTGTTTCTATGTGTAGTTTTATGTGTCTTAAAGTGATATGGAATAAAAATAGCAAAAAGAATGTCAATTCTCACTTCAAATAATAAGAATGCTGAAATTAACCACTACAAATTAAACTTTTACAGGAAAAAGGAGGGATGAATCATTTTTATTTTTAATGGATTTCTTATTTTTAAATTCTCATTACAGTTCATGGAAATTAGTAATTATATATAAGAAATCTGGATCAAGTTTTACTGTGAAATTATATTAACATTTCTAATGAAAACTCAAGATACTGTTTAAATCAAAGAAGGAACTGAGGATACAATATATATTCTGCATATATTACTTAACATTTTATCTCTTCCTCTAAATGAGAATCTGACCTAGGTGCAATATAATAACCTGAAAATTTCCAAATTAGCAATTACAATAGCTAAGCTTCAGGCTGAAATACAAGCTTTACCCACTTTCTGAAAAATTTGTCTTAAGCTGCCCTTATCATCTTTATGGATAATCTTATTCAGAACAAAGTGTAATTATAGTGAAGTCAGCTGAAAATGGGAGCTATGCCTTCTATTATTTGCTTGTCTGTTTTTTTACCTGATTGTTTTGTTTCTGTTATTGTTGCTGATCAAAACCAAGAGCAAGATTAATTCAAAAAATGACAGTGGTAAAGTCAGCATCTTGAAGGAATTAATGTAAGCCTGAACCCATCCTTTAGAGTTGTAATCTAGCTGCCTCTAAGACTCTGTAGCTATAAAAGTAATAACTCATACCAGTTATGGCTGAGTTACTGTGTTCCTTCATAGGATTTGGGATTTGAAGAGTGTAAGAGAGTAAGATAGCTTATCATAAAATGTCTGACAGTACATATATCAGAAAGGTTTACTGGGTAAAGATACAATCTCTGTCTGTCTGCTTAAGGCAGTTTATAACTTTCTTATTCTTTTGCAGATCACCTACAAAGCAGTCAGTTCCTTTGACCCAGAAATAGATTTATCCAATCAAAGTGGACGAGTCTCAAAGCCAGGAAATGAAACACACTATCTCTTTTTTGGACTGTATCCTGGCACTACCTACTCTTTCACCATCAGAGCCAGCACAGCTAAAGGTTTCGGACCTCCAATCACAAATCAGTTCACCACTAAGATATCAGGTACTTGGTTAAAGATTTTATTTTTTTTTTCTTGTGATAGTGACATGGGTAATACTTTTACTGTTTACTTCTTTAGGATTTAACGAGTAGCAAATTGAAAAATAAAATGCTTGTTCATCCCTGAAGATGTTAAAGTGACATACATTAACGTATCTGGAAAACTTCCAAGTGCTTAAATATCAGCTTGCACTTTTAAATTCATATTCATAACTGTAACTTACCACCCAAGCAACCCTATGAATTATCTGCCTGCAGTCAGTGCCAGCTGCTGTTGCAACATTTAGCATACTGGTTTTTGGACATGAGGATGAGGGTTCCATTCAAAGCTTAGTCAGCCTTGACATGATTCTAAATTAGTACAGTAACAGTGCTGGAAAATCTCTTTAATGAGCCATGAACAATTGAGAGTGGAGCAGAAATACTGTCAAGCACTCGCTTAGAAAGTGTAACAAACTGCCAGGCTATGTATGTTCTTAGCAGGCGTGGGGACTGAAGTGGATATGAAGTTGTATTAGACAAGAACATCAGGACTCGTGGTTTCAGATAACAGCAGCATGTCTCTGTCACTTCTGCAGATCCATGAACAATACTTGAAACCCCTCCCAGAGGCAGAGGAACACTTCATTTCTCTGGCTGATAGGATGCAATGCTACTACATACGCTAAAATGCTTGTGTAACTGATAACAAAATGCTTCACAAAGTTACAGTTGAAATCCCTTTCCTCTACATTATTCTGGGGAGTTAAACTGGCAGTTGAACTATTGCCCCTGATAGTGTTTACAGAAAATAACCTCATCTTTTTGTGGTCAACTTTGCTTTTGAGAAAGGAAAAGGAAGGAATTTGGGTACAAAATCAGCCTTTTTCACTCTCCTTTGTGCTTTTCACTATCACTCATTTTCTGTCTTCACTGGAATGAAAATCAGTAACAAATATTAATCAGAAATAGATTTCTTTTTTTTTTCTTACTCAATGGAAAGGCAGTTAATTCAAGGTGGAAATTGTTGACACTAAAGGTAGTTGTAGAGAAAAAAAATATGTTAATTTTCAATTTAGAAAAATTATTCTTTGTAGAAAGTCTCACAGTGGTCAGTAACAATGGGATTCATTTTCCATCCCCTTTCCTATACTGAACAGAAACTTTCTCTGATAGTCACAGGAAGACTACATATAAACTAGGATGGCAGTCAGTCCTTATTAGAATAACAAAGGAAGGAGACTACTGAGAGTAGAGGTGAATCTGGCATTTGGGAATACTGCTGGATCTTAAATTGTTGTTCTTTCTAAATTGTCTATGTCACCAACTTAAAATCAGTAGTGTGAACAGACATTGCAGGCACTGTTGGGAATGAGACCTCCAAGCTGCCACACAGCCTGGTTCTACAAGCTGTCCAGTCTGCACCCTGCTTTCTCACTACTTCTTGTTTGTTACTGTACTAATTGAGCAATAGTTATGACTTGTCTTTGTAGTGAAAGACTGCAGTGAAAGATGGATTTTAAATGGATCAGAATGTGTGCATTTCTTAGTATGCTTGAAAAATTAACTCAAATTTTAGCTTTGAAATATGGTACACACTTTGCAGTGCTCTTGGCCTGTGATCCCAATGTCTGACTGGAAAGCTGCGAGGCTCTTTTTGTGGTCAGTGCTCTCCATGCTGGAGACATGTGAAACAAAACATCTGTAGATAAAAGGTTTCACTGTCTTTTAGAACAGTTGAGGTGGCAACAGTGGATTCTGACCGATTTCTGAAATAACTCATTGCATTTTTATTTCTCTGCGTTTTCATATAAATAAAATGCCCTTAATTTCTCATCGTAAGTGTTTGAGTAGTACTGTTCGGCACTGCGAATAGTTGCCAGGTTTCATTCTGCAGTCGTGTGATTGGCACTGATGGATGAAGTGATCTGTATGTAAATATGTATTACCAAAACCAGAGCTTGTAGCAGTGTGTGCTGTCGAAATTGATGGGCACTCTATTAGAAGACTGTTTTCTGTTCCATATAACTTTGTGAAAAGTCAGCTGGGCAGGCTGAAATTTTCTGTGCTGTCTTTCATGCTAAGAAGAATTTTGTCCATTTCAGGAATATAGCTGACATAATGAAAAATTCTCGTGACCTATACATTGCTTCAGTGCTTTCCAACAAGGATATAAATATTTAGCATGAAGAGAGACACTACTCTGAAAATCTGCCCAGATTTGGGCAACTTGTAAATGTTGCAGTTTGCACACAGATGATGGTAACTTGGTGGAACTGAGCAGGAAATGTCAATGTAGACACCATACTCATGAAGGAGATTTAAGTTCTCCAAGCTTTTAGAGCCTTGCCTGTGTGTTCATGAATGGAGTGTGGCCCAACACTGAGAATCTCTAAGGACCTTACCTTTTAGTACATATAAGCTTTCTGCTGCTGAAGACCATCTGCAAAAACTAAAAAGAAAGAGTATTTCCTGTTTTCTCTGTTTCTCTGTTTACTAATAAGCTCCTTCTTTACATGTGAGTGTTGTGGTAGAGGAAGAGTCCTAACCAAGGCAGGAGAAAAGTGTAAGAATAGATAATATCCAAGTATCTGTGGAGAAGAGAAAAAGTAGCCAGGGCTAGAAAGTGGGACTGGGAGAACCACAACTCATATCCTGGGCAGGAGGAGATTTTTCAGGAGTGGGTAGAGATTAAGGTTAATGAAAAGTTCAAGTAGGGTCTGGGGGTCACAAATTAGGAAGACTGCAAGACTTGTTAAGATGTGGGTAGGACACCAAAGACAAGAATTGACAGTGATCAAAAGAAATCCAGAGTTCACAAAGCTTTTTGGAGACACAGTTACTCTGTGATGCCTTTATTTTCAGGATGGTCACCTTGAGAATGACTCATTATGTGAACCAGTTCTGGATATTTAAAACTGCAGAATGGGAATATGTGAAAATTCTGTCTGAATCTTTAAAGTACTGTGGAATATTATGCCTTTAGGCTTCTCAAAGTGGGTACCCAAATTACTTAAAATTATTAGTCTAAATGTTTTGCCTTACACCAAGGATTGTAAACAGAATAAAACCCTCTCAGCTTACATGAAGGTTTTTGAAGATTAGTTTTTTCATTTGCAAAGCATTTCAAATATCAATGTGACTATCAATGAAGATGTTGTTAATGTTTCCAGAGCGTTCTGAAGAGCTGTGTACAAAAGGTTACTTGGGTAAATAAGGCAATATGGATAAAGGAGACATAATTTCATGTACCTTGCAAGTAACTGCATCTACTACTAGAAATGAGAAAAGGATTGGAAAATACACTTCAAAGAAAGACTCACGTTGTTGAAGCTGTTTAATTTGCTAGAAGAGCCTAGAGGTTGATATTATCTGTGTGTGTGTATGTATATGTATGTATATATACACATATATATATAACAGACTGAGTATCTACATCAGCATAGTACACAAAGTATCCAGTGGCTGGAAGATGAAGTTAAACAAATTGAGATGCCAAATAGGTCTCCACATTCATCATGAAATATAATTAGCCATTGGAAATAAAAGGTCTTCTCCCCCACCAAATGTATTTTCATTTGAAGCAGGAATTGTTTTAGGGAAGTTCACTGCCCTACATTATTCCTGGGGTTAAAAAAGATTATGGTAATGACCACTTTTTGCTTCTTTAGCATTTATGTCTGTTAAGTGTGTATCATCATTAACAACTGGATAACAAGAATACAAGAGATTGCTAAACAACTGATTAACTGAGCCACTTTCCATCCAATACAACGATTAGAATGCAACTAGGTGAGAGCCCTGAAAAAAGTATCAAAAGTAAAAGACAATAACTGAGGCATTGTTTGTTTTAATCATAACTGTAATTTGTTAATGAAGATACAGTTTGCCAAATTACTGTTGAGTGTGTCTTCAGAATAAGCTCTCATGGTAGTAGTCCTGCTTCATTATTGTAATTTATGTCCGTGGTGGACAATTAACCCAGGACATTTACAGCACTTAGTTAGAACTCCAGGAATGACAAATTCTCAGAGTGCATCCTAATACCACTAACAGTGAGAAAGCTGGTCTGAGTTTTAAAAGGATTGTCACTTCAGCGTGCACATATGCAGATGCTTGAGAGAACTTCATTTCCAAGCCATGGATACTCAATACTTTTTGCAAACCTATTCCTACTAATGTCTGTTTCTCATCTTGTCATTGTCAGCGAGATGAGATTTCTTTGTTTATTATTTTTTTGTCTGTTTTGCTTTGTTTTCTCTGAAGTTATTTAGCAGTTTACTCACACTTGTGTTGTAAAGGAAAGCATCTTAGACCTATTATATGTGAAGACATGTTTATAATTACCTATTCAAATAAAGACACAGATCCTGAAACAAGAAATACAGAAATAATGATTTTATTTTTTTTTTTGCTTCTTTTCTTATTCTAGCACCCTCTATGCCACCGTATGAACTTGAAACACCTTTGAATCAAACTGACAGCACTGTGACAGTGTTGCTGAAACCTGCGCAGAGCAGAGGCGCTCCTGTCAGGTACCGAGGAAACAATCTTTATAAAATTAAAACCAAATCGATTAATTTCTTGAACATGTTTTCTGGGGATTTTCTACACAGCAATCAGTGTCTAAATTCATGTCTATATTAGCTCTAATTAAATTAAATAACTGAAGAAAATGGAAGTGCTTTGATGTTGAGTGTTCGGGTATTGTTTAAAGGATTTGATCCAGATGCAAGTGGCTTGTTCTTTGAAGATAAGGAACAAAGCCATAGTTCTGTTGTGTGGGTGGCTTCTTTAAGGTAATTGCTTACTGCAGTGTTATAAGTTCAAGGATATATCACATTTTTTATGCTGAGCTTCTGTCTTTAGTATTTACTCTTCTTGTTTACTTCAGAAATTTAAGATTATCAACTCTTAGTAAGTTAGCCAATTCAAACAGTAAGTACTTTAACACTCCTACAGTATTTACATATAATTTACCATCATAACTTGGTAAAACAGTAGCTCCAATTCTTTAATGTTATGTTGTACCCAATAATGATTTTCCGGTTTGCAGAGATGAATTTCAATGCCACATACAGGGTCCTGTGCAACTTCTTTATTGAATAAAATAGAAGTCAGCTTTTCAGTGAAGAAATACACGACTGGTTAGATTATTCAGAATTAGAGGCAGTAATGAGCTCAATACTTTAACTAAATGAAAATATGGATGAGTGAAATGTAGACTCTTCAGAGCTTTGGGATGTCTTTTCTTTTTGCTAGTTCTGTCATCAAAAATGATTCATTCTTTTGTTAGTGTTGGAAGAGTTTCCACCTACAGTGAATTAATATAAATTGTTTTGATCATGACGCTGAGGTTTTTGGTAATTTTTTGTTTGTTTGGGAAATAAAGATCTGGTGTACTCAAATATAAGTGAAAGAAAATAAAATTTCTCTGGGATTCTTCAGAATATTTCATGTTTCATAAAGTTAGGAGGTTTTTTAACTATGCAACGTAATCATTGTCTGTATGTTGGTCTGCATTTTGTAAATGCCATTGTGTTGCCCAGACAACTTTCTAAAAAGAGATGTAACACATTGGGGAAATTGGAACCAGTTGAGAAAAAAACAGAAAGCAATTAAAGTAGAGTTAATGAAGCTGTTTGATCTAGCAGATTAGATTAGAAGCACAATAATTTGATGTTTGTCTTTATCTCACAAAGCTATAGTGTAGTCCTGAATATAAGCATCTGGATGAAAATCATATCAATTGGAGGGATTGTTGTTTAAACACAAACATATTAGGCCATTAATAAAACAGTTTCATTCCTTTTATCTACTTCATGAACTAAGGATGATTGACTTCTGCAGCAGCAGGGACACATCAGAAACTCCACTGACAATAGAAAGGAGCTAGTTAGGAGATTAAAGTGTGCCAAATAAGGGAGGTGTGGTTAGGAAAATAAGAGGAGATATTTAAAGTAACACGAAGCTCATAGAACTGATAGATGAGCACACAACAGCAAAAGGTCTTTTGCCACACGTCTTAAAATGAATGCTGACAGCAAACTCATTGTGTAAATACTGTGTGAAGCAGAGTAAAAATTAAAGCAAGAATTTCCTAATACTTTTAACATTTTATTGTGCATTACATTCTTGAGGACACTGACTTTGCATAGCTTGCAGAACACGTTCGGTGTATGGATTTTATAATCTTAATTTATATTCATTGGGTATTAAAAGTGTAGTCATACGTCGTTTATGTACCCCACTAAGCAAGATGCCTTGTCTATTGATTCTGCTACTACTGCTGCCTTGGTTAATGCAGATTTTTGAAACTGCACTTAACTTGCAGTGTAAATGATTGTTGTTGTTTTATCGATTGACACATCAGCCGTGTCACATAAAACTTGTTAATGCCTGAGATGGATAAAGAGAGCACAAATTCTTCCATTCAAGTCAACAAAGCTAATACCTGGAGTCGTTCAGAATTCCAACTTTTTTTCTGTGATTAAATTCTTCTTTGCTTTTTAAATATAAAAAATCCTGTTACCTTGGACCTTATTCAGAATCTGCACACAGCCACAACAGCATAAAAGGAGAGAAAGGGCAATGTTGATTGTTTAAATGTTGATTCAAAAGGTAGACTTTATAGAAGTGTTCAGGAAGCTCTGTTTACAAGGATAAAGTACACATTAATCATGAAGGCCAAATGGCATTCCAGGTTCTTTTAGAATTCATAACACTGGACATGATTAAAATATATATTGTCAGAGTTTTAATACAACAAGTACTGCTTTCTTTGTCTTCAATTTCAGATCCAGCATGTTTATGGTTGTTGCTGTGTTTATTTCAAGGAGATTATTTTGGAATTATATATGTTTAAAGCAGTAATGCATTCGTTTATCATGAATGCATGCATTTCTTTAACAGCTGGCTAAGCTGTTTTGGTTTTTAGAATGAATACAGTTTGCAAGGTTTTGGGGTTTTTTTTAATTTAAGATTATGGAAATCATGTAATTATATATATTATTGTGGATATTATCTCTTTTTTTTTTTTTTTTTTTTTTTCAAGGAGATGTTTGTAAGAGTCAGTAAAGTTTTAAAAAATTTGCAAAAAAAGCCAAAAATGCAAATATTTTTTTCTGTTAGGACTCCTCAACATCTATTGAGGGACTCACCCTTCTAAGACAATATCATCTATACCTTCTATTTCTTCAAGGCAAATTAGCCTAGAGTTTAAAAGATGCTAGGGTCAAATTGTCTGCAGATACATGGTCAGTTTCACTTACTCCAACTAAGGAATGCTAATTTATTGCAGAGATCTGGTTCATGCACAGGAGTTAAAAATGTAATGCTCGGTGACTCCATGTCTTTAGTGTTACTTATAATTTGTGTGTGTTAGAAAGAGCTTTAGATTTTTTGCAGCATTTCATTATAAAAGGTTCTTGTGACCTTCTCTGAAAAAGTTTTTCTGAAGCTTTTAGCTTCAGCAGGGAGTAGCAAATTTTCTTTGTCACACAGATTTCCATTTAGTCTTGCCATGATAAAGGTTGAGTGTTTCCACTCCTATTATCTCACTTAGTAATCAGCAAAATGCTGTCACTGTACCACCCTTCTCCTGCAATTCTGTGCCACATCCTCAAAAAGCCTTAAGTGTAAACATCACAAAAATTTTTGCCCAGATAACTCTGGAATACCTGGAGATAGCAAGCACTCTGGGAGCAGTAGACTGAGGAACTGAGCAGGAAGGATAAGAGAGAAGGCAAGACCATCCAGGCTCTTTCCTTCCTCCTAGAGTCTTTCCCAGATTACAGAGCTTGGCTCAGCTGGATTTGCCCCATCAAACCCTTCTAATAACTTAATGGCCCAGCCAGACAACTTTTCTGCTCTTACTGACACCACAGACAGATGGTATTTTCCTCTTTCAGCCCAAAGTGAGAGGAAGGCCAAGAGTGCCAGCTAGCAACACCCTGTCGTTGCAATACTTGGCATTTAGGATGCCAGAGTACTTCCCACACCATGGGTGTGGGATCAGTCCTCCAGCACCTGGCACTGCAAAGCCCAGACAGAATGAGAGGGAGAGAGAGAGCAGTGCAGGGATCACTCAGTAGTATAATTTAAAAGTACCTTAAAATAACAATCAGGAGGAAGCAAATAAACTTTGCATTATGTGAGCTGAAAGCTGAAAGTATGCTGGAGTGAGGACAGTTTGGGTACTTTCAGTGCATCCCTTTTATCAGCTAAGTGCCCAGCTTCTTCAATGTGCAAGAGTGGTAGGCTAAATAAGAACAACCTGACTGGTTTCTGATGCAAACATATTTTTAATTTGTGCTTAATTTTAAAACATTTAATCTCATCCATGAAGAAGTAACATAAATTATATTTCAGCCCAAAATGCCATACTAAGTTGTTAAGTGTTTTGAAGTACAGCTGAAAATTAACACAGAAATTTCAAACTACATCTTATCTGAAGTTTTAAGCACTCCTTTCTACTACTTCGTCTGGTAAATGCTTTATGACATGTTCAGATTGTCTAAATTCCAAAGAGATTTACATTTCTTACTGATGTAATCTAGAACTTCAAAGGAACACTGTAAGTACTGGGTTCCTCTTCATGGCTAGTCTTAAAGCCATCTCCACATAGTCCCTGAGAACAGCAAGATTCACAGGAAGATGCATGGTGTAAAGAAAACTCTTGTCAACCCATATTCAAGGCGTATGTCATTCAGTATATGGTTTTGCCAATACTTATAGTATAGTGATTCTTAAATTAATAACAAAGAACATCCAATTCCTACCCATTGACTAGCAGTAGGAAGGAGTAATTAAACTTGAAAATCAAAGACTCATTTGTAATGCAGTGGTTCCCCTTTGGAACCACCATGCACTGCAAATGAAGCAGGTGGCACAGTTGCCTTCCCCTCCCTGCCACACACATTGCAAGAGAGGAGGATGTGTCTCAGGGCCACATCTCTTTCCTTCAGGATAACTGGTGCCATGAGTATCTGCCCTCTTTGTGTCCAGCAATCCATTCTACTTTGTTGCTGGGTCTGTTCGCTCTCTCACAGGATGGCAGCAGGAGTTTGTACCCCTCATGCCACGTCAGGTAAGCCAGGAAATCCTGTTCAGACTCTTCCATACGAAGAAATGGGATCATCTGAAGCCTGAAAGACCTTTTGCAGAACTCTCCGATCTGGCTCATAATGTTCCAGAGAAGCTGCTACACTCCTTTATTCTTGAAACTTCACAAAAATACTCATCTGGTCAGCAGATCAGCAAATTAAATTGTTTCACTGGCAACCAAGAATCAAATAATAAATAAATAAATGCAAGCCTAGCCAGCCTCAGTAGTGGACACAACTGGAACTCAGAAAGCATCAGGGCTTCAAGAATTCTGAACTCAAAAGTTTCAGGATATTTTCCATAATCTTGAAGAGACCATAGGGCATTGATGTTGCTATTGTGGCTACATGGCAGCCACAGGACTTGGCCTCGAAGTTGCAGTCCACTTCTCAGAGAAGAGGTACTGACATCTCAGTCTGAGGTTTTATATTCAATGGAAAGACTGCAGCAATAAGTTCCATGCATGAACTATGGAGGCAGACATCATGAGTATGATTATAAATTCAGTGAATAAATGAGTTTTGAAATGGCAGAATGCTGATTTGCACAATAAGAGATAGGTTAGCATTCTGTGTGGGCAAAAACGTGGCAACAGCACACACAATGAAAGCACTGCAAAATCTTATTTTTAGCTCTGTCCTCTCACAATTCCTACCTATCACATTATGTAATGCTAGCATGTTATTGTAATTTCCTTGTACTCTCAGTAATGAGTAAAAATAAAATCTCAGGATGAGGAGAGAAATATCAAAATTGTGCATTAACCAGGGGAAATTTGCAAAGTGTCCTAATAAACTGGAAAATGAACTTTGGCCTTTCAAGAGCTCACTGATAAAACAGTCTAGATATTTGGTGGATTTATGATAAAGAAATGATTATGTTGAAATAATGTTAGTGTAAGTGTTCAATTGACATTTCTAACTCACTAATATTCTGAAATGTCATATTTAAAATATAGCCTTTTGAAATGCTATGAGACCACAAGGTCTGAAGAGCATGAAGCAATCTTACTCTCCATTCTTTAATTTGGTTGCCACAAGCATCCTTTCTGTTGTACATATAGACTTGAATTGTATGCTGCAGGGTCAGCTCTTGCCAGTAAACTGTATTTCCAAATCATAGTTTTACAGTCTGTAAGGAAACAGTAAACTTGTTTGAGGATGCCTGTGATACAGAAGAGACAAGGTTTTATTAATGCCCATAATTGTCACTTCTTTATAGCAACAAATATTATTTAAAAAAGATGGGTCAATTTCAGTTTCATTGAGGGAACAGTACAGTAATTGCTTATGCTGTAAAAATACTGTAATTCTTTTTTCTTATGCAGTAGAACTTGTCCTTGGATTTTTACTGTGACTTAAGGCAGAATTTGCGGTGCATGTTGCCTGGGCATGCGTGATGCAGCTTGACATGTCCTGCTGGCTGCTCAGAATTTTCCATGGTCCTTTTACTGTGATTTCTCACATAGTCCCTGGGAAAAAGGAGCACTGATTCTTGATTTCTTTTAAGTATTAGCTTAAGTCACTGAGAACCCAGCACAAAATGCTATTTTTCATTTAGCAATGTGATTAATAAAAATTCATCTATGATATATAAAGCAAGCGAGAGCACTTCCAGAATGAAAGAGAGCATATTTTATCTCTGGGGAGATTTTTTTCACTTTTATAACTCACCAGTTCTTTCTCACAGGTTTTAGTTCTGATTAGCAGCTTAAAAAATTGCTGCACTGTTACCAGGCTCTGCCTTTTTTAAAAAATCATTTTTCTACATGCTGGACTTAAGTAGGATGCAGTAGAGACCATATCTTGGAATAATTTCTAATGATAGTCATGTCAGTATTGCTTGCCTCTCATTCTGACAGTGTGATTGTCTAGTTTAGCTAGGCTAGATCTCTGCTAGCATCCTATGGGCTACTGAGTTTTCCCAACCATTCTGATGAAATCTGCTGAAATCCAGCAGCAATTTGACTGGTGAATCACAGACTTTTGGAATTCACCCCTTTTTTTACTGACTCTGGACTGCCAACTTCAATCAACATTGATAAAACAGGTTTTTCTTAAATCTGCTTACTAAAATGAGCAGCTGGGTCTCTGAGCATGCAAGGAACAGAACGGCATCATTTTTCCATGATCTCTTTCCAAGGAATAACTGCTCAGCACTTAGCTTAGCCTACCTCAGTTCAGACTTCAGGCATGCACATTTACTAGTGACTGTTTGATGTCCTATTACACATATAGCTTAGATGAATTTTAGGCATCTCAGTGTTGGCAAGACTGAGCCACCAGCCTGTTCTCAACTATTGCTCTTTTTTTAGTAAACCAGTAAAAACCTCTAGATAAGAGCATGAAGTCTCTAAAGCTCCTCCTGAGCAAGAGATCTGAAATCCTTGTTCCTTTCTCACAGGATTTCTAATGTGTTCTATTTTAGATGGTCACTGAGTAGAAATGGATGGAATAAGGAGAGTCTCCATTTCGTTAGGCAAGTCCCTTCATGAATTCTCTCCTTCTGGTTCTCTGATTCTTCTGGTATTTCCGTCTGCAAGCTAGGCCACCCTCAGCAGCAAACCACAGTAATGATGCTCAGATGGCTGGAGGGTGGGAGCAGCATGGTGAAAGCCTCTCAGGTTGAAAGCAGTTTTGAACCCTCACATCCAGTTTCTGACAACATGCTCTAGTTCTTAGGTTACTGTGTAAAAAGCTGGCATGACTTCACATCTCATGAAACAGCTCAGACATTTGTATCCTAAGCAGATATCAACCTACAGTAGCAGCTGTACTGTACAACCAACAGTAAAGCCCCTTCCGGGTCTTTGAATTTTAAGTAACTACTTCTGGCTGAGTTTAGGTTGTTCCGTGGTTATGGATAACTTGAATACCCCACAGAGACAATATGAGAGGTACAATCTCACCTTCATCTCAGAGTAGCCCTCTGGAGTTGTTAAAAGACACGTTTCTCTCTCCCATTGAGTGAGAGTTATGATCATCACTGGAAAATACTGCATTGCATGATTTTTAAAAGCATACTCAGCCTATACCTGCCTGAGTTCAAACACAGAACAACCAGAGCGCTCCTTGAAATGTAAGATGCTGTTGCCCTGTGTTTGCTGAAGAATGCCTGGGATTTGTTTTCATTTTATTGTGTGCTGTGAAAATCCAATTGAAGGAGGAGTGTGTGAGTCAGCAGTTGTTGAACAGGATTACGTGGGGGTGCACTTTCTGGATGTCATTTCCTGACGATGTGTATCACAGTAGCGTTACATTAGTCTGTAGCCACAGTGCTCAGTGACCCATTCTGAATTCCTGTAAAACTGTGGTTAAGAAATTGTCAGGCACCTATAACCCATTGCTGTCTCTGGAGGTTTTCACTGCTGATCGTACTGTGTATTATGCATGTACACTTCCAGTATCATTAATGTGAAATTAGATTTTCCTGTGGCTTTCAGCTCACTGAATTTTTTATTTTTATTTTTTTTTTTTTTTTTTGTGGAAGTTTGAACACTGACCAGTATTTTTCCTCTTGAGTGATGGATACCAAGGTGGGATCTCCTAAGTGAAAAGTATGGAGTTGCTTTAACTGACAGTTCACACATTTGACTAAATAAATACTCCAAGTCAGTCCTGAAGGTCATATTGGAAGCCATAGCTGCTTGGACCCTGTTAGTACTGAAGCCTTGGCAATGTTGCACATCAATCTTTCTATGCTTTAGCTGTGTCATATACTTTATATTTTTTTGTGGTTCTTGAGATGCAGTAGCTTTTATCTCTTGAGTATTTAAATTAACTATGTTTGTCAGTGGCTTACAAGAACTTTGAATCAGTGGCTCTAAACTAAGTACCTGATTCTTGTGCTGCTTTGTGAAGTACTGAATTATCAACGGAGAGGTGATTCAATAATGTGCTGCATGTTTTCTTTATAGGCATCAAATATAAATATAACACATTAGAGTCCATTTGGCAGTAAAAGTCGATCCTGTCTGCATCATTGGATTGGAATGCTGCACAGAAAATAGTGAATAGCCTTCAGGATTAACCTTCTACAAATAGGATGAGATGCATAGTTTGCATTTTGTAAGCTAACTACAAGGATGCAGGTTGTGAGATAGAGGCTATTTTTGGAAATAACAGAGAAGCAACTGTGTATTGATGGCTTGTGGTATGGCCGGGAGTCATCAAAATATGGCATGACTGTGAAATAGGCAAATTGACTTTACCCAGCAGGTGGGGTTTCCAGCAAAGGTGAAAAGCTTTAAATGCCATTGTATGAGACACTGTCAGGACCTCATGTACCTAGTTCTGATCTGCCAAGAAATACTACTTTACTAGTACCACAGCAGCAGTGTATTACAATACAGAATACAATACAGTGTATTCTGTATGGCAGAAATGGTCAGGGAACTGGCAAACCCGTGTAATAGGTGGACCATGAGAATTAGACTTGTTTCAGCTAGCCAGTTAAGGCCAAAAGAAGACATGATTGCTTTCTGAAATTACATCAGAGGAATAAACTTCAGAGAGGGAACAATTTCAGTTCAGCAAGCATGTAAATAAACTGCTCAAATATAAAGTCTCTACCCAGTGGTGAACTGAAGCTCTGAAACAGTTACAGGTATTAATGTCAGGAAGGGCATTCTAGGTGAATTTATAGAAATTATTATGAGATGTGTGTGGTATTGTGTGAGAGTCACACGACACTGTACTGCCAACAGTCCCTTTTCAGTTTTCTTTGCACGACAGCCCCTAAAAATCCACAAGCCTTCTGTTAAGATTCTTACAGAGAGTAGTTTTCTTCATCGGGAAGCCAAAAGCCAGCAGGGTTTTTCTCATGATTTAGGTTGCAATACAGAAGTAACCTGTACCATTTTAATTGCCTTTTCCATAGATTATTTGACAATGATGCATTTTTGTACTGCTTTTGCCCTTCGTATTTTGTCTTTGAGCAGGCTTACACAAGCCCTTCATTCACTAGGAAATGGTAAATGGCTGCAATAACAAAGATTCTGTCACTACTAAATAAATATATGGCAGGAGGAGTGTGGTTTCCAGGACAAGGTTATTTGGAGGAATTCCTAACTCTCAGTTTAAATAGTCTTTGATTGACCCATTCTATGTGTACAAAAGCATTTTGATCATATATCACAAGCAAACAAGTAAATGCTTTTATTTGATATTAAGTTGTATTAAAAGAGAGGAAAGAGAAATGTTACATGGAAAGAGAAAGAAAAGCTATAGATTTGTTCTGAGTGAAACACTGTCATTTCCCGTTCTGGATGCTGCAAAAGTATTCATTTTACTGAACATAAAACATAAAAACTTCTGTTCATGTAAGCCAGAAAGGAAATTACTGGCATTTGCAACAAGCATCATGACTCTAAAGCATTGCTAAGTAAAAGCTAATCTGCTCAACTGGATTACATTAAATGACATAAAGAAACATTAGAGTCACTTACTGGGTTCTACAACTGAAAGCAACTTTTTAGTCAGGAGTAGTATAAATGCCTCAGCCTAAAATGGTCTCAGAGAGAGCAGTAGGATAGATGTCTTAAAGCATTATAAAAATGTTGGATTTAGGGAGAAATTACCATGGGGAGATCAGACAAAGGCGAATGAATTAACCATGTTCTCACATCTAGAGTTGAAGCTGTTTTCAAGATTAATCTCATCGGGTAGTAGAAGCATAAGGCCAAAATCTCATCTGTATTTAACAGTTGTGCTAATCCTGAACTGTATAGAATCTTTTATCTATGGCCAGATTTCCTGTGGGAAGAGCTGTATAATGTCATGCTGCCAAGATTTCTATGCCACCTAATCCTACCAGAGTCATTCCCAGTGCAGGGAGGAGGGATATTCATGCCTTCACTGATGGAATAGAAGGTCAGCCTTGTATTTATCCACGGAAGTCCTGAGAAACTGGGGACAATGCCAGAAAAACTGTCTGGTTTTCTATATCTGCCTGCATCATCCTACGTTGCTGATTAGAGTGCCCTGCAGAGCATTTTTGCAGAGAAGGATGAAAATGAACACAGACAGTAATATCTATTTCCAAATTGCTGGTCCAGGACCCACTGCATTTAAGTTATCCCAGGGGATGATAATTGTGTCGTGGTTATTTTTGCTATGATGCTGCTCCCCCACATCAGAGTCAGTAGGAGGAAATGTGTCTGTGGCTTAGGTTGCTTAAGTGACAATGTGAGGCTTTCCAGTTCCAACTGAAGCAAAGGCATGTGCTGCTTTCCTCCAAGTCTCCCATGAAAGCATAGCATCTGATAGAGGAGAAAGCAGACAAATGTGACAATCCCTTAAACCACCACAGTGGATCTGCTCAAACTGGTTCCTCCGTGCTCACACGTTGTATCCCCTGGCTGAATATATTAAAAACTTCATGCCCTCCATGAGGGCTTTAATAAGCAGGAAACAGTTTTCAAGCTTTGAATCAAAAAACCTGTTGAAATTGGCTTGTGTATTCATTCAGCAGCCTCAGCAAATATTTTTCTTTCTGTGCTGCACGCAGAAAGCAGAGCATCCTTGAAGAAGGGAGGAAATTAGCAGTCTCCCTCTTCTTATAAATCACTCATTTTAATACATCTATTTGCTTAATTCCCCAGTCCAATTCAGTAGTGAGTTTTCAGTACACAGCTTTGTAGAATATTAAAAGATCTCATTCTTCTAGTGTTAACATCGTGTTGTTATTTCATTACCTGATCTCCTGCTCTAAATACTACTTCTTCATTTCTGTGTAATATCCAGACCCTTTGATCAATTTGCATGTGGACATTATTTTGCAACTTGCCTTAGTTACACACATAGACATTATAACATTTGCAGAGTGTCTACACCTCATGGACACTCTCAGGGCCCACTCACAGACTGCAAGAGTTCATGATTTAATATAAAATACTGAAATAGAATATTGCTTACTTGTAATCAGTGTTTCTTAGTAGAAGTGTTTTTTTTTTTTAAATCTGTAAACTCATGAAAATACTGCCATGTATGTGCAGATTTTAATGTTGCCATTTTAAATCTACAAGCTGTATGTTTGCTCTTAGCTTTTACAAACTGTACATCCCTAGAAATTGGCAGAGAATGAATGAAAACAACTGCTTTAGGATGCAACACTTTATTTAATAAACATAAATTGGGAATTGAATACAGGAAAATAGTGTATCTTATACTTTAGGTGTGGATTTGCATCTGAGGAAATCTTCCTAGTTATTAAGAACATTGCGTTATTTCTCAGAGCTTTTTTTTTTTTTTTCTTAGAGCATTTGTTCTTATACTTAATCATTGTGTAGCTACTGATCATCTTCAGGGCTTCTCAGAAAGAAACCTGTGGTTTGCAAGTGACCCTGGTTTTCTTTGAAAGTAGAAATTACTCAGGCAGGCTCTTGCACAAAGACTGCCTCTTTTTCTGTTACTTGATTCTTTTAAATTCGGGTACAGTATTTTATAATATTGTGTCCAGCAACTTTGAACATGTTGTAGCATGATAACAACTTGTTATGGTATTTCTTAAAAAAATACTTGAATTTCAAAATTATTTAGTGAAACTGACATGACACATTCACCTCGTGTAGATTTAAATAACTTGTAACATCTCTGTTGGGATGTCTACCTTCCTCTTTTCTTTGGGAATCCAAGTGACCTTGATAGCTCTATTCTCAACTTGATTTGATTCACACTTGATGTGAAGACTGGGCAATAGTATTGTGTCATATTCTATAATAAGAAAAATAACTAGTTTGTTTCTTCTTTGCACTTTGGCTCATGTAGCAGGAAGGAACCATGTGGAATCTGACGGTTCAAGTGCCATCAATGACTTTGCTGGAGCTGAAAGTGTGTTGCAATAAATCTTTCCATTCTAATCAGAAGCAGACCTACACTTTGCAAGCAGTAGTGAGCTTTCTTTGAATATCAGAGAAATACTATTTCAGAAATGCTTCTACTGATTCTGACTAGACAGGCTGTGTGATCTCTCAAGTTGTTGCATATTGGTTTACATGTGTTCAGACTCCCTGGTTTTTCTTTTTTTCCTTCTTTGCTGACCTCAGTACCATTTTGCATCAATGACAGATTGAAAAGAAAGCACTAGTCAGTTTTTCCATGGCTTTCAGTTATGAGTTACTTCCCTCAGATTCCCTCTAACTTCATTCTTTTTTTACACTTAATGATTTTAGACAGTTTTTCTTTCTTTAATTTCTTTGAATCTGTGACAAGAATTAACTCCTTTTTCCATACTTTCCAATTGTTTTATAAATTGGCCTTGGCAACCTGAAAACTTAAATAGTGTGATATTGGCTTATAAAATGCACCTCTTGCTCTACCAAGATATTTTTATCTTGTATTAATGAACTTAGTATTTTTCTGTGTCCTTTTTAAAAATAAATTAAGCAAAGAACATAAAGCTGATTAAGAAGCTTTGAAATGATCTTTGGATTGTTCCAAGTATCATAAATTTAAATTCGTTGGAAATAATGTTTTCTGGCTTGATACCAAATTATATTGCCAAAGTGTCAGCAAATTTCATCTGAAAAGCACTGTTAATGGAAAACACAGCTTTTCAGACACTGAAAATTTTATTTTATGATATAATGGTACATTTTATCCTGCAATAATAGATAAGATTTCTGAGTTTTTATGTTTCACTACTAGGCACAGGTTTTCAAGGTCATATTGTGTGATTTGGGTTAACTGTAGTTCACAGTTGTACTTTTTAAAAATCTAGTTACACTCTATTAAGTCTTCAGTAATTCAGCTGACTCCACACTCAGGTAAATTGTACAGATGAATAGAAATGCATTTATTAAGAAGTCTTAAAATAATTTATGTTCCACTGCTAGTTGTTTTTTTTTTTTTTAAATTGGCTTTCTAAGATGGTAGGACCACATGTGCTACAGCTTGGTGCTGAGAAATAAAATCTGACTGAAACTAAGACATCAGAATCAACTGTTAATTCTTACCTATTTTTATACCATGTGAGGTGACCATTTTGCATAGCATGTATGATACCTAATCTTTAATTATAATTGCTGTGTCCTTGTGCTTGTTACAAATTTCTAATTACTAAATTGTAGTGACATCAAAGAAAAAATGCTCAGATAAATCTTTAAATTAGTTAAGTAAAAAAAAATCAGCAGCAAAAATCTTTCATCTTGACCTAATTTACTTGAAATTCCATGCCTGATGTGAAGATTAATAATAGGTGGCCTTTTAAGGAGTGCTCAGCTTGAGTCTAATGTTCTAGTTGTTCTTTTATTATCCCAAACCTCTGTAACTAAAGGATTTTTTCACCCTGCCCTTTGTTCACAATATGAGACTGTAATTGAGTTCATATTTCTCACTCAACCTTTCAGCTGTAATTAATATTTTATTATATCAGATTTTATCACTAAATAGCCTAGCAGCAGGGTATTGAGCCACACACATGCTCCCACACACACATACGCACTCGAAAGCAATAGTGACTTATTGATGCCAAGCAAGTTCCCTGTAATGAGTTATGGTTGAGAGAATACAAAATACATTCATGGTGCCCAGCTAATATTCCAAGGCAATTTAGAACTGATCTTATCTTGATCAAATCAAGACAAAGACAAATTAGAGCTACAAGAATGCAATATTTGACGCTGTGTTACTATAACAAACACGTGGCGTCTAACAAAAATTGTGCAAGACCAGCTATTATCTGGCTTTATTATTATATCCTTGAGCAGGAACAGTTTAGGTCATATGATTTTTGTTAAAAACTATTCTCTGAGCATTGCTACCATGACAGATGTAAAAATCTGATCATTTAAGTTGTTATGCTCTTTGTTCTTTAAACCGGAAGAAACCAAACTGCTTTCTTTTCACTGAACTGCATACTGAGGGGTTGGTTTGTTGGTTTGTTTTTTGGGTTTTTTTTGTTACTCTAATCTGTTCTGATGGCAGGAAGGTGTTTTTAATACAGATTCTGAAAGATGGAGGCTGTCTTATCATAAATAACTCTAAACAAGATTGGAGATAAATGTTTCCTAGAAGTAGATAACTCTGATGATCAATGGTTTTCATTATAAAAGACTTCCACATAATTTGGAACTAACTGACTTGGCTATTCCAAGCAAATTTTACAGAAATCTTCTCCTTCCTCTGCCTTTCCCTCTCTAATTCTTCCTCTTTTCTTCTGCGTCCCTCTCTCTTCCCACATGCCATTCACCCTTTTCCTCTTTCACTCCTTTCTTCCCTGGTTTGAACAGATGATTGCTGGAAAAAATTCTCTGATTAAGACAGAGGTCATCAGCAGGATGATGTAGAAGATATGTACTTGAAGTATTTTGCTAATTCTTTTATGTGGATGGAAATATCCTTTTGAAACTTATCTCTGCAGCAGATTTTTTAGTTCTGTTGTTTTCTTGATATCCTATGGGAGAGTTCTACTATAGAGATGAACGTAAGCTTCTTCAGGTGGCCAGAAGCAGACTAACAGTGTGTTTCTGTAACTGAAAACCATAGACATTTTAATAGGAAGGAGGAAGGATGGCCTAAAAGATGCAGCACTGGATCTACATGCAGATGAGACCACTTTTTTTGTTTACCTTTATGCAAATGAATATAGCATATTCTCTCCAGTCTGCTCTCTGAAATCAAAATAAATGAAAAGAGCATTTTCTTCTCAAAAGGCAAAAGTTATCTATGTATGGCTGTGAACCACTTGGCAATGATGAGCAGTGTCATAAGCAGCTACATGTACAGCTGTCTGGAGAGAATTATTCTTTTTTTTACTCACCTGTCATTCTTTAGACCTAAGCAATAACAAAGAACCATGTGGCCAATCACCCCCCTCTGCCCCAGCTTAGGGATGGCAAGGAGGAAATCCAATGGAAACCTCATGGGTCAAGACAAGGACTAGGAGGGTTCCATTCACCAATTATGGTCCCAGGAAAAGACTCATCTTGGGGAAAAAATAAATTTAATGTAGCATTAATCAAATCAAAACAAGGCAAAGAGAAAACAAAAACCAGAGCTTACCCCACCCATTCCTTCTTTCTGGGCCTAAATTACTTTGTTCCCATTATCTCTACCTCCCCCCCTCCAGCAGCATATGGGGACAGGGAGTGTGGTTTATTGTCCATTTGCCACATGCTTATTTCTGCTGCTCCTTCCTCCTCAGGGAGAAGGATTCCTTACAGTATTCCCTTACTCCAATGTGGTCTCTCTCCCACAGGAAGGAGTCCTTCACACACCCATCCAACACGAGTCCCTCCCATGAGGTGCAGTTCCTCAGGAGCAAACTGCTCCAGCACGGGCTGGACATACAGAGTGCTTTGGGAACAATCACCTCCCCTCCTGCAGGGTCCTCCACAGCTGCAGTTCCACTTCTGCTCCACCATCATCCTTCACAGATACAGGGGGACAGCCTGCTTTTCAGCACAGGATGTAGGGGTGATCTGTTCAGGCACCTTCTCCCCCTCCTTCCTCACTGACTTTGGTATCTCTGCCCTGGCACTCTTCTGATATTGCTCTCTCCTCTTTCTCTTCTCTTCCCTGAGCTCTTATAGCCACTCACTTCTTCTTCTTGAACATGTTAATTGCAGAGACACATCTGTTGTCATTGATGGGCTAAACATTAGCATGGGGCTGGAGATTTCAGGGTGGACGGAGTTTTCAGCAGCTTCTTGCAGGGGCCACCCCTGGGGCCCCTCTTCCACTACCAAACCCAGCACCACATCAACCCAGATAATCACTTCACCCATGATGCCCACCAAATCTCAGAACAGTGGCTTTGTGGAATGTTTTGTGGTATTCTTATCCTCACAATCAATCCCTGGTTTTCATCTATTGTAATCCATGTTGTGTGCAGACTACAAAGGAAGTAAGATGCATCTCTATTTAATACTTCTCTGTAGTGAAGTCAGTCTCAAAGCCTTGGAGAACCTGAAGTCTTAGGTTAGTTCAGTTTAGACCAGCATCATTTAAGTTAGTGACTCTGCTGCTAGAAATTTCAATTAAGAGCATAAAGCCTTGTGGAGTGAGATCAATTATATCTGGTGTCTAGAGGGACTGAACCCTTATGTTCAGTAGGAATAAAACCTGTTCACTGGTAAAATGAAGGAAGGAAGTGTTTCTTGCCTTGTGTGCTCTATACAACATATCTAAAATAAGTACTAAACTTTCTGTAATATAACTAATATAAAGTTTCCACCTGATTTTATCATGCTTTCCTAAGAAAATAAGGCTTTTCATACTGTTTACCTGTCTGTATGTTCGTTCCCTCCCCCATTAGTATTGGACATCCTAGAAGTTTTCAAGCAAATATAAAATAGTCTAAATACTGCATAAATACTAAATTTCTCCCACATTTTGGAATCTTGTACAGAGGAAAGACACAGATTAGTATCCAAGCTGAAGCATGGGGGCTGTGTTATGGTATGAAATAGTTCATTTCATTTGGTCCATCAGCAGAGAGCTATATTTCACATACCAGCGAGCCCATATGTAGTCCAGAAGCAGCCACAACATGTGTTGCCTCTTTTCCAGCCAATATTTGGGAAATTCTAAAAGGAGCTCAGCATATTGAGATAGGAGCTGAGTATCATAGATGATGTGTGGAATATAGATGGGATTATGGCATGTTCTTGGGTACACATTCTGAACTTCTCACTGCAAAACTTGTATCATTTTAATCTATTTATAAGGCTTTGAAGCATCTTGTTTCAAATGGCATTTAAAGAACCCAGTACCAGATCAGTGTAAATGAGATATTGTTGTCCCACATACATGGAAGAGATATCAGCAGAGAAAAATATGATTGAGACATACCTATTAGGAAGGCTATCAGCTTATGTATCCCAGTTATTTATGGAAGCTGAGTATCAGTTGGTAGAGCAGTTAAAAAAATACTCAGTAGATCACTGAGGTTGTAAAGAGATCTTGTAACAGTCATTCTTGGATAAACAATTCCCTTCTCTAATCTTATAAAAGTATATAAAAATATTTCTTAACTATATTATTAACTATATTATGAAATAGATTAATTTTATCTTTCCTAGTACATTTCAGCATTTTTTCAGTATGTTATCTGTTCTTCTTTCCTCTCTACATTCCTAGGCTGTATAGTCCTTTGTATTCTTAAATGTTTCAATCTATTTCTGCTTTTGTTTGCTCAGTTTTTCTTTCTCTTTTCACATGCATAGTTACTTATCTACAAACTAAAACTATCTGAATGTGTCCTTACAATCTCTCAATTGTAAACATTTTTTTTCCTACAAAAAAATAATAAATAGACTGCCATATCTCTTGTGCCCTCCATAGTTTGTCACTTACAGTGTGTATTTAGTAGCTAGATCTTGTTGATACAGTATGGAGCACATTAGGGAAGATCTGTAATGAGAGATGACTTTTGCTTGCTCAATACACAGTTAATAGCTGAGATAGTTTAATATGGAGCCAAATGCTCCCTGGCTTTGTACTACGTACACCTGTAGAAAAAAAAATTGAAGTAAGTGTGAAAAAATACAATTTTAAGTTAGTTTAGTTTTATTCCTACTTTTCACTCACTTAATTCTGTGCAGGACTAAAGAATATGTACAGATTCTCTATATTTATGTAATCTTTATAACAGTTTTGGAGACAGAGTTGTGTCCTTGTCATTCTATTTGTCATAATTCTGACAGCCTCTTCTTCTTATATACCAGTATGTTAGCATCATTCCCATCCTAGTTGGGCACCAGTATTTAAATAATAGAAACAAATACCTGTGGGGTATTTGTATACCTAGGGAGGGGAGAAAAAAATCATCAAGGATCTGGAGGGCTGGGAGAGTTAAAAGAACATTTCTGATTCCCTTGCCAGTCAGGGAGTTTCAGCTGACAGCAGAGCAGTCTCTTGTGCCACAGACATTGTTGCCATTTTACCTCAACGCCACTTAGATATCTGTGTTGATCAAATGGTTCTTAACAATTTTGATGCACCGTTTTAAGTAATAAACTAATACTTGCATGTACTAAGGGTAAGTTAGCATATGTATTGACTTTATTGATTTTTGCTAAGGTTGGACTGGACAAAGTTAAAGCTGCAGTCCATCAGCATAATATGTGTTGGACCACCTGCTATCACTTACATGTTTTCAGTCTTTCTTACCAAAACAAATTTTATTCTAAAACAAAAGTATTAGCAGCTGAAATGCTGAAAAGATTTTTTTCCCCCTCTGCTTCTCTCTGATTTATTTACCAGCAAAACAAATTTACACTTATGACAACTGTTTTTAATGGCAGAAACATTTCACAAACTATGAATGGTACACAATTATCTGCAATTACAATGCTGAAGATCCACTGGATGTTCTCTGCCCCTGACACATTATGCTTAGGTTTTCTAAACCAGCGAATCTGTATACTAGAAAATAAGGCAAAAACTTAAATACACTGCCACCAGGACTAGGTGGCAACCATCTGATCAATGGAAGGTGGAAGGATCATGCGTCATTTTCTCCTTTTCCATTTTTGCAGATTTTCTTCTAAGAATTTTTGGAGCCATAACTCTGCTGTTTCCCTTAAATCCTAGAAAGTCCAAACTCACAAAAAAAAGGATTTTTCAGTTCTGCATTTGGAAAAAACAAACCAGACATTCCAATCCATGATGAACTGACAGTGTCCATTGCTTTACCATTTTCAGAGCCCATCTGACTACTGCAATTAAGATATTATGTGGCAACTGTTTTCCTTCTTGAACAAATTGAATGCGTTGACATACCCTCCCCTATGGCTGTCCTTGGATGAAAGAACAAGATCTTTAACTTCCAGTGAGATAATGCTCCCCCCATGAGAGCTGTCAGTATTTCCTGTATAAATCAGTAGGAATACTAAAGAGAGGTTTGCTTGGATACATTTTTCCCAGAAAATCCCCTTTGTATACACTGACTTTTAAGTCTTCGAGACTGTCCATATGAAAAAGTCGGGCAGTCACAAAACAGCTTAGGAGTTCTACATTAAAATCCAGATACTGTTTCCCAGTGGTCTGGGGTCTGTAAAGATAAAGCAGATTACGACACCTGAGAGTTTACATTTGGTGCTATCTCTAGGGTCTAAACCTAAGCTGTTTTATCTCTTCCTTTACAGCTGCTTGGATGTTTCTGCTTTGATTGATCTGAGAAATAGGGCTCCTTACATGAAAATGGAGGTGCTGTATAATACTACTTCTTCTGGTGTTCACTCCAGGTCTGATTCCAAAAGATTTGTGGCTTTCTCCAGTTTGACTTTTTCAGGTGCCAGTAACAGTGTTTCCTGAGAATGAAGACAGACCCTGTTCTGGAGAATGTAGCCAGACTTACCTCTTGACTTACATAGCCCATACATAAAGTCAAGTGTGGAAGTAGAATCATTCCATTCAAGTTTCAACAAGCAGCTAGCACAAATTATTTTATTTTATTAGCTCCTTTCATACACTTAGTGAACACCAACTATCCTACCCAACAAAGGTTGTGAGATTTTTGTTTAAAAAAAAAATCCTGACTTCAAGTAAAGATGCAAATAAAAAGTTAAAGAGATTTAAGACTCCCCACACTCACAAAAAGAAAAGACAATACATCTTTAACAGTGGTATGTCAAGCACTTAAATGTGAACAGTTCCAAAAATGTTGGGTTTTTCTGCGTTGCCAGTGTGATTTTCAAAATTGCCTAATCCACCTTCTTTTTTCCCCTTTATAAATTAGATCTTAGTACATTACTTTAACAATACTTACCTCATTTTTTATATTTGTATAGCAGTCTTGATTTGGAGGTTTTGTTTGGTTTACTTGTTTTTCTTTAAGTTCTGTACTTTCATATCTGAACCTTTTGTTCATTCAAGGTTTTTTAGTCTGGTCTTACTTTTACTCCACAAACTCTTAAGTTTATATAGTCTTTGATATGGTCCCATCCTACCTGAATGCAAATTCTGTCTCAGAAAAAAAATTTAAAAATTACAAACTCACACAGGTTGCTTAATTTCTAATGCTTGGACAAGAAAAAGTCCCTCTCCCAAATCAACTATCCATTTTATGTTCTTTCAGTTTAGGATTGCAGTTATTATCTTTATTCAGTGCCACCTATATTAATTTTACAGACTCTTGTTCAGTAGGAGGAGAGTTAGGGACAATTTACTGTAACCTATTTCCCTGCTAACTGTAAATTCTCAATTCCTGTTTTTTAAAGAGTATTTTGCCCTCTTCCATTTTAAGATATCATTTAGTTTCTAGTACTGTAAAATTTTAAGTTATAGGATAGCTTACAAGAATCTAGTGCAATATAAGGGCAGGAAGAAACAAATCAAAATCTCCAGTGTTAATCAATATAGCTATGTTATGAGCATGTCAGAAACAACTGATGACAGAGGTGAAGAAGATGTTACGTTGCAAGTTGCATAAAAAAATTGTTCAAAGATTGTATTTTTTAAATGAAGCAGTGCTAAATAATAAATCTTTTACCCAGCGTATTGTGAGCAAACGTGTATGGAGCTTTGGATGCAAAACATGAATGAAAAAACTGCAAAGTGCATATGAGTTAAAGGACAGTACAATAGAAGGAATTTCAGTTGCCTACACAAGTATTGCTGAAATTGTGCAGACTCTATAGACTGTTCTGATTTGAGCAATTGAGTTCTTCATGGTTATAAAATTGAGATTACAAGGTGGGTTTTAAGTTTCTTAGCTTTTCCAGCTATTAAAACTTTGCTATAGTGCAGTGAAGTGATTCTAGCAAATAGATAAAGTAGGACTATGGAAATAAGTGATTGAAATAGTGGCCAATAAATAGATTAAAGGTTTTCTATTGTTTAAATCCATTAGCAATAAAAGAAACCAAGCATGCAAGAAACAAGTCTATAAAAAGTACCAGTTATATATATTTATAATAAAACATGAGACTAAGAAGAGAGTTACTACAATGAGCATAATACTTCAAATTAGGCTTCACAGTGCCACTGTTAACAGTCTATAAAAATAGTCCAACATTTTACCCAGCTGATAAGAGCACCATAGGTGAAGTTTAACAGCAGTGCAGGCTTTGTACATTTTTAGGAAAAAAACAAACACCCTAATTTTTAAAGGATAATATAAAAGAATGTCTTGATGAGTTTTTCATTTTGAACAGTTGAAGCAGGTCAGAGGGAACGAGCAACTTTCCTGTTCTCATTTTACAGCTGGAGAACTGAGGCACAAGATATTTAATTAACCTCCTTCAGATCACACACAACAGCAAATAAACTCACATAATCTTGGTCTAGATTGAGGTCCTTAGGGCCATCTTTCTTTTGTAAAATAAGTTTTTTAAAATTCCTTGTGGCTTCAACAAATTGTTTGCAGTTAGGAGAAGTGTGAAGACTGAGACAGGGGAAACAGGGCTGACAACCCAATAACAAAGTGATCAGTTTCCCTTTGATTTCAATTTTGATTTACTTTTGATGAAGGTGCAATTATAAATTCATAATTTTCAATTTATAAATATGTAGATTATAAGTGTTAAGGACTTCTGTATTAAGAATCTTGAAGTCCATACTTGTATCCAATAATCCCTTCTTGGAAAATGATTTGGTCTCTTTGAATGAGACTCTGATTAGTTAAAAATCTCTTTACTGAATTCCAGTAATGTGGAAAAATGTCCCGATTCAGCAAGTTATTTTAATGCCCATTTCATGTACTTAAGAATAGATGTACACTTGAGTCTTCCTTTGAATTAATTGTTTTCTTCATTTTTCTGAATATTCTTAGCATCTTTGATTACTGTGTTAATGGTTTTTTTTCTTTATTGTCTCTTTTTCAACTCTGAAAAAATGTTATACTTAGCAGAAACTGACAGACCATTTTAATTTAAGCAACCCAATTTCAGTAAATATCTGAGAAGCCTGGTATGTCTAATTTCTAACCAAAATTACAGTCATTATGTGCAGATTGGAATCTCTGCATAATCATTTAAATTTGGAACTGTTTTGGAATTGTTAAAATAAAAAGTATCTTAAAACTTGCATCAAATTCTTCTTTTCCCAAACACCTCTTTGAATTCCCAAATTTGAAATATTTGAATCCTAAATTAAAAATAGTTCCCATGTGTTTCTTTCTTGATGCAGTAAGTTTTGGTCCATATAAAAGCAGATTTTGTGTTAAATTTCCAAGGCACTGGAATTCTGTAGTAGAGCTGCATAACATGAATTGAAGTTAAATTATATTTCCTTCCTTCAGAATGATCAGTTCTACCAACGGCCCAGTATGTTTTTGGTAGCTTTCACCATAGTATAGATTATATTTTTTGGATCACAGGTAGGAAGCTTTTTCTCTCTGAAATGGAGAGGTGTGGAAAAGGAATAATGCAACTTCAAACAAGCAGGAAATCTGACTGATACCTGAGGGGAATAATAGTCCTGGTCAGAGCTCTTCCAATTCACTAAGCCTGAACCCTTTTCAGCCCAGGCAATTCAGCTGTTATGTACTAAGGAAAGCAGTTTTAACAGTAAGAATTAGAGGAATCTTTCAGGTTATAATTATAATTGAGGTAATTTTGTAAAATTCATTAACAAAATGATCTCATTTGTATGAATGTAAAACGTATCACTCATAAAGTTCTGTCAGGTTTCTGTTGACCTGGGTGCTTATAATGTGTTCATTTACATGAGAGAAACAGCAATGTGTGGAAATTGGGCAACAGGCAGGGTCTAGTTTTTCATTAATGCTTGGACTTTGATAAAGGGGAACAGAAAAGAGCTGCTTGACCTTTCAGTGCTTAAATTATTAAAGAGCAAATAGATTTGAGGTCTGGATGCTTGCAAATCTAATTTGTCTCATGGAGTAAGGATGAGAAGATATTTTGAGTTTGAAATTGCTCCAGTCAACTTAGCTCTTTCTTTAATGTATCTAAAGATGAATAGATGGCAGGCTTTTAAAATGTAATGTGCAAGGAATTGTGTGTGTAGTACAACTAACATGAATTTGCCAGAGAAAAAGAAGCAATTTAACCACAGATTTGTTTCTAAAGTATCTACAATCTTTCATTGTAATCACTGAGTGAAAAATTAAAAATCTTCATTTCAACCTGTACTGAAACAGGTCATATTGCCTTATCTGGTCTGAGGTTCCTTTTATATTCTGTCCTGATACAACAAAAAAGGTAACCATACTCTCCTAAAGGCAACAGCCAAATAACTTAGTTTACTATCCATCATGCTTTAGTGAAAATGAGGGATTCTTATCTTTGCTGCAGTATTAGGTAAGTCTATGCATCTTCAATACCTTGCAAGAGTGGATGTTTTTTTTTTATTACCTTTATTTTTTTTTATTACCTTTATTACCTTACCTACATTACCTTCTGCTTTTTTTCCAATAATCCATTTAAATTTGCCAATGGTGTTTATTGCAGATTCACTGCAAATTAATATTAGAGACAATGTGGTCTCTTCAAAGCAGCCTGGAATCCAAGTTCTAAACAACTGTGTTTTGTTCTAGAAAATAAACTAAGATCATGTCAAACATTGATTTGAAAGAGAAAAAATAAGACAGTGATTAATTTTTAAGCATACATATTTCATGGCTACTTTTTACAGAACATTCCTCATAGGTTGAAAGAAATTTTGCCTTATGTTGACCTTCATTTAGTACTTAGCATGAGATTAATCAACTAATGAAAATCTTTCTGCTAGACGTGTAGACGTTGTTGTACCAAGCAGGAAAATGTGCAGACAGTGGCCTTCCTGTGGATCCTCAAACATTTGTTTGTCTTCCAAATTTTGCTTATACATGTTAATGTATCAGGTTGAGCATGAGGTTAAAACATCTAAATTTAGGTGTTGCAGATGTCTACATTTGAATTGTGTATTTAGATACTGTAGTCAGTGAAGCCTAGAAAGCAATTAAGTTGATCCAAAAGTAGATACCTCTTTGCTGCTTATATCCTAAAATCCGACACCTGTATTGAGTAGCTCTCCAATGGCAGTAATGGCAATTTACATATGTATACACATCTTCATGAAGACACTTAAATATAAGTGTCCTATCATTATACTAAATCTCTACCATCATGGAAGTCTAAATTAGGCAGTATTTAGGTATTAAGCATCCTCGGTGTTAACTTTGTGAGCATTTTTTGTGATTATAGGAAGTGCTACTATTATCTCCTACTGAGGATGCTAAATCTTAAAAGCAGTGTATTGCACTTGGTCAGTAGGTCTGGTAAAATAAAATAAAATAAAATGAAATAAATTAAAAAGAAAAAGTAGGATAGCCCAGAGAACTAGCATTCTTCTGCCTATTGATTGTTCAGCTATGAAGTCTCTGCAGACCTAGCATCATACTGCCATAGAATCATGAAGTCATAAAGACCTTTAAAGCTTATCTAGTACACCACCCCTGCCAGTGGGCAGGGACATCTTTCAGTAGATCATGTAGCTCAAAGCCCCACAAGGCTTTGGACAATTCCACTAATGGGGCATCATTCAAGCACACAACATTATCTAAATTTCCAGAGGTAGCCTGAGTGTAGAAGCAGCATCTGATTCTGGTTGTGCACTGAGTCAGTAAGGCTCCAGAAGATGAAACAACTGGAAAGTTCTGTGCCAGTGCCCAAACAACCTAAGTCTAGCAGCACCACAGCAGGTGCAGGAGCTCACTGCCTATAAGCTGTATTGATGACTGTACAAAGTCATCTCTTTTATTTCTAAACCAGATTTGGCTTCAAAAAGAGTAATAACCATACCTGTGCAGTGATATTTTTAAGCCAATAAGCCCTATTGGGTCCAGAGAGACCTGCAGATGCCCAGCCCAAGTGTGTCTTTTGGTAAAATAATTATCTATTTACAGATGACAGAGGGGGAACATGTCAGAAAACTGTGTGGGTATTTCATCTTTAAGGAACATATCCTACCCAGCTTGCTGCTTTTTATGAATTACCCACTTGAAAGATCATGAACTGTGACTACATGCAGATGATAAGCAAAAATGTGACACCTTGCTGCCTTAATATCAGTCACTCAAACTGACTTACTCACTGGAAGTCAAGAATCCTGGTGACAAAACTTGATTACAGTCACTGGCCCCCAGTGAAGCAGTAAAGTTGCAAGCCAGTCCTCTTTAGAGACTTGGCCTTCCCACTACACAAATTTGAAAACACTGACTCAGGCTTTTACAGCAACTGCCAGGGTATAATGATTACACTGTTTGCATATACAGCAGAAATCACAATGTCTTTGCTCCTGTTTGAATGTCCAGAGCACCTTTAGAGTGCAGAGGGAGGGACTGTTCCCTACAGGTCCCCATACAGCAAAGAATGCAAGTACAGGCACAATTGCTTTGCAGAGTGCAGAAACACCCTAAAAACATGATTATCTCTAAGATGTTTAAAGAACTTTGCTGAACGAGAATAACTTCCCTCAAAAAGGGCTTTGTTCTTGCTCAGTAACAGTCAATATACCACTGAAATTTTAAAAGACTGTAATTTACTCTGTATGTGGGTTTATAAATAGTTATAATGTCAACAGGTAAGCAAACACTATTCCCAATCTCTTTGTAATTTATTGCTTCATTTTTATCTCACTAGTCATGTCATTTAGGACAGGACAGAGGATGGATTTTATTTATAGCTTTATACTTACTTCTGTGAACACCATAATACTTAATTCTACATTTTAGCTCTAATCAAGCAAGCTTTTCCTGTACAGGAGTTTGAACAGAAAAGTGTTTTGCACGTTTGCTAAATGAAAAGCTGTGGCGTGTAAGGCTAATTTTGCTTTTTCAAAACGAAAGTAATTTATTTGAAAGCATTAATCTAATCCAGAAATTCTTGCACTCAGATATCAAAATGGCACTTTCTTCCTGTGTTCTTTGCTTTTTACACTTTGTTTTGGGTTTTATTTTGTTTTTTTTTTCCAGAAATACTTGTATGCTATTACCGTTTTAGAATGAGTTTACTGCCTGAGACTTAAAATAACCCGTATATTTCTTTTTGTTTTTTTCTTTTTCACACATTTAGTGTCTACCAAATAGTTGTTGAAGAAGAACGTCCACGGAGAACCAAAAAGACAACTGAAATCCTGAAATGCTACCCAGTGCCCATTCATTTCCAGAATGCCTCCCTTCTGAATTCCCGATACTACTTTGCTGCAGAGTTTCCAGCCAATGGTTTGCAAGCTGCTCAGCCATTTACCATTGGTGATAACAAAACCTACAGTGGTTTTTGGAACACTCCTCTTCTTCCTCATAAGAGCTATAGTATCTATTTTCAAGCTGCTAGCAGAGCTAATGGGGTAAGTCTTATAACACGTGTGATTTTACACAGTATTTTTGTGTAAATAGATGCCACCAACTAGCAAGATGCCCAGTTTAGTTGCTAATGGTAATGTGCAATAAACGTAAAATTTAACACACTGAATCTTAAAAAAATAATAGTTTTCTTAACACAATATTGCTTAATGATTAAAGGTTACATAAAAGAGGAGTGAAAACAGCACATTTTGTTAATAGTGAGTAGACAAAGTATCAGGTTACCATTCTGCCTTATTATCCAAAAGCTTTTTTGGTTGTTTCTTTTTGTTGGTTTATTGGCTTGTATGTTTGGTTTTGTGCTCTGAAGAAGAGAGTGTTGTGATGTCTTTGCATTAAGTTTAAGCCAGTCTTGGCTGTTGATTTTAACACTTCCTGTCCAGTTCCATTACCTTAGTTTTAATGTCTTGAACTCCCATTTTCTCATTTGGTTGCCCTGACTGAATCAGAAACCACTTTTTTGCCCTTTCTGCAAACAGTAGAAGAAAAATAAGAAGATGGAACTGAAATGAAATGTGTGTTAAAAGGTCTTTGCAGATCATGTTTCATCAGGGTAATTCTTCCTGGAATTGTTTTTCATTTCCTGGACAGACCTAGCCAGGGCCCTTCAATTCTTGATAAGCTTTGGCTGTTTGTGCTGACAGCCTGGAAATGTTTTCTGCCAGAAACCATAATGGCCCCTTTTTCACAGTGCCCTGACAGTGCAGAAATGTGCAACACTTGTGATGATTTTTTCTTTCTAAAATTGTCTAATATGATGCCTTGAAATATAGTATCTGTAAGAAAAAGAAAAATATCCTGAGGTCATTATGTTGCTGAAGTAAAAATCTGAACACTTGCCTGTGCTCATGTGAATATCTTTCATTTATTTTCTACTTTTAGAGAGATATTAAGTGAAATGTTTATGTAGCATACCCAAGGAGTGTTTGTCCATATTATGAAAGCTCGTCTGAGTTGCTTAATAATCAGTTAAATGTGTAATGAAGCACATTAAAAGTGAACAATCCTCTGACATTTTTATCAGTACTTTTAAGAGTAGAATCATGGATGACATTCCTTGTTTAGAAACACAAAATTTGACCTTTTTCCTCTTTATTTGACACAGGAAACCAAAATCGACTGCGTCAGGGTAGCCACAAAAGGTATGTTCATATCATGTCATGTATTCTGTTTTTCAGCCTGGTGACCTTTCCCTCATGTGGTCTTTGCAAACTTCCCAAAGTGTTTACAATGGCAAAAAGCATCACTAAACCTATTACAGAATTTTAAATTATTAATTTTTGTCAGTAGCTGAGATTTAGGAAGTTTGTTTGTTTGTTTGTTTTTAAAATAAATGTATTAATTATTTTTAGTTGTCTACTTGAACACGGTGCTTTTAAAATATATTTTGTGGGTTTTTATATGATCTCACAATAATGAGTTTTTACTTTTCCATGTATTAGAACTGTAAAATTACCAACTGCAGAGTGCATACTAGCTGCTCATATATCTGTAGTGAAAAATTGCTCCCCACTCATAAGCAATTATCTTATCTTAATTGTTTTATAAAAGAAAAGTGGAGGAATCATGTTCTTCATTTCCATGTACAGATCAGCTGTTTGTTGGACTGTCAACACATGGTATTACCATTTGATACATGATACTACTATATAGGACAAATTTTTATAATTGAGACAGTGCTAGCTGTAGGTTAGCAGTGCTAGCAAGAAAAGATAAACACATTGCTGATATATTTACCTTTGGGACCTTGGATCTGTCTGTGATTATCTTTTTAATCTCACCTTTTTAGTACCTCTTGCTGGTGGTAACTTCAAAGCCTGGAAAGGAACTAATGGGATAGTATGATTGTTTGGAGACTGTAGTAGAGGAAAATAAAATAAAGTACTGCTGAGAGTAGGAACAAATAATACCACCTTATGGTTTGGGTACCCAGTAAGAGTATGAAACAAAACCTGCATCATCCTTGTACCACTGTTCCTTGCAGGAGATCATGCACATCTCAGAGTGGTTATCCCTAATGTAACCAAGTCCACTGTGATTCCCTTTAGATGTGGGCTTCACAGTTTCACTACCAGCACTAAATCATAGCAGGATGGATGAGAATCACATTACTTGAAAGTAAAGTCAAAGTTAGCATGCACTTGTCTCTCTTGAAAGGCTGGATCTGCCCTAATGTGACAAATACAGTTTTTTCTGACTCTTTGAACTGGTTCCCAGTTTGTTTGGTTTTTGTTTTTTTCCAAACCAAAGGAAGTAGTTTTAATTCTAATTTGCAGACTGCTCACTAATCCATAGAAGTCTTTCAAATGTCTGAACTAAAACTCAATAAAATATAGATAAGAGAATAATTTCAGAATCAAGTGGAATCCTGTATTGCTGTTTTCTGGTAGCTTCAGTGATAATGGGACAGGACTGCATTGCCTCAGAAATCATAAGAGGTGATTAGAGATATGGATTTCAGATTATTTGAAGATTTATAGTCTTAATTCATTAATGGATGTTCAACTGTTTCAATTACTTGACTGACTGAAAAATCTCTCATTTGAGAAGTGAGGGTAACTTTATGGATTGGAATGGCTCCCATAGCAACAAGCTACTTTGAGCTAACCTATTTGGCAATGGAGATGTGAGAAACACAGCTTTTATTTTAAACAAATCTCCATAAATTTCATTTTTGAAAGCATGTTTCATAATTCTTCATAAAACCTGTAGGAAACCTGTAAGACAGTGTGAGGGGTTGTTGTGAGAACTTTGAAACCAGGGATGTCCTCAATGGCATTTATATTTCTTGGTGCAAAACCTTCTGGGGGGGCTTCTATAAGGCCCTGGTTCCCATCCTTAGAAAATTAATGTCGGTATTATATTTTTAAACTTTATTGATTTTATAATTTAAGATGGAGACTATGACATATTTCAATCTGATATTAATTATACCTGTCTCTGCAGATTTTTTTCCCTTAAGGTCTAACAGAGATACTTGAGATTAAAAGAGAGTTTTATGCCCTCTTTGGACTTCCCTCAAATGGACTAGAAAGAATAGCCCAAATTCTTAGTGTCTGTAGGTCACAAATCACCACATCTACAGTGGGGCAAAGCTGAGAACTGTCTTCTCCCATTCACCTCCTCTTTTATTCACACCCCTCCCCAAACTGCTTATTGCAACATTCCCATTGCCTTTACCCAGGAAACGAAGATGTGGGACCTCAGAGGTGCACCAAGTGCACTGGCAGCCCTTCCTGGGATACAGGTCACTCCATGCAGCATCCATGGTGCTTCACCAAGCCATTCCAGCTGATCTTGGCCAAGCCACCTCATTGTCTGTATTAAGGCTGTGTGGGTAGCCAGTTTGAAGTATGCCCTCAGGACCATTATGGGAGCTCAGAACCTAACCTGAGCATAGCTATATCATTTGATAGCTGTGTTTCCTTTAATTACCCCAACTGCAGATAATCTTAAGGTTTTTGGTGGCCTTGAGGCCTTAAGATCATTGAAATTCTGTTTTATCACTGAGTTTTGCAATGTTCATTCCATGACCCACTGTAGGCTTTTGTATTTTTTATTAAAACAAATGAGTAAGTGATTACAGAGATTCTTGTCCCAGATCCAGCAGAATCCTTGAACAGGTACTTCACATTTCACTCCAGTTGATGTCAACAGAAATAATGCCTCTGCTTACTGTCAAGCATGTGCTCAACTGGAACTGTTACTGGATCAGAGCCAAAGTGCACTGGGTAGCCTGCTATCATATTTTCAGGCTTCTTGTTAGAAAAGTACATCCTAACTCCAGCGGGTCAGGTGCATGTGTAGGATCTGCAGCTGAATTATTCCTTCTCATTCCTCCAAGTGTATTTTAAACAACCTCGATTTCCAACACTTAAAAAACAAAAAGTACATTTTATGCCCATCGCATTTTTACAAATGAAACCTGGGTAAATGTGGTTTTTTAGAGATCATATAAAAATCCTGATTACAATGACCTTAATTGTGTTTTAGGGTCAGAATATTAGGGTTTGTAGTGCTGAAAGTTCTCCAACTTCTGCTGAAGTTAAAGGGAACCTTTGCCACTTACTTTGCTAGGAAAAAGATTAGACAGCATATTCTTGTGATGCAGTCTGCTGATCGTAGTTTTCTGAAGAGAGAGGCTTCTAGGACCTCTGTGACTATTTGGTGTATATACAAATGTGGAGTCTGCAAGGTTTCCACTGCCATTATTTTTGACAAGATAATTAAACAAACAAACAAACAAAAACCAGGAAGAGATTTTTGTACCAGTGGTAATAAGGGTTGACGTATTTTGCTTGAAATATGACTTTCATATACCTACTCTTTCTTCAAGCCTAATGACTGCAAAATCTCAGCAGACGAACTTGAAAACATTCCAAAACTCCTCCAAGTTTATTGCTATCAACTTTGTAGTGTTTTGTGATTTATATTAAGACTATATTTTCTGATATGACTTGCAACACTGTCTGGATAGAAACATCTTGGTTGTCTCCTAGGATTCCAGTTCTCAAGAGGGAAGCATTATTGTTCTAATTTTGCAATATTAGAAGACTTTCATTAATTATGAGAGAGAAAAGGATACTATAATATTTTAAATCCAATAGCAACAGTACTCTAGCAGCTACTATCAACACTGCATTTCAGTGTTGCAGAGGGATATTTCAAAATATTATGCAGCAGCAGTTTTGAGTTTAATTGTCTGCAGATGGTAGATGATCTATTTTCCTCACTCATTGCCACATTTCTAATAGCACCCAGGCTGTTCTATGTAAATGACTGATCTTTCATATAATTTTGTCCTTAATTTTCCAATATTTTTTTCTTTGCATCATTCTCCAGCTGCATCATGTTGGATCTGACCTTTTAATTTTTTTTTATATTCCTTAATATATATGTATCATAATGTGCTTAACCATTTAGAGGCAATCACAGAACTGCTGACAAACAAAGAAATATGAGATTTTATTAGTGTGAGACACTGGAATAGTTATCAGTCAGTGATTGTTAAGCTCCAAAAGAAAAGTCTGAATACTGCAGGCACACAAACAATTTAGGTTTTTCAGCTTTTCTTGTCTTAGTGGCAAAACCTGAACTTGACACTTGGACCTCAAACAGTTGCATACATACCTAACCAAAAACATGCCAACTCTCAGTGGTCATTCTCTGTATGCTAAAAGTTGAGTACATGTGTAGTGGGTGCATTTACAGAACAAAAACCCAAGTGGGTAGAAGGAATATATTATAAATGAAAATTATCTTTGAAAAATATTATGTAGGCAAAATGTTTTATAGCAGGCAAAATGTCCTGCTATGAAATAGAAAAACAAAAAGTGAAAGTAGTTCAGATTATCTGGAGAAGTTAATACTAGAGTGGTCTGAATAAGCCATTAATGTTTACTTAGAAGGTCTGGTGCTGTGACTAGCAGATCTGAAGAATCTTCAATTTTCTCAAATGCATTATATGTAAATAATGTCTTTTGAGTCCTCTTCCTGAGTGAAAGTCAACTATGAAAGCTTATTAATTTGCCGAATAACCAAACTAACAGCTGGTGGGAGTTTTTTTTTTTTGTTTTCATTTCTGAGAAGTTCAGACAATAAACTATTGACCACGATTCTTCTTGCTGGCCTAGCTTCAGTCTGGCTTTTTTTTCCCTCATGCATGCTGACCTGGAAATCTTCCTTTGCCTTAGCTGCGATAATCGTGACTCAGCTTACAACACCATACATTCGCATCGCCCCTGCCGCAGGCGACGACCAACTAACAGGTCAGATGTTCAACTACAGACAACTCATCATGCCCATTTTGTCTCATTTTCTTCGGCTCCTTTTCCCTGACAATTTCTCCATTTTTCTGCTCGTAAAGAGTTTTCTGTGTTAAAGGTTTCTTTTTGTTTAAAATTTTTCTTCCGCTTCATTAGATTAACCCGTGTGCTTGGCACCAAAACTTACACACACATCCCTGTATGTACAACTCCGCTGCATGTGCCCATTTTCTGTGTGATCTGTGGAATGTCCCTTCAAGCCTGATATTGTCAAGAGACCTAGTCTCACTCCATCCACAAATTATCAGTTTAATTATAGATATATAACTGTCTACCTGTTTGGTTTTTTCTGTATCATTAGATCAAGATACTAGAATTTCTAAATAATTCAGTCTTGAGAGTTGCATGCAAAGTTAGGACAAAGATATTGTGTCAATGGGGTTTTTTTTGGTTTTTATTCTGCAGAATGTTCATATTTTCTGGCAACATTTAAGTATGCAAATGATTAAAATAAATAAAATTGATTAGATTTTAATTACATCATTCATGAATTCTATCAATAAAGCAATATCATCTAGTATGTGACATATGAGAATGAACAAGACTGTAAGGTTTTTAAATCTAGTTGTCAAAGTAAACTCAGTACACAAGTGAGACAATTATTAAGCTGTGTGTAGCTTGAAGGCTAGTTTGAAGTGTACCAGGAAATCTTAATGAACCTGGGGAAGTTATTCATTTTTTCAGTAAACAAACACATCCATAAATCTTTTAAGAGATCTGGAAACCTTTTTATTTTCTAGTGGAGATAATGAACATTAAAAACTCTAGAATCTAAGGTGGGTTTGATGCAGTATGTTACAGGGGAAGTGAGACCTGGTCCATCGGTGTTTAGCATATGATAAAATCACTGCCTTCCATGGGAATACTGGCACAGTTACTTGGGAAGAATATTGTGTTGCTGCTGGGTTGTCTAAGTCATGAGGAGGAGTTCAGATGCTTAGCAGCTGGATACTGCTGTAGTCAGTTAAGAGGCAGTTAAATGATCAGCTTAAGATGAGAGGATTAGTGATATGCATGCTATAGCTTTTAATTATGTGATATGTGTTATAATAAAAAAGCTGAGTGATCCTTAATGCTCAAGTTACCGTGTCAATCAAGACAAAACTGTTGCATGCAAATTCATATTACGTTCAATAACATGAACTAACCAGAATAACATCTTTAGATGATGCTAGGTTCTTGATAGTCCTGCTTGTCAGAAGCTCTGTCCACATACGTTTCTATAGCTCAATTATCTTTTACTTAGAAATACAAATAAAGCTTTGAGGAAACAAAGATCTCTTCCAAGTCTTTGAAATTTAACAAGTTTCATTTTCTTCAGCACAGTATTCACAGAAGCTTACATATTTTTCCATGTGGATAATTACGTTTTTCTTATTTTGTTTTTTGTTTGTTTTAATACAAAACTGAGTAGCTACAGGAAATGCAGGACTTATGCCTGTTCCACAAGGGGGAGATGGCTATAGTAGTTAACAAAAAGAGAACAGAGATACAGCTAGCATAGGACATCCAGCAATGTATTTATTTGGTTGCTTTGTCTCTGATGGCTCATAGTATTGGCACTCTGGTAGTCTGTCAGATCTGTGACTTATTTTCTTTAAAAAAAAAAAAAAAAAAAGTAAATTTCTTCCAGGAACTAATTTTTGTAGTGAAAAAGAAAGTATCAAATGATACCTGCAAACAGCATTTATGGTTTTCTGTGAAATGTATTAAAAGCCTCTGAAATCCTCTCATCATTTCTGCAGCCCCTTCTCCTGTTTGAAAGACTGTGTGATGGGAAAAAAATAGGCATATTCTTCCTTCTCAGTTGCCACAACTGCAATAGGGAGTGAAAAAAACCTCTCCCAACCCACATGGTTGATCCCATGACAACAACAGGAATTAATCTTTTTCTACAGAGACATGCTGTGTAGAGGTCCCTTAGGCAGATGTTTTGACTTCAGGGCAGTACAGCAATACTGCTATCTGCAGTATCCATGAGGAAGCGTAAGATTTTCTTAAAAAAAGATCTCTAGGAGCTTGGTTGGACATGAGGAAGCAGGGCATAATGCATATTCTCCCCACACGTTTCTCCTACATATTCCTACACTGTGGAAAGGATCTACAATTCACAGGACTTCTTTATGTGGAAGTCATAGGACAATACAGCTTTAACTGTTAAATAATGTAATAGAGCAATTTCCATTCTATGTCTTTTCCCCACTTCTTTGCTCAGCACTGAAGTAATTACCTTTGAGATCAAGAAATTACTTTTGTCTTTTAGCTTTTAAGGAGATACATAACAGGCAGTGGGGAGGTCAGGGTTGGGATTTTCTTTTTTTCAGGTGGGAAGTTGATGGTTACATAATGAAAATTTAAAATCTTGGCTGCATTCTTGAGCATTGTTTCCAGTTTTGAAAAGTCTTCCTCTTCAGAAAGATCATTATAATACAGCTCAGCTTTTTACCAGCTCTCCTTGCACTCATTTTCTCTGCCCTCATCACCAGCTCATCCTGGCCCTTACTGATGCAGTTTATAAACAATGCATTATTTCTTCCTCTTTGTCCTCCTTCTTTTTCATCTAAAACCAAGATGACTTTGGTCTATAATATTACATGCTGTTTGCCCTAAATATCTTGACAGTCACTCCTTGCTTCAATATACCTTTGCAGCCTGTAGCAAAGGGAACTTTTCCTTGCAGTTACACTTAAATTCCTACAGAGCAGCTGTCTTGTGTTGCAGGACATGCTGTAAAGTCACCAGTGTGATTTTTGATTCAGACAAGTGAAAATAGGCAAATGAGTACTGTTAGTATTAATGAATAAAATATTAACACTAATAAAGTAACATAATAAGTAAGCAGTCCTTTTAGAGGATAGTGTTTAGCTTTCAGTGTTAACCTTACATAAAGTAGCTATTTTGAAATCCACTTAATTTACCTTGTCCTCCAACAGGCAGGGAGAATATCTAAGTATCTGTCATCTGTCAACCAGGACAGAAGACTAAGTGTACATGAAGCATTATAGTCCTTATGATGCCATCTCCATGTTTTCATCAACAAAAATGGTTTAACAAGATGGTTGAAATAATGTAAAATGTTAACAAAAAACTTAACACATACATGAGTGGTTGTATGATCTTAACTTTAAAGTTGAATAACAAATCCATGGTTTTGAGAAAGCCTGAAAGAACTTGCATTTTGCTTCACCATTTTGTAAGAGACACTTCATGTAGCAGATTTGAATTGAACATATTTGTTGTTCACTTGGCCCTCATCTCTTTTGTTCTATCTGCATTCTGGTAAAATAGCATGCTTGGAATTATGATTAGGGTGTTCATTCTTTCAGACATTTTCTTAATTGTTGAAGTATGTCTGAGCTACTTATATTTAAATTAAAGTATTTATGATTTAGTCAAGCAGCCACTACTTTACTGGATATTATTAAGACAGATTTCCATAGAATGTTCTTTTTACTACCCATCATTAATTACACATGCAGATGGAAGGGAAAGTTCTGTATTCAACAATCCTCATAGCTGAAATTTCTGGTTCAAATCAGATACAAAAAGGCATGTCAGGAGTTTTGTAGAATCACAACACTTAGGAGTTTTGAAGAATTTTTTAAAAACATAGTGAAAATCTTAAAGCTGAAAATTATTTTTACCCTGCATACCAAAGGTATAGATGAGCAGCATATTTTATGAACACATTAAAAACAGTCATAAAACAATCCCAGTTGGTTTCTCCTCCTTTATGAAGTTTGCAGCATAATAAACTATACAGATTTCCTCAGATGGGTATTCAATATATAGCAAGATTTATTGCTATGGTTTAGGTCAGGTTCTGTTCTCAGACATTCCTCCATAAAATTGGAAAAAAAAAAAAATCAGCTGAAATCATTGATATCATTGAAATCACAATTTCATTGAAATTTTTTAATGTCAAGGGATTTCCTCTAGATTATACTGCATTTCTGAAATCACAGGTTGCTTATTAACACAAAACCAACAGCACGAATTTAGGAACAGCTTGAGAAAAGTGAAGAGGGGAGGACATAAAGCTTGAGAACAGACAGCTCCTTGATAAGAGGGAAAGCTGCAAGGCCAGAAACTGTTGACTCAGCTGAGAAGAGACAAGTAAAGGGAAATCACAAAGCCAGAGATTGTTGCCAGCTACAAAGGAGGAAGCCACTCTGCAGAACTTTCCAGACCAAGTCAGGACTAGCAGTAATTGGCTGCTGTTGGGCAGCAAGAAACTGATAGCATAAAAAAGGAGAGATTGGGCCTAGGATCTCCTAGGATTGGACCACCACCCCTCTTCTTCCATGGGATAATGGGATGCCTTTGGATCTTTGGGTGGTGACTTTGCTATTACCAGAGAGTGGTGTCACAACACCATTATAAGCCCTCAAATTCTTTTTAACATTCATGGATGAGCAAGGAACTCCTGGACACACTTAGGTGTAAAAACAAAGTTTACAGAGGGTGGAAGCAAGGACCAGATAGCCTGGGAGAAGGACAGAGAAGTAGTCAGAAAAGCAAGAGATCAGGTTAAGAAAGCAAAAGCACAGAGAGAATTGGATCTGGCAAGGGGGTTAAGGGCAACAAGAACAGTTTCTATAGGTGCATCGATGATAAAGGAAAACTGGGGAAAATGTGGGCCCATTCCAGAAGGAAACAGGGCAGCTGGTTTCCTATGTGGGCAATGAGACACTGGAAGAGGATGCCCAGAGAAGTTGTGGATGTCCCCTCCCTGGAAGCATGCAGGGCCAGGTTGGATGGACCTTTGAGGAACCTGATCATGTTTCCAGTCTGTCACGGTTTAATGCTAGGACAGCACTGGCCCAAACCAGGACACAGCCTCTGAAACTTGACAATGTGACTCTCCAAAGTGAAATTCTAAGCCTGTTTTTATGTGATGGTGCCAGTGCTGGTTGTACCTGTTGTTCAAGGATTCTGGCCCTCTTGCTCAGCTGAGCAGAATGCCAAGCAAGAGGATATGTTCCTACTTTATGCAGCACCGGATGAATGTATTTCAGTGGGCTGGAGTGTCACTTGTGATTTATTGCCCATTTTTGTTCTTTTATGTGTTATATTTGTCATTTTTGCAGTGACAGTTTCATCTATAAAACAGTATAGTTACAAGAAAATGTTAAGAGGATACAGGAGTGCCATGGGAGCTACTGTTTCCTTTTCTCTTGTTTTTTTTCCCCTCATATATTAGAGTCAAATGCCAGGTTTTCTGTTTTTAAGACAGTGCAGCCAAAGCATCAAGGATTTTAAACATAAGTACATTTTCTGCAGAGCACTTGAAGAAGAGCTCAAGTTAAACAATTAGACAATGAAGGCCTAAAAATAATGCTAATAATAATTCAAAAATGCTGAAATAACCCATAATATAACTTCAGGCCAGCTGTAGACAATAGAAAACTTGAACTGACTAGAAGTCAGTTACCAATGTGATTCTGTTAGCGATATTAAGTACTCCAGTTCATGTTTTACAACAGTAAGAATTCCTGCAATGTTTTCTGAAAATGAATTAGCATCCTTAGTTTTGAATGTGTTTGAGTCATCACAGAAAATCCAGAGACTCTGATCAGGGATTCATATGAAAATAACAATATGAATGAAATGACCGGGATAAATTCTTAACAAACATAAGAAATCTCTGCCACCTGTGTAGTATCATTCATATCACATCTAATCCAAAGTATTTCAACATCAGCAGTCTACAGAGAAGCAGAAAATAGAAAACAAAGTAAAAAAATACAAGTAGGTAATTTTGAGAGCATGGCTGTATGTCATACAGTGTCTTAATTAATTTCTGTCAAAAAAAAAAAGCCTCTGATTTTTACATTCAAAGCAGAATATGTTTTGCATTTCCCACAATGAAAAATTAAGGAGAGACAAGGGAAGAGAGAGAAACTCAGAGATATAATTAGTGTCTAAAAAAACCTGTGAATTTCAGTGGTGTTTTTTATTGACTGTATTCATAAAATGCTAAGCAATTAGAATTTTAATTCAAAAGAAAATGTGGGACCAGTACGGGTAAAATAACTTGTAGTTCTAAAGAGCTGCAAATTCCATGTTTGTAGGAGAGTTTAATAAATCTGTAATACAGTATTACATGGATTACCTGTGTATTCATGTATAAGTGAATGTGTTACAGTTAAATAGAGTAGTGCAGCAAAGAGAAGAGTAATTTTGTCAACTTTAATGAAAAGACATAGAACAGACTACCTTGGGCAAAATAATGTTTCAGCCATTCACTCGGTTTTGATTCCTTGAAATAACTGAAATTTTAATAAATATCAAAGCTGCATTTGTCTGCTTGGTAATAGCTCAATACTATGCGAGCCATAGCTGTAGTTATTGATGAGGTTTTAGCACTGGCTTCTCCAGGCATTGTATTGAAAATGTCTCTTTCTGCAGTAATGGAAGTTTGACTACAAGGGCCAATGATTTTAGTGCTCTGGGAAAAGCACTCAAGTATATGTATGCTTTTTCAAGTCTTTATTTTTCCCAGACTTTGAGCTTTCATTTCCTTCTCTTCATCTGATTTTTTGTTTATTGCTGACCACTAAGAAGTTTTTATGTAAATAGAAAACTCCCGTGCAGATGAAAGCTGACTCACAGTTTTGCATAAAAGTGGGGAAGATTGCTGCCTCATGTGGTTTCAAGCTGACAAGAGGGGAAATTCAGTAGTTTCAGGTTCCGTTTCATCTTCTGAGTTCACATTGGAAACAGAATAGGAAAAAGGAAAAATGGTTAATTGTCATAGGCCAGAAACAAAGTATTCATTAAACTTTTTTTTGAAGTAAAATGGTTGTATTTTGCACTTTTCAGTCTGCTGCCATTGAATTGGACAGCTTCTGGTTATGAGTGGATGTGTCAATGATTAAAAGTGATATGAAAAGAACCAATGGTAAAAGTAGCAGATAGAGATTTTTTCTATAGCCCCTAAAACTTAGAGGAGATATATCAGAAATTAAAAGTAAATCAATGATAACCACTCAGAGGAGGCCTAGACCGTTGTACTAGGATCTTGGTTCCTCCAATCTGTTTCAGATTGGACAGGCAGTATTGTAAATGTTTCTGAAAGGAAAAAGCAGATTTAGAATTCTGTGGAATTATTTCTCCTTTTTAGTCCTGTTTTTAGTCCTGATTTTCCTTTCCAGCTCCTCTAGCCAATGTTCCTGCCCCAAAACAGTATTGATTCTGGGAATGCTTTAAAAAAAGTTTTGCATCTTTTTTCCTGCTTTTTGTAAATTTATAAAAAATACATTTTTACCAATCTGCATGCCTACTTTCATTTATCTTTGCATAGAACGAGCTATGTTATGGTTTCCTCCAAAGAAATAGGTAGATGTTGAGTAATGATAAGAAAATTCTGAGAGTGTGACAGGTTTGAAGGATTACTGAAGAACCCTTTGTAAGTGGTATAATGGGGATGGAGACTGGGGAGGCTGGCTATGGAATTTTCCAGGAATGTCAGCCTCACCTGTGAGCCAGTGGCAGACTAGGCCAAAAGTGCACGGATGTGCAGATGTAACACTGGGAGCCCTGAACTATACTGTCCTTCTACCTCCCAGCCCCCATTCCTCCTACTGGCAAACTTTCAAGGTTTTTGCTAAATTTCCATTTGGATCTTCTCCAATGAAACTTTTCCACTGTTTTCAGTGGCAGCAAAAGTAGATTACAGTACCTTACTCCACTACTTTCTACCCATAACTTCAGGTTTCTCATTTGCCATGTTGGATGTCATCTTCTGCATTCCTGAATGGAAAATAACACTTGTGTTTTTCAGTTTCCATAGAACAGCTAGTTCTGTGGCTCAGTTTCACCCTCAGCAGGCCACCTCCAGAAATGTTGCTCTGATTTGACTTCACATCTTGCTTGCCTGGTGAAGGCCAGTTGAGGATAAGTAAAACTACATTTTGCCTATTTTAAAGAAGTCAGAGTCCACTTCAAGCTTCAAACCTGCACCTTTCCTCTTTGTAGAAGATAGCTGAAATAAACAGACATCAGGGATATCTGATAGTTATACACAGTTTTCAGTATATTTTCATGAGCAGATTGGTGTTGAAATCATGAAAGTCAGCCAGAGATCTCCTTCTACAATAGGTAAAATACAAATGTCTATGGTGAGGGTAATACAAATTTACCCTTTTCTATAGGAGTGGCTATCATGACGTGCTGTCTTGCTTAGTATATGTATGGACAGAATCAGTCTTGAACCGACTGCTTTAATTTCCTTAAAGCTAGTTTGAGAGACACTGTCTTCTACCCTGAGTAGTGTTTTTCTTGAGGTTATGCAGAGAACCATAAAATCAAAGTGTGTCAAAGCTAAAAGCTCCCCTTGTTGTACATTATACCTCTAGGACTTCTTGTTTATAGCAGTCAGGTTATTAGATGGCTCCAAGTGAGACCCATTTCACACAGCATCAGTGGGAAGCTAACCCTACATTTCAAAGTACTGCTACAACTACAGCTCCAGCCTTTGTTGGTGCCTCTTTCTCAGACTTGCTCATCCTTATGAGGATCCTTATCAATATGAGACCTACATGTTTACAGCTAATCTGATGCAAGTATGTTCCATTGCTACTCAATCACCCTTCTTAATCAGATATTTGCATCTCGTGGAGTCCTATTGGCATTGTTGTGTTTGGGTAGTCAGAAAGCAGTTTGAAATCCAGTTTTGTCTTTTCATAGTAGTCAGGATTTTATCTTTTATTTCAGTGGCAGGGATCTGTCTTCCAAATATGCTGCCATGATCTTCCCTTTCATTGGCGGAGAGGTCTGTGATGTTTACCACTGTGGCTACTTCTTTGGCCACATAGAGAAAATACTTATAAATATGTAACCAGATTTTTAGCTTTATAGAATAAACTGAAGTGTGTGAAGGTGCTCTTTAGGACCATTTGAAAGCTTAAGGTTTGTATTTTTTCTTTACAAAATTATTTATTTCTAAGAAGGAGATCCAGCACATCTGTATATTCTAAACTCGTTATTAATTTCTGGTTGTGATGTAGCTGTTCCATATGCTCTAAACATCCCTTAATGATGTCAGTGCTAATAATGTGTGAGGATTTACACTCTCTTTCTTCCAGTATGAGTGAGGGCTTCCAACTGCTTGGGTACCCACTGGGGAGGTAAAATTTTATGAATTTAAATAATTTAAATTTCCTTGACAAAAGAATTAAAAAAAAATAGAGTTGGAGGCTTTCCTGCTAAGGAGAAAATGAGCTGTTTATCAAGGTTTGCTTCCAGTTTATCTGTAAGTCCTTTTTAAAAAAAAACAATCTCCAGAAAATATCCAGTCCAGGGAGCATGGATTAAAACCCCTTTAAAAATAAATTCTGGTGAGACCAAAACGTACATGTCAAACTGGGAATTTCATTTGGTTTATGCATGTTTTGTAAAGAATGCTATTATTTCTGACAACCAAAACCACAGATGTTTAACAAAAAAAAAAAATCTTTTGCTCACATGCACCAACATGAATCATCTACCAGTGAGAGATAGTTCATTTGATAGTCAGTTAAATGAGTCATATTCATCACCAAAGCAGTTCTCTGCATTTCTTTTCATGCAGTTCTTTGTCACTCATATTTACATTTTTGTAAAGAATATCACAAACAAGATTAATAATTCATAATTATTGTTAAACAGAGGAGCCTTATTTTTGAAAGTCCCTTCTTAGCATAGAACTGTAAACAAAGCTTTTTTCCCTTACATTTAAAAAACACCAAACAAACAATGTACCAAATCAGCATGGTTGGCTTGTAGAAGGGTACAGAATTATTTTCTTTTTCAAAAAGGAATATCTTTACCCAGCAATATGTATATCATAAATTGCAGAGAAGATACTCCCCTGCAAAAATATAAGTGCTGCTTGCCTTCTTTCCCAGACATTCAAAAATATATTTAATGGGTGCTAACCCATCACAGGAAGGAAAATCAGAATACATCAGTTTCAGCACTTAAATGGCTCCTGTGCTTAGCAAAACAGAAAGAAAACATAATCCCTGCCCTGTGGAAAAAGCAGTTTATACATGAGCATTTCCAAAAGCAGTCAGAAACAGAAAAGGAAAAACACTGTAAAAAGAGAAGTAAAGCAGACCTTACTCTGAAGCATTTACAAAACTAACATATTCAAGGCATGGAATAGAGAAAGAAAACTGGAAAAAATACTGATCAATCCCACCTTCTGTCACAAATTATAGCCTGCCCAACAACACCTCTTAACTTCTACCATATGGACAAAAAAGCAATACAGTTTCAGAGGAGAACTAGGAACACAGATTTGAAAGGTAACAATGAGGAAGGGGAGGGAGAACTTTCTCCTTTAGCTGGAGTTCTACCAGGAGTAATAAAACAAAGACTGTTAGCAGAATACACACTGGCTAGCAGATGAGGACTGAATGCCAGTCACTTACAGTATAAACAGACTAGCCAGGGTGGTAATTCATTTCATCTAAAAAACTGTATGTGTTTTGGGTATTCTCCAAGACAGTCACAAATCCTGGCACCTGGAATGCACTTGAAATTCCAATAAAAAGCATGGTTGACTGGCTTGTATTTTCATAACACCAGTAAAGCTGGTATCTCCTTAAAAATGAGGCTACAGTTTTATGCAGTCGTGGGGGAGATGGGGGTAAGAATGCTGAGTAAACTTCTGGGGAAAACTGGACATTTTGCACTGCTGCCCCATTCAGGTGTAATTTGAAGGCTTTAAGGATTTGACCTCCCTCTGGTGAAACATCTCTCTTCATATTAGTAGCACAGACATATTTGTGTATTTTTTATTTTGTTGTACTGCATTCTATCCCAGCCCTTGCCTTCTTGTACTTCTGTGTTTCCTACCTCAATGTTTATGAGCCTTGTTTGTTACTTCCAGACTTGAAACACCCTAACCAATGTCATCCATTAAAAATCCCTCTGTTTCTGCTGTGTTACTGCTTGGGAATGCTGAGTGATACCAGCTAGACAAAAAAACCAGGAAGGACAGAAGTGTTTATTTATTTTTGTATTGTAAGTGCATTTTCTGAGGAGTATTTGCCTCTATCTCCCACCTGCAATTGCTATACCTGCTTATTACAGCCCAGCCCAGCTAGATAGCATGCTTTCAGTGGCAAAGATTGCTTAGCTGTGTGCTTGCACTGTTCTTAGCTCAGTGGGGCTCCTGATCTGATTTAGAGCTTCTAGATCCTACTATCATACAAAAATAGAGAGTAATAATGGTAGCAGCCTTTGTAATTTGTGTTGTCCTTGGAGAGTATGAGCAGAGTCCTTAAAGCCAAGTTCTCTGATCTTTTCAGTCTTACTTTGTGGCAGGGATGAATGGACTTTACTGATGGGTGTTCCAAGGGAGCAATCACATCTATCTGCATCCTTTCTGCCTTGTACCATTTTGCATGGGTTTTGCCAGCTGTCACACAGGAATATAATGCTTAATTTTCCTGACACACTCTGTGAAATAAGTTAAAAGTGGGTGCTGAGAAGTGATATTGCACTTACTGCATTAAAAAAAAAAACAACACCAATCCAAACCAGCCTAGGTAAATAAAGAAAGGGAATATTTCTTTTCTCAAAGTCAAAATTTCTTGACTTTAGCCAAAACAACCTACAGGTAGTTTTTAGTACTGACAGCATTAATGTTCTCCCTTTCTTTGAAAGTATAACTAGCGGATCCTGGACTAGTGAACCAGGGTTATTTTATTGGTCATTCTTTTTTGTGCAGTGGTCAGTCATTTCTAAGTAATTTTTTGGAAGGGACAGAAAAACATTGAGATGCAAGGCCCAAGGTAGATCATTTACAAAGTGAGGAGTGAGAGGTTTCATTCAGTTTGGTAGGGGTCCATTTCTTTTACTGGTTTTGGAAAACAAGATAATGCTGTCATATAAGTTAAAAGAATGGTATTTTCCTTAGCTAGTTCATTCTATGAATAGTCTTAGCTTCCATTTTAACAAGGAATAGTTCTGCTCAAACTTTTCTGTCCGTAAGCTACCTACAGATTATTTTTTAATGGAATTTTAGGGTTTATCAATAACATGGCACTTGTGTTTTTTGAGTGAGAAAGTAAAGAGAAGTTTTCCACCCAAGGAAGTGAAGAACCATTTTCTGAAAAGCACAAATTATTCCTATGGTACTAATACCAGAGCTGTAAAACTCTGATGAGAACTAGAAATTCTTCAAAGGGAGAGGAATTTTTCTTTTACCCAGCTTTCTAAACCATGGTACAGAAATAGAAATTTCACTGCATGAAGTAATTTAAGAATTTGCAGTATGGAAGACACTAAGTACTAGCAACTTGAGTATAATTCAGTTCTCAGTTCTCACAATGCTGAGAAGTGTCTGAGTAATCACTTAACTTCAGAAAAGGAGATTTCAATATTAGGAAAAAAACTAATGGAATAGGTCTGAGATTCAAAAATAAATGGAATAAAATCTTTAAGTGTTTCATGTACTTAAAAATATTGTCACTGTGTCTTGAGAAGTACCAAACAAAATGGTATCTGTGAGAGAAAATCATAAATAAGGCCAACTGAATGCAATTTTATCTAAGTGAAGAAAAAAACAATCACATTTTAAAGAATGGGCAATAAGTAAATAAAAATGAGATTGGAATACTTGAGATTAATTAGAAAAGTAAAGAACCAAGGGTATTGAACCAAATGTTACTGTCTTCCGCTTTGTTTGCTGGGTTTAGCAACACCCTGGGGTTTATCAATAAGCATATCTCTTGGTTTTCACTTCTGGAAGGAAGCACTCTAGTTTGTTCTCATCAAGTGAGGGCTTTCCAAAGCCAGCACCTTCATCCTTTTTAAACTGGCAGGAAACATCTACTTGTCCTTTCATTTTCTAAGCATCTCCCCTGAGCTGTCCTGCACTCACTGCTCTTTACTGACCTGTTGCCTTTCTGGAGGTGGACTGTAGTGTATGTGTCAGTTTGGCCTTGATTCTTTTAACCATGCCAGCCAGGACAGTTTCAGTAAGAAAAAAGTGAGGTTATTGTTCAAGTTTCAACTCAGGCTTCTGTGTGCAAAAACCAGAAACCATGAACAAAAAGAACCCAAAAAACCCCAAATCAAAATAAATAAAACAAAACAAAGAACAAACAGAAAACCCCAAACAATCAAAAAACAAGCCCCCCAACTAGTTCCACTGTTGTGAGAAAAATGCAGTGGGCTTAGCTCAGCTGTTGTAGACAACATGCAGTCTGTCACTAACAAGAGATATTTTACTAGTGATAGAGAACTCATCCTGTAGCTATATATTTTTAAAAGATCTAGAGTGATCAAGGAAACTAAATATTACTACATTAGACAAACAGAGTGAAACAAAAATAAAAAAAGAATAAAACGCCAGGACTCTAGTATCGTGATACAATAACAAATATTTAACACTATTTCTGTAAAAGTTAAATAACCGAGGCAGCATTTTTCAGACTTGCAGTAGTAATTTCCCAAATTTGTCTTGAAAACACACAAACAACACTAAAACCACAAACTGGCAAAACACATTTCAGGACTGTTTCTCCTTGCTGCTTCAATCCCCTTACATATGGGCCACCTTTCTTTCCATGGTGCCAGTCCAATTGCCTGTGTGGCTATAGGTTAAAAGTCGGTTTAGAAGTAATTATGAGGTGAGAGATAAATATTACTCTGGAACAAAATCTACCTATCAGGCAAAAACTGGAGAGAAGTAAACTGCCAGCTTTTATTGTAGCTAATGCACTCAGTGGATTGATATTATACGCTGTACAGAATGTGTATTAAGCACATGTAAGAGTTGGGGCCACAGCTCTTGAGTATGATGGTAGGTACTGTGGGTTGGTAGAATTCACACAGGACTGTGAAGAATTTCAGTAGGACAAAAGCAATCTGAATAAAGAGGTAGTGCCAAGTCAAATTTTAGTCTGGATAAATGGTATGTAGTATTCAGCAGAGGTAAGTTTAAATCACTTTTAACTAGTAAAGGGTTCAAAACTGAATACTGCACTGCAGGTTTTACTGTGAACAACGTGTCAGTGACCTATTGAGTGTCCCTATAATAGTGAAATAAAACCAAGCAGAATGCTAAGGGTATAAAAAGCGGGGAGACATAGTTACAATCCTGATGTAGAAAAACTGAAATATGTTAAAGGAATAAGCAGTATTAAATAAAATGAAGAAATTTTATCCAGAATTGCTAATACTAAGAGACTCAAAGGGTACTCAAGAAAGATGAAAGGTGGCAAATTTGGTTCTTTTATCCCAGTGGATTTTGGAACCCACCAACACCAGGAAAGGAGCAAAATTTTGCCAGGTAATGAATGAGATACTGAGTAGAAATAGAGGAAGAGTGAGACAATACCAATAATGGTCTTTTTATAATAATTAATAGTAAGCATGCCAATTAAAAGGCATATCAAACATTGTGTTTAATACTGTTTAATACAATCTTTACTATGAATGAGGCTAAATCCATCATGATGGGAAGCTCTGTCTCTAACTCAGAGTGGCATTGCATGCACTTTTCTTAAACAAATTGAGGAAAACCTCAATTGAATAATCAATAGGTTTTGCAACATGGAAGTTTCAGCACCCTGATATTAGGCTCTCTACCCCTCATTGTGTAGGCTTTGTTTTTAGGAGAATTTGCAATAGAGGTGGATTCTCCAGCTTGTTCATGACTCCCAAGAGAGTAACACTTTGTGTCATTGAAGGCATTTCATGAAAGTTCTGCTCAATGATATGCAGAAAATATGTGTGCTCTGAATATGATTTTATTTTATCTTATCTGCATACTATAAGTCTATATAGTTCCTCTAAAGTGAGGACCCTGTTCTGTCAAAGAAAGGCATGACACTGAGATAAAACACATTGGATGGTTAAGAGTTCTTTGTGAAAAGGTAGCAAAGCTGCCTTCGCTTACTTTTTATCATTCATGATCTGAAAACTAGCACTGGAATGAGAGGAATGAAAGCAGAAGGCAGAATTTGATTTTAAGAAGGCATTATCAGTGAGTATTCCAGTAGGGTGACATATCCTGAAACACACCAAATCACAGAACTGCAGAATGATAGGGGTTGCAAGGGGCCTCTGGAAACCATCTAGTCCAACCCCCTGTGCTAGAGCAAGATCCCCTAGAGCAGATTACAGAAGAACACATCCAGACAGGTTTTGCATGTCTCTGGGGATAGAGACTTCACAATTTCCCTGGGCAATTTGTTCCAGTGCTCTGTTAGCCTCAGAGTAAAGAAGTATTTTCTCATATTCAGGTTAAATCTCTTGTGTGCCAGTTTGTGACCATTATCTCTTGTTCTTTAGCTGGACACCACAGAGAAGAGTCTGGCCCCATTGTCCTGACACCCACCCTTTAGATATAGAACCCCCTCAGCCTCCTTTTCTCTAAGGTAAACAGCCCAAGCTCTCAAAGCCTTTCCTGGTAGGGCAAATGTTTTCAGTCTCTTAATCATAGTGGCCCTGTGCTGGACTCTCACCATTAGGTCCTTGTTCTTCTTGAACTGGGGAGCCCGGAACTCCACACAATACTCCAGCTGAGGCCTCACCATAGCAGAGTAAAGGGGGAGTATAACCTCCCTTGACCTTCTGGTCACACTTTTCTTGATACACCTCAGAATGGCACTGGCCCTCTTGGCTGTGCAGGCAAATTGTTGGCTCATGGTGAGCCTGTTGTCCGCAATGACTCCCAGGTCTTTTTCCTCAGATCTGCTTTCCAGCAAGTCGATCCATAACCTGTACTGGTTCATGGGGTTGTTCTTCCCCAGATGTGAATACTCTACACTTACTCTTTTTGAAATTCATTAGTGTTCTCCATAGAATCATAGAATTGGCTGGGTTGTAAGGGACCTCAGAGATCATCAAGTCCAACCCTTGATTTACTACCGCTGCAGTTACCAGACCATGGCACTGAGTGCCACATCCAGTCTCTTTTTAAATATCTCCAGGGATGGAGAATCCACTACTTCCTGGGGCAGTCCATTCCAATGTCTGATCACCCGCTCGGTAAAGAAATTCTTTCTAATGTCCAACCTAAACCTCCCCCGGCACAACTTGAGACCGTGCCCTCTTGTCTTGCTGAGAGTTGCCTGGGAAAAGAGACCAAACCCCCCCTGGCTACACCCTCCTTTCAGGGAGTTGTAGAGAGTGATGAGGTCTCCTCTGAGCCTCCTCTTCTCCAGGCTGAACACCCCCAGCTCCCTCAGCCTCTCCTCATAGGATCTGTGCTCGAGTCCCTTCACCAGCCTGGTTGCCCTCCTTTGGACCCCCCTCCAGGACCTCAATCTCCTTCCTAAGCTGAGGAGCCCAGAACTGGACACAGGACTTGAGGTGTGGCCTCACCAGGGCTGAGTACAGGGGCAGAATCACTTCCTTGGACCTGCTGGCCACACTGTTCCTGATACAGGCCAGGATGCCATTGGCCTTCTTGGCCACCTGGGCACACTGCTGGCTCATGTTCAGCTTCCTGTCAATCCAGACTCCCAGGTCCCTTTCTGCCTGGCTGCTCTCAGCCACTCTGTGCCCAGCCTGGAGCTCCCCATGGGGTTGTTGTGGCCAAAGTGCAGGACCCGGCACTTGGCCTTGTTGAACCTCATCCTGTTGGAATCAGCCCAACTCTCCAGTCTGTCCAGGTCCCTCTGCAGAGCCCTCCTGCCTTCCAGCTCATCCTGTCCTGGTTTGGGCCAGGATAGAGGTGATTTTCTGTCTTGTACTTTTGCTTTTAGCTAAGTCTCTTGTAAGTAGTTGCACTTGCTGAAATTAACAGCAAGTTTCTCAGACAGTGTGTGTTTCTAGGACTGATAACACTTGATGTTTATAGTTACTGCTAGAGACTGGTATGCAGAGCCAAGGACACTGCTCAGCTCTGAGGAAAATATAAAGAGATCCCACCTGCATCCCTCCTTTGGGGAGGAACAGACAAGATAGATGCCAGAATTGACCAAACAGAGTATTCCATCCCATATACGTCATCCTCAGTATAAATTTGAGGGACCACGAGGGCCAAGCCAGATTTCATGCTTCCAGCTTCCGGTTGCCTGCCTTTCCTGCTTCCCTTTCCTTCACCCCAGCACCCTGGAAGGATCCCATCCGTTTGCCTGCCTGTGGTCCTGATCCGTGCCAGCCCTTATCTGTGTGTTCCTGCCTCCAGTTCCCAACTGCTGCCGACTCCAGGAGTCCAGCCTGGACTTTCCCAGAGCTGCCCTGCAGCCTCGGTGGTGACGTGAGAGCTATTGGGGGAAAGGGGGGAGGAATGTGGTATCCATTTTCTTGTATATTTGTATATATTTATTAATTTTTCCTATTTATCATTCCTGTTTCATTAAAGTTGTGTAGTTTAGTTTCCAACCCATAAGTCTCTCTCCCTTATTCTCTCTCCTTTCTTATAAGGGACGAGAGAGAGATTAATAGAGAGCGTCTGTCACTCGGTTTAATTGCCGGGCCAGTGTTAAACCGTGACACATCCACACTTCCCCCCATGCTGGATAGCAGCACAGCCCTCTGCCTGTCAGCCATACCCAGTTTTGTATCATCAGCAAACTTGCTAATGAAACACTCCATCACTGGACCCAGTTCTGACCCCTGAAGTCACAGGCCTTCAGCTGGACTCAGCCCCACTGACCCCAACTCTCTGTCCTTCAGCTGGTTCCCAATCCATCTCACTACCCAATCGTGCAGTCCACACTTCTCAAGTTTGTATGTGAGGATGCCATGAGAGACAGTGTTAAAAGCCACTTCAGACCACTTCAACTGCCCTTCCCTCATGTATCCATCTAGTTATGCCATAATAAAAGGCTATCAGATTGGTCAAGCATGACTTTCCCTCGCTGAATCCATGCTGACTACTCTTGAAGGAGATAACAAAAAATAAATATTGGAAGACATAGAAATTATATCCAAAAAGAAGCTGCTTCTTGTTGACTTTTCATTCTTCCTTGCTTGCTTGGGTTTTAGATTGCAAAGAGGATTATGGAATCCTTATCATGTCTTACCATTTGCATCCTACTCGATTCACTGCCTCTGTTTACCAAACTCAACTAACATCCACCTTTTGCACTAAGATACTCTAGATGTCTTCTAAATATCTGCTACACTCCTTTGTGTCATGCAGATTACAGCAATATTAAGTTTAACAAGATGATTTATATATGACATAAGAAAAATAAAAATACAACTCCTATAGAACAGAATTGTATGTATCTGCCTTGAAGAAAATAGAGCTGTATTCTCTTACCTGTACTTACACAGGTTAAGAATATTACTAATTCAGAATTGAAGTTTATTGCTAGTAAACTAATATTTTACTGGGGCTGGGGACAGAGATAGGCAGCAGATCATCTTCTCTGACTTAGCATTCACACCAAGTGCTGTGGTCAGAATTTTCCACAGAAAATGGTTCCTGCAGCTATCACTAGATATATTTTGTTTAAACGCCAGCATTTTGTCTGGCAGCAATAAAAAATTGACAGGTTTTCCTGGCATTTTTGGTAGTAGGGAGTTTTGAAGATGCAGGCAAAAGTATAAATATGGGTGCTGAGAAGTCCTACCCATATTACAATATCCTGTTTACAACTGAGAAGGAAAGTTGGAAATGTTTACATTGGACTTTTCAGAAAATATCTCTGCATGTAAACTTCTTTCTTAAAAAAAAAAAAGTAACACATGTAAAATTGTAAAATATAGCTGGTGCTTTCAAAATCTGTTTTGAAACCCAGAAAGTGATATAAGAAGTTGGTCTAAAAATATTGCACTTCACTTAGACTTTACTATTCTTTCTTCCTTCCCAAAAAAGCTATAGCAGGAAAGTGATCCATAAATCCCTGTGTCCACTTTATGGCATGGTGCCTCAAATGATGAACACTGTCATGTTTTGATTAAAAAAAACTGAAAGTCCATAAAAAAATAAAATCAGTTTAGTGAATTTAATGTTGCTTCCTCAACATTTTTCATCCTGAACTCATTTAGCAGAGGAAATGGATATTTCATGAGACATGGATTTGACATTCCATCACATTATACAGTAAACAGTACAAACGATGTTATTTTTTTTTTAAATGGAGAAGCTGGAAGAGCTAAGACAGTAGCTGCTGTAAGGCACTGGTTATCTCATTTAAACAGATATTAAATGTGGGTGCCAGTGGTGTGATCATCAGCTGCTTCCCACTTTGTGAATAAATTGCTTAGAAGGAGTCTTTTTGCCTACCAGATGTGACCTAGATTTAGATTTCCAAAGGCAGGAAAAAAAAAAAGCACTATTGTGTAAAAAACAATTGCGGTTAAAATGCATGGTAAATGAGCTTATCTCACTTTTCCAGGTGTTCAAGCTAATATGTTATGGAATTACAGCTTCATTTATGAAAAGTAATTGAGGAAAATGTTCCAGCAAATCAAATTTGGATAAAGGCTTAGGATAGTTATTGTGTTGTGAGCAAGTTTCTAAATGGCAGAAAGAAAAGGGAGCCAGCACTGATAATACAAATATGGAACTTGGTGAATCTGTGAAGAGGCTCTTCTAAAAAGGTGAGGGCTCACTGTGGTATCCCACCTGTGTTGTGGTCTAGCAAAATGTCATGGAACAGTATGAAGAATTATATTCCTGTCAATGCATATGAAAGAAGGATTTTTTGTTAGAAGAGCAAGCATTGATACCTGTTGGCCCTGGGTAAGACTAATGACATTGGTAGGTTAAATATATAAACATAAAAAGAATAACATCCTTATTCTTCTCCTTCCTCCTCTTTTTTCCTTTTACTGATGCCATAGGTGCTGCTACTCGAAAACCAGACCCAGAACCTGAGAATCAGACTGACCATACTGTCAAAATTGCTGGAGTCATTGCAGGCATCTTGCTGTTCGTCATTATATTTCTGGGAGTTGTGCTGGTAATGAAGAAAAGGTGAGCAATTGGTTTATCTTTTCCATGTACATGTTCATATCACAGCATCTCCTGCAGAAGTTCTCAGTTTGATACTGGTGAAAATATCCAGACATCTTTGTGCTTTTTGGCACAGACTTCAGGAAGTATTTCTCCCTTCCACCTTTAAAGCTTTGCTGAGTTTTAATAACACTGCAATATCTGTTTCAGCCCTTAGCATTTTCTCTGAGTTAATGTTTGTGGCTTTGTTATAGAAGAAAAACAACTTGAGTTTAATGATTCTAGCACTTTATGCATTAGTACTGCATGGCAGACTCTAATAATAGAAGGGTATCTCTGTGCTGACAGTGTGAGTCTCCACTCTATTCAACAGATCAGATGAAAGGTAGATGAAGTGTCATTCTTCAATGTAAAAGAACTCCTCAGTCAAACAGGAGCTAGAGCTAAGGTAATTAGTGCTAAGAATGTGGTCTGTATTGTTATCCATAAACTTCATTCCCTGAAAAGAAATTAAAATTTTACAATGATGCTGAATGTTTCCCAGTGCTATTTCAGCACACACATGTATAGAGATTTTATTGCTTTGAGTATTATTTGAAAACCACTACAACGTTAGAAATACCTGTTTAAACTTGGTGACCTTTCTCAACACTGTAAAAGGAAAAATATCTCATAGCTAGGGAGGTGAAACAGGTAAGAAGAAATTCCATGTGATGTTAGAAGCTAGGTCTAGAATTGAAGAAATTCATTAGTAAATATAATCAAGTTTCTAGGTTGTATCCTGAGCAATGCAAGATTTGTAGCTGAATAAAAGGGGCTGGGAATGTGTGAGAGCTGTACAGAGGGGCTGGCTCATTAGTATTACCTTCCAAATCTGCCACAGTCTTCTTACTGTACTATAAACCCTCATTTCCTTGCCATTCACCCTGTGTCCATCCCCTTTTCTTCCTTTGCAAGAAATCTGGGCCTGATTTTGGTAATCCCAACACTATGTGATTGAAGTATATTTTAACCAGTTTGGCAGGCCTGGAGGTAGTTCATACCCCTGAGCTGCCTAAAATTCTTCCTGAATTTGAACAGTGGAGGTGCACAGTTAAGGAGGCAGCTGCCTGACAGTGCAGCAGGGCAGGCAAAAGCAGCAGCTGCTTCGGACTTTTGAAGACAGAGGCAGGGCCATGAGTTAGAAGGGCTCTGTGCAAAGAAAGATGAGCTGTGTCCAGGGCTGAGGGCCAGGTAAAGAGGTACACAAAGGCTACCTACCTACAAGAGGGAGGTAAAGTAGTCAAAAGCTACCCTACTAAAGAGACTGAATCTGAAGCCCCTGTCTGCAGAGGCAATGAAATTGACCCAGTAGCCAAATCTCAATAAAGTAAAGTGTGGCAGAGGTAAAGTCTGTTCTAACACTGGAGTACTTTTTTCTTTCCACTTCGGATTTTTTGCATCATTCATACCTTCAGTTTTAACAGTTGAACTCCCAAAGTCCTCCCTAGGGTCAGACACAGCATTTGATATGCAGGAAGGAAGGCTTCTTGAATTGTCTGGCTGCTCAATTCCTGACCAGCATTCATCACTCTCTTGCAGTTCTGACCCTCTCCTTAAGTGTTTGTGCCAAAGGTAGAATATATTCACCCAAAGGACACAAGTTCTTCTTAATCTTGAAGGGACAACATTACAAAATGATCTGAATAGTTTCAAAGTAAATAAGGTGTCAGGGTCTCTGGCTAAATGGATGCTGTACCAGCTCTTGCTTCTTTCTCTAGGGAGGAGCTTTTTGATAATCTTAATTGTTAGAGACAGGAAGGCTTGAATCCTAAGTGTTTGCATGTTAATTCAGAAGGATAGTTGGTTCCTTCTGTATACCATGGCACAGTAATTATTATTCATAGTAATTCTGTTGTTAGAAGAAAAGTGCATTACGTGAGCTTTTTTTAGGGTTTGGAATAAATCTGCTTGTGACAGAGATGAAACTATTGAAAATACAAGTCCAGGAACAAATTTGCCAAATACATAAAATTTCATTGTGTAGTATGCAAAGAATGACACCAATGACTTAAACATATGATTCTACAAACTTGAACAAAACAAACCATGAAAGGAGTTGAAGTGAATATTAAAAAGTAAGAACAGTTCATCTGTGTAACAGGATGTGACTAGGCTTTAATGAGAGTTTCAGGAGGTAGGTACGTCATATCCCAGACCTCTAAAACAGATGCTGCATCATAGAAGGTTTTGAATACAATTACTCCCATGACTTAAGCTAAAGATGAACCATTCGTTCAGTAGATTGTTATAGGTACATTAATTCACTATGCTACTGAGAGCTCCTATGGTTTCACCTTGGCTCAGTTACTGTGTATACATTATGCATTTGAAGAAAATGTATAAATCATTCTGCAAGCTTAGTATAACTGTAGTGTTTTCGCAGTTTTATGATATGTTAGGTGCTACTTTGTGAAACAGTCTTATCAAGCTAGGCTGTCATTTGACTCCTGCACTTGATCATTTTATTTTGTTCACTTTATCAGGAGTTTTACTGGCATGAAGATCTGATTGCAAAATCAAATAGCACCTTGTCATTCAGTGGCACCTCTCCCCTGAGAACCAGTTTCCTCTCTGCACTATTATGTGCAGACTCTTTGGACTACAGGGCTAAGTTTCACTACACTGATTCTACATGCTCTGAAACTTTTCTTTCTTGCAGTTGGCTACAGCAATATCTTATTCACACTCCACTGTCCCAGAGCATATCCTAAGGCACATACTGTGTGTTAACTCATTCTTTCATGGAAATGGGTCCTTGTAGACTTGATCTCTGTTCCTCAGCAGTAGATTAAATTGTCTCTGTCTCTGGGGCTTCATAGTGGTTAATTAACTAAATTTCGAACCATTTCTTTCCATTGTCAAGAGATTGAAAAGTAGTTTCACCATACATGGTAACCATTTCTTTATCCATCATATTCCTTTAATAGCCACTTCAGTTCAGCCAGCAACCATTCTTGGCTTGGTTGGTGCCAGGCACCACAGATTTTCATAAATTAACTTCTTTGATTTTAATTTTTTTAGACAAGACTCAAAGCAAAATTTTCAGTGAAGCAAAGATGTGTAGGCAGCAGGTGGCAGGACCTGCCGAGTAATGAGCTCAGTCGGTGCTCAGCCTCACCTGTGCCCAGTTAGGGTTGGCCCAAGTGCGCATGCTCAAAGATCAAGGGCCAATAAAAGGTGGGGCCTGAGACTGGCAAAGGGCTCACTCTGAAGCAGGTCAGCAGCCGTGCTGGTTGGAGGCCAGTCCTCTACTGATCCTGTCCTCACTCAGAGCCTATCATCGCTTCGAAGTTCATCTCCTGCTACATCTGGTGGAGAATGCGGGCATAGACTCTCGTCTAAACCCTCTTCTCTGAGTGAACTTCTCATCTTTCTTCCGGAACTCGAGAAATTAGGGTAAGAGAGACCCCTTTTTTCTCTTATTACTTACATTGCTAAGCCTCTTGTCAAAAGATGGGTCTTACTGCCAGTAAACCCACTGAAGCTGCCGCCACTGAAAAAATTGTGGCACAGGCAGAGAGCCAGGAACTCCTTGGCTCCCCAGGTCCTGCCACCTGCTGCCTACAAAGATGTGCTTTGGATATGGGGTTTGTCAAAGCAGTAGGTAGAGAGTTTTTGTAACTATCTATAGTCATTAGGTTTCCTGATTAATTTCACTATACAGTGGTCTTCTGAAGTAGTTAGGTTGTAAAATGGGACCCAGAGAGATAAGGTTGCCTTCAGTGTGTGGGATGGAGTCACCATTGAGTGAATGCCCTGACTAAGTAGGAACATCACGGGTGCTAAAATGTTTTCTGTGTAGATGCTCACACTTTGACTAAAGGAAACCAAATTTCTATGCCTGTCATCTGGGTCAGGGGAAGACTGTTGGTGCTTTCTTGTTTTCCTCCTCACTTGGTTGTTCAAAATTCTTTAAGTGTTCTGTTCTATCTTATCCATTCAACCACATTCCTACACGAAGATGTCATGTAATGCAGGCTAGCAACCTGCAAGGTTTTCTTAATAAAATATGGTAATATCAGTGAGATGACTCTTCTCTCTTAAGTTAGAATATTGCTGGTAGGTTTTCCTCTGTGCTCTTTCCTTCAGCTGTGCCCTGAATCTCTCATGTAAGAGTTAATACAAAGTCAGTGAAACCAATTCATGTGTTTCCACACTTGGTCCACAATAAAGTGGATTTTTAATCTGATCTTGAATGTTAAATCTCAATCAAGGTCCTTTCTGAGTCTTTGATATACCTGCATAGGACTTTATTAAAAATAAAATAAGTAAATAAATGATGCAGCAAGTAAATTCACCTTTAGGTCAACTTAAAGTAGACCAGTGTAAAATGAGAACTGTTGCCACAACCTTTGGAAAAGCAATAGCAATTACATCAAAGCTTACTGCTGTATTCTTTCTGGTTTTACTTTTTTTTATATATTTCATTTCAGCTAAGTTTAAAAAGTATGCAGAAGTTGCAGTATCAGATTTACTGTTTCAAGGTATGCTCTAAAAGTATATATGTCTTTGGGCAGCCATTTTTTTCAGGGCTAGGATATTGCTGCAGCAGTAGGGGTTCAGTAAGGAACTGGTTATCAAAATGTAATTACATTGGCTTTGGCTACAGTTGGAGAATGGACTTTTTCTGATCATTGCATTTATCCATAAAAAAAAAAGTTATTTTATTTTGCCTAGCCTTAATTTCTGTTTTCAGTTGTCTCTATGCTTGAACCTTCCTGTAGTTTCTAATGTAATTGTGGCATCTGTTTAATTCAAGAGTCTCAGGTTCTTGGCAGTGGATAAGGAAGGCTTTTACACTCACTCAGTGGAGCTGTGCTGGGAAAACATTATTCTCATTCCCTGATAGCAAATCAGGCTAAGTTATACACCTTTGCCAACAATTTAAAGTGGCTAGGATAGAAACTGGAGATAATAGGACTGAAGGAAAACTGCTGTCTTCTTCCAGTGCTACACCTGAATGTTGCTTTTCCTTCCTGCCCAGCTACAAAAGGGAGACTGTGGTAATTATACATTTCCATAAGTCTTCCCTTTTAGTGGGAAAACCTTCCTGGAGCCAGCTGCATTGGTTTTGATACATTTTATATTGGGAACTTATTCTGAAAGTGATATTTATGAAATTTATTTGTCTTCACTCCTGTCAGATAGAATAGAGAATTTCATTATCACTATATATAGAAACAATTTCTTGACATAAAATAAAATCTCCAGGGGAAAGTGACTGACTGAAGAGCCATGCACAGAAAATTCAGCCAAGGTTAGCCAAAATCTTTGGGTCACTCTCTTTAACATAAAAAAACTTTTCATACACAGAGAAGTTTGTATACATTGTGTAGCAAATGAAATGGAACATGTCCCTATTTCTTTAAAAAGCTCAATCTTTTCAATTACGAACGGTGCTTTTGCATGTGGTCTGAGGACTTGAAACTCTAAAATCTGTTTCTGTAGGTTTTTAATTTATTCTTTTTACCTGTTATTTTCAGTGTCTGGTGTTCTTCAGTGTCAAAAATCATAGTGTTCTTTCTCAAGGACTGCTATTTGGAAAATCTTACAACTGTAACAATATAAAAATAACTGGAGCGTGAGACTTTTAATTTTTCCCATCTTGAACAAATTTTTAATGAGACATTTACACAAATTAAAGCTCCTGGATTTTTAGCATTTTTTTCATAAGGTGTAATCTATCATTATAACATATTTGGCAGAATTCTTCTCATAAGTACCAGCAAAGCTTAACTGATTAATTGTATGTATTGTTGTTTGTCAAATTATTATGCATCTTTTAGAAGTATGAGAGCATTTGTACTAATTATATTAAGTCTCTGTTGTGGCAACATATGGCAAGAAACAGGGTTGGCAGTGTCATGAGATTGTAAATGAAAGTGAGAGAATGAGTAATTCTGAAAAGAAGGGCAGGAGGATATATAATTAGGACTGAATCAGAAAACAACCCCTTTCTAGTAGAGCAGGTAAGTTGATCTGCTTTGACAGGAACTGATCTTGTCCTCCTTACTGAGGGCAGTGGGAGGGGTGCTGGTGGAAGGAGTGTTTTGTGACTTTCCCCTTACTCTAATTTTAGATACATATCTTAAAACTCAATTTCAGCAAGTGTGTATATTTGCAGATGTGCCACGTGATTAGACATGAAGTATCTAGCCTCTTATATTTGAACAATACTGCTTGCAGTAGAAAAGTGGGAATAAAAACTGGGAAATATTTCTAACGGCATCTTCACACAAAGAAGATGAGAGAGAAAATTTGATGAAAGCCTAGTTTTCAAAGGCATGCCTGAAGCATGTAGCTAGAGGCAACTTAATGTTAGTTATAGTCCTTTGCAAGGCCTGTTTACATGTTTCTTCTGTAGTCAAAGGGCTGTATGTATGTGCTGTAAAAATCACAAATGCCTACATGTTCCTTTCAGTCTTTTATCTTACCAAAATGTGAATGCAACTTGACATTCTGCTCAGAGATATTTTAAGATCTCCAGCCTCTTTTTAATTGCAGTCAATATATGGAATTCATTTAGGTCTGAACTTGCCCCTTTTGGAGAGTTGCGGTCCTGCTTGTAGCAGGCTTATAACAGAGGAGAGAGAGTGCAAAGCAAAAGAGTGTAGCTGGAGGGTTTCTATAGTTTGTTCTCATGCAGAACATGTCTGGGTGAAGGATCTAGGTGTGTAAGAGGTGATGGAGGAAACGCTGACTGGGTCCATGTTTCTCAAGATGATGGTGCTAGGTCTCCAGCTTGTTCTCTGGGACATTCACCTGGGCAGAAATAATTACAGGATCAGTTATTGCTTTTTCCTCTGGCACATGGGGAAATACCACCATGATCATTTTAGCCAGCAAGGATAGCCTTTTTATCCGCATGACAAGTAATTTTTTTCTTCTGAATTTAAGTAGGGCTAAAAAAGGCTGAGAAGTTAAAAAGCTGTGGCCACTGATTTGTTCCCTGTGGAAACAAGTTCTAGTCCTTCCAATGACAGGACTGATTTTTTTAAATAAAGAAATAGATATCCAAATATTCTACAGTACTGTAGCTATAAGAGAAGCTACTGAATATATGTTCTGAACTTCTGCCTTGTTAAACTTCTGGCACCATGTTAGTAGATCCATGTCCTCTTGCTAATTCAGTTGAGATGCAGTTGGAGGTGTTTTATCACTTTAATTCGGGAGTGGTTTTGTGTGTTGTATATGCAGAGATAGATGTACATTAAATACCTAACATTACTTTAAGGTGGTTTGATTTAACAGTTGGAGATGCATTATATATTGTATTGCTTAAAGTTGTATGGAGATTGGATATGTCCTCTGTCTGCTCCAGACACATTGCATGGTATATCCAGATATGCATTCTTGCATTTGTGTCACCAGTTCTGGTCTCATTTTCATCTTGATTCTTCATACATTAATATTTGGCTTTTCTTTCCTTCCATTTCATCTTTTCCACACTGCCTAATCCTTCCACCATCATGGCAGAAGAAGCTATCACTCCTACACTTATTACCTGTAAGTAACTTCTTTGTCATCAGAGACACACTTTCTGCCATGTTGTTCCATGCATAACTTGTGAATGCTAATACTGAAAGTTTCTCTCTAAAAACAAACTTTGTAGAAGTTTTACCAAAAAAAAAACCAAAAAAAACACAACAAACCAACATGGTCAATATTGTAATTAAATATTTAGCTTTATAGCAGTTTCTTATGCCTCATACTGTGCATTAGAGTCCTGCATATCATTATTTAACCAATTTTCTTAGCTGAAAAGTAATGGGTATAAATATCACTACCATGTCTATGAGAAATTTGTGCCTAAGTAACTATTTTTAGAATATTTAGTGGTTTCTTTCTCATTCTTTCTGTTGAAAATATAGCAACAGTTAGACATGTACAAGCATTTCAATTTGTTGCTGTGTACATATTACTACTTTTTCATGAATAATGATCATGCACAAATGTCATGAGTTACAATTACTGGAGTGGATTTAATAGGAGACAGCACTAAAAAATGAGGATAAGCTGAAGCATAACTTTCAGTAAGTAATAACTTTTCATTTTGATACAGTCCTTAGTAATACCATTATATGATTCTTTATTTACCCAAAGCCTTTGTTTCATTCTCTGCTGTCATCAAGTGATGAATGAGAAGGGTTCTTCTGTGAATTTAGTAAATCCCTTTCTCAGGCTGTTCACCTTTTTTCGCTTTCAAGTACAAGGAGTACGTGACAGTTTTTGGATTAAGAAAATATTTGGGGTCTTGCTTAGTTGTGAAATTAGATGCATTTAAGTTTGCTTAATCTTGTTAACCAGCAGCCAAAAACAGCAGTCCAGTAGATATCTCTTCTTTGAAGCTCAGGCTTAAAACTCTTGGGAAAGCAGGAGTTATTTTTATATAGTTACAGAAAATGGGGTGCTGCTTGCATGAGACAGACTGAAGTACTGGTTTTCAGGTACATATGGTAATAGCATGCTCTTTAAAGGAATACATTTTAAGTAATGTCTTTTTATTAAAAACAATATTAAGTTTTTCGTTCCTTTTTAGTTGCTCTTCAGTCTTTTTCGGTAAATATTTTTTCTATTAATATTTGGAAAAAACATCAAACATTCATTTATAGAAAAAATTCATAAATGTTTTCCATTCTGAAAACATGGTAAGCAGAATCATGCTCTAAATGAATTAGAGCAACTAAACTATAAACCTCTTAGTTGAAATTCCCTAAGACTTCTGAATGTACTTAAACTGTTCATTTACTTGGTAATTCAGTTTTACTATAACATTATTTGACACTTTGTATGTAGTACACTTTTAAAAAATGTTTTCTAAAAGCACTGTATTAATGTGAAGGTCAGAAAATATTATCATTCCCACAGATACGGTATTTCAAAAATTGTTTCTGCTCACAGGAGAAAAAGACCATATTTTCAATGACATAGGCCTTCAAAAAATCAGTTGGGAACCATTTAAATGTTGTTTTTAAAATGTCAAAAGAGTGTAATATAGTAAGTCATATAGTATGTTGCTTCCATAATAAGTAAATGTTTAAATTAATATTTCAATGTGAGTCATATCTCAAGTCTAAGTCAAAAAACAAAATTGAAACAATGGAACATTAAATGAAAGATTATTTCATTATTCAGATAAATCAGATTATATATATTTTTCTCTTCCACTGAACAAAAATAGCAATAGAAAATACATTAATTGAAATGTTTCTGTAGGTTTTGCAAACAGATTTTGTCCCCTGTCCTGCACACATATTGACTGTTAATGGTGGATGGAATAGGGCTCTTGATTGTGTGCAATTGTGTGATTGTGTGCATTGAATTCAAGAAAAGACCTGTCTTTTTGTTAATTTGATGCAAATTTAGTAAATTTGTATTTTGGGTACATTAATTCTTCCAAAATAAATTGTGTAGTCTTGAGTAGATATCGGTTTGCTCCCTGTCTGGCAAAAGAAATAGACTCCTCAAAGGAACAGACAATATCAGCCCCCAGTAGGAGAAGATACTTTGGACCAGATTCTCCACCTGTTTATGCACCATGCAATTTCAGTGAAATTGGTGGAAATCTTAGATGAATGAAGAGTTCATTCCAGTTTTATTTTTAGCTGAGGAAGTTGGTATGGATTATAAAATGGTCTGTATTTTGAGAAACATAATTTGAAGTACTCTGCCATTGCTAATTTACCACTTCTATACTGAGTATCGTATTCAGATTTACTGATTAGTCATTGTAAATGCAAGCTGTGACATCCAAGCAAGCATCTATGCACTGAAATAGTTATTGTCTTGTGAGCTGCTTTCCTTATGAGCTGAAGGCTCCTTTGCCCTAGTAGAGTGCAATCTCTAGACCCATCCTAAATTAAAATTAAAAAAGAAAAACTTGGCAGATGCCTAGATCTGCTGATGAATCACTGGAGGTGGACCTACAGCTGTGCATATTTGGCAGAGAATTATTTCCATTTTGTCTTGTGTTTACTAGTCAGCCAGTCAAGAGACATTACAGAAAAGAAGTTGAGCATTGCTACTGAGAATTATGCTTCTTGTTAATAGGCTTAAGTGCCTCTCCCAGTGCCTTTCCTCCCACTCTCACTTTCCTGTGAACTGATGTATTTTTTACATTTCACCTCAGCCAGGCAGCAGTTGTTTTTTTTCTATCTGGCCATGAGTTCTTTTGTTCTTAAGATTAGAGCAAACTTAACAATTCTCCTTAACTCTGCAGCAGGTCTTTTGCCCATTGCTGTCTGTTCCAGGTAGGAATAAAGAGATTGGAGCTGGTGTTGTTAGTGACACTTGTAATGACTGCTGTTCTCAGCAGGGCAGCCAGTGCTGGCATGGCTCTGCTTTCTCCTTACACATTTTCTGATGGGCAGAATCCCTGCAACATTGGCCAGGGAAGGAAAAATACATTAATAGTTTACTGTGTAATTATGGTTAAATGAGATAGACAAGCCTGTCATTGAGGTGACAACAACTACCACTGTGCTGTCAGATGGTCATTAACTTCTATATCTGAGATTTTCCTTTTGATAAAGGTTCTGCCCTTGGAGATCATTGATCATTAGTGAGAAGCTAACAGAGTTAGATTCATGCAAATTCAAGCACCAGATGAACAAAATGAGTGTTTGGACCATCTCAGTTTAAATGAGACAATGACACCTGATACAGAGCTTGGGGAACTCAATTTACCCCAAATTCTGGGGCAGATAGTTTTAGTTTTAGCTGTTACAAGTTGCTTTCCAGAAAAGCTTTCATTACATTGCTAAAAGTAGGGTGTGTGCCCTATTAAAATACAAAGTTGTGAAGGTTAGCTGCTCATGTCCCTCAGTTTGAACTTGATATCAAAATGGGATGTTATGGTTATTATTGAAATTAAATACTTACATAATAACAGTACTGCACAGAAGTTAAGTGCATAATGTGCTATTTTTGTGCCTTTTCACAGGTCATTTCGACTTGTGAAAGGTGAAATAGGGAAGTAGTAGACAATTAATGCCTGGTATTAGAAAAGAGTAAGTAATGTTGATCTTAATGGTATAAAATCTGATATGGTCTGTCCCAGCACTAATCATCTAGTTAGGTGACTAAGGACAGAGGTGCATCACAGGTACAACTTACTTATGGAAGCCCCAATCCAGAAGCCTAATACGATGTTGAAAAATTTTAAAAAATAGACTCTATAGGACTAGAGATCCTGTTGGTTAGTACTTCGTATATGACTCAGGGGAGAAAATACCTCCTACAAGAGGATGAATTTTACAAACACCATCTTTTTCATATTAATCTTAAAGGTCTTTTCAAAGCAGAACAATTCTGTGATATGTGAAATGTGAATAAAACCATATGCTCTTATTCATGAGAAATTGATAATTTGAAGCCCAGTTAAAGTCACTTGCTTGTGTATCAGACAAGCTCAGGAGCCTGAGAGTCTGTTTTCAGTTTAGTTATCTCTGTACCTGGCTTTGCTAGCATATTTTCAGTGCTGGCTTCTGGAGCTCTCTACAGAGACTTAGTTTGTGGCTCATTTCCACAGTCCAATTGCAGCTGACCTACTACCTATGACAGAAAGCACAAGATTGACAGGTTTGCAAAATGACCCTAATAATCAGAGTCATAAAATTTCCAAACAGGTTTTGGGTTTTTTTTGATAATTCCACTAAATATGCAGTGGTTGGTCACATCGTTAACTTCTGTAGGAATCTGAAAATAGTGAGAGAGGTTAGAAGCAGTCCTGTATTATCAACTATAGCTGTCCCTGGAACAAGAGACAGGTTCATCAGTTTGTGTCTTGCAGGTGGAGGAGAGCCCTGAGCAGAAAAACATGGATGTCTTTGAACTGTTTGATGTGTTTAATCTGTTAGACTAAGCCTGTGATCTCCTCTGGATCTTTAATTATGCATAGTTACATAGCCTGGTATCATAGAATCATGTAACCCAAAATAAACATGGATTTCTCTAACTGTCTTGTGAACTAGACTTAAATTATTTGGCCACGTCCCATGATTTTTGTTGCATCTCTTTTACTTAATGACCATTGCTGAAAAATGCATTAGTGGGCTATGTGCCATATACTTTTAGTACAGAGGCATGATCTCTAGCTTTCATGTGGATATACTAAGCAAACTCAGAACTAGAAATTTACTTTTTAGTCAAAATACACCACATCTTTAAAAAAAAAATCTGTCTGAAGTTACTATTTCTTATACTGATTCCCTGTATCTTCTGATTCTTTTGTATCTGATTGTATTGCTTTGTAGCCAAGGCTTACATTCCCATTTCTCTGTAAAAAAAAATTGATTATTTCCTTAACATTCAGACCACCAGTAAGTAAGTCTGGGGTTTTTTTTATTTTATTAGTTCTCTCTGAAGTTTGTGAGCCCTCCAGGGAAGTGATATGACTATATGAAATAGCTTTTGTGAGGTGCAACAGAGATCAGATCATTGATGTGGAGGAATAGCTGTTTTAGGCATGTTTAGATACTCACACCAAAATATGTTTCCAATAGCTGCACGTAGGAAACCCACAGTTATTTCTAAAGTTACTCAGACTGTTCAAAACCATATTAGCCCAGATGTGTTGAGGGAGAAACCATGATATGCAATGTGCTTCAAGTTTTGTTTTCTCAAAATAAATGGGTACTACAGAGTGAGTGAGGTGAAGTATCAGAAATGATTGATTGCTATACTGATCACACAATCACACTTAGTTACTGTCCTTGCTCCCTCAGTGTCAAGCAGTAAATTTGCAAATGAGCTGGGATTTGGAGAGTTTCAGTGCTTATTTTGCAAAGGTACCAGGCATGTAGTGTGTAAACCAATGTAACTGTAGGAAAAATAAATGCTTATGAAGTCCAGAGTTGTCTGGGTTCTTTCCACGTTAAGAAAAGCTTTGTCTTGCTTTTCTAAACTAAGATACGAGGATTTGGATTGAATGATGGTATTGCTTGTAGAAATTGTAGATTCTGTATAGTCTGGTAGGATAAACTCAAAAACCTATCTTTATTATGTATAACACCGAGACATGATACATGCATTTGGGAGGGGTAGAGAAGGTAGGGGCAGGTATGTCCCTACTGTGTCTTGTTCAGCTATGGAATCAGTTTACCAGGGTGGACTGTCCTCTCTAGAAAATTTTCCATTGAAATAATTCCTCAATGAGCCCATTTACGTTGTTTGTAGCTTCTAAAAATACTTGGTTCCCAAATCAGTCATGCTTACTGTCAACAGTAGTCATTCTAGGCACTGAGATTTTGCCATTACCTACCATTACTGTTGAATTAAATTTTCAAAGAGACTGGAAAGGTGTGATTCATGCATTATTTTTTAGCCTGAAATTGCATTTCAGTATATGCAGATAGCTCAGCATTGCCTTCAGATTCTCTTTTTAAATATCCAAATAGAAAGGAGATTTTTCATTATTTACTGTTAATATTTATTGTGCATGTGGAGTAATGACATTGGAAACTCACTTTCTCTAAACCCCAGACCTGCCATTACACTTTGTGTGACTGTAAATGCGTTAATAGTAAAGAAGCTACTCACTTAAGGATTTATGTTGCTAAAGGTCTGTATTTTTTCTAAAAGATTGAAGTTAGTTTTCAAAATGGTTTAATGAAATATTGAACTGGTAACAGAAGACGTCTGCAAAAGGTGGGACTCAAAGAAATAAGGTGAATGGTGCCTTGTATCTGTATTATGCCTGGAATCAAGGGGGACAAGTAGCAGTAAAAATACTTGAAGAAAAAGGAGTAAAATAAATCGTAGGGTGAATCTAGTCTAAGTCACAGTTTTAATCTCTTCTGTGATACAGGTAAGAACAACTGTAACAGGATGTTTGTGTCTGTTGAGTGATGACGGCAAAAGGCACTGAGGTGTTGTACTCATTAGTATTGAAATAACTTCTACTGGCTGATTATATTTTTGTTTGAGCCTTTTATCTGTAACTCTTCACTGACCCCTAAATTGCATAGGAGATACATTGACTGAAATACCTCCTATCTGGAGGGGTTATGGCCAGGTTAATGATAATCCACTTCAAGGTAGCATCTGTCAGTGTTCACTTTTAATTTCACAATGAAAATGTTCTAATCTTGGCTTCTTTCCCTTCTCCTTTTCATTTATTTTCTTATCTGTCTTATCCTATTTTATTCCTGGAGCTCCCTTAAAGTCTAGACTGCCAGCTCCCTGGAGGGAAAAGCAGTGGCCATTTGCTTTCCATAGTGTCTAGCTGGCCAAAGTTATAATTCATTTCCAAATTTTCTTTCTGACATTCTTCTTGGTTGCTGTTTTTCTGCAATGAATTACCTAACTCTGGCATGAGAAAAGAAGTAGCCATGCCTCAGCTGCTTTCTTCTACCACTCCTGGTCACTGTGGCCCTCTGCCTCCATTTGTGAGAGTCTTCAAGAACTCAATCTGATCAAGATACTAATTTCAGGGCAATAGCCCACATGCAAAATGTAGCTAGGAAGATGATATCAGCTGTGAAATTGAGCCTCACAAAAACTAATTAAGCAGGGAAACAGCAGAACAGGCTGTGCAGTGTGCTTACAAACCCAGCAAAGCCTGCCATTTCATCAGTCCCAGACACCCAGTTGCAAAAGAAAAAATTTTACAAGACATAGTTATTAGAATCATGGCTCTCTTTCACTTGCGGTTTTATTATTACCTCTATTATTATTATTATTATTAAACCATAGCATCTAGTATATGCTACAGAGAAAAATCTGTAAGACTGTTGAAAAAGTCTTCTGTAATTCTTGTTGGTACCTGTGCCAACCATGCAGCAGCACTGATCCAAATAAAATGAGGTAGTAGCTGGAGATGAGCAGAATTTTGTAGGGCTTGTGCCAGGTACTACCTCCTCCTGTGAGTACTGAGTTGGTGAACATAAACAAGGACATTTTAAAGTGTTCTCTTTTTAGTAGCTGAAGCTCAGGACTGCTTCTGCCTTTGATCTGAGATCCCTTGGTGAGACACTGAACAAAATGTCTAAGGGTATCTACGTGATACTTGGTTCACCTGCAGAGGCAGTTAGCTCATCTCCTCCCTCATTCCCCAATTTCTCTGATCATTAGGACACAGGATGGAGCTACCAGAGGCATCTCTGTCTTGTCTGAAGGAAAGACAAAGCAAAACATTAGTTAACTTGTGCATTTCACAGTTCTACAGGAAACAGAAGATCATCTGGTTTAGACCAGATGTGCCACTCTGCATCTCTCATTACAAGGTGACGTGTTCTTTACTCATGCTTGGTGATGTCTGTAGCCAAAAGTTGGTCTACCAGCATGGATTTGGACAACATGTTCATATTTAGTGTAATAATGCATGCATGCTGCCCATAGGAAGTAACAGTTTAGATAGGCTAGACATATTGCAGTTTGCTTAAAGAAGTGTATTGGATTATGCTGTAGGTATAATGCCCTGGAGTCCAAGGAGGCCAGTGGCATCCTGGCATGCATTAAGAAGACTGCAGCCAGCAGGTCAGAAGTTATCTTCCCCCTCTACTCTGACCTAAAAAAACAAACAAAAAAAGCCAACAAAAAAAACCAAAAAAACAAAAAAACCAAAAAACCAACCAAACAAAAAAAACCCACAAAAACACCAAAAAAAAAAAAAAAACAAACAAAAAACACCAAACAAACAAACAAAAAAAAAAAAAAAAAGAAAATACAAGAAAGAGATTCAGCAAGGGGCTATGGGGACTGAAGCATCTCTCTTATGATGCAAGGCTGAGAAACCTGGATCTCTTTAGCCTGGATAAGAGTGAGAGGGAATCTTATCAATGCTGATAAATAGCTTAAGGATGCCAGGAGGGTGGGACTATACTCTTCTCAGTGGTGCCCATCTACATGATGAGGGCTAACAGGCACAAGCTGGAACACAAGATGTTCCACCTTAAGGGTGCTTTATCAGGGAAGTTGGACTAGATGATCTCCAAAGGTCCCTTCCAACACCTACCATTCTGTGAATGTACAATAATGGAATGTATTTTGCAGTTTATGGTCCTATTAGGCAATTGTTAGTGGAAGGGTCACTTCAAAGGGACTATGTTAGTGGTTTAGAACCTGTTTGCAAAAGCAGATGGAATACTGGGTGCTTTACATTTACTGAGATTTTTAAGGTGAGATTGTCATGTTTGTGGCACTTAATAAAATAAAGCTCTTAGCCATGACATCCAGGTGCTACTGGCAGTAGAATCTTACATTTTGCTTACTGAATAAGGAGAAGTCTTATCTACATTTGATGATCCAGATCAAGATTAGGGAATATACTTTAATTACAGAGAAGAAGAGAAACACATAATGATGTTAGTAAAGTGTCAGGGATTATCTACTGTATGCTTAAGAAAAATAAATTAAAAGGAGAACAAGATGCATTGGTTGCATGTTGAGTCCTAATGCAGGTTCCCAGTAAGAATGTGTTTTGGTTTTTTCTGAAGAAATTACTGCAGTTTCAGCTGCCATTTGTTGGAACCCAAAGCACTGTAAGCCTATTTTAAGGCAAGAGTACTGTGTATTCACAGAAGTGTCTTATCCAGTTCTCTGTCCACAAAGAGTTTTATCTTTATGCTTCCATGTCTCCTGAGACTTAGCACACACTGCCTGGTAATGTGTTCTTCACATTCTACAGTCTCTCTCAAAAGAACCTGTAGAAGGGGAGACAAATACGAAAATGTCTGCATACTCTTCTGCTACTGTGTAACCTTTTTGGGTGGTTCTTTTGACTCTTGATATTTACTAAAAGGCTTTTCTTAGATAAATGCACTCTGTAAGAACATTTAACACAATAAAATTAAGGAAAGGATGAGTTAAATGTCTGAATGAGATTTTTGCATTGGAGATTTTTTCTTTATTTTCCTGGGAAAACAATGAGCTAGTTTTACTTGTTCGTTTTTTCTTATCTAAAATTTGATTTTGCTAAGGCTTTAAAAATAGTCATCTCCAGGTTGTAAGTTAGTGTGCAATATATTATGTTCAAAAAAGAAAAAAAAATCTTCAATTGAAAATTATGTCACCGTGGAAGCTGCAATATAACATTAATTATAAGAAGTATAGTTCAGTACCCACAGCACTATGTATTTACTTATATCAAAACGAGGTAGTGCTTACTGTATTAAGAATAGTTTTTCATTGTATGATTGCCTGTTGTTCTTTGAATCATAACCTTCACTCGTTTCTTTAATTTAGGAGAAAAAGCCATTAAACATAGATACTTCCTGAAAGTGTGTGCTGCATGAAAGCTTTAATTAAATCTACAAGTAAAGCTTTAAAAGAACAAGAATCAAATTAATTGCAACAAGGACCATGCATTTATTTCTGTGACAGGCCTTGGCGTGTTAGAGAAAAGGCAATCTGTGTACCCTTATCTGAATTAGTAAACTCAATATCACTTTTCATTAGCATGGTAGGTCATTGCCATGCATCTTTGGTGTGACACTGTTTACATGTTAATGACCTCACAAATAGACTCTGTTCCAAATGGTTTGCAGCACTAGAAGGTTGTAAATCCATGAAGTGGAATAAACTGTCCTCTGCTTTCTGCATCATTGCTTCTTGTGAGTTCCCCTCCAGACTGGGCTTCATAATTAGGCAGCAGTATAATTAAGGCAAATTCGAAAATGCAAATAGGGCTAAAGGATTTATAGCTGATTATGGTTGTTACAGCATACCTGAAATAAATTAATTTCTAAGCACTGCTATTAGCTGACTTCTCAATTATTTGGAGTCTTGAAGTAGGAAGTATTGTTCACAAAATATGTTACAAGTTAGTGAGTGTGAGTCCATGGTCATGTATTCATATTACAAAGTGCTGACAAAGCCATAAAAAAACCCACAAAAAGATCCAGTAGAACATGTTGCTTTAGTTTTTTGATGTATGATTGGTTTGTATTAGATGAGATTTTTAAGGTTGTAGAAATACTTTTTCCCCACCATATAATGTAATGAAATCAGCATGCTCCCTAAAATCGTATCCTTAAAGAAAATGTCATATTTACATCTGGTAAATTGAGTAGGCACTGGAAAGCTTCACTGCTTTAACATCTCGGGATGATAAAACTGGTATCAAATGAGTAAAACAAACTCAGCATAAGCACTTAAATTTGATTGTCTAAAATATCTAAAATGAGGACTGTTCTGATATCCTGCTGTGTAAACTCATTTGTGTCCTGAATTTCCTCAGTTCCCATTGACCTTAGAATGCTGCAGAATCTGGTCCCATTGAATTTTGGTTGTTTCAGCCCTGGCATAACAAGAAGCTCATTTTTCACTCATCATATGCGGCATATGCTTGGTATTGCAACACATATACCCTGTGGTTCTGCCTGCAAGAACCTTGAGATTTGCTTTGCAGACAGAGAGTAATGGTTTCTCCTTTAGTTGCTCACCAAATATGCAAAGTAAGTTTAATTATATGCTGTCCAACCCTCTCTGCTACATATTTTTCCATTTACTGGTTCTGGGTGAAGTATATACTTTCTACGTGCAGAGGTTGCTAGTAAGTGTACAGTGCCCCTGAAAGCATTTATGGCTAATCTTGCCCTCAGCATGCATAATGTAGCTAAGTATTAATTAAAGGTTAAAGACTAGGGATCCATCTTTTCTCTGCCTGATGAATAGTGGAATATTTTGCATGGGATCGGGCACTACATTCAATGGGACAGAATTGCTCAGATGCTGCAAAACCAAACTACATGAGATTAAAATATGAGACTCCATATTTTCTCACAGCACAGCAAGGGACTAATAAATCACTGTCTTGTGTTGTGGAATGAATTAGATGTTTTACTGTGTTGCTTATAAATATGGAACGCTGCAAGGCACTCATAGGTAGAATGTGGAATTTCATAAGGGGCTCTTTTTTTGTCCTACATACTGACTTCTGAAAATTCTCTGTGGCCTACTTGTATATTTTGCTACTGAAGACAAGAGAGAGAGAGAGTTCTGGCAAGGCAAATGTCTCAGACCCCAATAACAGCCAATCAAAGCAGATTTTGATTACTTATAAATATTGCCATGACTGCTGCCATGCAATATAAGAGAAATTAACTGGTAAGTGATAGAGCTGTGGTGGCAGATAAACAACTTGGCTGTTCATTGAAAACCTGTGTTTGTAGGACTACAATTTCCCTGGAATTTCCAGAGTTTTTTAAATTTAAAGCTACTGCAAAGCTTCTCATACCAGAAAGAACTCTAATTTCAAATCTTTGAAGTTGTCCTTTCAGAAATACTGATGTTCTCTTCTTTCTTGTAGGCTTCTTTGAGGCATAAAATCTGATAGTAGATCTTTTTAAATAGGCTTCCAAGAAAAGAGCATGGATTATAAGAGGTCTCTTTTCTGCCTTCAGTTTGCTTACAGAAGATCTTAAACCTTTCGGTGCCATATTCTCCGTATTAATTAAATTCTGATTGCTATTAAATGCTGCAAAGCAATGGTGTCAGGGCTACTGCAGATCTGATCACTAGAGAGGTGGAATGCTTCATGCTTCTCTTATCATCATTTGGAGTTCAGAAAATTCAATCTTAACATTTCCAAGTAGAAATCGAGCACTGCTTGAAAACGTATAGTGGAATATTAGTAGCTGAAAGTTATTGTTGGAGACAGCTAAGACAGGATTAGCCACATGTACTTGCAGAAACACATGTTCTCTTGTGAGTAGCCCTTGCAAAAGCACCAGGGGAGGTGTAAAGTGTTTTCTCTGACAGTAGCTTCTTTGACATTTCAGTGGCTGTAGAGCTGCCTCCTTTCCCATAGTAGGAGTAATCAGCCTTTGAGCTTTACTGCTTGAACTCTTGTGCATGTGCATTACTCTTTTGACACACCAGAAAAATCATTATTTAAAGCCCAGATACCGCAGAGGTGGGTTCCTTGGATAAAGGTGTGAAAACAGTAAAACAGAGTTATACAATAATGTAGAATCTCATGATTTTCAGGAGTGCATAAATAAAATAGACTGCACTGTACCACTTAGAGTCCAATCATTTGCTGTCTGATAGAAGAAATCAATAGCCATAGGGTGAAAATAAGATGGAAAAGGTCATATGATTTACTTACAGAGGGGTTTTGCTATGATTAAAGAAGATCAGCAGTAAGTCAAGCAACAAGATCAAGTTACTGACCTTCAGAAAGTGAAATTATCCTCAATGGTAAAAAAAGGCTACTGTCTGCTACGAGTACTCCAAGATATGGTGCTCTTTGTTAATCAAACCTTTCATTTTTGGCTATGGACTGCATATAACTGCTGTTCTGATTATTTACAGAGGAATGCACATGATTAGCACAGGATACTTTCTCTTACTTCCCTTTTCCTTTCAGTTCCAACTGCTTTTAAGTAACCCAAGAAATGCCTGCTGCAGTTCCATTAAAGTCCTATCTAATTGGACACTGTTTTCATATTTTGTTGTAAACAGCTTCATCTAGGTGGTGCTGTTTTCTGCATTACTTAATCCCTTGTAGATGTTTCCAATCATTACATTATTGCCTAGTGGGTTAAAAATATTGGCAGCAGTTTAACATTTTGGTCATGTGATTCTCCCTTTTTAATGTTGGCTCTATTTTCCTTTTGTGGACATTCTTGGAAGCGTATTTTTTCCTGTTGTGTCCTGCCAGAGTCAGAGTCCAATGAAAATCTAGGCTAAGTTTATAATGTAGGATTTTTGTAATATGGCTTTTGCATTTGACTAACCATGGAGAACCTAGACTTCTAAAATCAAATCGATTCTATTTCTGGAAGTCTTTTAATATGGGTGAGGAAGCGCGGTGGTCCCAAAAGTTGTAAAACCCTGTAAAAAGTCTCTTTATGTTATTTTGTTAGTTGTGAATTTTCTGCAGATAAAATGTTTTTCAGTATCTGAGAGCCAAGAAATGCATATAGGTAGATAGATAGATAGATAAATAGATAGTTAATCAGTTAGTTAGCTATGTATAAATCGAAGTGACTAACCAGGAATGAAAACACAGCAGTGGTGGCCACTGTACTGGTTCATGATTTCTGATCAGTCACCAAAAGTTCAAAGTTTAATTGGCCTGTCTTTATCTTCCCCTTATCTCATTAGCCTCTGCAGTACTTCTGATCCAGGGTTTTCCTGTTGGGGTCTTCACCATATATGTTAATGCAGATCTTTTCTGTTTTTTGACAAAAGGCATCTCCAGGCATATTTACCATATGTCATTTTAGTAACCTCTGTATGCTTGGTTTCCATTTGGTGTTGAGAAATGTTCACTTTGTAGATGTTACAGCAGGCTGCAGCAGAATGGCTTTGCCTTTCTGAGGAAAGACAGTGTTGGGCTGTCTTTTTGTTGTTTTGCCAGAGTAGGTTGAGTATTTAAGACAGTGCTCTAGTTACAAGGAAACAAGAAATAGTTAAATGGTTACTCAGACTTAATAAATTTTGGAGTGGCATCATCCACTCAGAACTGAGTAATCCTTGAGAAATTGGATTGAGATCCTAAGTAGAACTATGTCAGATGATATTTCTTCAGTATCAACTAACAAAATGTTAATGCTGTGGTTCATCCTACTCTCTGCAAGCTGATGTTTTACTGCGTTATGTCCTACAGTGATAATGTCACCTCTAAAGAAAAAAATCTTTTCTTTCCTTGTCTGTCCAGGGTCAGTAAAAAGGTGAATACTAGTTTGTGCCATGTGCATGCAAGTTTTCACTCAGAAATGAGATGTTAAAGACAGGCTGAATAGACAAGAAAATGTCCTAGAAGTTAAGATGCAGTTTGTTTGCCCTTGCTTTAGCTAGTGAGAGTGATTTGACAGCTGTACTTTGTAGTTTCTTCCTTCTGGAGCATGTGATCATGCTTTGATAGCAACCCTTAATCTATTATTAATGCAGTTGTATGTAGATCAAAACTAAAGATCCTTAGTCACGTCAGAAAGTAATGTGAGTCTATTTTTATACCATTTGTATCTGAAGTGAAAGAAATGTAGTGCCAGAGTACTAATATCAGGTCTTTTATACCTCTGTACCTCCTTGCAAACTGTAATCTGAAACTCTGTAGATATGAGTGTACATGTACCCTGCACAATTAACCTCAGGTTTTTGTCCCAAGAATTAGTAAGTAAGAGCCTTTTTTGACTCTTCCATTTGCTGATTTTTGAACTGCAGTTTTTTGTCAATCTTTGAGGAAGAAAAATTGAGAATATTTCGAGGGATTCTTCCTACCCATCTAGTTGCCAACATTGTGGTGGTAATCAATATACAACCACTTTTAAAATTCAAGGATTTTTATTTTAATTAAAATTAATTTAGTCAATGTCTGTGCATCCACACGGCTGCTGAGGCTACTGAGCATTCCTGGGTACTTCAGTGTAGCCATGAGCTGGGAGACAGCTGTATACTTTGTCAAGGAACCAATGTGCACCAGCTAAGGAAAATAAGTGACCAGGGAGGCCAAGCAGAGAATGAAAATATCTGTGAGACTGAGGTTTTACTTTCAATAGAAGGAAAATCTCTGAAAATCCTCAGTGGACAGTGTCTCAGATGCTGACCATTTTCCCTCACAACAAAACACCCACAAGTATCCATGTGAGAGAAATAATTCGCAGGTACCATATGGACTGCCCTTGGTGATACAGCAGCAAAGGCATGATGTGGGAGGAAAAGTAAGAGGGATCCTTCTCTTTGACCCAGTGCCCACAAACCTTGTCACAGCATTGTGCAAGGCAGTCACACTTCTAGTATTGCTGAAGTGGGGATGAGTACAGCAGGAACCTGAGACCTGTGACCTGTTGTGGCTTCCTGTGATACTCCAAGTTCCTCTTTTTCCATGTGACATAAAAAGCTTCAGAGAAACAGGTGGCAGAGGGCCACAGAAGCTTCAGGATGGCCCGGATTTTAAGTTGCAGCTCTCAGTGATTTAGTCCCTAACATACAGCAACAAGACATTCTGTTATTACATTCTGCCTTTGCAAATGCAAGGGGACAGGACAGTGTTATGTTTCCTTCACATCTAGTCAGCTCTCCTAGAAGACAGCGTCATATCTTCTATTTGTCATATTGGAAAATTTCCTAAATAGTTAATTTACCAATGAAATATAGACATTTAAACATAGTTGTATTTTATTCCTCCTATATGCATCTTGAAGTTTCTATACAGATGGCATTTTTAAACATATCTAATAGCTATTAAAATATTCCCATGCCTTATTTCTTTTGAATATCTCTTTACCAAGCCTGTCAGCTTTTCATCTCTGAAGCTAAAAATAAATGTTTATACAGAAATCAGAAGAGATTGAAATTATGGGTTGATTCACAAATAGAAGAAATCACACAGCTTTCATTAATTATTCCATGGATACTTTTGTTTGTGGAAGTGGTGCATTAGCATCTATTTTTTTCAATCCTGAGGAAAGTATAGTAACTGAAAACATGAGATTAGAGAGAAATAAGCCACAGTTGTACATTGCATTTAGTCAGAGGAAATATCACTTTTTGTGTTACACTGAAAGAGGTATTGCATGTCCACAGCTGGAATTTTTGCTACCCTTTATTGTAGCAGCAGCAGCTGCCATTTTTCTGTTCCATAGCATTAAAACAACCCATAATTTTGCAGCAAATTCTGCCAGAAATGTGCATGTGAATACTGATACTGTATACTGAACCAAGCCTCTAAATCCTTTTGTATTTCTGTGCAGCATCTAGAAAGCTAAAGGAAATTGCATTTTGTTGATGTGGAACAATAATGGTACAAAATCATATTCTTGTGACATTTTCAGATAACTTAATGAGGAGTAAGAAGGATGAGTACTTACCAAGTAAATAACAATGCAGCCATAAGGCAAGCAAAGAGCACTCAACTTCAGTCCTATCAGTGACCCTGCAATCAAAGATGATGTACATTTTCAGACGCATTTTTCATATCATTATTTAGTTACATATAATAATAAGGTTAAAAGTGTGACAGATGAACCATCTTCCAGAAATTAAGTTGATCTAGAAGTATAGCAGGCTGGATTTCTGGAACAAGTTCCATTGAAGATTTGCAAAAGAATGACGTTTCATGAAGAACATGAAAAGCAAAGCTAGAAGCAGCATTCCATATCTCAGTCTGCTATTGACATAAAAAATGTTTGAGCCAAATGTGTCCTTCAGCCTTCAGCTGTTCATTTTTTATGTATGTGCAGCTTACACATGCTGCACTTCTTATATTCGATGCTCAATTTTCCCCCAAATATAAGAGCATTGACTACAGGGACAGAGAATTCTTGACTCTCAGTACTGTACCTAACTATTATTTATGAAATTTTTCCTTTTTACTCCATACAAATAAATGCACTACTATATCAGGCATCTAATGATTACTCTCACATATGCAATTATGCCAAACAGATCTGAGATAAACAAAGCAGAACTGCAAACAAACCTCATATTAAGCCAGCTCTTACTCCTAGCAAAGAAACTGACCACCTTTCTGAAAAGACATTAAATTGCAGAAAAGCTGAACCCAGATAGCACAAGTTGTTAAGAAAAGCAGCCTACCGTGACAATTTTGTAGTACTGGTTTATTTTGACACCAACTATTTTTCTCTAAATAACTGTCAGTGAATTCATATTCACCTGATATTTACTCTCATTATACAGCTGGAAGTTAAAAGGCTATTTCTAAAGCCATGTGTCTGTATGTCATCTTCCAGCTATCCTTAGTCCTTTATGCTTTAACTTTTTTGCTGAACACCTCACTTTACTTTGCAGACATTCACAGCACTTGGTGATACGGTAAGGCTGTAGTGTGTTCTCCTCGAGATTATTTTTTCTATTGCTTGGAAAACAGGTAATTATTCAAAGACCAGTTGCTTAAATGGTATTTTCACATTAAATATGTTTGTATTTTTATGTCAGCTGAGTGGAAACTGAATTTTTTAAAAAATTTTATTTGGGGGCTGAATGGCAGTAGATATTGAACAAAAAGAAGAGGACTCCAAAATGAATCAATTTATGATCACAGAATCATGGAAACATAGAACGGTTTGGGCTGGAAGGGATCTTAAATATCATCCAGTTCCATCCCCCCTGCCATGGGTACAGATGCCTCTCACTAGACCAGGTTGCTCAAAGCCCCATCCAGCCTGGCCTTGAACACTCCCAGGGAGGGGGCATCCACAGCTTCTCTGGGCAACCTCTTCCAGTCTCTCACCACCCTCATAGGAGAGAATTTCTTCCTAATGTCTAACCTAAATCTACTCTCTCTCAGTTTAAAACTGTTACCCCTCATCCTATCACTACATGCCCTTGTAACAAGTCCCTCCCCAGCTTTTTGAAGGCCCCTTCAGGTACCAGTAGGCCCCTATGAGGTCTCCCTGGAGCCTTCTCTTGTCCAGGCTGAACAACCCCAACTCTCTCAGTCTGTCTTCATAGGAGAGGTGCTCCGGCCCTCTGATCATCTCTGTGGCCTTTCTCTGGACTTGCTCCAATGGCTCCATGTCCTCCTTATGTTTCATAAACTTATGTAATACCACAGTCAATATCTGTCCTATTAGAAAGGAACAAAGCAAAGAGTAGGATGACTTCCATCCATTCTATTATGAACTACAAGGGTGTAATATGATGGAAAAAACCCACAAGCTGTTTTATGAACAGGAACTCCTTGACTTATCTAAAGTAGCAGTGGTTATTTATTAGAGCTTGTTTATTTGCTATGCTTGTAGTAGAAGAGTTGTTTCTTGCCCACTCAGTCTCAAAATAGTATAGGTAAGAAGAAAGACTGCTGCAGCTGAGAAGTACCAGCCTCTTGCATCTGGTGAGAGTTAATCTGTAACTCAGTCTGTAGTGGAACTTCTGTGGTACTTTATTTTAGAGGTTTATTTTGTGGAAATAGGGCTCTTCCTGCACTCTACTGTGTTAGCGGCATGTACTTACAGTGATGGCCTTAAATATATGGCACATGCAACCATAATCAAATCACTTTATCTCATTTATAGTATTTAAGCAACCAAGGATTACATTCTGGTCTAGCCATTACTTCTTTACAAGTCCAAATTTCATTTTGACATAGGTGGTAAAAGGGAAAGTGGGTTTTATTTCTTTGTGCCCAATTTGTATCTTTATACTGTATGTATTTGAGTGCATTATCAACTCTGATAGACAAAGATCCCATTTTTGAAGGAAAAAAATATGTTCAGGAGAATTCTTAATTGATTTTGACTGCATTAGAAATATTTGGCTGAGCCCAGTCACACCAAGAGATGCTTTCTTATTAGGGTTTTTTTTCCCAGTCAGTTGAAAAGGCAAGGGAAATATTTTTTCTGAGTATTTTTCTCCCCCAGGACTGAAGTACCAGCTATACAGATTCCCACCAAACATTCAGACTCCTAGAGGGGAAGTCAGTACTCTCCTCTGGGATAAACCACACTGGCAATATGTAAGCTGATTAGAAGGAGCATTGCACTATGAGGCCCTGAACCCGAATTGCTCCCTGTTTCCTATCCATGATAGCCAAGGGTTTATGAAGGGTGAAAGGAAGTAGACTAATGGAATTCAGTATAGTTTCAAGGTATGCAGTAGGAGCCAGCACCCAAAAACTGTTTCCAGGTCTGCTGTTCTGTCTGTAGTTGGTGTCAGCTCTAGACAGAAATGCCTGATAGCTACTTAATGGGCATCTTGTGTCAAACTGGAGTAAGGACAAGACAAAACTTTCTAGCTCTGGGTTGTGCCAAACCCTGTGACACTGGGATCTCATGGCTTCTTGGGATGCCTAAAAATTTCTGGAAAGTGAGCCAATGCAATATGTCCACTGCATCACAGTTAGGATGTGCATGCAAAGGCAACTGGTGTGTTCATTGTCAGACCTGCTGATTTGGGTGGATCTTGGGGCCTTTTGTAGCTGTGGGCCTGGGAGCTGGTCAAGTGGGTCTCACCTCAAAGCCAGGCTGAATGCTGGCTTTTCAGTGACCCATTGCAAAAGCAGATGTGTTGTGCAGAGAGGCTGTCTCTGGATCAGAAAATAGTGAAAATCATTTCACCAAAATTAATGGAGGAAGAAACATATCTTGTATCTATATATTGAGCTGTATTTAAAACATTGTATCAAGATTATATCAAGGATGACCTGAGATCCCAGACTCATAAATTCTGTTCTGGGTCAGGCTTTGGTTTGATACTGTTACCCATCTTCTCAGACAGGAATATTAGGCAGTGCCTACTCCACACGCAACAGTAGCAATCACAAGATTCAACCACTGCAGGCAAGGTGGTTTTCTGTTCCTTTATTTTAGAGCATACTGACCACTTAACTTGTACATGTACAGGCTGGCATGCTTTCCTTCAGTGTTTATACACCACCAGCACAGAGAAATGCATCCATGGTGTTCACTTTTGCCTTCTAACTTGCTGCATGTTAAAATTGGAACATGTGAACATAGTAAGTGTTGATTTCTATACGTCTTGAGAGGAGAGTGTATAAAAATAAATCATTGTTTATACATTACTTTTTAAATTTTGTAATGCCACAGACTTAATCTGAAATCGGAGGTAGAATTTTGAAACAGCCATTTGTGGCAACTGATAATAATATGACCACATTATTTCCTACTGAGCCTGAAGGTACTACTGGCCATTGCTCTGAAACCTTTATTTTTATTTGTTGAAGAAAATTACACTCAGAGATGCTCCAGGGCATATTTTAGTCTGTGTTGGATGTTGATATGCTTATAAATGTGTAATCTACATTGTGATCTAGTAACATGTTAATGCCAAGTTCATAAGATTAATGGGGCCACATGCTGTCTTGTGATTCTGCTAATACAATTTTTAGTAGTATCAGCATTTTCATGCTTTTAATTTGCAAATGACCCTTGCATGCCAATGCATTATGTAAGCAGACATCTCACAAGATGTTTTCCGGATCCATCATCCAGACTGTGCCACAGATTTCCTGCACCTTGAACTGCCCCTGAAGTTTGACCCCAATTGCTATAAGCTTACTAAAGACCAACATGCGCTGACCTTTAAAAATTGCAATATTTAAAATAGAATACATATTTCAAGTAACTTTTTTAATAAGTCATCTATTTTTTACTATCTCTAAATACACATAAGAAAACCCATTTTCCATGTTGTATCTGAGCCTCCAGACTTCATGATCCAGCAGGATATTTTTGTTCAATAGAAAATTTCAGAATCCAGATAATTAGGTGGTTGCTACTACAGTTGATATAAAGGGCTGGAGAAAAAATGTAAAGGAATAATTTAAAAAAAACCCTAAAACCAAAAAACAAAACAAAAACTTGTGTACATTTCAACTATTTAAAATACGACTGTGTAACTTTACAGGGGTGAGGGGGTCAGGAAGGGAAGGCTTCATAGGAGAAATTTCATTTTATTTGGGGGCTTTTATTTCTTGAAAATACAAAAATACAATTGAGCATCTGAAAATTCTTTCAGTATACTTTAAGACAGACATGAGGTTAAAAACTAATAGGTTTTAAACATAGGAGAACTTCATCAGAATGTTCTAGAATTAGAACATTAGAATTAAAGACAAAATCAAACTGCAAAGGCCAGATTGGCCAGTATAGTTCAACTGCTCTAGGGTACTTTGGAGAATCAAATCAGCTAATAACTAGACTTAAGTACCCAGTTAAGTTAATTTTATGTCTGTTTTCCACTGCTAAAGCAGAAAAGTAAAGCTGGAACATACTGATCCAGTAAGTGACATAAGTGAAGATTTTACAAGCAAACTTAGCTGTGATTCTTCCTCCACTGCAAAGACAGTGGAAATCCAGGTCTGTTCTGTGTCTAATATCCTCCCAATGTGCTCTTGAGGAGTAAGAAGAGAACTTCTCCTTCATTCCTGGAAAAAAATAGCCAGCTTAGTCATGAAAGGCCTAAATCACATCTTTGTATACATCCCAAATCCACTTTAGCTCTTCGGTGCAGGCACAACACTCTTAAAGTAGAACTAAACACCAAAGGTGCAGCTTTAATAAGCACGGTTTTTAGCTCCTCTCTGCTCTTTTGCAGTTGGATTCAGTTCTGAGTTTCCATTTTACAGTATTGTTAAATCATGAAACTCTCTTCCCTTGCTGTCTCAGCAGTAGTATTGCAAGAGAGCTGAGGGTGTGTAACTCTCACTACAAGTCACATCTGATTGTAAACCTACAATTCTCAGACTTCTGCACTTAATGAGGGGAAAAGATTTTTTAAAAAATATTAATAGTATACTAGGTCATATTCTAATATAGTACAATATGATCTGTTCTTACAGACTCTTGTCCTGACAGAAAATCTATTTATGAGATGCTGGGATACATAACATGCCCAGTGATTTACCATATTGAAGCATCCCCTGGGCAGCAAACTGAACTGAATTCAAACCTTAAGTGTAATCTTGTCTGTCTACAAATCAGCTATGTTCCTGCTGAAACCTGTCACAGGAGGCTGTAATAAATTATTTGTACAAGTCTTCTGTTTGAAATAAATCAGATGAGGGGAGTAAGAGGGTAGAACTACAGTTAGCATCTGCCCTTGCTTCGTAATGATACTCCACTTAATCAAGATGGGCAGCTCTGTTTAACCCAAACACTCTTCACTTGGTTTCTACTTTTACTTTAATTCAGCTGTAAAATTTGTTGACAACAAGAGAAATCTGAGTCACAAGCTAAAGGTTTAGTGTGTTGTTTATGTTATTCATCATGCTTGAATTGACTGTCTTTTTATTAGTTATGTGATAGCAAGGCTTGGCCTATCTTAGGTGTTTTTTTTCTGATTGAACTGCCAAAAAAATATTTTGTGTAAAAACTTAGTTAAAATACACCAGACTTGCATGGTTACTTTAATAATGAAATACTGGTCCCCATTCCAGAAGAGAAACATAAAATGTATTCAGCCACTAAAATTTTGTGTGCAGAAAATTGCACCTTCAGTACAAAACCTCACGTGCGATGTCACACACTACACTACAGTTTTGCCCCTGCTATTTTGATTATCACAGCACACGAATTTCTAAGAATGTAGGATCCCCCAGACTAGAAGATGCATCAAATCTAATCACTTTTTCAGTAATAATGTCTTAAAATTACTTTCATATTTATACTTTATAGTTTCTTCTGGTTTGAAGACTGGTCTATATATGTTGACTTCTTTGGTCTGTATTTTACTACTTCCAGCATGCAGGGTTTGTAGGCAATTTTTCTTGTGCCAGTGTTGGTCTCTAATTTATGTAGTTCTTATCTCCAAGCTACCAGCTGTCAAAGGCAGACGTGCAGTTCTTCCCAGCATTAGGTATTCTTCATGTGTCTAAGCACATATCTGTGTGTGTCCTATGTAAAACTCATGTCCTCATTTGTGCTTTTTGAAAATTCTCCTCTGATAGAAGCCTTTGTATCTGATCCAATTTGAATTAATTTTTTTTGCAGTCTGAAGGAGTCCAGATGAGGTCTGGCAAGACCTTGTGTACTGTGGCACTAATACTTATCTGTCTATGGAAATGTTTACCCTGTTACAGCCTGGAAGTGGATTTCCTTATTTAAGACTGCATCATATTCATGGCTTATAATATTTTGATTAATAATATGCCCAAATCTTTTACCTTGTCTATCATATTCATGTAATGTGCTCTCAGCTTTTAGTAGAAGTTCTTTATACTAAGAGTAAGTGTGCAACTTTGTATCAAATTATAGGACAGGAAAGGATTCTTTTCAAATTGGGTCCCAATGTTGTGTTAAAATTTCTGGCTCTGTAAAAATCATATGCATATCCTGGGACAAATCAGTCTTTCTGTGCCTCTAGGGAACAGCAGAATGTGATATTTTACCTCGGAGTACTAAGGAAATATATTTTCTGTGCTTCTTAGCAGTACTCAGACTCGGGGTGATTGAAACCACAAAATCAACACAATTAGTATTCTTCAAAAACTGTTTCCTTTAGCTCCAAGTGAATGTTGAATTATTATGTAACTCACCAATCAAATCATCATATAATGATATGTGTGCATATAATTATTTATTTGACATCATACCTGTTCTTTAGTCATGATTTGCCCTTATACTCTATCTTCCTGCTTTTCATGATGAAAAGGTTTTCATGAACTAAGACTATGGTTATATCATATGGCAGTGGTTAAGATGGGGATAAATGCTTATAAGGAAGAATGAATGGCATGAATGAAGGTATAGAAATGGAAATTACCCCCATAAGATGCAAACAAAATTCAAAACTCACGATGCACCCAAGCTGGAGGAAGTAAATGATCCACCTCCTCAAATTCTGAAAGAGCTGTCAGAGGAAATGACAGGTCCACTACCAAAAATCTTTAATAGAGCTCTTAAGTCAGAGAGGTTCTGTATGACTGGAGAATATTGAATGCAGTGCCCATTTTCAAGAAAGCTACACAGGCAACTATTGTCTTGAAAAATCTTTTATTCAAGTCTTTATAATATCTTTCTAAGGAAATGACATTGATAAGTAAATGGTAAACAAGACCGTATGGAAATAGTTTTATCAAGCTATGTCATGTCAAATTAATTGGATACTTTTGTGTAATAATGTAAATAGCCTTCTATGTAGAAGGTATGTAGTTGGTCAGTCTGTCAGGAGTTGAGTAAGATAACAGGTGCAGCACTATTTGGATGTGTTTTAGTTAAACTAGGCAAGATGGCAATTAGTACAGAAATTGTAAGACACCAAGGGGTGTTATCAAAGAAGAGATGGCAATGATTTGGTTTATTAGTGGCAAAATGTCCCTTGTGAAGTAGGAGCTTCTTAAGCATCAGTCTAAAGACTGATGATTTGCCATTACTCATCATGTCGCAAACCAGAAAAACGTTAATGAAGTTTCCTGATGACCTTGAGGACAAAAGCACTGGAGGGGGGATTGGTGTAGTTTAGTAGTAGAAAGTACATGATCTTACAATAAATACCTTTTAGCAACTCATGGTATGCATCTTAGGAGAGCAGGAGGTAGCATGGTATGTGGGTTTGAAGTGTTGTCCTTGAATCCCTAGGTACTCAGGGCCTGTAATCACTGTTCATGCAGCCCCTGCTCTTTAGTTGGACAAGAAGATTTTGCAGTGTTGAGAGGATAAGGCATTACTGGGTCATGGAATCAAGTCACACTGATTCCATCTTTTTTAATTTAGCTGACAAGCAGTCTTTCTCCAGATCAGCTCTTTCGTTTCTCCTGGCTGTACAAACAATCTTGTGCTAATCTAAAGCTAAGTAAAAGGTAGATATTTTGACAGCTCAAAATGATCATGCATCTCTGTGTGTGCTTTGCAGTATTTAGATTACTCCTTTGAACTGCCTGAAGTCATTACAACACAATACAATCAAGAATAGAATAGATCCCTGAGTGGCATAGTATATAGATTGTACCACATTGTGCCATCAAAAATCTGCATTAAAGCAGTAGAGGTTTCTGCTAGGGATGTTGATGTGATAAATAAGCAGCTAATTAAACATTCCAAATTATGTAGAGCATATTTTAATGGCTGAAAAGCAGTCCTTCCATGTTTAGTTCCTTCAGACTGTTAAAAATTGTGCTTTCAAGCCCAACCTTCATTATATATCTAGGAGTGATTTTTTTTTTTTCTTGGTTTATGTCTATGAATTTCTTCTTAGTAAACATACTGTCAAGAAAGTTGGAGAAGAAAAGACACAGAGGAATTCTAGTGCCTGGTATTGAAGTTGAAAGTATCCTCCTCAGATTATTTTGCAATCATGTCTTTAGAATAGAGGCACTCTTCCAAGATCGAAGAAAAGAAGGGAAAAAAAACCCTTCAAAAATCTTCAAACAGTTTCTCTACTTATTTAAACTGCCATTGCTATTTTTGAAGGAGCTGTACACAAACAAATGCTATCACTGTATTGTGGATGCCTAGCAGAGACAACAGTGAACTCGTTTCTGTTGCTTTAGTGTCAGTATATATCCATTATTTTAGATACACAGATTACTGTCTTAATTATCACAGATTTTCTCCTACTTTCAAGTTGTGCATGTGCATTATTGTTGTTGCTAGTACCCACTTCTTCCTGTTCTTTCCAGAGGTTTATCAATAGCTGTCTACCTAAATGTGACATTTTTTCATTGGTAGTCACTCACTACACTTTGGGATATATTTTATCCTTTCTTTGTGTGTGCTGAATAGCGTGGCAGGGTGAATTGAATCTTGACATTTTGAAGTGAAATAGGCTTGTTTTCTTTTTCAAATCCCTGAAGTTTTTTAGTGAAATGCTGCAGTCCAGGCTTTTTTATTTATTTATTATTGGTATATAAATAGAAACAAGATTAGTTTTGAAAACACAATGGATGCTTACAGACCAAAAAAAAATGATGGGAAGAAGGGGACAAGCATACCTTGATGTCAGTAACAGATTTTGGGTTAGGGGGAGATGAGGCTGGAGGGAAGAAGGGGAAAAAGAAGGGAAGAGGATGATTCAGAGATGAAAGAAGATGGTTCTCAGCCTAGTATCTGCATTAGTGAAGTGATGGAAGGTATTGTGGTGTGAAAGGTCAGTCTCCTATAGTTCATTTGAAATTTGTCTGAAGCTGTATTTGAACCTGATCCAGAGCAGTGAATGGATTGGAAGGTCAGTATCCAAAACTCCTCTTCAACCTATTATTCCATGTATGCTGATTTATTCTTTTCAACATTTCCTCATCCCAGGTCACTTCTATTCCTTCGAATTCCCTCAGCTCTTGGGGATCACTAAAGCTCAGGTGTAGTGATGTAGACAGGCACAGTATTCAAAAGGTTTATGTGAAAACTGCAAAAGATACCTAATTTCTGAGGTAGCTTGTACCTGCACTGCTTGTAACTTTATTGCTATTTTTATGGAGTGGTTTCTCTGCTGTTGTTGGTCCAAGTATTGCCCAGTTAAATTATTACAGTTTATTTAATTTGCTTGCCAATTAGATGAGCATTCTAGCCAAAGGAGCAAAATATAAACGTTCTCAAATGCAGAGCATTGTAGCATACAGAGAACTGAGATAGAGCATCTGTTAAAGACTGAAATGTGCTAAGAGCCTTATATGCCATACCAGCAGTCATAGTCATTTGCTGAGGAAGTACATTTTTGTACTATCTGAAACAGGCAAAATTATATTTTTCCATGCAACAGTTCTGTACTATTCAAGAAGCTATATCTACTGAATGATTCATCCATCCCAGGCATACAAACATTCACACAGTGTATACACAACCTAAACACAGCATACATGATTAGGTCTTTACTGGCAAGAGCTTTTTTGCAAATTTTCCAGCTTTCAACTGGCTGCCAGTCACCTTAGAAAACTACAGGATCCCAGGAACTTTAGTAGCACCTAGAGATAAAAGAAAAATGTGTTTTCACCAGAAGAGACCTCTGAGGAGGAACTTTATGTTACCCTCTACAGCAAATCCATGTCCAATCCAATCAGCGGAGCTTCAATCCATACCCTGCTTGAGATAAAGCAGTGAAGGAATGTGCCGTAGCACTGCACATTCACAACAAATCAAGTGGAATTTTTTGTTTATGTCTGACACAAATCAGCTCTGAAATTGTTAAAAAATTACCATGGCTCTGGTTCTGCTGTTTGTTTTAGATAAAACCAATTAAATCACAGGGATTCCAAAATTTCTGAGCAAATAATAAGTACTTGTGACTTATCTGCTGCAATGATAAATGCCTAAATTAGCCTTGCTGGAATATAAACACTCCCTTCAGAGCTTTCTGTGGATTCCACACCAAGATTTTAGATTTTTAAATCATCTGTTCTTAAAGCAATGCAAGAGAATGTGTGCATAGTTTTGTTCAGTTCCTAAAAATTCTGAAGTAATTGAAAAGGGAGCTGGATGAATAATTCACTATTGTGAGAAAAGTTCAATAGACTATGGCTATTATAAAAGTGAATTTTCTCATAAAGAATTTGAGGTACAGACTCCCGATGTGCTGAGGATTTACACTCATGGCTTGTACTCACATAGTTAGTTACTAATGCAAGATTTTAACTCATTATCTCCAAATGTCAATGGCAGAGCAGATTTAAATTTTTTAATAGACTTCTGTGAAGGAAAAAACAATTTACAATACAGTAATGTCTTGGAGCACATTTAAGTTTATGGCATGAATTAGTTTGCTGGGAATGATTTTAAAAAGAATCCGTAAGCCCTATCAAATTAAATATATAATGGTAAAGTCATTTAGCTGTCTATTTGCATATAATGTGAGTTTATAGTTGGAAAAGGTTGGTTAAGAGGCTGTATAACAGAAATATAGACAGTCTTGTTATACTGCACTGTACCATTTGCCTGGTAGTGCAGAGAGATGCATGTACATTGATGTGTATTATACATATATATGAAAATAATTTGACACATCAGAAAAAAGACATTTTTAGCTGTGATCTAGACTGCCAAAAATGAATTCCCCTGTTTATTCAGTTTGCTTTCATATTTAATTGCCTACCTAGTCATCTTTGGACATAATGTTGGCATTTATATGTATATATACTATGTATAATATGATACAGTCTCATCTTAGGTGTATAATGAGCCTCAGTATCATAAGTGGAGTTTATATTAGGTGACATTCTCCTTGTTGAGGAAATTGCATTTCTTTGAGTAGAACCTTTATGCAAAAAGATTAGAAATATAAGTTTAGTCAGTTTTAGGAAGACATTTGCAATGGCTCACGGTTAGAAAGCACGCTGGATGTTCTGATGATAGATTCCCAGAGAATAGGCTAAAAACCCCACTATGAATAAGAATTTTATAATTCCTTGAACTCATGTGGTTTCTGTTGATTGTATTTTAGATTGTATTTCAAAAAAATGGCACAAGTACAGTTGTAAACTTCATGAATGCCTCAGGAAATAAGAGATGTTCTTGTTATTGCTATTTAATTTAGGGAAGAAAAACAAACAAACAAAAAAAAAACCTTTGAGTTAATTAGAATCCACCAGACTGCTCTTGATAAATTCCATCGCTGCATTTAGAGTGAAAATGTCGAAACAAACCTTCAACATCATTCAAAGATAGGAGCATTTCAAGCAGAACCTTCAAAGTGGATGTTTTATTCACAGTTGCCTTTGTCTCTTCTGAAGGCCATTCTCACAGAAGTTAAAGGTCTCTGGATTAGAGCGTATCACTTAGGAAAGCATGAAAATGCCAAGGATTTAATTACTGCTGTTCCATTGCCACAGCAATTGTATATTTAATTTCTCTCTTAAAAGTAGGGCAAGGGGAAAAACAGCTGGGAAGTACATCCAGCGTTGTTTTATTTTTTTCTCCTCTTCTTCTCATCAAGCTCTATAGAAGTCCTGAGTAAATATATCTGAGTAAATATATCTGAGTAATATCTGAGTAAAACAACCTGTCTTGGTTTCTCTAGCCTGCTATAGTGTGATCAGAAGGAGGAACTTCATGGGGAGGGAGGGCCAGCCAAAGCCCAGGCAAAATACTTGTGGGTGATTTTGTGATACATAGAGAAAACCTCACAGCAGTCTTCTCAAAGAGCCTAATGAGAATGCATTTGAAGTCTGCTAGCCTGACCCTGGGGGCAGATTCATATGACAAACAGGCAAAAGCAACTCTGACTGGTTTACAGAAAACCTCGTGGTATTCATGTACACCACAGACATAAAACACTCTTATAAGCCCCTGACACTTAGGGACTTCAGTCTTGACACAAGTAAGAAATCTGTGAGCATTCCCTGTATGTTTATTAGCTTTTCAAATGAAGGGCTGGCTTTCCCATTTTCTCCTGTCTATGGGAAATTTAGTGCCCCAAGGATGGAATGGATTTTCTATCATTCTTGACCTCTCAAGGGAAGAAACCACCCCTCCCCCCTCTTCTTGATGTGGTAATGCTGAGCCCATGGAGCACTCTAATAACGTGGGGGGCTATCAGTATGTGCCTGGGTCCCTTCAGTTTTCCTTGAAGGCAGCCTTGGCTTTTCTTTTACCTGGAAGAGAAACAGTTAAGAGCGTTGAGTCAAGCACTGTGCCTTAGAATTTGCAAAGAAATATATTCTCCTGATGTGCAAGTTTCTCTCAGTTTGCTTTCACAAAATCCAGCCTGAATTGTTAGACCAGTTCAGAAACACAAAAGACTTTCAGCCAGTTTCTCAAGAGTCTGCAATGCAATTGCAGTTGAAGAACTCTAAAACTGCTCTTAATTTGGTCAGTCTTAATCAAAAAAAAAAAAAAAGAAAAGAAAATTGAAGGGGGAGAGAAGTTGTAGTCAGGCATGTCATATAGTTGCAGACAGAAAATGGTGCATGAGGACTGAAAGATTGGGCATTGACCATTGAAGGAAAAAATAAAAATAAGCACAGTAGAAGTAATCAAATAAATACATTTTAGATTGCACCAGGAATTTTGACTCTCCATAAGTTAGCTAATACAGACATAAAGGGAACAAGTATTAAATTGCCTTGCCTTTCAAGTAGAAGGGAAAACTTTATTATAATTAGAACATGAAACTGATTGTCACCACGTAGTCTAAGATTTTAGTAATATTCAAAGGTGAACTGGATATCTTTGTGTATTTGAAGAATATGCAGAATATTTAAAGAATATGAAGACTTAAAATTGTTAAAATTCAGGTCTAAATACTGCTGAAGAGCATTTTGGAAGGCATTTAAAACTTAGTATTTAAAACTTCAGACGAATCTTTTGACATTGGGTTCTTGGAAACAGTTTTCTCCACATCTGTATTTTATGTTATCTCTTATACTTTCCATAAAACATGCAGAACTTCGCAGAAGTAGGAAATACGACCAGTTGAGCTCAGGTCTAATCCAGTATGGCAATTCTTTTTTTTATGATTAATGATGTTTCCTTTATCAACAGCTGTGATTCTGACCTTTGTGGCTCTGCTGCTTATCTCCTGATTTATAGATTTTTCATAACCAGCATCCCAGTTTGAATAAAATAAAAATCTGAATAAATTTCAATTGCTATAACCTTTGCAGATGTTTTCTTTTAACAGGGGCATTCAGATAATTTGTTCACAAAATCTCAGATTGCACATTAGCAGTACTCTTTTAAAGTATGCTAGTACTATTGAGATTTTTTTTCAATATGCAGACATTCATTATGAAAGAGGAAATATTCACTGATGTTTTGGAGAGAAATAATGTGCTTACACTGACCTCCCTGAGTATAAAATGTGAATTCTTGTTTTGGACACCTAGTTTTAGAAATGTACCTCTCTCTTATGCAGTATTGTGTCAGGGTTAGACATATTCAGAGATTCCTTTCCTGGTTTGTGATGCTGGTGTGATTCAGGACATGTTAGCTTGATGGGTTATAAAATGAGCCAGTTTATCTTTAGTTTAGCCTGTGATCAGTGGGGAGAGTGCTTTTCCTTTGGGAGCTGAATGCAAAATAACTGAAGCAGATTGAAGTTGGCAGTGACTAATGAAGTCTTGTGAAGGAGTCAGGAGTCAGGGGGTTACTACATAGGATGGATTGAGAAGTGTAACAGCAGCCTCTTTGTTGAGTTTATTCTGTCTTTTATTTTTTTGGCATTCTCAGTGCTTCTGTGAAGAAAATCTAAAAAAAAAAAATTTAAAATTCCTGATGTATGTGTCTGAAACACACACATTCACACACACATTTGTTACAGTGGAGATAATTCTAGGCTTCTATGTTTAATGAGCCAGCGTGGTTGCCTAAAGGTGTTCTACATGTTAATAATTTTAATCAGTCACACAGAATTTATGGACCTGGAATTTCAATTGAAATTAGCATGAGTTAAAACTGCAGTCATTTATTTCTCTGAGAGCTCCCCCTACTTTGCCAGTTTGATAATGTGCCCTATTGTCACAGGCTCTGGCACAATAAATCAGTTGTAATGCAGATGCCACCACGCAGCCTGCAATGGGACTTTTACACAGAATATAACTACTGTGAGTAGAAAAGCACAGCAATTATTTTTGCATTTGCTATACATGTTAAAATCTGTGGGCATGGAGTGCAGGTTCAAGGGCCGTGAGGAGGAGGAGGAGGAGGATGTCAGCCTGACCTCAGGGGAACTGGAAAAGTGGCAGAGATGATCCCAACCCAGCCCCAGCCTCACAGTTGCCCCTGGTGAGGAGTTGCTGCAAACTGCTCCTGCTTTAAGCCCATGATTAAATTATCTGAATGGCTGCCTAACCTTGACAGGGTGTAAAGCAGCATGAAGGAGGCTGAACCCTGAGAAGGAGAACATGTTTTCCTTATGCACTCCTTGGAGATTGTAGCTGGGCTTACTGCTGCCCCAAAGTTATAGCCCGAGCTGCAGTTATTGGATTTTTTTCAGCAATGCTGCCGCAATTCAGAAAACTGCTTTTGTTCCTGAAGTGTTTGTTTACTGAAGCCTTTTGTTAGACAAATTCTTTAAGGTTTTTCTTTTTTTAGACCTTTTTTTTTTTTTTTCTCAGACACAGAATAATCTGGGGCTTTTGACTGCAGCTTTGTGAAGCTGACTGATTCAAGCTCTCTGCAGTCTAACCATCCCAGCCTGTGCACACAGAGAGCAACAAGATTTGTGTTTTCCACCTCATTAAACTGACAGCAGAAATTAGTTTGTGGTATTAAAAACTAAAAAGTTAAATTACAGCTACATGTGTCCTTTATGCAATGGGGTGTGTGAAAGATGTTTGATTTTAATGTTTGCCATAATGGAGAATTTAAATTGCAATGTTTGTCAAATCTCTAATCTTTGTTTCAGAGTGGAATATTAATTACGCTTTTAACTATGAGAGGTAAATAAAATGAGCATCCACTGCCTGCCTAAGGGTAAATTGCAGATTACTGACAACGTGACGTGGCGTGCTAAATGTCAGTTTTGTCAAACAAATTTAGAGGAACAGTTAAACTATTAGCTTCCTGTTGTTACAGGGTTTTTTTTGCAATGAATGACTGTTCCTAGCAGCAGGGGCACTGTACCATATGGAACACTAACAGAGCTAAATTGAATAAGCGAGATGAATGAGGAGATAGCACTACAGACGCACTCAATTAGTTTATAACTGTCTATTAACTTCTGTTGGTGGTTTTGAATAAACAATAGATTAACCATTACACCCCTTCTTTTTCTTTCTGAAACCAGTAGAAAGACAGCGTGAGGATGGCACACAGTGAAGCAGAAACTAAGCAGGCTTTTTTGTTTTACCTCCTGCTTTCTAATGAGTCTGCTTGTGGTGTTGGCAGTACCTGCAAACAATAAAATGCATTATTTCCTAGAAGCGGATCAAAATAATTTGGATGTGGTTACGCACACAAACTGGTTCTTTTAATGCAATTACAGGAGTTACTCTGCCTGTGTCTTAGGTCCTGGCTTAGTAGCAGGGAAGCACTTGTATGGCAAGTGAACCCAAGCCACTCAGATTGTTTCATTTGGCAATTAAAGGAAAAATGTTCTGACTGGTGCCAAAATTAAAATATAAGTAATATTTCTGCTTATCACTATGCCCCCAACCATTTTAGTCACAAACTTCTTTTAGTTAATTCACTAGTGTACCCCTGACAGGGAGAACTTAAAGCATAATTGATTTTGTGCATCATATTATGCCCTACTAAAGGCAGTAGGATTGTACTATTTTCATGTAGTTTAAATCCTAAGAAAATATGCATAATACAAAGCATTACTATCCCTGGCTTCCATTTCAGGACATTGGAGAGAGATGAGAACCTCCAGAGGGCACTGGGTTTACATCATACTCCATTGTGATATTTTTGTGCGTTCTTGTTTAATTTGACATTTCTAAAAATATATATATATATCTATATAAAGATGTCACTCTGACTATTCCACATTGCACTTTCACGTTAGATGTTCAACCACCTAATCAGTGAAGGTATCACCACTGCTTAACCAGAAATCCAAAACACCAGACATAAAAAGTGGGCAAGGAGAGGAGAGGGACATCGTACAGAGGGAATAAATTTACAAATACAGCAAGACATGATTAGCTCCCAGTCTGTCAGTGAGGGTGATCCATAACTGTCCTAAGTCTTGTCACTGCATGGTTGCCTCGTATCAACAGTTTTAGATATAATCCTGAATTGATCTTAAGTTTAAATATAACTTCCCTTTAAATTCTTATCTATGCTGAAAGCCACAAGTTTGTTGTGAGTCGTTGTTTTGGTGCAGTGTTGAGAGCCACTCTGCATATCTGTTGGATTATCTTGAAAGGGCAAGTTACAGATATTTGGAGGCACTTAAAATTACATGCTATTTTTAGACTTTTTACCATTTAGCAGCTAGTGCTTCTTAGCTAAACAAATAGGAGAAGAAGCTGGCAAGTGTTGGGAAGCAGGTGCTGGGGACCCAAAGGAGAGCTGAGAACTATTTAGGGAACACAGGACATTAATCCATAGAAAGCTTGAATCCATTAGTTGTACTGCTCATTAATAAAGTTGTTTGAAAATGCTAAGCTTTTATTTTCTGTGGTCCAACCCTCCATTTAGGTAATAGCATTCATCCTTCTGAAATCCCTTCACCTGTCGTCCAACTGCAGTTGTCTTCTCCATCATCTGTGTAAAATGTAACACTGCTGTCAGCCTACTGCTAACTTCCTTCCAAGATCCATTTTGGTGTGGTTTCTGTCTCTCCTCTTACCATACATATTTCACAGGAAGTGATGTAATTTTTAATCAGTAAAACCCCATGAAAGATTTAAAACTTCCCAGATGAAAGGAGCAATACTAATGAAGTGGAAAAACAGCATGGGAGTCTTGCATTGCATAGAAATACGAACTTCGGAGACGTCCCTGTAGTGGGGGGAAAAAAAAAAGAAAAAAGACAAAAACCAGAAAAAAAGACAAACCCAAACCCAGGCTGGGACTTCAGAGAAGAGATAAGATGTTCTTATGATATGCAGGCCACAATATTAATACATTCCTATCCATATGCTATTTTGATATGTAAAAAGATACTCCAAATTAGACAAGCACTTCTCTCTGCGTGTGGCAGAGTAAGCCCTTTCCTCAGTTTTAGATGGAAATGGCAGTAGTTAGGCAATGCTACTGGATTTCTGAAAGCAGTTGTTGTAGAAGAAGAAATACTGTTTAAAATTCTGCCCAAACTTACAGCAAAGCATCTGAATGAGGTGTCTTCTTCAGCCTGTATTTCTGAGTCTGGATTTTGGGAAAACTCTTGCCTGCCCAGGGAGGTTGTTGAGTCACCACCCATGAAGATATTTAAGAAATGTGTAGATGTAGCACTTCAGGACATGTGGCTGAGATTGTAGATTGTTTTTTTTTTCTTTATTGTTGTTTTGAGCATGGTTTTTTGTTTTGTGGGGTTTTTGTTGGGTTGTTTTTTGGGTTTTTGTTTTCTATTCATGTATGATTGGACTCCATGATCTCAGAGGTCCTTTCCAATCGTGTCTGTCCTGTGATTCTGTGATCTTTCTTTTTACCATAATTTCTCAGCTAGCATCAGCTGGAATCTTCTCACCTGTAATTCATCTATGTTAAAATATCGTTGCAATGTGATTTAGTTACAGTTGCCACTGATTTAGTTACAGTTGTTTACTGTGTTACAGTGTTTTGAAAGAAGATACTAATTAAAAAGGGAATGTGTTTCTAATGAATTGCACCATTTTCCACTCATCTCTTTTCAAGCTACTTATTCCCTTACTGTTGAAAAACTAGCACTATTCAATGTTTTTAAACTTAAAGGTTATTGGTGACTTAAAAATTACCCCCAAATGGATGGTAGTGTCACTCCGTGCAGTGACTTGTGGTTCAGTACAAAGCTTTATAAATATCCAGCATGCAGATCTTGTCATCTTCTCATGAAGAGAATTCCATTACTAAGTTTACTAAATGACTATGTTTAATGCATGTACTAGAGATACTGTTTTTACATTTGCTCTTACAGAAGTAAAAGTTGTCAAAAGGATTCCCATTAGCAATTTTGAAAGAGGCAGTTCTCTTGTCTCCAATGACAGAAGTGGAATGCACCATTCAGAAGGCCTTGTTAGCTTAACTCTCCACTGAAGTCAACTGCAAGGTGTCTTGTAATTTCCTTTGAAAAATGCACCTTTTTAGCCATTTGCCTAGATAGACTAGGACATGTCAATCTAGTCAATACATTTGTTTGAACTCTGATCTTGAAGTTAGAATTTGAATCAAATGGTATGTTAGAGAAATTGCTGTGTTCTCGTTTATTTGTAGTTGTGCATTAATATTTCTTTAACTTTAGAAAATAATCACATCACCACAGATATTTTCAGGTGCTTTTGCATAGTGAAATAGCCATAGCAATTATATTATGTATTACATACATTCAGTAGAAAATACAGCACAGTATGTGACAAAATATTAAAAGAACCTGTTCCACAGCAAATACTGTGCTGTTTTAAAACCATTCCTATTCACTGCACTTTGTTTGGTTTTTTTAAGTGCAGAAAAAGATTTCAGGCGTTTCTCTATGAAGATAAAATATCCACATATTCCCAAATGTTACTGGCTGGTAGTGTTATTCGTGCCCATTAATATCCCACTAAACTCTCTTTAATTTCTTTTAATGGGACTCCTACCCAGACCTGTCTCCTGACCTAACCTGCAGTTTGTTACAGGCCTTAAGACACTCCCTCTCAAGCACCATCTCCCACATCATAGAGAGCTTCAACAGATAATTTTATGCTAGTTATATTACTATATAAACTAGGAGAGATGATACTTTTAAAATCAGTTCTTCAAGGTAAAGAACCATTTTCAAGTTTTGCTGCAGAGATCCTTCTTTCTTCATTACAGATTCTGAGGGGTTTTGTGGTTTGTTTTGCTGTCTTTCTTTTAATAAAGAAAGAGCAGTTTTCCTTGCAGCTGTCATAGTTTACATCCTTTCTTTGTAAATAATGAGTCGGGGAGTTCATTTTAGCACCACTGCATTATATCTTAGAAACTTTGTGGTTGTTTGTTATTTTTAGAGGAGTGTAAAGCAATGGTTTGTTATTTTCAACACAGGAGCCTATTACTGCTGTTTCTGGCTTCATTGCTGCCTCCCTGTGATGCTTCAGACAGGTCTGTGTAGCTCTGTAAAACTCGGTGTACTTGCTGCATTACATCACTACTGTAAACTGTAATATTCCAATACATTAGAAGTACTGGGGTGTGCATTGCAAAATCAGCAACAAGTGTTCTTGTTAAAAATTGCGAATTCCAACTGACTGAGATTTGTAATGATGAAATAACGTTTCAGTGCTGTGGATTTATTTTCTGGGGCAGAGGTTAGATTTCAAGGTAGTGTTTCCAATGCAAACATTTTGCTTCCTCAGTCTTTGGATTGTCATACTGCTGTGGATGGCAAAACTCGCAGTGAAAATCCTGTATTACATGCAATTGTTAGCTAACATTCTTTTCAAATGTTAGAATTATTGTTTCTACAACACTGATATTTTTTCCAGATGAAATTATATTAGAAAGATTTAGAGAAGTTTTCCTTGACACCTTTCTTACATCTTTTAACGAAGAATGCCTTTGGTGTTAATAGGTTCAAGTTTGCCAGAATTAGAAATTAAAGGATCTAACTATATGTATTTGAAATATTCTCACCTTAATCCACGATGCTATGTGGTTGTATCATCTGCCCTTTCCTGAGTGGTATAAAGAGCTCCTGAAGTGAATTAATCAACCTTCTTTGCTGTACAACACTCATTAACATCTTCATAATGAGCCATTGAATACTGGCCAGAAGACCCCAACACACACACCTGATGAGAGAAGAAGGGGTGAAACAACTCCATCAGCTGTTCTTAAAGGGGGTAGATGACAGTTTCTCCCAGAAGCATGGGTTAAGATTGGACTGAGGGTGCAACTACATCGAATAGTATCAGCCTCACAAGGTGTGAGCTGGACCACTTACTTCTGAAGTCACAGTTTTGGATCTGCCACCACTGTTCCACTGCCAAAAGGATGATATACTGGTGGCTTAAGAGAGTGCTTCAGTGGTACAAGCTACATGCTGCTAACAAACCTCTGCTTAGTGCCTTCCTTCCCCCAGTGACCACAGAGCACTATGAAATTACTGCACTAGCAAGAAAATTATGCTCTGGGTATATCTTCATTCATTCCACTAGTTATTCTACTCACCTTAAGGGGATGGCCCAGTTTCAGCAGCCCCTTAGGAGAAAATGAGTTTTTCTTTCTTACATGAGTGAGTATTGCCTATTCTGAGTTTTCAGTCAGTGACTTTTGTCAAGACAGATTTCTACCTGGAGTGGGTAGATGATAGGCTCCTCTAAAAGGCTGATTAAAATCCTATGCAGTTGGATGTTTTGAACTGCTGAGGTGCATTGAATATAACAAAAATCTTGAAAGGGGAAAAATGCATCTGGGGAAATAATTGCTTGAAAAAGTAAAAGGCACATGATGGAGATGGAGTGTAGGTATTGCTGAAAAAACAATGTGAGAGTTTCTGAGTGGTGAGTACCAGCACTAGCAGATATGTTGTACAGGCTTCTGTACAAAGAGGCAAAAATTATCTATCCAGGTGAAGAAGTAGAGGTCTGTGGTTCAAAAGTCAGTGTGTGCAAGGAATACTGTCTTGCATAGAAGGCTACATACCTAGGAACTGAAAAAGTTAATTCCCACTGCATCGCTTCCGTAGAATCACACAGAATCATTCCAGTTGGAAAAGTTCTTTAAGGTCATCGTGTCCAACCATTAACCTAACTCTACCGAGCCCAGTGTTAAAACATCTCCCTAAGTGCCACATCTGCACATCTTCTGGTTAGTTGGTTAGCATTCAAGTGTCACCTTATCCAATAGTGTAAGGAGCAAAGTATACGGACAAAGAGGAAGGCAGGAAAGAATGTTGGGAGAGCTGCCTGGATGAACAAGGAGCTCCTGGACACACTATCACACAAAAAGAAACTTTGAAAGGAAGGGAAGAAAGGACATCTAGAATGGGTGCATATATGAAAGCTGTCCAAGCAGCAAGAGACTGTGGAGCTGGGTCAGAGTCAGGATGCTTATCTGGCTGTCACAATATCTGTACTAATACAAGGAAATTTTTCTTTAGGAAAAAGCCTTTGGCTGTTTGTATGCCCTTACTGAGGGTCAGGAAGCCAGTGAATGAGTTGTATTAGATTGTCTTTCTAAACCTTTGCTTCTGGTTCTGTACTATACCACTACCTATATTTAGGTATATATTTACATATATACATGCATAGGTATAATACATACAATATATATATTTGAATTACAAATATGATAAAATACTCATCTCAGGAATATTTTGGAGAACTTTAAACAATTTCTTTTTGCTGTATTTCATGTCTTTATACTGGTAAAGCCAAATGCCTTAGTTTCTGTCCAGTGAGAGAGATACCTAAATAAATATCAAAATACTGTGAGAGAGAAATATTTAGTATTTAGTAATTTAGTAATATTTAATATTTAGTGATTTTAGAAGTATTTAAAACAGTCACAGTTACTATTGCTTTCTATTAACTTGAAGCTATACAAGCCTCGAAGGAACTTGTTAGACTCCATAGAAATCTGGGAATCTGCTTCCTCCACCGAGATTTGTAAAACAAACTTTCTTTCACCCATAGTGAAAATAACAAGCTATCTCATGTAGAAAATACCTGTCTTCTACCCAGGTCAACCCTAGATAATGGTGTATTTGTGGGCTAGGGATTTTCTAGTTGTGGAAGGAACAACTTATGTGGCAGATCTACATTTACAGACAGACATTTGCCTGGATGCTTAAGGAGTCTGGAATATCATAGCAAATCTCAAAGAGATTTGCTCTCGTGGGTAGAGAGCATGATGAAACTAATACACAATATATATATCTGTCATACAGCTCTGTAATTTCTCACACTGAGAACACCTGAAAATCTGATGAAAATTTGGTGTGGGAAAATCATTCCAGAATGAATTTGCATCAGTTTAACACCACTTCTTGTTTTGGTTTGTGAAATCAGAGGGATGCTGGGCACCTGCAGTGCTCACCGCCCCCAAGAGTTTGAGGTTCTGCTTCAAGCTGACAGCTATGGGATAAGAAGGTGTTTTCTTTCATCATTAGCCAGCCTTTTCTAAAATGATAATTAGTTTCAGGAAGAGTTTTTCAAAACCTGTTGTGAATGTGTTTCTGTGAAAAGCTTTCATGTTCTTCTTGTCTGGCACTACACATCACACAGCCTCCTGAGTAGGCCCCAGTGTTGTCTGTTTAGTTCTTTATTCAGCTCATATGATAGGGGGAAAGGAGCAGAAGAAAAACTGTTCAGACAAAGGGGAAGGTTTGCAATGTTAAATGCAAAATATGTCTTTTAAACAATATAAATACAGTACTTTTGTACCATGTGCAGTCTTTAATACCCATCTACACAATATTATGAAAGTTACATAGCTCTCCATAAGCCTGGTGTGATATGTACATCTTTCATTCATGTAAATTGTTTAAGTGTTATCTCTGAAAAAGAAATGAGGTATGTATATTCATTTACATACAAAAGAACCTGGGTATTCTTGTTAGATATAGATAAGTAAAATGGTGTATGTGCTACCAAAAAAGAAAGCCCAGGTTCTCTGTAAATTTTTATTTACTGTTCTTAACAGAGTTAGATAAAGAACTGAAATTTTTTTTTCTGGGGAAAAAAATATCCTCAGGTAAAAGGAAAGGTCAGGTGTGGAATTTTCCTGTGACCATACATTTCAGAAAAGGATCTCTTCAGAAACTTCAAATATTTAATTTCAATAAAGTTGAAATAGTGTAATAGAAAGCATGTAAATTAGTGTGATGTCATTTTACATTTATGTACAATTAATGTAGCAGAAATTAATACTAATCAAACACAATGGAAAATTGAACATTTCATCTTCATTAAACTGAGAACATGTATATTATTAGACCGTATTAGAAAATCCAAATATAATTTCGTGTTCACAGTAAATTATCACATTCTCATTATGCAGTTCAATGTGAATATAACTAGGTCTCCAATGAAAAGATTTATTGATAAAATGTTTACACAAGCTTTGCTCCTCAAGTTAGAAAGCTGATTTAGTACATGTTGCAGAAAAAAATATTTAAAATCAAATTAATAAATTTAAAAGTATATGTCATCATATTTACTTACTTTGCTGTCTGTAAGTTTGCTAGTATGGTCCTACATTATATGTGTCTCCCATGTAGAACTATTCCAAAGAAGGGACACAGCTTAGGAGCGTGTTCAAATCTGTTAAATCCCTATAGCTTCCTTTTTTGAAATAAAAAAAAGCCCTATTATTAAAAGATGTAATAGCAATCCTAGAATAATTTGGATCAGAACAGACCTTTAGAGATCATCTTTTCGAACGTCCTGCTCAAAGCAGACAAACTAAAATGAGTTGCTCTTGCCTTGGACATGTCTGCTGGGTGAGAAACAGGCTGGACAACTGGCCCATAGAGTTGTGAATGGACTGAAACTGACTGAGAGAAGTTGACTGTGTGCAAACTTCATTAGCACTAATGAAGTTACTATTGCCATACTATTTCTGTTTTGCTCCCTTGCTTGATTTCAACAGCTTTATAGTTGGGTTTCAGGGAAGATGAAAATGCTTCCATGCAAAGTGAAAAGAAATAATACATAGAAGTATTAATTACTTATAGTTATTATAAAATAACCATTTTGGTTAAATTGGTTGAATTGGATTAGATATTAATATTCCTAAAACTTGTATTGTATGTGGACCTTGTAACAGTGAAAAGTAACAGACAGAATACAGATATGGCATTGGAGAGTCAAGGTGTGTCCTAAAAGGATACCCTGAAATATAGAAAGTAGTGTTCTGAGTTTCTTAGGGCAGATTAGAATAACACCCAATGTTACAGTGTGCCCAGGTGGCCAAGAAGGCCAATGGCATCCTGGCCTGTATCAGGAACAGCGTGGCCAGCAGGTCCAGGGAAGTGATTCTGCCCCTGTACTCAGCGCTGGTGAGGCCACACCTCGAGTCCTGTGTCCAGTTCTGGGCCCCTCAGTTCAGGAAGGAGATTGAGGTCCTGGAGCAGGTCCAAAGGAGGGCAACCAGGCTGGTGAAGGGACTCGAGCACAGATCCTATGAAGAGAGGCTGAGGGAGCTGGGGCTGTTCAGCCTGGAGAAGAGGAGGCTCAGAGGAGACCTCATCACTCTCTACAACTCCCTGAAAGGAGGGGGTAGCCAGGGGGTGGTTGGTCTCTTTTCCCAGGCAACCCTCAGCAAGACAAGAGGGCACGGTCTCAAGTTGTGCCAGGGGAGGTTTAGGTTGGACATTAGAAAGAATTTCTTTACTGAGAGGGTGATCAGACATTGGAATGGGCTGCCCTGGGAAGTGGTGGATTCTCCATCCCTGGAGATATTTAAAAAGAGACTGGATGTGGCACTCGGTGCCATGGTCTGGTAACCCCAGTGGTAGTGGATCAAGGGTTGGACTTGATGATCTCTGAGGTCCCTTCCAACCCAGCCAATTCTATGATTCTATACCATTTATGTACTACTGCAAACTAGAGGAACTCAGTCATACATAAGTAATTCTCACAATGATGCTTGATGGGTGTTTTTGTGTCTGCCTTAGAGGACCCATTGCTGAAGACAGGAAAACACTCACACTTATTGAAAAGGACTGCTTTGTTGTTAAAGTAATTACAACATAAGAATGAAAAATGTATGAAAACACAATAACCAAGGATAACGTCGGTTACATTTACAGACTTCCTCATATTCTTCTTGTGGAGAATTTTTATTAAATTACACCTTCAGACTGAGTGTTGCTGAATCGGTGATGCTTATTAAATGATTTCAGATTAAAGCGTTTTCCTCAAAATAGTTACGTGTCTTATTTTAGGGTATCATAGACAACCAAAATAGACGAGCAAAGTAATTAATTTCTCAGTTAATTTATCTTGCCTGGTATATCATAAGCAGCCTGAACAATGAAAAAATGTGTTAATTCTAAGGGTTAGACAAGCAAACAAGGTATTTACATTGTGTTTCTTGCATAACCTGTACAGGGATATTTACTATAATTTAAAAAAATGTACAAAATTTTGGATTAAAAGTCCAGCAGACTTAAAGGTCACATGTCTGTGACAGTGGCATGTGCCAAACTTTTAGACAAATACATGAACAGAGTAAAAATAAATTAATGCATTCACTGTCCTCCACTCAGCCCTCAATCAATTTTTCTTTTACAAGTACTTGATTTTGGTATCTCCAGAGTCTGATGGTGATGTGTTCCATAATTATCTGGTTTGCAGGAAAGTATTTTATATTTGAAAAAATTTCTGCATGCAATGTTGGTCTGGTTCTCACATTATAGACAAATAGTCATTCTTTCCTAATTTCTTACTTTTTATTATGCTTTATTCTATAATTTTATCATATTCTCAGTTCAACTGCTTCTTTTTTAAACTGGGTGCTCCTTATCTATATCAGGACTTCTGCTCTTGTGGTAGGATGTGTTCCCTCAATCTTCCCATCACCTCTCTGCATATGTTCTCTAGTTTAGGAAAATCTTTTTTGGATAAGCACATGGCAGAATTTGTATGCAGTGTTCAAAATGTGGGAGCACCATAGATGTATTTATACAGTTGCTTAATGACATTTTCCATTTTGTTCTCTTCCTTCCTTAATTTCTGACTTCTCTTTGCATTTTTGACTGTACGTATCTCTGAACTTTTGTCTTCAGAGATTTCTCTTTTCTTTCAGAGATGTCTACCAGACCTCTTTACTCTGTTGTTAATGAAGTAATTTAGACCCAATATTTTGTGTAGACAGTTGTTAGGATTATTTTTCCTAGATGCATGACTTTATATCTGTCAGCACTGAATTTTATCATAAGGGAATATCCAGTTCTCTTCCTCAAGAGTTCAATTTGTAACTTTTTAACCCTAACTCTAGTTTTACTATCAATTAAAAATTGTATGTTTTCCAAAAACATTGTGAACCTGAAATTCATCTCTTTTTGACATTATTGTGTATATGATAAATAGTATGAAACCCAACATGCACTTTTGTAGGATATCCACTTGTAATGAAATTCTGTTGTGAAAAAAGAACACTTAGTTCCACCCTTTGTATTGTATCTTTTTGACCAACTATTGTTTTACTAAATTATCTTGCTGATTATAGTTTAGATTCTTTCAGGCATTTGGTGATCAAACTGATGAAAGCATTTGCAACTCCAACTGCATCAGAACATGAGTTGCATTAATTGTCTTCATCAGAACCATTTGTGTGCACTGTCCATGAAGAGAAAAGTAAAATTTGAAACAATCTATAAATAAGGAGAAACTATTTTATCTTAAGCTACAGTAAATGCAATAGTACATTGAATTTAGTGAACGAAAAAAATCCCCCCAATTCTTTTAGCAACTTTATTACTAATTTTACCCACTGTTTATTTATATCTTGGTGATGGCAGTTTGTGTCTGGAGATGTGGAAAGTTACTTCTTTCTTGGCATGGAAAAAATGAGTCATACTGATAGAAAAAGAGGAGTACCACTTGGTTTGTAATTGAGAGGAAGAAAAGGAGTGCTTTTGCTTGATTCAAATAAATATTCCTTCTCACCATTCCTGAATTAAAATGGAAAGCACATTTCTTTCAGGGTCTGAGTTGGTTCTGGTTATCAGCCCCAGCCACCTTTTATATTTTTGATTTTTATTGTTGTTACGTTTCTCTAACTATGGTATTGTCCCTTTGTGCCTTGTGATTTATAAACACAAAACGAAAAGGCAAGCCAGGTCCCAAAGGGCTTGTTATTTAAGTCAAGGCAGGACAGAGAAAATGGATACAGGTAAAAAGATGGAAAATGAATCACATAGTGGCCAAAAATATAGCAGTATCATAAGAATTATTTGATTTGGTTTGTTGGAGGGTTTGGGCCGCAAATCACAGAGTAGTAGGGTTTTGGAAAAGATAGAGACAAAAGCTTGCAGGATTTTTACAAGGTGTTTCTTTCAATGAGAAGATGTACATTAGAAGGTGCAGTTTTTGAGAATCTCATGGTAGCAGTTAAAATTGGCACTGAGTATCATGAAGCCTTTAGCTTATTATTTTCCTAAGATGATTTTAATAAAATCAGCACAGAACAGAGTAAAAAATACCTAAAATCCAATACAAGCTTTTTTGGGGGTGTCTGTATGCTTGTCTGCTCTACATTTTACCATTTTTTACAGTTACACCAGCTCACTTCTCAAATATTTTGTGCCTCAAAATACCAGCAGTGCCTAGCTAGCCTTAAGATTGTTCTAAATACCAGGCTTCTCTTTTCTGAGACTGCTACAGTACATTCTGTTTCCTCATATATCACACTACTGGTGTGAGAAGCTGATCATTTTTGCTTTCCTTCCATGAAGAATTTCATCCTAGGTAACCACCATGGGAGCTGCCATCTGTTTTATCTTTTCCTTTGATTGTAGATCTCTTCCTTTAAGAAGGAGAAAACATCAGAGAGTAGCTATGAAGTGTCTTTTCCATGAGTGAAGATGATAAAATATTTAAGTCTTTCTCCCCCCAAAAATTTACTTCAAATCGAAAAGTGTGAATGGTGATGGTGATGGGAAGTACCATGGTTTTATGAGTTTCTTAAATCTTATATGGCTAGAGTCTCCCAGGGTTTGAGGAGATCCAAGGAATGGATGAGTTGCAGAGGCTTCCGCACTGCAATATTTTCAGCAATATCTGAAAACTGCAGATGTAAAAATGTTATATTCAGCTAAAGTTTACTTGACTAAGTCTAGTTGGTGTTTTTATTCTCAGTACAAAAGTCTGGCTGGTATTGCTGTCTTCCTCTTACAGTTGTTTCCAATTTGAACTTTTCCCACCAGACCTATTCCCTGAATTAGATTCAGATTGAGAAGTACTGTACAGTTGTTGCTGTCATAAAAACAATCTTTTACTGTCATAAAAACAATAGCTTGATTATGGGACCAAAACCAAAAATTAAGGAAATGAGAAAATACAACTGTAATTTCTTTAAGCAAATAGCTGAATTTTTATAAAAGTTGAGCTTCAGGGTGTTGGTGTAATAAACAAGAACTCTGGCTTTTCTGGGGAAGGATACAATTTTACTGTAAAATAAAGGACATTCCCTGTAACAGCAGAGTGTAATTTCACAATCATATCTTTTACCACATTGTGGATTTTAATTTATGGATCATTATCACTATAATGTTGCCCAGGGCAATTCTCTTAGTAACTTTTCTTTTAAAAAACACTAAAGATGAGTTGTTACTTTTCCATCAGTACATAGTTCACATTCACAAATTCTTGGACAAACTGATGAGATTGTGCAGTTGACAATGATTACAGGTTTTACAAGTACAGATAGTACTCACAGGTCCATTGATGGGAAAAGGAAGCCCTCAATATCCTGCAGTTTCCTGGCTTTAATGAGTCTGCAGTATGTAGATAGCTAATTGACAACCCATTGCAGAGAAGACACTGATTCCAGACTGAAGAGATGGAAGTCTCATGAAAACAGGCTGCTTCAGCATCCCTGCTTGAAGGATTGCTCTAGTGCTAAATTGTTCTTTTAGGAAGTACTTTTCTAGGGTGTCCATGAACTAAAATAAATATGATGTGTGCCTTCATGATGAAGTTTCAGGGACCACACTGTGAATGCTGTCATTGTCACTGTTCAGGTTCTAGTTTCACAAGTTGACAGCAAATTGCGCAGTGGTTGGCAGGTCATGGAAATAGCTGTATATTCTTCATCTGAAAACTAAAAACCATCAGAAGAGGAGCCATTTGTGAGTTAATGTATGTTACCATCTGAGCTAAGGAGGGAAGGAGGAAAAAATTTATCTAATCCATGTTTGATAAGCCAGTCCTTATGAAGGATTTCCATGATGTTGTCCATGCATTAAAAGATATATCTCAGATTCTACTTGCAATAATATAGTACTCATCATTACAATTAGATATGAATTAGACTGGAGGATGCAAAGATTTAATAGTTTTGTTTTACGTACAATACTTGACTGAAATGTTACTGTCTCTGATATAAACCAGCTAGACTAGATTATCTAATGGTCCCTCCTGTGTTTATGCACTGTGAAGTAATAAATAATCAGTTTTGTTATCAAGTCTAAAAAGTAAGTTAATATTAAGTAGAAATTATCTGAGGTAATACTGATAAGCATGGTGAGTGGTTGTATAGAGAACTGTGAACTATCAATAGGGAGGTTTACAGGAAGTTCCTCCTGTGAAATGTGAGAGACAAGCATGTGCTTGTTTGAAAATCTAGCAGAGGCTGGCATAAAATTTTTGTCTGTAGTGGGAATAAGTTTTTCATACTGCATGAGAGTTAATGAAGAGAAAGTATGTAAGAATTATCACAAGTTGGTTGTGCTTGATCCAGTAGGCTTCTAGAAGTGGTAGGAAGCACAGATGAGACAGTAAGCTCCAGTAAGTTCTAGTTGAAGGTGTCTAGAAGTAATTGAATTAACAGATGTAAAATCAAAGTCTGTGCAGCAGTTATTTCATGAAGGCTGTAGGTAAGAACTTGGGGAAAAGTTTGGTCTAAGACAAAGAAAAAGCCAGAAAAACAAGCCAAATGTGCATGGTGTCCATCACCAGGCTCACAGACATCTCACAGAGCTTGAAGGAAAAATCATGAGTCTTGGACATCCTATTTTGTGATAAACATCCTATTTTGTAGATAAACATAACTCTGGGGCAGACAGAATGAGATTTTTGTTTAGACAGAAATAGACAGATCTGGAAAAAAGAGTTATATGTGTCCAAAGCAGTTCTATAGCTTAATGAAGCACTATTATAATATCAGAATCAAGATCTTGTCTCTAACAGACCACTCCTGCTGAGAAACAACTGACTTTTGTGACTGATTATTCTGAAATCAGAAGTGACAGAAAACAGTCTCTAGAAATACAAGTAAATTTAAAATGTCACTTGCTTGTACAAAGCATGCTAAGAGATCAAACATACACTGTGTGATGTGATATAAATCAGTTACCTGTATTATATAGTGTTAAGAGGGAACAGCTCAGACAGTTCTAAGCATGTGAAGAGAAAATTATTACTGCTTTGTAAGTTCCAGCGAAGCCTTCTCTGCTATAATATTTAATTATGCATTTAAACAGATGGAAATCTCTGTTGAGTAGCTCACATCATCTTTATAGTAGTCCCTTTTAATGCAGTGTTGGTCCCCAAGAATTAAGGGGCTGTCTAGCATAAGTCAAGGCATTGGCAACTACCCCTTGATTATCAGATGCCATTGAAAAATATGAGTGTGAAGTCAATTTAAATTTCTAGAAACATGGGAATAATTGTAAATATGTTACTTGGTAATGTGGTTACAAGCTACAATACTGATCTAAACAACATGAAGGCTATGCTGAGTGTTGGTTTTTTTCTTTTTTTCCCTCAACATTCATTTCTTAAGAAAATTGGCTAAGAAGCGGAAAGAGACATTGAGTAGCACGCGGCAGGAGATGACAGTGATGGTGAATTCAATGGATAAAAGCTACACTGAGCAAGGCACCAACTGTGATGAAGCTTTCTCTTTCATGGACACGCACAATCTAAATGGGAGATGTAAGTTTTTTTTCTTTTCTTTTTTTTCTTGGAAGGTGGAAGAAAGGTGCAAATGGTTCTTAAAATATTCCTCATTACTCAGTCATGGAAAATCCATGGGACCCAGGGTTTCCTACTGTGCAGCACATTACGGTGTGTATTCGAATGAGCAAGACAGTCAGATATCAAGAATAGACTTCTTTAAAAATAATAAGGATAATTGAGCTTTTTTCTGTCCATCTTTTTCTTCTGCAGAAGAGCAAAGGAATTACTGAAACAGCTGTAGTTTTACCTTCTTCTAACCTCTGTTACTTCAAGAATTTTATATCCTTCATGCTGTCCCAAATACTTCAAATGTTTCCCCTGTTCCCTTTTTTTTTTTTTTTTTTGTAGATGAAATTTGTTTTTTAATGTCATGAGATAATAAAGGTGATCTGGTTGTCTTGTTATTTCCAATTCTAGATTATGGTTTTTCTCTTTCATGTGCAAAAGAGGAACTCAGCAGAATTATCTGTTCTGCAATTTCATAAGAGATTATCTATTCTCCTGGATCTTCTTGGATCTACCCTGAAAATAAATATAATTTGGGATATAAAATTTCCTGTGTTAGAATTTTAGTCAAGGACTCACTCCTGTCTGGAAGTTAGCACTAAGCAAAGACCAGGAAAAACAGTAGTTTTCTTATAGTTGCTAAAAAGAATGAAAAAGAATTCTTATGTTCAGAAACTTGTTTTCTGTAGTTCTTAAAGGAACTTCTTTTTCTATGTATACCAGTGTTTTCGAACATCTTCAGAGTTTGTCAAAGATTCTGTTTCATGTACTAACAATATGTGAAGCTGAACTCCCACTCTTTAATTATATGATTAAAGTCTTACCTCTGATGAGCTCGATTGTACAAACACTCTGTGAGGTTCATAGGGTGAGACTTTTCTCAGCAGCACGAGGCTCAAAATTTGCAATGTTCATTTGCATTTGACTTACTTTTGAAATTACTTTGAAATAGATCTTTCAAAAAGTCATTTGCCTTCCTGGTGAGAATATACCATTGCAGTTAATGAGATTGCTTACTTCCATGAAGAGATCAAGAGGTTTGACTTCACCCTCTGTCATCGTGATGTGGCTTTCCAGTGGTGTTACTGAATGGTCACAACAACCAAAGAAGCTGCAATGAGTTACTGGAATGTAAAGCACCTTAAGCCAATTTGAAATTATTGTCATAGCAAGTAGTTTCTAGTGCTCTTGAGGACTAGAACCTCTAATTAGACTTTCTGTAAGAGATGAGGTAACCAGAAGAAGCAGTCAGTTTTTAGTAATAATCATTGTGTAAGGCCTTGTACTCAAAAGGTGTAGGATATTCCTACTTCCTATGAATGTTTATTATCCAGGCTGCATTCTGTATGTAGCCATATGTAGCCAGTTTTATAAGCTGCACCATCTCTGACCTCAACTAATCTCTACATACATATCCAAAAGGAAAACCTCTCTGTTCTTTCAGAGATTTCAGTGATTCAGGAGACAAATTCAAAGGAAAGTAATCTCAGATGTATTAATTTATAGGGTGATAACTGCCAGCATTTTAAAATCCTATTTTGAAATAGGACCATTTTAACAAGGGCTGGTAACTGTATGAAGGGTGGATAAAAACCAGCAAGAATAATGTCACTCCTCATCCAGCAGACCATGTCTTCTTCAATTCTACTTCTGTTTCACAAATTCCTGTTAGTCTGTTTATAGGTACCCAGAATGTGCTTAAATTTACTGATCTGACTGAATCTGAGCTGTGTAGGCAAGCAACTAAGACTAAATTTGAAATGAGCTTTGCTTATAAGCCTTTAATGATTCTTTGGCTGAACGTCCTGTTAGAAGTGATTAACTCCTACCTGTTGAATGTATGTCTGCTTACAATGGTAATTCATGTGGACTTTGCATAGCAGGGTACTAACTAAACTTAATTTGTTGCATTGGGCTTTCCCATAGGTTTAGCAAATGGTAAAATCATCAAATGCCAGTGTCATTGGTCTATGTATTAGTCCCTGGAAGTCATTGTTAAGGAAGGGATAATATTCAGGGCATAACAGTTTCTGTGTGCACTATCCATCTGCTTGAATAAATAAAAAAAAAATGAGAGGAAAAAATGAATTATAGTAGAATATTTGCATACAGTATTTACAGAATTATTAAGTAAACTTACAAATGATCAAAGTCTGAGTCAAAAACACCTTTTGTCATTGTGATGTCTTTATTCATGCCTCAGTATTCAGTCTAATCTTTTGACTGAAGAAGTAAATCTGTCATCACCAATCCAAATATTTTCTCTGGTGACATTTCTTTTTAGAGACTTGATCACATTTTATTCATTTGGCACACCTGGTATTCCCTAGGTCCTGATTCCAGTGCAATAAATACAACAGGACTGACCCTAATCTAAGTCAGTCATATATGCTACAACACAGATTTCATAGCATGGATCAATTCACTGTCTCTAACCAGCTTTGTTTCTCTTTGCAGCTGTATCTTCACCATCTTCATTTACAATGAAAACTAACACATTGAGCACAACAGTGCCTAATTCTTATTACCCAGGTAACCAATTTTTTTCTTGGTTTCCACCTTATACAGAAATTTTCATAATAAAAGCGTATATAATTATGTTATTATACTTCTTGCATAGAAATTTAATACATAAATAAGCAGCATACTGATTGCTTGCAGTAGCTTTCTGAAATAAAACTCAGAAACATTTATCAATCATTTACTGTTCTCTCTCTTTTTACCTTTTCTGCATTGACCTGCTTATGATGTATGACAGATCCATTTGTGCCAACTGCAATTTTAGGTGAGAATATTTCCCTTTATCAAAGTTTGTTGCTGAAGTAATTTAGAAAGTCACAGTTCTCGGGGTACAGACAATAGCATGCAAAAAGCTGGAGTGCTATGCTAAAGAGAGGGGTTGGCTACACTGAGAATGCTAAGGACAGTTACCAGGCTTGATTACTAAAGTTGTAGTGCAAGTCAGGGGAGAAAAGAGAGAAATAATCAAAAAAAAAAAAGTGGATTTGTAAGGAAACGCTTATGCATGTATTTGGAGTGACACAAAAGAATTTGATTATCTCAGCAGTTCAAAATAGCTTCCCTCTTTTTTTTTTTTTTCCATATTATCTCAGAAATGAAGATGTCACTTCTTAAAAATAACATTTTTTCCTAATTAGACTATTCATCATACAGAAAATCAGACAAAATATAGCTTTGGCCATCGACCAGCAATCATTTCTTCTCACAATACCACATAGTTTCTGACATGCTTGTCAAAGTGAAGTTTCAGAGCAGAAGATGGTATTTTAAACAGCAAAATGATAACATGACATCTAGAGAATATAGTTTACTATGCATCAGGTGTCACGGGAATGAAGTAAAACAGTAAAACTGTAGGTTAAAAATGCTCAGTTAAATGTAAAGGACTTCCTCTGAGGATTTAGGGAAACGTACTATTGTCCAGTATTACCAAGAGAGAGGTTTCTGCATAGTGATAAAAGAATAAGCATGAGGCTCTACTGCATCTTCAGTGCTAAAGTAATTCTAACTGCTTTGTGGCTTGTATTCATTTACACCTCCTTCCCATACTAACTTCAAACTAAACAGAGAGGTTTTTCTAAATTAACAAGTCAAAATACAACAGGGCACTGTAGCAAGAATTCAAACTCCAGTCTTAAACCTGTCTACTTAATCTTTTTACAATGATATTTTGCAAAAAAATTTTGCACTATAAAAAATATAAGGCCCTTTAACTGATTCCTGCCCTTAAACTGTAAATTAGACACCCTTAGAAAAACCGGAGTGGAGCATATAAGAAGCAGAAGTTTAGGAAGGTGATCTTGGAAATTCGTCATTGTGAAGGAATATTTAGTACACTGCATTTCAGGGTAATAACCTGAAGAAGGAACTTGTGCACTTTTCTACATTATGAAAATCTGGAAGAATGTAATGGTAGAGACTGTAACAATGTAATAATCTGCATGCAAATGAAATTTTCAATGCCTTTTAACTGCCTGAGAGGTTAGATTTTTTGTCATTCAGCATTCATTCAACTCCTCATCTAGTATGATGTTCTTTCAGAGCTTGTGGATGGGCAAGAAAAGTACTATAACCAGGAGAAAAACAGAGAATTCCTATCTGGATTATTATTAAGTTTTAGTTAATGGTTTCTCTGATGGGTTTTTTTGTGATCCTTTGCTTAATAATAATAATTGTAAAAGTATTTCTTAGGGGTTTTTTTTCACTAGAAATTATCTCTAAACAAGTAATTCAGATATAGGTAAAAAAACACTGAAAAAAATTTTTTTTGCTCCTACTAAGTCTGTAAAATCTTGAGTTAGGTAGATACATATTTTATCATCTATGACAGTAATCTATGCTTAATAAGGTCAGAAAATCTTTCAGTAATTTCACTGTGGGAAATAAATATTTTTGTAACATTACATGTGTATAAATTCCATACTCTCTTCTGAGTAGCGCTTCATTCAGGCCAGGTCTCTCTCCCATAAAATGTCCATTTTTGTCCGTACTTGTCCTGTATAGGACAAGTGTTTTATCTGAGATAAATCAAATTAGCTATACTTGAGTCAGTAGAGAAATACATCAATTAACAAAAAATGCTGGGTTTTAATTACAACTAATATCTGCCCTTGCTGCTGTCTTCCAGTGTAAAAAGAAGTTGTGTTGGACTGTAGGGTCAAGGCTTTAATTAGAACTAAATTAACCTTTCAATGTGACTTCCTGGTAAGGACTGAGGTCTGGTGAATTTGAGTTTAGTTATAAAGGCAGAAACACACTTACCTTTCCCAAATTTATGTACAGCGAGATCTTTGGACTCTTCATGCAGATCAGGAACTTAGCCAGTCAGTAGGGAAAAATAAAAAAATAAAAAAGAGTAATAGTGAACTTTTAAAATTATGCTTTATTTAAATCAACTTAAAAGATCACTCCCAAAGAGAGAATAATCGTATTAATGCAGACATAAGAGATAAAGAAATGGAAAGAGGAAAATTAGTCTAAAACAAAGGAGCTCACAGGAAAGTTTCATGAAAATTTAACTGCTGCTTCATATTACAAGACTCTGTTCTCTAATAACTTTGCCCTTCATCTTTGTTACTAACAGTGTCTTACAATTCTATAGTTTTCAAAAAAAAAGAAAAAAAAAAAAAAGCCCCAAGCTTTCTAACCTGTTTCTAAAACTGAAATACACCACCCAGAAAATCATGATCAACTTCCTACACTTTTTTTGTCTTTTGTGTCTTGGCCACCTTGTAGTTTTTAGGTGTCATTTCAACAGCAACATACTGTACCTACACTTGTATACCACGCTTCATGCCATGCATCCCAAGGTGCTTTGCAGTACAATTTTTTCACACGTTAGACAACAGTTGTCAAATTTTATGGCTAAAATATGAGTTAATTTTCTCTTATTAGATCAGGTTAGCCAACTGACAGGGAAAGTAGTGAAACGTCCAAAGTAATTTTTTTCTATTTTTGGCTTAGGTTTAAACATAGAGTTCATATTGACTGTGTGCTTGCTGAGGACCAGATTTTATTTTTCTTAGTATCAGTGAATTGTGAGAGCCTAAAATTATGTTTGAAATATGATTCATTGAGCTCTGTGGCTTTAACACTGATTTTTAGTGTTATAACTAAGAGTAGAATCCCACCTTTAATGAGGTGTGGTAGTATTTTTGGTGTGTAGATGACAACCTGGGACTTTTTCATTGGAAGTATTTGTACCAGATTTATTAATATGGAAATATTATTTTGTCTTCCTTTTGATACAATATGTATTACAAAGTAATATGTATTTTAATAAATATAGAGCTTTGGTAAGCTGTTGCTTTATTTAGTGTGAAACCAGTGAGGAGTTGGAGTTAGTCAAAGCATCAGAGTTACAATTTCAGTTAAAGGTCAAAAATTATTTGAGATCTGTAAAATTACTGTTTGGGTAAGCAGAAAAAATATTTATGATGATACTTGGACCTTAGAATTTGAGCTGTATTTTTTTTCTTTTTGTCAAATCTGAACAAATTTTCAAAATTCCATTTAAACAGGAAGAAAGTAATTTTTGTTTGTTTGTTTGTCTCTATAGGTAGGGAGTACTTTCACATCTGTCTATTTAGTGATAAGTTTTCATCTCAGTTGCCTCTGTGTGAATTGACTCACAGTAAGATACCTTAGTTTCAGTACATTTAATTTATACAGTGAAACTGAGACTCATTTAGGAAATCACTCTGTAAAGACTAAATTACAAACATAAAATTACCTGTAATTATTAATGTAGTACTGTTGCTTATGCCCTGTTTCCTTTTTCTCCTCCTCTTTTTTTTCTCCTGATATGTCTCTTCTTAAAAGTGCCAATCAATGGTAAGTTGCCCATTTGCCCCATGGAAGAGATGTGGAGGGTTGGGAGAGTACGTGTCTCGTAAAGATTTTAACCAGCTAACTGGGTTCTCCTGTTTGTTGGCCTGCATGTCAGTTGACATAAAACATTCCATGCCTAATGTGATGGCTCACGATATACCATAGTCCTAAAGCATGTTCAGCAGCCAGTCACAATATTTTTCCTGATCAAGTGGTCTTTTGCATTTGTCCTCTCGTAGTTTGTCTCCAGATGTTGTATCAGTTCTACATTTTCATTGCAGTCCTAGCTTGATGAAACCATAAGTCATTTTGTGCATCTTTTTATTTTGCTCACTCCAAACATTTGCTCTAAATTTGCAGTGTAAAATACAGCACTTCAGTAATCTAAGAAGAATACAAGTCCAGTTTCCTTCCATAGGACTTGTTGAAGTTTCAGAAGGAAACTTCTATGCAGTTTAGAACCAAATGCCTAACTTAAAACCTGTTTGTAATCAGGTAGTCATGTTTGAAACAACATTAGAGTTCGGACTGCTCTGCAATGCTTCCATTGTGGAACCATGGACTTTGCCTCATTCCAATCAGTCTTGCAATTTCCCTGTGTAAACTGCTCCATGAATTTACTGTTTTCCTGATGTAGCCTTCACAGACAGAAGCAATACCGATGGTGTCAGATTTCTGTCATTCCTGTAGAAATCTATGTACTTCTGTTAATGTATTTCTGTTAACAAGTGAAAGTGAGCCAGTACATTACGAGATACTCTTTTTTCTAGATGAAACCCATACGATGGTCAGTGACACAAGCAGCCTGGTCCAATCCCATACCTACAAGAAGAGAGATCCAGTAGATGTGCCCTACCAGACGGGACAGCTTCATCCAGCCATCCGTGTAGCTGACTTGCTACAGCACATCACCCAAATGAAGTGTGCAGAAGGCTATGGATTCAAGGAGGAGTATGAGGTACGTGTCAGGTCTAATGATCTGATTATTATTTTTTTCTGGACCATTGGCTTCACCTGCCTGCTTCCTGTACTACAGAAGAAGAAAAAATGATTACTCAACCAAGTAAGCCAGCTGCTGGGAGAGGGAAGATACTGAATGGGAAGGATCATCTCTACAGTGAGCATATTTTCTGATTGTAACCAGTCAGATGAGGAGTAAGATGTAAAAACCTTTCTTGGAAAACGCTGCCTAATTCTAAGTGCATAAAGCTGTACATACACAAAAACAGATCCACTAGTGCTCTCCTCACACTTGCCATGTTTGCCTTTTACTGCTGAAGAATATAGCTTTTTCCCAAAATTCTACATCACACATGGGCTAATCACACTTTTCCTGTAACACAATATTAGCTTAGAAATCAAGTTCTGCAAGCAGTATTTTTTGGATTAATAGTATTCATCACGGAGGGGAAGTGTGCAAATCTTCATAGAGACCCACAGGTCTATGAAATTTATTCTGTGGTGCCTGAACCATTTCCCACTAGCTGGAAGCTATCTCTAATCCTCATTATTTTTCATATGAACTTCTGGTCTCTCGTTTTTCTTGGGTTTTTTTAATTTTATTTTTTTATTCTACTTCTGTTTCTTCATTTCATGCTAGAGTGACCTGTTCCTCCCTGTTATCATCATAGTTTCTTAGTTTTAAATGTCATGACTGCTACATCCTGACAAATACTATAGGAACCCAGCATATTGCACCATAGATTCTGTCCTCCTTGTGAGATAGGTCAGTTTGCTAAATGAAAAAAGTGAAAAACAAGTAGAACTTGCTCTCATGCTGAAAATTAAGGGTAATATAATGCCTGACTTCAGAAGCTTAGTTTTGCTAAAGAGTCTCAAGAGCACATTGCTCTTTATCCAAATCATATATTTGAATGAACAGAGACTTATCTTGCTTGTCTAATATAAGGGAAGATTTGAAACCTTGTAAAATCTGCTTAGGTCAAATGTTTTAATTTTTAGGGTGTAAAAGTGAATGTCCTGTGTCCATTTCTCTTTGCCTTTTAGCTCAGATTTTAAGGCATTTATATCTCTGAGTGATTCTTGCATAAAGGAGCGTTCTGAAATGGGCTGATAAGATGTCTACAGTGAGTGGTTTCCCTCAGTGGATTTGAACCCAAACCCCAAATGTTTTACTACAGATTCAATTTTAACTCTGTCTTCTCAAAGTAGAATTCAGGGATGGGGGTGTGGAATCACTTCTTATTCTGTCATCTAGCAGAAAAAGGGAGGAGGACAACCAGCTAAAGTCATTTCAATTACTTCCACCATGTAGAGCATGCACCAACTTCCTTTTTGGACATGCACAATCATGCACTACCCTAGAGCTTCAATAATTTTTAAAGGTAGGAACTAATATATTCACTCTTGCAGATCCTTGAGGATGACTAATACAATTACTACTACATTCTGAGATTTTGCAAGCGTGCACAAGCGTACTGCTTGCATTTTGTGAGAGATGGTGTTCTGTTGAAGTTTGCACTTTGTCATGCCAATTCCATGTTATAATAATTGCTTAAACATGTAATTGTTTAAACTGGTATTTGTAGTATTAGACTTCCAAAGTACATGCTTCGGGCTACTTCCAAAGTCACTGATGACATTTTTTCCCCTAAAATGTAGAAAACAATTCGTTCCCAGAAGGAGCTAATCACTTGTCAAGTTTCATTTGTGTAGCTGACTTAAACAAGTTTGTTCCTCTGAGGTTTTTTATTCCACTGTTATTTAAAAATGATAGAATTGAAAATTCTTGTCTTTGGAAAAGATTTGCTCATCAGCCAAAACCTTTTATACCAGCATTAGGCCTAGAGAAAAGCTACAATTAATTTATAAAAAATAAAAGAAGGCTGTAAAATGGAATTTATAATGCTACCAATGACATGGGTGTTTAACTATAGCAGAGCAAATGATGCTGCTGAAAAACAGTTTCCAGGAAAATCACTTAATTTTTAGCTTTCCAAGCTGATGAATGGCATCCCATTACAGACAGTAGGTGTAGTCATGACTAATACCAGTATACGCAATACATTAGTGTGCAGTTTATTAGCAGTGGCAGGGAAGGTTGAGTTAAAATACTGCAGCTGCATCTGAAAAAAGTCCTCTATGAATGGAAAGTGTTTATAATCACAGTGAACCATAACTAGCCTTATCTTTGAGGGTTTTTCCCCATCAAACTACTGCAGAATTGCTGTTTCTTCTCCACATGCAATGAAAAACTGCCCAATATATTCTGCTAAGTTTGAGAATCTCTTTTTTAATGCTGCTGTCAGACTGATGTGGTCCTCTTTACAAGGTTGAGCTAGACAACGATACAATTTTTTCGTTATAAATTATCAGGATAACTGTCCAAATGCAAAGGAAGAAGTAGTTTGGCAGGGGATTTGTTTTGAATGAAGTCTCACAGATGATTTTTGCTCTAACAAGACAGCAGGATTATATAAGTCTCACCAGGGAGTGAGTTTGATTCAAGAGAAATTCATGTAGGATTCACTTTGAAAAAAAAAAAAAATCTGTTGAACTGAACAGAAAGTAAAGTAGTGCATTACCCATTAGCAGCACTTCAGAAGAGTGCAAGGATACAGAATGGCTACTGTCGTGGATAGTTTTAAGTACCTTAAAATACAACTTAACAATTAGGGCCAATATTCACAATAATTTGGGCTCTAGTTCACAACCTAAGTAGATCTATGTAGTTTTAAGTCCTGTGTGTTTCATGCAGTAGTTTTTGCAGTAACATAAGTGACGCTAAGGATGAAGTTTCAAATTTGTATTTAAGTAATCTTAGGATTGCCCACTTGAGATTTTGAATATCTTCCAATAGCTTCCAATATACAGGGGCTTGGGGCACTGTGCTTTTCAGGGTGGTGCCCTGCCGTTCTCCCAGGGAGGAGATGAGATACTTTGAATCCCATCAGTGAAAAGGCTTTGGTTGAATATCAGTGGGACAGCATCCTGCAGCCTGCCCCTCTTCCTCTGATGCCTTCTATTCCCTGCAGCAGGATCAGGCCCTGGCTTCTGGAGGCAGTGATGCAGCTTCTGATTTTGTGCCTAGATGTGCCTGTAGAGCAAGGGCAAGTACAAACATGTCCTGAGATGCACATTGGTAACAAGTTCACTGTCCGTTTTCCCATGTGGAAATAATGTGGATACATTTCTGGAAGCTGTGGACTCAAATGCAGAACCTCATTTGCAGCCTAGTGGAGTGTGAGTGATTGCAAGGGATTGCACAGAAATCCTGAATCTCAGGGGAAATTCCACACAGCTAGTCTGTACTAGATCTTTAAAATCCTTTCTATCCCCTGCCAGACCCTTAAGAAAGGAAAGATTTTGGCTTGTTTGCAGCAATGTTAAACTGACAGGATAACATTGGCCTGATTTCGCATGCGCCCCTACAGTAGTTCTGGGCTATTTAAGCTGCATCCCATATCCAAAGCATGAGAAAGCTTGTACTGACCGTGGTGGAGGTTCATTGTTTATCTCCATTACTCATTGCAGGAAAAATTAATAGAAAAGAAGGGTGAAAGTGGTCTCTTCAATTTATCACTTCTCCCTCTGTACACCTGCCACCTTTTGGTTTTAGACTTCCTAGTTTCAGAGCATTTTATCCTTTTGCAAGGATGAGTATCTGTCAAAAGGCCATAAACACATAGATACGAAGAAATTGAGTTCATCCTTATCCTAAAAAGATGGGCTGGGCTACTGGAGGACAGCACAGTTTGCCATAGCAAGGGCAGAAACAGAGAAATTAATCAAAATCTTATAAGAATCTTGTAAGAATTATTTTTAACCCTATTTTTTGATCAGCAAAAACGGGTTCCTGTTCAGTGTAAATTGTTTCTTTGCTAAATTAAGATTAGTTGACACAAGACAGTTTCAAATCGATTTCAGAGTGTCCACACAGGAGCTTGGACTGATTTAATAGAATTGATTTAAAAACACACCTTTAATTAAGCCAGTGAAACTTTGTGTAGATAAAGCCTTGCAAAATCAATTTCACATTATGTTCCATGGCAGGGAGTTCTGAGCTTCCATTATCTCAAAACCTGAGGTTCCTTTGAAAAGGCAGGATTTGCAAAGACTATCTTGCTCAGATCAGCCTCACTTACTGTCCCTAACAAGACTGTGTCAATAACAGTTTAAAAAAAGGTTCCTCTGTGTAGTTTTAACTTGAAGGCCTTTCCCCCCACTGTCTCTCTCATCTCTCTCCTCTTCACCTCCTGTAGTACATGTCCTTTCTTAAGGCTTTGTGGACATTAACTGTTTCAGTCAGGAAATTATTTTATACTAATATTGTTAAAACAATACTATTGCTAATATAGTGAAGTTATATACTGTCAAGATAAACTATACTGATTATGCCCCTTTTATGCTGCATGATCTCCACTCTGAATGGTTACACCAATTTAATTGTATTCATCCCTAAATCACTGCAGTTAAAAGATGGATACCCATGAGGATACAAACTCAAAGGGGCTATCAAGGTCAGGAACACAGGAACATGAAATATATTATCTAATATATGTTAAACAGTTCATTTCAGTTTAGCACTTCTTAGGATCTATTGTAAATTGGTAGAAGAATTTTTAAATAGGTCATTTAGCCGTGTCACCGTTCAGTTATTCTGTGGGGGATTATGGTCAAAGTCAAAGAAGACTATATATATATATATAGACTATATATATATAGACTATATATATATAGACTATATATATATATATATACAAAGAGTAATTGGAGAAGATTTGGAGGTGAGTGTTGAGAATAACTGGGGGTGTGAAAGAAATCCTATTTTCATAGTAATATATTAATCGAAATGGAACTTAACTGAAATGGATATTCAGGTAGATGTACCGATAGTCAATAAAAACAGTTTTTCACCCAGTGAAATATCTGGAGTAAACAGAAAAGAACTTTAAGAAAAAAAAGTAGGATAAAACCTCTCGAAAACCAACAGGAATGCAGGTGCTTGGTTTTGGGTGCAGAAAGAATTGCAGGCAAGCAGGAAATTTTAAATGTAGAAAGTTGTACTCCTTAGGTGCCCTCTTAATGTTGAGTTTTCTCCAGACCACCATTAAATAAAGGTCTGTCCTAGAACAAAAGTCTGATATAGTTTCTATTTTCTGCAAAGGAGTAACAGACTAGAATCTGTTACTCCAAGCCAGTCCTCCAGTTGCAGCTTTTCTCCCTCTTTGGTTCCATCTGAAAGACAAATTTGCTTTCACGTGACACTTCTAATCCCATGAAAACAGCAGGGGAAAAAAAAAAATAAAATTGTTGATGTTATGTTGTTGTAGGTACTGGCAGGACCCAGCTGGTGCTGCTTTTTTCTGCATATGTTCCTTGTAACTGCACCTACTCTGTCTCTCCTCCAACCTGCGCATTTTTATCATGCCTTTTTCTCTGATTTTATTTGATATTCTGCAGCACCAGCTGAGACAGTCAATACCACAATCACTGTAGGTTATTTTCTGTTCCTCAAGACACAAATTACAAAGAAAGCAGAAAGACTCAGGAACATTGGGTGGGAATGGGGGCATTAGTCCACAGTGTAAATACACAAAGGACAACATCTGCATCCTCCAGAACTGAGAGGAGGTAACTATTTGTCTCTCTGTCTATTGTTGAAATAATGGGAAAACTCATTAGACATTGTAAGCATAACAGAAATAGAAACACAAGTAAACTAGTGGGAATTTGTCCTGTGAAAACTGGGAAATTGTTGGAAACATTCATCTACAGAGATCATCGTTGTTCTTTTTTGTGCAGTTTCATCTGTTTAGATAGGGCTCGAAAAATTACCTGAATGCCCAGTTGAATCATCAATACTGGAAAGTTGCAGTGGTCTGAGCCCCATGAACAATGAAGGATAACCATAACTAATGGTGTTATAAAGGTCTTTTTATGTGAGACAGGTATTTCTCCTTTAGAGAAGGACTGTATTCATAAAACCCCAGTTCCTTCAAGTTGCTGTGGGATCTGCAGCAGTCTTCTATGAATTCTAGGTAACTTATTCCTTCCTGGCTTTATCCCAGACTCTAGGACACTGGAAGCCTTGGCACTGTGGAGATAATATCTAGGGAGGTCAAAAGCAATAGTAAAAATTAGCATCTTTTATGTCCACAAAGAATTTTTTGTTTTGGAAGTCCTGAGGTACTCCAGGACAATACCAAATATTTGAAATAAAGTTATCCCAAATTAGAAAATACATTGACTAATAAACATCCCACACTAGTGGTGACAGCTTCCTAGTCAATGCAATAGAATGCATGTATTAACTTTTTAATAAGTCTCATAGCAGAATGGGTCACTTCCAGTTGTTGATCATCAAGGGTCAGTTGTCAAGAATTTTAGCTGGATGGTGGTTAATAGGAGTTTATTTGGGTTTTTCTTTAGGTCACAGGAGAGACACTTACTTTGCTGAGTATGTGTTAGTGTGAAAGCCAATTTTATGCAGTTCTGAACCTAACTTTAATAGCTGTGAATTGCTGTTTTTCACAGATTTCAAATGTTTGAAAAGTGATGTCAATGTGCATAGTATCATGCACATGACACTGCCCTATTCTGCAGCGTGCCTGACTGCCCAGGGGTCAGAGGTGGCCCAGGGCTTTCTAAATCTCACTTTGTCCTCCTCTTACTCTTCATAAATGCCTTCTCCTTCAACTTAAATAAAAGTACATGTATATGCAGAAATAGCTTTCTAATTTGTTTTTGTTTAAGCAGGTTTAATTAGAATTTGTTCTCACCACAGATTATAGATTTAGGCAGGTCATGGCTTCATTAGAAAGGCTTTGGAGTTTTATCTGTTTGAATAATAAAAATGCAGAGCTGTGTAGACTAGAATGCCTCCAATATCCTTGGGATTACTCTCAGAGGGGTGTAGGCAGCTGTTTACTTAGGCTTTGACACAGCTATTTTTGATACTGATCAGTCTGTGACTTACTTGGGTATTATATTTATATATATTTATTGGCCTGTATATGCTTACATGCAGCAAGGATGCCTAACAAGAACAGGATTGCCTAATTCAGCCCCAAATTTTTCTTCATGTGAGTCTTCCAGGCTCACTCTTGTATGTGATGTAAAGTTTAGGCTGTGTCCTAAGGAATGCCTGATAGCTTTTAAGTGCATCTTTCATGACCCTTGTATTCCCCTAGGCAGTTAAAACAGAGACTGGTGGTATTGATCCACTCAAAAAAAAAAAGTGTCAGCCCACCCAAAAGTCCTTCTAGATCTTAAGCTGATCAGGTGGGTGAATAAACTGAGGTGCAGGTTGTTCTTACATTAATCATTTGCTGCCTCTACTGAGTCTGGTAGTCCTGATACGTGGTGGGAAACATGAATAAATACAAAATCTATCAGCAACAAAAAGAGGGTTGTAACCTATCAGTTCTCAGGTTCCTGAAGAAACTGCTTCCCTGCTTGGGAATCTTTTTCATGTTCAGATATTTGGCAGGCATTTACTTCATATTTCATCATAGCTGAACAGAAAATCAGAAAATAATGTAAAGTATGATATTCCTAATCCTTAATGAGTGAGTGTACTTAAGCATATAAAATTGAATCATTTTAGCTTTTACATGCAGTTTTGTGGATGTGCCTCTTCTCCTTTGTTATCCCATGGCCATAACATTTCAATCTGTTTCAGAAAGTTTTGGGCTTTCCTTTTCTTAGGTCCAGATACCACATGGCAATCTTTCAAAACTTATTTTAGTTTGCTCACCTTTTTCCTGACCTACGATTCTATCATTAGGATCTTTTATTCTCTGCAGTCATTGCAAAATCTTTCTCAATTTATTCTGGAAAGAGCTGTGGACATGTTCAATATCAAATTGGAGCAATAAAAGAAATAGCTTCCAGGTTTCTCTGATTGGTGTCAACTTGGCACCAAGCAGATCTTTGGAAAACCACTACCCACATCCAATGTGTCCAAGTAATTAACAGAGGGGTTATGTAATTTCAATGGGAAGAATTAACCTTTTCCACCTTTCTGTGTTCTCACATAGAGGTCTCTGCTTATTCTTTTAATAACCAACAATCAACACATCACTCCACTATTTTAGCATTTGAAATCTGTTGCACTGATGTTCTCCAGCCTCAGTTGTGTTCCTTCCCTTTGGCAGCCAGAAGGGAAGGAATAGTCGAACTGTACCAAGCAGAATTCTTAGAATATATTTTTATAATGTATTTTTAGAATATATTTTAATCTTTTTGTCTATTAGGTGAGCTGGTTTTGCTGAGTGAACTTGCTACTATGCTTTTGCTATTATCAAATATGTGCTCTCCTTGTACCTTTTGAAATTAGGATTTAGTTTCAGATTTAGGTAATCTGTGCATCATTATGGGCTATTGAACACCACAGCAGGACACTAAATGAGGCCACTGAACTTAATTTCACACATATCATGAGTTTCCAGTGGGAAATCTGCAAGATTATCTTTAATGCATGCATCAGTAAGGGGATGGGTTAAACTTTGTAATGCTAGTTACAAGTATGATTTGAAAGAAAGAAAAGTTTTTATAACATTACAGGTTATATGCTGCATATTTGCACCAGACTGTCTTATTAATTTTTCAAATAAGACATTGAATATTTGATCAGAAACTGTAATCCCTTTTTCATGTAACATATTATTTACTTTTGAAAACTGCTGATGTGCCATGCTTTTCCTGTTACACCTGCAAAAATGAATAGGTCCAATTTCTGTGTGCAGAATAATATATTGTGCTTTAATGTTCAAGATATTATTCATTACTTCCCACTCCTATAAGCCTCCCTACCTCCTTCATATTTTATTAGTGCCCTTTAAAATAATGTAAAAAATCAGTCATGTAGTTATTTCATTTTAAATTATGCAAATGATGTTAAATGCAATTATAATATAGTCTTTATTAATTATATATACATCCTACGTGTTTTCTATGGATTGTATTTATTCACTATAAATAATTAGGCATTTTAGTCCATTGCTGGATTCATGATAAGAGCACTATTATTGGCTGTTTGTAAAGTGAGAGTAACACTTTTCAAATCAAATTAGCTGAACCGAGCCATTAGGAGTTTTCAATTAGTCCCAGTTTATCCACAACATACCTAAAATATGCATTATTTTCTATAATGCATTTGTTTTAAATAAATTAAAGTAATCACTATAAATATTTCAGGAAATAAAAATTTGTTTTCTTATGTAGCCTGTGGCCCAGAATATACTTAAAGTTTTCCAACTGGAATACAAGATGTCTTCTTACACATTTCCTGTAGTGCTTTAGTAATTGTCCTGACAATAGAACAGATAATCAGCATTTTCTAGCAGGAATAGTTTTCTTGTTACAACATACTGATTCGATGGGCCCAAAAGATTTAGTGGGAAATGTTAAGCCCACTGAAAAGCTGGCGACTCATAGTTGGGCAGGCAAGAGGGTTTTCAAGCCACCTTTCTCTGCTGCTGGTTTCCTTCCATCACCTCTGTCTCAGCCCAATAGCTCCTCACCTGCTTACCCTGGTGTCACGGTTTAACACTGGCCCGGCAATTAAACCGAGTGACAGACGCTCTCTATTAATCTCTCTCTCCTCCCTGATAAAGGAAGGAGGGAGAATAAGAGAGAGAGACTTATGGGTTGGAAACTAAACTACACAACTTTAATGAAACAGTAATGATAAATAGGAAAAATTACTAAATATATACAAATATACAGGAAAATGGATACCACATTCCTCCCCCCTTTTCCCCCAGTAACTCTCACGTCACCACCGAGGCTGCAGGGCAGCCCTGGGAAAGTCCAGGCTGGACTCCTGGAGTCGGCAGCAGTTGGGAACTGGAGGCAGGAACACACAGATATAGAATCATAGAATCATAGAATTGGCTGGGTTGGAAGGGACCTCAGAGATCATCAAGTCCAACCCTTGATCCACTACTGCTGCAGTTACCAGCCCATGGCACTGAGTGCCACATCCAGTCTCTTTTTAAATATCTCCAGGGATGGAGAATCCACCACTTCCCGGGGCAGCCCGGGATCTGGACACTATGGGCTATCATGGATCAGGACCACAGGCAGACGAACAGATGGAATCCTTCCAGGATGCTGAAGGAAACAGGGAACGGGTGAAGAAAGGGAAGCAGGAAAAGCAGGAAGGGCAGGCAGCTGGAAGCTGGAAAACTGGCTTGACCCTTGTGATCCCTCAAATTTATACTGAGTATGACGTATATTGGATGGAATACTCTGTTTAGTGAATTCTGGCATCTATCTTGTCCGTTCCTACCCAAAGGAGGGCTGCAGGTGAGACCTCTTTACTCCTTCTGGAAGGTAAAATTTCCTCAGAGCTGAGCAGTGTCCTTGGCTCTGCATTCCAGTCTCTAGCAGTAACTATAAACATCGACTGTTATCAGTCCTAGAAGCAGACACTGTCTGAGAAACTTGCTGCTAATATAAAGTGCAGCTACTTACAGGAGACTTAGCTAAAAGCAAAAGTACAAGACAGAAAATCACCTTTATCCTGGCCCAAACCACGACACCTGGACCTCAGTGATGCCACTGCCAACGCTCTTGATGCTATTCTCCAGCTGCCTGGCCCTTCATTCATCATTAATTAGCAATTAGGTGGTCCTGGGTTCTCAGCAAGTCATATGAGGTGAAGAGAATATAGCCTGCCAAATAGCCATGAGAAGATGCAGGTATCTTGGTCAGGCAGAGACACTGATTAACAGGGCAACTGTAGGATAAAATTGGGCCCCAAGCCAAAGCTGACGGGAAGACAAGAGTAGCTGTGAAACAAAGCAGCCCAGGAGGTGGGCAGAAGGAAAAGCAGGCTGACTTTGAGGACTTGCCAGTGAGAGTCAGCATTTCAAAAGTGACATGATGGCAGAATCAACCAGGTAAAATTATTGAAGTTGCTAGGTTTGCAGCTCAGTTTGGGAGTGATAAAAATTCATAATATTGACACTTCTTCTCAAGACAAAAGCAGCAGACCAGACTCACTCACTACAAACCCACGCACAAGAGCTGAAAGATTTTGCCTTACATCCTGATTTGAAGTCCAAGGCAGAAAAAAATTTAAGCATTTATGTGTACAAGTCCCATTGGTTTTAAAGTGATATAAGGGACTGTTGTAAAGTTGATTTTAATGCACATTCTTTCCAATTTTACATTTTTGCCATTTGCTTAAATGGAAGTTAAACCAGGGTCATCAGTCACATAATAGTTTAGACATGTTCAAGTAATGGTGTCAGGGATTGAATATCTGTCCACAAAATGGTGTAGTTTCATCCCCCTGAGATGTTAAAAAGATTTATGACTGACAATTCTCTGCTTTGGTCTGTGGAAAAATTAAATAGTATGTGTTTATGTAAGGTTAAAATACATCTATTATTACTTGTCTAGCTGTAAGGTGCTTGCCTATGCAATAATAACTCCTCTTTCTTAATATATCACCAAAAAGAAGCTCTTATATCTACAAGGGAGAGGTCTGAGTCTCTAAGAGACAGGCTATCTCCACACCTACAACACACACCAAAGGGAGAAAAAAGAATTGAGGACCTTCCTTGATGTGCAGGCTGGGACTGTTCTGAAGCAGACATAGCTGTGGCTTCCTTCTGCTCACAAAGCTAGACCGCAGAAAAGGGACTATGAGCTCTTTTTAGCAAAATTGTAGATTTTTGTCTCTGACTTAACCAAACAGTGGCAGAATTCCCTTCTGAATAGAATGCACCCTAGTGCGTGTTTTGGGATGGTGAAATCATCCATGCAGTGCAATACTGGTTCTTGAAGTGAGCATAAGGCTCTAGTGGGGGATTAGTCTGGGACAAGGCAACAGGAATACTTTGCCTTTGATGCTTAAATACTTGGCAATGCCACAGGGCTTGGAGTTTTGATGTGAGAAAATCCTAACATTCAAATTCTTCACAGTATATACCTACATGTGAGCAGTCTCCAAGCTTTTCCTTAACAAGATGACAAAGCAGGAAAATTCCAGTATGACATAAAAAATCAAAAAGGTAGGTCAGAGCCTGTATCTTCTACTCAGGAAAGAACAGTGAAAGCAGCCACCGTCAACCCACTTGAATAGTTAGGAAAGGAAGGAGGTGACTTAAATAGATGCAGAAAAGCTTGTAGTACAAAACTCTTTTTAGATTTTCATGTCCTTCCAAGATCCTCTCAATCTAAGCATGACTGTCAAGTTGAGACATATGCTTTTTAATCTTGAGAAAGACTGCATACAACATTTCTTCAGACTTTTGTGATATCAGTATTGCATTTCCAAGTGCTGCCAACCATTATTCATTGCCAGAACCCTTTAGTGTACTGTATGCTTGAAGAGTATTTCAGAACATTGTCTTCTGCATTCAACTGTGATATCAGCTGAGCTTTTGTTCACCTAGGCTTGATTCTTATCCACTCCTGTTTCTATTTGTCATGGGTGTCTCTGATCAAGGTGGACATATAAGAACAGTAAAACTCTGCATTTTCAGTTTGTAGTTTTGCTCATTCATTCATTCATTCATACTTCAACTCCAGCTTTTATGCTTAGTGTAGTACAGCTGTACACTGCTTCTGTAAGGTTGGCATAATTATTCTATGTATAAGGAAATCCTTAAAGTGTCACAGAGCCCCTTTGTCAGCTCCAGTATAAGTTCTCTACCTTGTTTCTAGGATAGTGAGGTATTGCTCATTCCTGGCTGCTGTAATACCACCTTAGGATATTCTGAGTTGTGCCAGAGATCAATGTTACATCTGCAATGCTAACAACAATTATTCATTATTCCTTAAAATACAGGGAATTGGGAGCACCTAACAAAGCTATTAAGCAACAGATTTAAAGTGAACAAAAGGAAATATTTTTCACACAGAACATAATTACATTGTGGAGCTCATTGCCTCAAGATGCTGTGAAGCCAAAATTATAAATGGGTTTAAAAATGGGCTAGACAAATTCATTATTAAACAGAATGGCTGCATGCAGTCTCTGACTGAGGAAGAGATTGCTTAAGAAAGCCATTGATTGCTAGAAGATAAGAGGGTGTGCTAGGGAAAGATTCACTCCGTTTGCTTTATTCTTCATACCTTTTTGTAAGTATCTGCTACTAGTACTGCTGTAGAAAAAATCATGGGTTGTATAGACCTCTGATTTGACCCAATATGGCTGTTAACTCACATAAAGAAGAAGAAAATAAATCAATGCTTCTCTATATTCAAAGCAAACAAAGTGACATGAAATGGTAAAATTTTTATTTTTTCTTACATACAAGTAGTCAATTTTATAGAACTAACATCACTTCAGTTTATAAAGAGCACAAAGAGCTCTTTATGTAAGCTAGCATCTTCCATGTTTTCTTGTTCTTTTAATTTAGTAGCTGTTCTTGTCCACTTTCTTGCTCTTGGCCTCTGAAATGCGGTAAATGTAAAGAGGGGGAAAAAAAAAAAAGAAACTCAGTTGTAAAAAGTTTTTCTTTAAAATTAGTGTAGCTTTTATGCAAAGCCTAATCCTTGGCCCTTTATTCTGAGAAGTGCTTTATCCTGCAAAGAACCTTGCTTGTATTAATTGGGCCCTTTCAAGAGAGTCCTGACAAGAGAGTCCTTTATATCCTGACAGGATATAAAGGTAGTGGAATTAAAATTAAAGTGGCAGTAAACCACTTCCTGCCTTTTGGAGAGCAAAAGGGGGACAGTTATATGAATTTTGAAATGAACAAATTGAGCTTCCAAACTATATCAAAGCATTTGCTTTGGCTTTGCATTGGGGAAAACATTTCAAATCTAAGCAGATTTGGTGTCTTACTGCTTTCCTAGTAGCTTTATAAACATTTCAGTTTTAGCACTGACTTTTTAGTTGTCTCTTCTTTTACAACATCACCAGCTTGAATTTTGCATTTTGATGGTTACATTGTGAATCAAATCTATAGAACCAACAGTAGCCAGAACATACCAAAATGTTTGAATTCAAGGAAAATCACATATATTGCTCATGCTTTTTATATGTTTAATTGTATATCTGATTAGAGATTGACATATTTTCCCTCCATTTGTCAGTTCTTTGCACAGCATTTGTGTTTATTGGGAAGCAAATGTCTTTCCCGTTGACATAAGTAAGAGTATGTTTTCTTTTAGCTCAAGTATGCTATACTGCAATTATGTTAAATATCTTATAAGGTTGGATCTTCTTTAAATAGCCCTGCTCCAAGGGCCAAGAATTGAGGGAAACTACTAAACTTTTGCCTAGCTACATAATGACACAGGGATCTGCTTGTGCTTACTTAGTGTTTACACTTCTTCCCAGAAGTGCTCCCTCTGACACCAAGAACCTTTCCCACAGATAAAACTTTACCTTTTTACTACATCTCATCATAGGGGGGGAACCCCCACTTACCTGCTGAGTGATGGGGAGGGTAAAGTGAAAACATTCCTAGTCCCATAGTCATTGCAGGAGTATTTGAAAGCATAGGGTTAGTAAAGAACAGTGATTTTGCCTTTGGTGGTGCTGAACAATAAGTAAAACAGGCCACAGTTTTTTAGTTTCCCTGCTTGGTCCAGCCTAGACCTACCCTACATCTCTCACCCAGGTTCTGCCATTGCCACCTCCTCCTCCTGAGCACAGCAGGCAGGACAGTGGGTGCAGGTCCTCCTTCCTAACACCAGCAAAAGGAAGGAGCAGGATGTGAACTACATTCCTGATCTATTTATTTCTGCTAGCAGCACTCTTCTTTTTCCCTCAGAAGAAGAGTGGAGGAGATGCGCTGACTGGGGAGGCCAGGGTGTGGAAACAGCTGTAGAAAGGAGTTATACTAGGATAGTGATTCAGTGTCTTTGGGATTGAGGGAGTGAAAAGTCACCTGTCCTATTTACCCAGTTTTGCAGAACAGCAAGTACCAGAGTCCCTGGAAACCTGACTAATCTAGATTTTTAATAGTAGCATGATTTTTTTGTGTCACTAAAGTTTTGAATGGTGCTACCCCTGTGACTGTTTTAGCAGCAAGTGGCAGTATGTTGCAGCACTCAAGCTTAGTAGTGAAGTAGTATGAAAAAGCAAAAAGGGTTTCTTTCTGCTCTATTTCCACAGAGAAAAAGGGGAAAAGATACACTACAGAAAGTACTATTTTTAATGCCATCAATACACGCATTATGTGTGCATAAAGCAATGAAGTACTCTGTTTGCCAGACAGATCTGCCCACATGAAGTTTCAGCATCTTCTAGTGAAATCTTAGTCTATGCTAAAATTCAAGTTTAATGTGGCATCCTATCAAGTATTTGTATTTTAACTGATTTGGCAAGATTAGATGTCAGCTATTGTGACTACAGTGAAATTACCGAGTAAAACTTCCAAATTTATCTACCTACTATGAAAAAAACAAACCATACTTTTTGAGGTATTGGTTCAGATATATTTTGAAATACATTCTTATGAAACTAAATTCAATTAACAGAGGTTGACTGTTGAGTTGGGGCTAGGAAGAGAGCCAGAGTGGGACATGGGACCACCATGTTATATTGATAGATTTGCACTAAATTGAGGGAGCTTACTATAAATGTGGGAGTAAACCAGAGTTTAAGGTTCACTGAGCCTGAATCAGCTTTCCTGTCTTCTGGTATCTTACTATCTTTTACTAAATTGATAATTTGTACCATCCCAGTGTCCCAGAAGCCTATTTCTTTTGAGAAGACAAGTCTTTTTCTTGTAACTTAGGTTAGATAATTCCAGGGTGTTTCTAGTTTCCATGCAATTCAGTCTGGAACTTAATTTTGAAGAATACTATGTATTATTGTATTATTGCAATATTTCTAATATTGTTTGTATCAGAAAGGTGCCCTAATCATTGAGCTGTCAGACAAAATTTCAGCACCATGTTCTCCATTCAGATGACTATTCTGTCAAGCATTAAAGGAACTGACATTTTTTTCTCTTCAGGTGAGAGAGCTGGGGTTGTTTAGTCTGGAGAAAAGAAAGATGAGGTAAGACTGTATCACTTTATACAGCTACCTGAAGGGAGGTTGTAGCAAGGTGGGTGTTTGTCTCTTCTTCACAGTAACAAGTAGTAAAATGAAAGGAAATGGCCTCAAGGTGCACCAGGGGAGGTTTAGATTGAATATTAGGAAAATTTTATCCACCCAAAGGGTTATCAGGCACTGGAGCAGGATGCCCAGGGAAGAGCTCGAATCACCATCCACGGAGCTATTTAAAAGACATGTAGATCTAGCACTTAGTTTGTGGACATTGCTTAGTGGTGGATTTAGCAGTGGTAATTCAACAGTTGGGCTTGATGATCTTAAGAGTCTTTTCCATCCTAAATGATTCTATGATTAGTGAGGCTGCACTCTGCCCCACCATCATTAATGAAGTTGTTAAATAGCATTCAACCTCATTATTGGTGTCCCTAACACTCAAGCTGTATACTCCCTGATGTATTCCTTCCCCAGTATTCCAGCTGGAAGTCTAGTTCCCACTGAGCTGGTGTCCCTGAATCTCATAGCATAAGTCTTCCCTTGTTTAAATGGGGTTTTGTCTGAAATTTGGAATTCCCACCGAGTGTCAGGACTGAGATGCTGCAGTGCCAGGTTACTGTTGTCTTTATCTGGCTCCCTCGGCAGAATTTGGTGTGGAGTCTAATAAACCTTTTAATAAAATCTAATGAATTTGGACTTTATTGGTTTATTTAAACAACTAGTAATTGGTTTAACGAGACACAGATGCCTGGAATCTTCATATTGTCTTGTAAGGGAAATATTTATATATACACTCAAATTTTAAAAAGTTTTGTTTTATGGAGGCATGCAGAGAATAAAGGCATCTGCCACTATTCAAGTGGAGGTTTTATAGTGTTGACTTGCCTCAATTAATCTTGCTTGAGTGCAGTGTTCTAATGAAAGGAAATGTAAAATAAAAATGTAGAGCTGCAATGTACATAAATCTTGAAATGTCCACAGAGAGCAGATAAATTACTGTATTTTGCTCAGTTTATGCAAAAGAGAAAATGAGGAAGTAGATTGCAAAAAACAAAATTATACATCTAGTCATTAAACCTCAATCTTCATTACTGAAGAATTGTTTTGATACTCAGCAAGATCAGAATCTGAACAAAAGAGTAACTAGGTGGCATGTTTGCAAGGGACCTGCTCATCAGGAAAGTGCTGAACTACAATTACTTCTTTTCTGTTCTCAAAGCTTTGAGTGTAAACAATATTTCACATTCTTTTTTTCCTCTGTGACCACCCCTTTACTTGTTTGTTAAATTTCTTGGTTTATAATCCATTTGTACATGGACTTTGTAACTTTTCAGTTAGCTCCCTTACTCCATTAACAACTCACCTTTGTCATCACCATATTATCCTTTAGAAAAAAGTCTGTCCTACCAAAAAACGATAGTTTTCTTCCCTTCCTCCCCTCCTCCAGAATCTGTTACCTTTGAATATCACGTTTGATTTGTTATTTTGCTAAACTGTGCTGTTACTTGTACATAGCAAGTATAAAACACAACCAGCTTAGAAGAGACATCCTTTTTGCTTATCTACCCAATAAGTAACTGATTGCACTCAAATTGCTGAAACTCCATCATTATCATTAGAGTTTGTTTTTTTCCTCTTAGTCCAATGCTCATTTCATTTGCATAGTGTATTCTCTGAATGTATATTTGTATGAGTGATAAATAAGAAGAATGAAGAAACATTTGCATTCGGGTATTCCGAGATCTCCATTGTATTTCACAAGGTCAATACAAGTTTAAATGACTTTCCAAAGCTCTTCAAAAGTTTCTTTCACAGGCATCAGGAATATATGAGCTGATTACATGGAAATAGTTGGACAATACAAATGCCCATCGATAAGCTCCTGTGCATACATGCAGTAGTGAAAAGATCACTTAGTATGGTATATTTGTACTTTTCCATTGACAAATACTAATACCACATGTCTGATGTTAGATTCATGATGCAGAAGAGACATTGTTTAGGGACAGCAACTCCTTTTGCCCCTCCCTCATTAACCCAGAGTATTTCCACTTCACTTTGTCCATTAGCTGAGTCTGGGTCATCTGAGTACCCCATGATTCTGTTAATTATATACTCTCTCTCTCTCTCTCTCTCTCTATATATATATATATATATAAACTTATTTATTTATATATATATATATGGTTTTAAGGCTGGCTTATAAATTGCTGCAGGGATACTTCTCTTCAAATTAGAAAGTGCTATATATACATTTCAAACATCAAAATAGGAGAGTTCAGGTTAGTAAGCTGCTGCTATTCATTAGTGTGCCTCCTCATTCTAGCAAGTAACTTGGGGGCTCGATTGATGCGCTGCTCTCTGTCAGTATACTGTGAGCATACCAAAAATGATCAGGTTAACAAATGACTGCAGTTGTTGTCATCATTGTCAATCCAATTACTACTGGTACTATTTTTAGCTGATTATGTGCTCTTAAATACTCTGCATTATTTTTCCAGTAGTTTCTCAGAGAGGTATGGAGCTGTCTAGGACCCAACATCATTTCTTTTTCAAAGTTTTTAATCACTGACTCCTTTCTAGTAAGTGTGTCCAAAGGGAAGATGATTGGCAGGAAGCAATTATAGTGAGAGCTTGCAGAGGCATGACTGGGAAAAGGAAACATAACTTTAAAAAGCCAAAGCCAGGAGTTTTGAATACTGAAGTAGCAGGAGCTCCCGTCCCTGTGGAAGCACTCGGTGGCTCTACTGTGACCCAATCCTGCTCTCCCTTGAGCAGAGCAGAGAGAGCAGCAAACAATAGGCACAGGAACTGGATGCCAGCCAGGAAAAGTGGGAAGTAGAGATCTTTTTTCTTTAATACACAGAAAATGCTGGGCTAAAAGTCATGCCTGGAGGAATGAATGATTGTTTTCATATATGCTAGCAAACGGTGTATTTGCAAACAAGCCAAGCAGACATCAAGGCACCAAAGTTTCCTGTGAAGTTTAAGAAAATTTAATGAACCAGCACAACGAAGTGCTGTCCTTTTTTTGAAAGGGCACTGCAAGTAGACCCTTATCTATTTTAGCCTAGCCTAATATTCTTACTGCCCTTGAAAAACACTGTCTTATCCACAGGGAAAAACAAGCGTGTGCAAAATATTTGTGTTCCATCTGTGCACGCCAGTGTACTTGGGCTTTTATCTTTTTGTTTATTATGATGTCAGCGTCACCCTTTAGCAGAATTAAAATCTTATTATGTGATCTTTGTTTCTTTCTTGTCTTCTGTCCAAACTATATTAAATAGAGTGGCCTAGATACACTCATGAAAACCCTTGAGGCTCACTTAGTGGGTAAAATCTGAGGAGTGCTTTATCACTTCTGAAAGGTTAGATCTGCTGTGTGTACATTACAGCTTGGATGAAGATAGGGAGACTTTTGTTCACTTTTCAAATCCAACATTTGTTTGCTTTTTGGGTTGTTTCTACACATGCTGTTTTCTGTTGCTTCAGGGAATTCTGTTACATTCAAGGTTTTTCCAAATTTTGTGGCTCCAAATCAAAACCAGCTTTTCTTTAAAGGAGATTTGAAGATGTTATCAGGTTTTCTATGCTTGGGTCAGACAATAATTTAAAGAGTCACGCAGTTCTCGTGAATTCTGAGCTCAGCACACTGCCTCAATTACAATGATTTATTCAGATAGAAGCAGGCAAAAATATTTTTGCAGTGTCTAGAAATGTATCAGAAGGCACCTTTCTTAGCACCGTGTGTATCCACCAGTTCAGTGTTGATCACCTTTCATTAGAAATAATCTTCAGCAAGCAGATGGCAAAAGTGCACAGGCATTAAATAAATAGTACCTCTTCAAATACTATAATTGCTGAAAGAGCACTGTCCTGACCTGTGGTGTCAATCTCATCATGGAAAGTGTTTTGCCATGGAATGTGTAGTCCCACTTACTTCAGAATGAGTTTCTTGGAATCTTTACTCCTTGTTTTGTGCATTACATAGCATATTGGGCAATGAGTGAGTAGCTGTCATCAAAAACCACATAAAACATGAATTAACTGAAAATTCATAGGAGGACCTGCTGGAAAGCAACTTGGAGGAGGAAGATTTGGGAATACTGATAAAAAGTAAATTATCCATGGTCCAGCAGTGTGCCCTTGTTGCCAGGAAGGCCAACAGAATCCTGGGTTGCATAAAGAAGAGGGTGGCCAGTAGGTTGAGGGAGGTCATTATCCCCCTCTGTTCTGCCCTGGTGAGGCCCCAGCTGGAATACTGCATCAGGAGAGACAGGGAACCACTGGAGAGAGTCCAGAGGAGGGCAACAGGTGACAGGAGGATTGGAGCATCTCTCTTATGAGGGAAGGCTGAGAGAGCTGGGACTCTTCAGCCTGAGGGGAGACCTTGTTAATGTCTACAAAGGGTGGGTGCAAGGATGGAACTGGAACTGGACTCTTCTCAGTAGTTCCCAGTGACAGTATGAGGGGCAACAGGCAGAAACTGGAACATAGGAAGTTCCATTTAAACATAAGAAAATTACTATGAGGGTGACAAGGCACTGGGACGGGCTGCCCAGGGAGGTTGTGGAGTCCCCTTCTCTGGAGATACTCAAACCCCTCCTGGATGCAGTCTTGTGTAATGTGTCCTAGGTGATCCTGATTTGGTGGGAGAGTTGGACTAGATAATCTCCAGTAGTCTCTTCCGACTGATAATTCTGTTATTCTGTGAAAATTATAATTACAACACACAGCTTATTACTTCTGTTAAACACACACAATTGTTTTCCTTCTGATGACTAAAAAAAGCTATGTTTTTTACTCTTTTCTTTGTATTTTTCATTTTCTTTTTCTTTTTTCTTTGTTTTCCTCCTTGTTATATTTTAAAACAATTACAAACTTCTCTTTACTATAGGGATTAAAAATCCACGGTTCTTGCCTACTTTTTTGTAGCACATTGTATCCTTATGCTCTAGTTTAATAACATTTCATTAGGTCTTTGGAACCATTCCTTGGGTCAAGTTTTTATCCTTTGTAAAGTAAATCAAATATCACAGTGCTAATCTTTAGGAGGAAAGATGGGCTAGAATCAGAAGAAATATTTAAATAATCTTTTAGGTTTTTGAATTAAAATTTAGGTGCCCACAGATATCCCAAGTAATATTCTCAAGGCTCTAATGTACCTAAAACCAATTTTTAGAATCCATCTGCCTGCTAACATTGTGAGTTCAACAGAGCGAATGTAGGAGTGATCTACTTCTGAGTTCTAAATAGTACTGTGGTAGCAATGTTTTGCTTGAGACAAAGGCACTTGAAAGAGTTTCTTAATTAAAACTTGAAAAAAACCAAATCAAAACAAAATAAAACCAACAAAAAACCAAGAAGAAACAAACTCGTGATTTTCTAAATTCTAATAGGGTAGCAGTGCACAGGCAAGCAGACATTTTTATGTACATGTAAGCAACTCCACACAGAGGGAGAGAAAATGTGAAGCAGAATTGCAGCCAAGGAGGAGTTAGAGGAAACCACTGCCAGGTAAAACAGAATGTCATTTCTTCTCTAAAGCTTCCTCAAGAAGGAGTCTTAAAAATTGTGGAGATCTGTGATGCAAAAAAATCAAAACTTGAGGCACCATTAACTCGGTTAGTCTGGAAGTTCTAGGGGTCTCTCACTGTGGCTGCTTGGAAAACAACTGCAACAAGCCCAGAAGTTACAACTGTGACACTGGAAAAAGGAGTGAGTAAACTGATAATTTGACAGCCAATAGCTACTTTGGGTATCTTATCCTGTAGTACAGGAAAGTGAGGTATGTTCTCAAAGATGGGGGCAAAAGAGGTACATTAGCAATATTATTACATTATTATTGGTATTAGTAGCAGCACTGATAATTATAGTAATAATTAATAATTATTATTGTAGTAATAATAATATAGTGGACTTAACTTCCCTGAATTAAGTTATAGTTAGATGGATGTACCTTGGGTACCTGCATTAGCTCAGGTTGATGTATTTTCCTTCACCCAAAATCTTAATGTACCTCTCCTTTTTGGTCCCATCCAAGCCATTTCATAATGATCAGACTTAATATTTTCTCTCTGTCCAAGCCATTTGAGGTATTTACATGTTTCCTTACAAAGACTGTATAAAAAATGTAACCCCAAATTTATCATAAAACCCTTATGCAGGCACTGTATGTAACTTTGAGTCCTTCCCCTTTTGTCTAAATACCTGTGTCTTGGTAAGTAGGAATTCTCATTAAGAAATAAATAACTCTGCACCATCTTCTACTCACATAGTGTGCAATTAAGAGATGTAATTACATGCTTTGGAACAACGTAGGGAGGAAGCACGGAGATACCAGAGTTACCAAATAGTAAGAGGATAATTGTGTTCAAAATAGGGTGAATAATGCCTCTGTGGTGGTCACTGCCTTTCTGTATTTTCCCAGATGTTTCCTATCAAAGCACAGGAGTAGTTGTTATTCAGTGGTGCCTGTGTTCATTCATTTTATGTTTGCAGACATTACAGTCATAGGTGTTGCACAAGTTCACTGTCTTCTTGAAAATATACAAGCTATGATAATTGTGAACAAAACTTTTAAAACTTTTAATTACATATTGTGTTAAAAAACAAATCAAGACAAAGCAAGGGAGAGGAATAGAAAGATATGAAAATCCTACATTCTGTACATGAAAACTATTCTTTAAGTCCTCCAGAAGCAGAAATATGGTTTTATGAGAGGAAATAAGAACTGATTGAGACAAAGTTTAATTGTTTTTACACATAAGTTAAAAATAATATATCCTTCACAATAGTTACAGTGCAAGTGTACATATTGTACCCAGAGGGACCTTTCTATAAAAAAGGGATCATAAAATCCCATCTACATACTATGTTTTCTAGCTGGATATAAATCAGGAAGATTAATGAGGTTAAGTTATTGCTATCTCGTATTCCAGGGAATAAGTTTCTAAATTAGAATTTTAATTGTACGTTCTATTGCAGTCCTCTTCCTAATTCACATTTCACCATATTTCTAAAATCTTCCCTTATACGGATGTCTTAAAGAATTTTAAAGGAATGAAAGTAATGGAGTTTTAAAAACTTAAGTAGGTAAAATGGAAATGGCTCGGAATTCCTATAGAAACTAGGTTATTTATCAGATTTTTAGAGCACTCTGCAGAGTCTGAAAAGATTTCTATTCCTGCTGTATAATCTTATAAGTAAACTTCAGGTGTGGCAGAGTCAGATACCAAGATAAGAAATGACATCAACAGGTCTGACAAATAGGTTGGTTTAAAAAAATATATGGAAATTATGTCTTAGTTAGATGTTATAGAAGGACTCCATGACACTCTCTTTTGCAGTATTGAAACAGCTTAAGACCAGAGGTCATTTGGTACTTGAAGAATAAATTTTACTCAGCTACCAAAATGTGTGTCACAAATCTATGCAGTTTAACAAATTGCACAAATTCCCTGTTCTGCAGGAGAGAGGACACAGCCCTGGAGCAAAGTTGGATGGGTCTGTGTGGTGGTTCCAGCCATGCTGTGTGTTCTCAGACAGTGTCTCCCAGGAGGTCCTTTGTCCTCTGGGTCCTCTCCCCAGGCAACCCAGGACACTCTAAGATGTCAGTCTGGGTAGAAAAGAATACCTAATCTTATTCAAATGCACTTGGTGTCTAAAAATCAGCTGTGACCATGACTGGCACTCAGGATCTGCTGGTTCTGAAGGTGTGCAACACCTTCACAACTTTCACATTGGCTGACAAGTCACTTTCACTTAAGCTGTTTCTTAGTCTTGTATTACTACTTAAATCTTAAAACTGAACTAGTCTCTTATTCTATAGTGCATTTGCTCATTTCAGTGCCTTTGCTGATGCTATTGTTAACTATAAGTAACTCATGTTAGCTGCTACAAGTATCTACATCACTAAATATATCATACCAAATCATACCAAAGCAGTTCAATCATTTTAATATATTTTCATTATGCAGCTATAAGTTGACTAGACTGGTCAGATGTCCAGGGAATACCAAAGCCTGTGACTTTAAAAATGCAAATGTGCTAGAAAATACACTAATTGAGAGCATCTTGGTGCTGAAAAGTGAGTATACCAATACAATGACTGAATTAGTACCAGATTTTGTCTTATTGTGTGGCTTTACTCCTTTTTTATTAAAATATGAGTGGTAAGTCATGCTGCAGTTAGTCAGTGGAGGATGTAATGGTTCTCCTTCCACTTCAACCTTTAGCATCAGCAGTGAGTATGCTGTTTAGTGTCTCTAAAGACCAGAAGGACTTTTGCTGTGCTACTCTTCTTCTCATGTATAGTGTAGGCTAACCTAAATGTACCTGAGAAGCAAAGACTATGTATTCTACTTCTGGATATGCAAGACTAGCAATGGATGTTTGGTGTCTTTTTTATATCTTTTCAAGGAGACACAACTACATAAAGGAGTATAAAGAGCAATATTAGAGAGTTGCTGTATGTGGGACTGTAACTGTGCATCTGCTTTAACACTTATCTTCCCCTTTTATCTCACACTCAGAAAACCTTATGTAAATTGTCTGCCTATTTTTTTCTCCAAACAGAATGAGGGAATTTTGGTGAGAACATTAATATATTTTATTTGCAGCTGTCTTTATTTTTTTGGTTTGTTTTTTTTTTTTCCATGTTCAGACTTAGGTACAGTAACACATTGATAAGTGCTTAATAACTCCTAAAGGCAGTTTACACTGATTAAATAGGATTTCTCATTTCGTCTTGCCACAGACAGTTTTCAAGGGCAGATATAGCAAAATGGGTTGGTTTTTTTTATAAATTCCATTATTTGAAAACTGAGTATTTCTCAGTGATTTAAGCTGACAGAGAAGAAAAAGGTGATGGTGGATATATTCTCTAGTGGCATTCTGTCATCCAGAAATGCTTTCAGTGACCAAAGCAATGGTTGAAGTACAAAGAGCTGCTTGCATACTGTGGATTGCAATCACTGAAATCATTTACCATTGCTCAAAAGCACATGGGCTGATCTGTTATTTGGAGGGGATGTATTTTCAATGATAAAATCTTTCCTCAAAGTGACTGGAAGATTTAAAATGTTGTTTCACTGTTTGGACACCTCTGAAGATTTCTTTAAACAACCATCAATGTCTTTTTCTTCTTCATTCCTGAACAATCTAAGCACCGGGTTTTCAACAAATTGAATGTGATTATTTCCATTTTCTGTTTCAAAAATTGATAATGTAACAACACCATCCTCAATGGTAATTGTAAAGTAACAACAACATCCTCACATGCCAGATATTTTGCAGATTCTGAATACTGAAAAAAACCCAAACTGACAGATTTACTGTACTTATAAATCTCACACTATTTATTGAATGAGCCTGAAGGTCCTTGTCCTCCAAACATTTATGGACTTGCTTACAATGAAATGTGCATTTACTGGGGTTTGTAAATACAAAGAAGAATCTAATGTAACACTAGGGTCTTAACTCAGAGTTTAATGGATGAATATTCTTCCATCTGTAATATCTACATAGAAAGTGGACACAGCAGTAATAAAGGGGAAATATCTATACGAGCTATATATGTTCACTACATAATTCAGGGAATTTTAGGCATCTGCAGCTCAAAGGACCCAAGGTAGAAGTTTCTTCTATAGCTATTAAGTTTGGACAAGGACTTCCATGAGGACCATTGTTAGTTTTCTAGTCTGGCCTAAAGTAGACAGCGTGGGTAACGCTTTGCATGTAGTTTAAAAATAAATCTAGGAGCATTTATAATGAGTAGCTCAAATTACTCATTTTGCTGAAGTATATCTTATTCTGATTATCTAGAAATAGCAATGGAAAAATGAATGTTATCACTGGAGAAACTTAGTATCAATCAGGAAAATCAAACATCAGCCATACATGTAAAACAAATCCACAGATCAAACTTAAGATAATTACATGGTAAAATATGCATTTCTTTGTACCTGCGAATACTATTCTTGAATATTAAGTAGGCTGAGCAAGATTTGATGTCCTTAACTTCTTGTTTCTTTGCTTGTAAGAGCTTGCATTTTGTAAATGAAATCATTGGAGGCTACAGTGCTGTCACCTAACAACTACTAGGTACTTTTTTGAAAAAGTTGTTTCTTGACTTTGGATTGATGATGAGAATAGTAATTCCACTCAACAATTTACATTTGTAGATCTTAAAGTGTTTACAAAGATGTATTATTTTTACTACCCTTAATTGGAAACGTTCAAATCTAGAGTGGAAAGTGTGTTGCTGAAAATGAGAATCAACAGAGCTACAAGCTATATCCAGATCTCACCTTATTCTCCACATTCCAGACTTTTCAAACTGTACTTTTATACAGATCCCTTCCAGTATTTTCTGGTCTTATGAATTTTAAATGAGGAAAGGGAATAATTTTTTTAAATCTGTATTTGCAGTGATCATCTCTTTCTCTCATTTGAGATACTGCAGTTATTTCCTGGTCTGAGGGTCAAGTGAATTAGCCCTTTGCAAATATTTAATGTTTAATGGAAACCACTGCAGCATTGAGTTAAAGCAAGCAAAAGCTTCACGTTCATCATAAGATGATCCAGCTGCAGCATCTCTGACCAGTACTTATGTTGCACATGTAGTAGTTCTGTATAATTCATTTCTTTTCAAAACCTGTTTTATCCTGATTTTTAAATGTTTTGTAATAGCAGAATGACAGTTGACATTACATATTGAAATGTCTGCTGTAACAACATGTCTTAAAAAGTGCTTTTCAATTAGATGATGGTGGCTGGGTAGCCAAATTTTGGTGTGATTAGTTAAAGAAATGCCTATTTTAAATTATTTGAGAAATGTCCTACACTCATTTTTGGTACTACTGAATCTGTTTGGGGACATATTTCTTCTTAATAGTCCACATTTTCAAGAAACTTTAAAGGATGACTTGAAATGAACAGCCACTAAGAAAATGTGTGGGCTGCTGTGCAGCAGTCTCCCTGGAGAGTGATATGTCAGAAAAGACATTAAAAAAATAATCTGTAATGAAACATATATTTCTCACAAGTAAGGAAGGATCTTGACGGATCTTCTGCCATGAGGTATCTGCTCGGCTCTTTTGTGTGGGGGGGGGGACAAATGGGATTTCTCTTTATAATTCATTGTGGATTATCGTTCTGTTGCAGTTTGTGTGATGGCAGCACATGAGGAACTTAGGAAATGACACTCCAGCTGTCTTTTACAATAACTGCTTCTTTTTAGGCTTTTGCAGTGTAGTACCTTTTCCTTCAAATTATCTTTTCTGTACACTTCTCACTGAAAGACCTGTGTATGTCCCAAAATGAATTAAAAAAAAAAAAAAAAACAAAACAAAACAGATCTCCGTAAATTACATCTGTTTCCCTTGTAAGTTTTCTGTCATTCCCTAATTTGTTTATTAAAACCCAAAGAACAAGATATATATGGATTTCTTTTGCTGTAAAGAAGCATTTTTAATAAAGTGAAGTCAATTTGTGGTAGTTGGAGATGTAAATCTGTCTTCTGGTTTTCATATATCTATTTTAAAGAATAGCATTATCTATGTTGCAAATATATTATTAGGAGGTATTCTATCTGTAAGGCTCATTAAGCTTATCATTGTTTTCAGAAATTCCAGACAGGTGGGAGAAATTGAACCTGTACATTAGCAGATGAGAAACAGATGAGCTGCCCAAACCAGTACATTGCCTATTGTTTATGTTTCCTGAATTCAATACCATGCAAGTCTTTCCCAGTTGTCTCCAGAGATTTACTTTTATTGATTGACTTAAAGCAATTGTGCAAAAGTTCATTAGTGGGACAGAGAAAAAACAAGAAGTCCCTAGGAGTTTATTTGGGTCCCTCATATTTCAGGGTGTAGGCTTGGAAGCTGTATCAGCAGGACCCTTTCTCAGTAACAGCATCTGTAATGCTCAGTGTTTTAAACCCCCAAACCATTTGCTGGATAATGTTTTATGGATCAATTCTGTGAACTCATCTCTAGCAGAAGGACTGTAAGAAAACCAGAATTCTCTGTAGTTTGTCTAGCTGCCTGAAACACAAAATCCTGAGGACCATACCAGGTCAAGTTTTAGACTGGGTAAATGACTGGTTTGCTTTGCCTCTGGAACTTGGTTGCTGAACATTTCCATCTCTATTTTACCTTTTACTAAGTTGAATTTTTGATCACCCAGTGTTGTCTGAGAGTAAGTGTGAGGTAAATTTGCAACAATTCCTTATGCAGTTCATGCTGGTTTATTACAAAAATATTTTCCATGCAGCCCAAGTTGAGAGTGCTCTGGAGAGGGAGGCCTTGTTTGCCTTGGGTGCTGTTGGCAGATACATAATAAAATAATGATTGGCACCCTTTTGGTAAACAGCCACAAGCTGTAAATCATTTTAGGATATGCAGGGTTTCACTTCTCCATCCTGGAATCAACCTACGTTTCTTAGAGCTGTATCCAGTGGTTAAGGAGAAACTCACTGATATTAGTGGGGTTCAACAATTTCAGTTCGCAAACCTTTAAAATTTTCTAAGTGTGGAGAGATGAAGGACAAACAAATTGAAGTCTTTTGACAAGGTTTCTGGTTTTCTTGAATTCTTATTGAAAATCTTTTGAGAAATAATCCGTGTATTCCCACAACTTTCCATTTCATAAGTTGGAAACCAACACTCTAGTGAACCTGTTAAAAGAAAACTCATTTTAGATATTGAATGTCCTTATGGCTTCAGTAAGACATCAAGGGTTTATTTTAACTTTTGTACTCTTTGGTAATGGAAATCATAGACATTTGAACAAAAATGTGCTTCGATCATGAGGGTAAAGGACACTAATAGTAGTCCGTTTGATGGTCATTATCTATTTTAAACTACTCAGAGTGTATTGAGGTCTTGTAAAAGGTACAGACTTCCTGAGGATTTCTCTGTTTAGTTTAGGACTTAATAATTTCTGTTAATTTACTACAGAAGTAAATCATGTGCTTTCGTGTCCCTCTTGATTGGAGAGATGCAATCTACTGATCATTCTAGTAAAAGATTAAAACGTGAGTTAAGACCAACCATCATCCTGACAGAATTCCACTGGTTTGTTTAGCAACTAAATATTTTTAACACGAGACTAATATTTCAATACGAAATGATAAACTGCATCTGCATTATATGACTTAGACATACAATCTGTAAATTAAGAAATTGTGGACTTGCTGTTTTAAATCACAGAATGCACAGAACAGACAGGACATAACAATCTGCTTGTTGTCCTTTTGGCAGCTTGTGTGTTTTATTAATGTAAACATGTATTTTTAGCATCTTCAACTTTCTTATTTAAATTTATTAACTACAGAGCAGAGGCTGGGTGAATATTAGATTATATGGTTCCAAAAATCATGATATTTTTATTCCCTGACAAAATAATCATATTCATGGTATTATAGACTGGTTTTTTTAAAAAAACTACACATATATAAATACTAATTGAATCCAAATTTTTTTAAATGCCTGTATATCTTTAGATCCATGAGGTCATCTTCCAAGAAGTAGCTGAAACTTGTGGATATGTAAAAAAATAAAACTTATTAATACAGTGTGTGATTCTTCATTCAAGTACTGAAGCATCTCCAACACCAATGATGAAGCTTCTTCAGCTTCATGAGTGTAAGAGAACAATGCATAGAATCTGGATAGCACAAACGAAGGACTCAGTGTTGCAGGCATGCAACTTTGGAAAGGCTTAATAGCACTTCATGTGCAAGTAATTCCTATTACTATTACACAGTTAATCTTATGTCAAGTTGTAGGTAACATCTGCAGCTATGCATAAATACCATTTAAACAGGAAACTCATATTTTTGCTCAATAAAAAAATCATTTAAATGGCACTTGAACAACAATGATGCCTGCGAGTACTGTTTGCCTTTCTCCTTGATTTAGCCGTAAGGTAACTGGTGCCACATGTTTTTCTTAATGTTTCTTTCTTTCCCTTTTTAGAGTTTCTTTGAAGGACAGTCTGCACCATGGGATTCAGCTAAAAAAGATGAGAACAGAATGAAAAATAGATATGGGAATATCATTGCATGTAAGTGTTGACAACATAATCGTGCACTGTGTTAACCTCCCTTCAGAACTGGATAAGAATGGCCACCAGCCTCATGCTTACATCCGATTTATATTCCTTTTCTCTAATTAAGAAGATACAAGCGAGAAAAGATTTTACCTTTTTTTTTTTTTTTTTTTTCTTTGAGAGAGAGAGAGAGAGAGATGTCAGATTTAATGCATTATTTTCTCAACTAGCTTCCTGTATAGCTTCCATCCTGTGATCAATGTTTCTCTAATTGAGAATGACACCTTTAACTAATACTCAGCTCTAGCAGCTCCCAAACTGCCCCTGGAAGCATAGGGAAAGAGTTCCCATGATTGCATCAGTACCTTGATACTGGGTCCTGGATACTGTAGAAGTGGACAGTACTGAAGTATTTCTTAATAACAGTGACAGCTATCCTGATTTACCCTCTTAATGCCAGACAGACTCAGAGGAAAAAAAATTAATCTTTAGGTTTCACTTAAAAATGCCAAACTTCATAAAGATTAGATATGCTAATAGTCAAATAACTTGAGGGAACAGCAGCATGCTTTGGTGAATGATACCAAAGTGCATTGTGAGACTGCAAAACATCGTGTCAGGGGATACTGCATGTGAACACAGAGACAGAAAATGTGTCAAGTTTGGTAAAATTATATTATTTACACACCGGTGGTGTTGCAGAAAAGGATAAGTTCCCCGTGTCTATGTAGGAGATGAACCCTTCCCTGATTGTTCCTTCAAAATCTAAGTTTAAGATATGAAGCCCAGGTGTTTCTAGCAGAGAGTCAGAAAACCATGAAGCAGGTGTAAGCAGAGAAATAAGCAGAAGACACAGCAAGTCAGAAGTTACACAAGCATGAAAGCAAATTATGGCACTTAAGGAGGGCTCATTTAACTGTACTGCTGGAGTTTAGAAACCATAAATAAACATAGGTACATAAGAGAGCATAGAAGAAACAGTGCTGATTGTCTGAACATTCGGAGGAGCTATGGAAGGAGCAGTGTAGATTTACACTGCCTAATGTCATCATCTTATTTTAGGTCCTTGTGCAAGCACAGATCTACCTAGGTTTCCTCATCAGCAAGCCACACAGACTTGACAGAGAGAAGGAAAGATTTTCTAGAGAACTGATTCAGAAACAGAGCCCATTGGAATGCTTCTGAATCACAACCTTAAGAGCTCCATTTTGCAGTGCTTACACAAGCCTAGTGAGACCAGCTCCTAGCTTAGTGACCTACAGTAGGTGGTATGAATAGGTCCTTGTATCATTGCTGCCCAGCTGGGCTCAGACATTCTACAAAGAGAAAACAGCTCTATAACTTGCTGCAGGTGGAAGTTATGAATTAATGTTATGGCATTGCTGTCTATTTTGGATGGATACTGTGCTACTTACTGAAAAAGGCAATTAAGTCTTCTAGGGAAATGTGAATATCCTGATGGGCTGGAGCATATGCAAAAGAAGATAAGTGAGCTTGATGTGGCTTTGCTTGTTTCCTTCCAAGCAATATATAATGTGGAACAAACTTGTTACTGTGTGAGGATGTAGCAATACATTAGATGACTATTATCATACAATTAAAAATACTCAAGGCATAAATAAGAATACCTAGGAAGTTTTATGTTTATCTTTCCTTTGTGAAATTTTGTTTCCAATCCAAGCCTTCAACAATACATCTTTTTTAGGCAGGTTTAGTGTTGTCATTCCCCTCTTTAATGTCATGTTAGGCGTTGTCTTACACTCTGGCACCCTTTGGTTCAAGAAAACAGATGAGTATTACTGCTATATGTCTGAGGTAATGAAGTGATGAGTAGCCCAGGGAAAACAAGTAAGATATATTAGATACACAAATCAATGGCAATTACAAGTGATACTGAAGGCTTTCTAAGAGGGCAGATACAACTCAGATCATTTAGATCTCAATTTACTTTAATGTCCTCAGTATTTAGCAAAGGGAAAGGGCTGGGCAGGGTGGTTATCAGTAACACTTCCTATTTATGTGACTGTGAAAACACAGATAACACAAGGTAGAATTAAAATCCATTAGAGTTATAGGCAGTATCTTAAAAGAGAGGCCATAACTGCCCATAGTTTGTTGTCTGTTAAATACATGTGTGCAAATAGGGTACTTAAGTATTTAATTATTTTATGTTTTTCTGCTGGGTAAATTATCTCTTTTCTCAGATTGAGAGAATACAGTTTGAGTGGTCCAGTGGTTTGTGTTTGTCCCAGACAGTTGTATAAAGTATTTGTTTAGCTGAAAAACATTTTACTAAATTGTCCTTTCATGCTATGTCCAAAGAATTAAATATACAATGGTTCAGATGCCACTTACTGTGGGTACACAATTATAATGAAATGTGCAATTTTTTTTTTTGTATAGGCTTTAATGTAAATTTCTTTCTATCCATTTATCCTCTTTGTTTAAATTTTTCCCAAGATACTATTGTTACATTATTGCTTGTAGACATTATTGTTCTCTGAGGGAACTAAAACAATAGCACCAAGTGGCCAGCCTTGCAGGAGTTTGTCAAAATGGCAATTTGCTTTACATTACCCAAGTGATGTGTGTTTAGTTGGCTACAAGTGCATCCTACCCACCCTGTGAAAGTGGCTACAACTTGGGAGCCTCTGTATCAACAAAATGAGTCATGATCACAGCTTAGTCACCCACAGAAAACATGTTCCTTTTTACTGAACAGAAAAAGCTTTGTTTTCTCATTAAGACCTAAAACCAGCATGACTCTACTAAATTTATCTTTTTTTTTTTTTGGCCAAAGGAAAATTATTTTTTACATTAATGGTAGAGGGTTTTGCAGTGAGGTTTTGGTAAAACCTGTTGGGTTTTGCTCAGGAGAGGTTTGGAGATAATTACAGCATGGGAGAGGCTCTGTATTTATTTTTACCTAATTCAATATTGACTAAGTGAAAAGAGAATATTGATCACGGCTTTTAAAAGCAGCCAAGGATTTTAGATGAGGCGTTTATAAAAGGCTTGATTTGCAAGGAATCAGCAAGGCACATCCCAAGAAAGGGTCACTGGCTGGGCATGCTAATCAACCAGCTACTCAAGGGGCTTGTTAGAGATCACAGGCTGCAGGCTGGCATATACATGTTGAAGGTAACTTGAGGGGAGTGAGAACAAAATGCTTATGTTCATTATTACCATTTTTCTACAAAGACAAATGGATTGTAGCATATTTGAAAGCTTAAGTGATCAGTGCAAAGTTTGATCTCCTAATAGAAGGGTATCAAAATTACAGTGAGCTGGAAAAAGCTACAAAAATTACCAAGATTAGCTGAGGTACAAAGGAAAAAAATACCCTAAAAATCTAGACAGCTAGCCTATAGCCTATTTAAGAATAAGCATACATGTTGGAATATGGCATAGCCACTAACATTTCTTTATGTTGACTAAAGAATTTTTTTCAAATTAAGAAGTGTTGCCAAGTTAGTAAGGAGTTAACTAGAGTTTTCAGAGCAATAAAAACAGGTTTCACTCCAGCTGCACTGAAAATAAATGGGTATTGAACAGTCCATTACCTCCAGAATTCCCAGAAACTTAGCTGAGAATGCAGTACTAGAAAGGATGCAAGTGAGAAAGAAAAAGGGCAAAAAGACTACGTAGAAATGTAGATATGAAGTAACTTCTTTATCCAATCTGAAACAAGAATTACTGCAAGGAGAGAAAGGAGTAAATAAAGAACATAAAAAGAAAGAAAAGGTAACACTACATATTATTAAATTGTACAAATCTGTCAAAGAGAAATAATAGAAAGTTATATTTTTAAGATGTTTCTGAGTGGGAAGTTTAAGCTTCTTTTTCCCTGTACAGAACTCATTGCTGTGCAAGTCATCAAAGACAGAATTCAGTTGCCTAAACATAGACGTGTAGTGCCAGTTCAGGTGACTTAGGACATCTATGAAGAACCAACACATGTGACACAGTACACATGAGATACCTGTGATATTCCACAGTGGCATCTGAATGCCATGGGGCAGTATAACCCAGGGTATATAAAACAGCAGGAGATGCTTTTGCTTAGACAACTAAATCCTGCCCTAAGTCATAAAAGCTGAGATCTTTATTAGTCTGAGTTGTTCTGGTGAGAATGCTTTGAAATCAATGATGGAGGAAATCACAAAAGTCTGGATGAAGACAGACGTCAAGTCCAAGCAAGCTGGAGTCTACTGACTTCAGCAGAATTTTGATCAGGTGCCAAAACTGTGAGCTGCTTTTAGGGAGCAGCCACGTCTGGAGCTTAGAAAGTTCCTAAAGTAGTTGTCTTTCTTAAGTAAGATGGACTTTTAGAATTAAGAGCCTGGGAGCCAAACCTGTTAGCTTTTTAAAGCCACTTCAGTTTCTTTCATTGATTTGTTACCTTTTAGGATCTTTAAAGCTGAAAATTTTCACTATTCAGAATGTGAGTGGCAATTTTCAGGTGGTCTCGTGCGTATTTAAATTTTCAGCAAACTAATGATGGTGGCAAAGGTCTATCATCAGCTGCAAGTAATATTAGCTCAGGTAGCAAGCAGCATTCAAAAAAAATAATACACAGGCATCTAATTAGCAAGAGCAACTTATAAATAAAGCAGCAGTAGTGTGGATTTTTACCATCTCTTCATCCTTGAGATCATACCTTTTAATTGTTTTATCAACAACTTGTGCAGCTGAGAAGAGAAATAAGACTAGTATATGAAGTCTCAAAGAAGAAAAAGCCCTGCCAGCATAGGATTATATATAGGATAGAGATTATTTTGAGGGGAGGATCTAGCCCTTAGGACTTCTTTGTCACTACTGTGGTACCATAAAAGAAATGAAGCAGCCGACAAGAAAGCAACTAGTGCCCTGGTGTTTTGGACTGGAATATGGAAAATAGAGTTGAAAGTGTTTGCACATTCCTGGATAGATATATATGGCCATGCTGGTGTAGAATTCAAAGACAAAGCCATTATCTGACTGCATGGGTTTTGTCATTACTTTATAAAGAGTTTCCGTCATAAATTGTGAGGTGGCAGTATGTTCTTTAAAATGACTTCAGTTTGTTTTGAGTACAGCAGAAGCACTTCCAAATTAGTAAACTTTTGACAAGGTTCATGTGATTTATTTTACTGACAGAAGGCAGGGGCAAAAAAAAAAAATTGCAACGGATTCACATTAGAAACATTTCAGACATTCAGACTGAAAGTCAGGGGATTTTCGATGCCCTATGAATGACTGGAGTGAGGATTAAATGTAGATAGCGTTTTCATGGACAACAAAACAAGCACGAACTTGAAAATGATGAGATTTTTGTTTGACTTTAAAGTAGTGTTTTGATTAAAGCTTTGTTACTGAGTGTGCCTTTAATTAATTCTTTCTCTCCCCATTGTTCCTGTTTCAGATGATCATTCTCGAGTGAGACTGCAACCCATTGAAGGAGAAACAAGTTCCGATTACATCAATGGAAATTATATCGATGTGCGTATACCGATGTAGGCAACAAACTTGTCTCTGTGTTCAGTCAAAGAGGGAGCTTTTATTATTCCCACATTATTCATAATTTGGATATGTGTAATGGATATCACAGTTCATGTCAGCTGCTAAACATTATTGGAAAGTACTGTGTTTTGAAGCTAGGTGCACACTAAGGGGAAAAAAAAGCCTCAGAGGTGTCATCAATAAGCAAATGAGTCATTTCCTCCAATTGCCACTAGGCTGAAACCCTGCCAGCAACACTGTGTGGCTACTTTGCCTGGTGGTGCTTCTATGGGCTAACGAAATGTTATTTTCACTGTCTGTCAACAGCTTGGAATCATTCCACATTTAAAAGAAAGCTGTTTGCATATTAATGTGACAAAACTCTGTAATGCCTAATGCAGAGATTTGCAATCTCTTGTCATCACTGCACTTTTAAGTCGCCTTCAAAGTATATTCTGCAGCTGTTAACCAGTACTTCTAATGCAAGCAAGACATTTCATTAAATATGTAGGCTGTTTAATTATTGAAGGTGTCTTCTTTGTTCATTCTGCATCATGTTAACTTAATGTTTTACATTAGAATAAATTCTTTAAGAGACAAGGTGGTTTTGGTTGAAAGAATGAACTCAAAAGGAGAATTGAAAATCATTAGAAAGTCAATACTATCTAAAGCCAGAAATCTATGGATAGAAAAGATTATTTTATTGTTTACATTGAGTGTTAGATGTTAGGCTAAGTAAAGCAAGTGTTGCTTCATAGGAAGCTGTGTCTGCTGAAGATTTCTTGTTCAGCAGTAGCATCTTTGAAAAACAGTGTCACAGTTTGCAGTTCAAGTTTAATCACCAGTATGAAACAGGAAAGTAACATGTTTTTCTCAAAGTATGGAGAAACTATACAAGAAAGAGCTGTACAAGAAAAGCAGATACTTCAGTTGTTACAATCTGAAGCTGTAACTTTCTGAAGTTCTCCTTCTATTGATGTTTATTAAGATGTTCAAGAACCATAAAGTTAAGATTAGATTTCTGCTCAGTCCCTCGCTGTTTGAAAGAATAGCACAATCACCAAGAGGTAAAGGCACATATGGAAATCCCTTTAGCTAGATGTCTCACCACCCTCTGAAAGGAGTAAATTTCCATGAAAGGAAAGATAGAATTCACACAGAGGACCTAGATTTGAATTAACTTTCACACTTTGTCCAACATTCAGGATTGCTTTCATTTTAGGCTACTAGTATTTTCTCGTGCCAGGTTTTGATCTGACTCTAAAATATTGGGAGATGTGAGGAATAAGGATTTGGACCATTCACTCTCATCTAAAATGAGATAGCTGCATAGCAACCTTTTTTGCTTATGGAAGTAGAAGACAACAGAGAGAATGTGGTCCTAAAAGAAACCCTGTGTGAAAACCAAAAGATTCTCTCTCTCTTCCTTAGCAGATGAATTCATTGCAAAGTTTTAAGGACTGTAGAAATATTCCCAAGACAGTTCTACCACAGAACACAATATTTTGTGTATGTAATCTTGCTAGTCAGGTTTTCATTAAAAACGCTTGGTTTTCTTCCACAGAAGCAGCTGCATTTTTACTCTTGCAGGCAGTCATTAGTGGAATTGTAGAATAAACATGTTAATAAGGGAATGGCACCATTACAGACAGTATGAAATTTTGTTGTATAAAAGAGAGAGGGGCAATGGTTATGCTGTATTTTTCCTATGCATGTTTTCACTGGGAAACAGAAGTATTTGATCCCAGCTGCTAGGGAAGTTGGATAACACAAAGCAAAGGAAAAAATCTCTGTAGCTATCTGAACATTCCTCACTTCATAGACTTCCAAATTTTGCTTCAAAGGCATGTAAAGTCAATGCTGTAATTCATGTTATGCTTTCAGTAATATTCAAGGTATCTTCAGGTGTTTTGAGTCCTTCCCACCTTCCATCACTGCAATGCCCCTTGCTCTTATACAAAGAAATTGCAATCACTTGGAAGCTGCAGCTTTAAGTTCCTCCTGGTGATGACTGGCAACACATCATAACCATTATTAAAATATTAATGCTGGTATAACTGAATTTAGCAACATACTTGCACAAGATCTAAACCTTTAGTGACACCCCCATCACATCAGAAACTCAAATACTATACAATTCATATTTTTCTCTATTGGCAACCTATTTGGTGTTGTAAGGAATCCACAGAGTATTAGTCTTTATTGCATGACCAGCTTGTAATTAAGTTGCTCTTGTCATCAGAGAAACATATAGTTGTTTTATATTCTTCCTACTGAGATGTAAGTGCATTCATACCAAGCCATTCAGTCAAAGAATTTACCTTTCTTTTTAGAATGCAGAAATATAACCTAAACAAATCACAACAGACAGGGTGAACATCCCCCACTCTTCTCCAGGCTGAATGCAAATCTAGTTTTCTTTAGCTGTTAAAAAAGGGGTAGGTTTTGCACTCCGTAGCAATAGCTTCAAGGTATATCTCAGCCTCCATGAGGATCTGATGCCATTAGCTGCAAGTCATAGAGAGGATTTCATGCTGTTCATTTTCAGCAGAGCCAACAAGGGACTGGAAGAACATATTATTTCTGTCCCCTAATGTACAAGGCTGCAACTTAACTTTATCTCACAGAAAGCACATTTGCTTCGTGTTCCCTTGCCCTTCCTCCACTGGAAAGACCTCTTGCATCTAATACATTATCTGTATTGTGCTTTTTACTGAATACTACTCTTAATGAAGTTTCACTTATAGCAACACAGCTGTGGTGCATATTGCTTATATACTTTTTTAATTTATTTTAGGGTTATCATAGACCAAATCACTACATTGCTACACAAGGTAAGTTTGTGACCCTTTCTTTTTGGTTATGTGAGTCTAAGAGCTTTTGGGACTTAGATTACAGTTTATACTTTCTAATATGCATTCTTGCCACAGTCAGTATCCAGGGCAAAGTAGGCTCAATGACTTAGGTAGAAGCAAGCAAGCAGGTATGTTAAGTAAGCAGTCCTTTACCTTTTTGTTCAAATAGATTTTGCATTGAAGAACAAAATGCATCCTGTCTTGGCAGAAGTTACTGAAACTGTTGTTACTCATGAAAAAAGAAATAAGTCATGGTAGAAATGCTTGGTAAACTTTTCAGAGAAACAACAGTGTAATGAAAATTTCAGTTCTAATAGTTGTTCAATGAGGACAGGGCTTCAGGCCCTTAGAATACAAAACATCAGTTAACAAGACCCAAAGACCTATTAGCCTTTCAGGGGATACTTCAAAGGGATCTCGAGAGACTAATTTACAGGCCACTGTTCAAAAACTTGCTTGTGAACAAGAGCTTATTTCTTTGTCAACATTCAAACTAATTTCCAATTGTCTCCAAAGACATAATTTGTCTTCTTAGTTTTACTTGTCTTCAAAGACATTATTTGTTCATTTGAATGCAGTTTACTTAGCTTTCGGTCAAGTTCAGAGCTGGAGCAGGTGGGATAGATGAGTCTTCTATAACCACTTAATCATAATATTAAAAAATAATATGCCAATCTCCTGCCTATGCTTGGATAGCATGCCTGTGAAAATCTGATTGCTTCTCTAGTGCTTAGAGAGAATCTTCTCTGTAATAGATGTTCTATGACAGAGCTTCCTCCATTTGCCCAGGGATCTGAAGAAGTTGAGCTACACCCATATGTGTTATTTCAGCACATGCCCAACCTTTTAATAGAGAGAGCTGTAGTTCTGAACTTAATACACTCAGACTAATCTTACCATGTGTTAGATTTAGAGGTCATATATACCTTTTAATGACTTTTTGTCACAACAGAGAAAACATTGGCCATGTTAAGTAAGAGTTTTTACTGTGATTTCAGTAACCCAGAGTCTACAGCCTCCATCCCCACTTCTACTACTGGTAGGCTTCATAACTCTGCTGTTCTGTACCTCAGCTCTCAACAGTCCCAAATAAGGTGCTGCTTTGGGTACAAATAAGAGTAGAGCAGGACACAGATCTTAATTCTAGAAGTGCCTCACAAACTGTCAGTATTACAATTTTAGACCAGAATTAGAGTTGTGATCTTAGATTATGACCTTTTCAAATATGCTTCTCCTTTCCCTTCTGCTGTCTACCCACCATATTCCTCAGTCCACAGACTTTTGACAGAAAAAACGGACAGGAAATCTGGGACAAAAATTCAGCCTATGCTTAATTCCCTTTGGGCTTTTACACCCTCCTAAAAGGAAATGGATCGTTCTATTTAACTTTTAGCTCAGGATGCCCTTGGTTTTCAGCTTTAATTGAGTCCTAAAGTAAAAGGATACACAGTTGATTTTCTTATTTGCAGCCTGTAAGACAGTTGTTTTCTTGAGGAGGTACACTAGATCTTCCTGACAGCTTTCTGATAAACATATGGGATTCCTATCTGAAGCAAGTTTAAATGTAGCTGTATCACTCATCACAATATTTGAATAGCATCTATCAAGCTTGAGGGGTTTGTACTTTCAGCTCTTAAAGCCAAGTATATATTAATGTATGAATAATGTCCTGAAAGTCTATATACCAGGTCCACCAAGAAGTCCCAAATTTGCCACATTTTTTCCCATTAGGGTGTCAAGAAGTATCTAGTAAGAAGGAGAATAAAAGGAGTAGAAACAAGTCTTCTTCTGAGCTGTGAAGGATATACGACTGTTGGAGCTGTAATTCTTTGGGATGGCTTCCATCAGTTTCTTCTGTATATGTGCAGCTAAGTGCACACAGGGATGCCTAACCCCTCCTACAGTGCAATGAGTGAAAAACTGACTCTCTGAAGAATATAAAAGTAATTTTATAATGGGCATACAATTTACAGAAATTTCAAAATAATCTGGCTGTAGGATTTTTTGGTGGATTATGTCTTTAACATTTTCTTAAGGCCAGTTGGGAAGCACATTTGTATCTCTGCTTTGGAGGAATGAAGAGCACTGATATTAAGAGTTTCACCAGTTTCACCACTGGCCTGGTGAAACATGATGAGAAAATTTACTTTCCTTTCTCTGTGTCAGCCTGCCCATCTGCAGAATAGGATCAGCTTTCTATAGTTCTCTTCAGTGTCCTGATATATGCAGCTGTGTAAAGGCTAGTTAGTTTTATTCTCCAGTATTCCAGCTTCCTGACACACCCCTTTACACACATCTTATTTCCAGTAAGATGCATTCCCTGTCTTTCACAATGCTGATATGGTAACTAGGAAAAATCTCTCTGTATTAACTATGAAAGCAAAGACACATTTCACATGTCAAACAGGCTGTGCCTCTGTAAATCTCCCTTACCTGTAAACTGTGCATGAGCCATGGTTTGCAGTATAGCCAACGATGTTCATTCTCTGTTTTAGAATACTCTTTCATATAGATATGTATAAACACATCAATGCAGAACAGCAGCTAAGCTGCATGTGTAATTCCCTTGATGTCTATTTTACATCAATCTTTAAATAACTTCTTCCATTCTCCCTTTTCTCCTCCACCGCAGCCTTCACAGGTGAACATGTCTATTGTTCTTTGAAGGAAAATATCATTGTGTGAGTCAGTTTTAAATCTCAGAGGAGATAGAATGATTGATATTTAATTTTCCTATGTTCTTCTTAAGCTGCATTCAACATATCAAGTGTTAATGAGCAAATATAATTGTTTGAAGTGAAAAAGTGGCAAACTTAATCAGTTTGTAATAGACTACCAATCTGCTTTTAACAGAGCTGGGAGCTGCATCATCATCAGTTTATTGAAGTGTTACTGTCTTCCATGCTAACCAGAGTTTGACATGCAAACTGGTGTCTTTCAACCTTGGCATTCATAGCATCCTGCTGGTAATTTGAATTACTGGGAGAAGCAATTTTTAAAAGACTTTAAAAGACCCAATGGAGGCTTTCTCAACTAAGAATCAAAAAGGGTTTTGTGTCCATTTTAAGAGTAATAGATTCAGAGCGTGTGATTTTAATTAAAAAATGAACATCACTTTTTCTCTGTGTGATAAGTGTAATGTAAAGCCTAGGCTGAATTTACAGCTAATAAAGACATTTGGTGATCTGCTGTAATTGGCATCAACAGATGGCACCTGCACCTGAGTCACCATGCTTTAAAAAATTCCTGATCACAAGCAGGCTTATTGGGTCACGCAGAACCAGCAAGCTGGAGCAATTCAAAAGTCCCTGCTTTGTTTTACACATCTCTTGTTCCCATGGAAATAATTCTTTTAAATTCTTTTATAGCAGAATATTGAGCACTCCATTTATTGGCAGCCAGGGGTTTTTTTCTCTAGGAGTTAGGTAATCAATGAATTTTAATCAGGTCCTTTAGTGAGGGCATTAGGTTGAGTGTCTGTATAATACTTACTCTCACGCTCACTGCTGGATTTTCTTATTATTGGATGACTGTTGTTGAACTTGCATGTCTCACCCTGATTACTAAGCAGAAAAAATTAATCTTGGCTATGACTTAGCTTCTTTTAGCAAGTTTCTATCAAAGGTTTTGTAATGCTTCTTCAGTCACTCCACCAGCAACTGTAAATTATGGGTGACAAATGTTGATGTAGTTTTACAGCATCACTCATTGCCATTTCCACCAGGGCTGGATTTTATGCAGGTCAATGATGTGTGAAGCAGCAGATACTCACAGGCAAGCTGCATGTCTTTGTATATGAAGTACCTTAATTTGCTCATCTCTGACTTTTGAATACTTCTCATGGGACAGATTGTCTCTCCTTGATACATCATGCAAAGGAACTGGATCTAAGGTGTTTTGTGGAAGTACTTCAGAGCGTATCTTAATGACCATAAAAAGTTACTTTGGAATGTAAAGAAGCTTTAGATATAACAACCAGTGTAGCCTTTTGACCTCTTTTTTGTCTGGATTGTAAATTGTAAAGCAGATGCTAAACTGTTTCGCCTTGTGCATTGCTGGTTAAACAGACATTAAGTTGAGTTTCAGTCAGAAGGAGCTTTTTAGGTACGAGTTAAAAATTTCTGAAAATAGATATTTACAATGGAAATGTTTACAGTCTTCACTAAGCAGCAAAAGCTTGGAACTGTAATAACCCCTTTCATATTCCTTCTCTTTTCTGCAAAATATGTGTCTTTCTTTCCCACACAACTGTATCTGTTGTGTGAACATTTTAATAAGAGTTTTCAGAAACAAAAATAAATTTGCTTTCAAGCTGAACTCTTGCAGGCATCTGAAGCCGAAGTGTTGCTTTGAATAATAATACTCATAACTTCCTTGGCATGTTTTTTGTTTTTATGTTGCAGAAGGTTGTCAGAACTGCAGCAGTGTGGAAGCTCCACACATATCTTTACAAAGAAACTTTAGCTGCTGTGGTTTTAGCCTCCAGATGAAAATTAACATTCGAAATTACTTCAGGGAGAACTGAAAAACAATGAAGCAAGATAGCTATTCACACAATTTTTCAGCTTTATATATGCTGTCATTTTTGCACAATGTAGGGTAGTCAGGCTGATTTCCTGATATATAGACAAAGGGATTGAATTCTATACACCTCTATTAATCTTCAAGATTCAACTGTGCTAGATGCTGTTTTTTACTTCTTAATCATCAAAACGTTAAAAAGGTGATTGAAGGCATCTGTCTTCAGGGAAGGAGATAAACCCATTCTTAAGCACTACCTCTAACAGGCAAGGCTTTCTGAAACATGTCCTTTACCTATTTTGCAATAGTGGTGATAAGTGGCAAAGAAGGGTTTTTTACGTATTTTATTTTTTTAAAGCATATTTTACTACACTCAAAGGCAGACAGAAGTGATGGACCCTCTATGTATGGAAGTTATGATCTCCAGGTTATACTGTGAAGCCATATGGCAAATTCACCAGAGCTCTCTTACTACCTTATCCCACTGAAGACTGATAATAACAATTGCAACATATGGGCATCTTTTAAAAGTTGATACTTTTACTACTCTTGAGGACAAAAAGAGAGTGTGTAGTACAAACCAGTAACTAGCAAAGTCAGCACTTTTTAACAGTTGCCACATGATGGTACATGAGAATACCAGAGATTCTCTCTGTCTCTTCTTTTGTATAAAAATTTTAGTTTTAGCTGTGTTAGAACAGTTCTTTTTCACTATTGTCGTGATTCCTATTTTTTTCCTGTCTTTGCCTTTATCGGCTGTGGGGTAATTTTTGTCTGTACAGAGAATGAAACGCCCTTGTTGCTTTCCATCAGGGTAGAGAGCTGTAAATGCAGAATTAGCAGAATTTTCTACTAGATACAATGCTGGCTTAGGTTCTGTTGCAGTGTGTCACTTCTCTGAATCTTTGTGTTTAGACCAAGTGAAACAGGAACATTATTGGAAAACTGCTGATAGATCCATTACTGGGTAGAGCTACCTACATTCTTCTTCACAAAATGTGGCTACATTTTGCATAAAGTACCTGCCTGCCTTTCATAGACCTTTGGAAATTCATACAGGTATTCAGGGCATATATAGAACTCTGTCTCAAAGGCAAGCTATTGGTCTGATTTCTCTGTTGTAAAGTCAGTCTAGAATAGCTACAGCAAACTTCTGCATATCAGACTTAAGTAAGAGAAATGAGAGGCTACAACAACTAAGTAAACAGAGAGGTAAGTTAGGCAAAAGGAAATGTTTCAAGGTTGTATTGTAGAAAATAGAAGAATGTGACTATAACATATGTCCTCACAGCAAGGCAGTTACCATCTTCCTAAAACTCAGGAGCTGACAAAACTGTCCTTGTGAGCCAAACACACCTTCAGAAAAGAACATGGGGGTGGCCATCCTAGTCTAGGATGTATTTGATTCTTAGACTCCTAATTACCTACATTATGCACTACAACCCCCTTTTTGTCCAAGGAAGTTGAATACAACATCAGTCCTACTAATGTACCTCACACATCTGTATTTTTGGCAGCTGCAAATTATGGAAAGTTCATGTTTGATGATAGGGTTACCATCCAAGATGAAAAACCAGGCATGAATTGGACTTCATAGGGAAGGTACCTGGTACTCAACATCATGTTCACTGTGAATCAGTGTCAGTGAATCAGCCTGTCAATCAGTGAAGGCCAATGCTAAAGCAGAAAGAGCAGAATAAATGCAGCTGGTCAGGAAAATCACATAGGCAAAGTGTCTGTTTTTTCCGTGAAGTTTATTTTCTAGCCAGTCTTCAGCAGCCTGGAGGAAGTTTGGCAGAAGATGTAAGAAGGCTTTTCATCTTCTCATTGGCTGGGGAAAAAAAGGAAATGTAGCAAATTTACAAACAGAATGTATTTTAGAAACAAATGTATTAAGAACCAAGTAAGGCAGCTTTCTTTTGTCTTGTCACCATATCTGAATCTTTGAAACCTGTCAGCTTTATTCTGCATCCTTTGGTGGCAATGGAAATCTCTATATTAATATGGCCACCAATGCACATGACAGTCTGGGTGATTTTGAAGCACTGCCTTTGGAAAAAAAAAAAAAGACATAAGACTATTGGATTACTTCCTTTCCCTGTCTATTTGTATTCTTACATTCAGTTGCATATTCAGATGTGGACTTTGTAGAGATTCTCTCTGCTGCTGCTAAATCTCATTCTGTTGCAAGCATGCTTGTGTTACTGTGTCTGTACTAAGCACAAATACACACCATATGTTAGAATGGCTTGTTTACAGTGTACATCAAATACTGCAGTATCCCATAAAATATAATAAAAATATAATTAAATTGTTAGTGTTGCCCTTTCCTACGGGAAGTGATGAAAGTAACCAAGGTGGTCCTAAAAATAACAATAAATAATAGTGCTGAGAGAATTTGTTGTCATGCAGATTTAATTTTTACCATCATTATCTTGGCGTTAAAAGGAACAATATCAAATGCGTTTATTTTTAATTATCTTCATTTGGTTTTAGTGACCTTCACATGTCATCTTGATCTAAGTAATACTTGTCTGTTTCTGACTGTTTCTATGACTGAGAAAGAAATGAATGTATCAAAGTTCACCAGCCTTAAATAGAAAAATAATATTGTGTGATATACCTCAGTCATGAGATGCATATCAGGATAATAAATTATGAAAAAAATGGTTTTGCTAACATTTTTACCTGTGCTTTAATGTATATTGAATTATCTTGTTTATCTGTGTAAAGTGTTTGTGTTAATGCACTTAAATTCCTAGCACAAGTTTAAAAACTACAGCATCTGAGTATCTTACTCACAAGCATGAGCAACATTGCTTCACAAGAAGGTCCTTGGAGAAAAATAAAAGAAACACGTAGCCAAAATGAACTCATATTTTTGAGCTATAGAATAGGGATGATTTTATTATATCCTGATGCTTATGACTAACTCAACATGAAAACAGAAAATAGAAATCGGAAAGACTAATTAGCTTCTTTTGTCCATTCCCTAAGGAACCGTGTACTGAGGGGGATAAAACAATCTTAAACTTCTCATTCATCATCAAGGTTGATTCTGCATTACAAGTTGATATGAAGAACCCAGTTCCACAAGTCTATTACCTAAGAATTTTAAGTTGGAAATGTTACAGGCCGCGTGATTTTTACAAAATAAATCAGTTAGTTTTCCCAAGCTCAGTTGGCTATTTAAAATGAGTGATTAGTAGGTATTCTTATTTCCATGATGGAAATCATCCTTATTGAGAAGAATGCACAAATTAGAATCTAAAATAGTTTTTTTTTTACTGGAATACTTCAGTTCAGCTAAACTGAAACTTTCTGTTGAACTCCTTTCACCAAGACCAAAGGTTCAAACAGTGGGCTCCAAGGCTTCAGTCAGAGCTGTGACCTCAGATGGAGAGCCAATACCTCATGTTGCTGTTTGACCTGAATCAATTTGGATTTGTTTCTCAGTTTCCTAAATGAGTTCTCTGTCAGTCTCCTCACATGCTCAAGTGTAATTAAGTGATTAAATGTCTGTAGAGCATAGAGAGAAAAAGAGTTCATGTCAGAGTGAAACTCTTGTTTCTCTGTAGCAGTAAACTCTGATGGAGAATACATCAAGGCCTCTGGTTATGGTTATTTAAAGTATTCCTGTTTCATAGCAGAAAAAAATGAAGTACAGTCCCTGTAAGCAACTGCTTAGCAGTGTACTCTTAAAAGCTGTGTGAGGTCAAGATTCAAGACTCAGGCTTTATTCAGGTATCCCACATAACCCTCTCTAGAGGATGGGTGGAGCAACTCACCTGGGGGTGCTACATATATTGCAAAATTTGGAAGATACTGGGGTTATCCAGTCTGTGAAAATGTTAATGAGATGAACAAATCATTTGACACCCCTGCTGTGTAGCAAACAATTTTATTTTTTTTTTTAAAGCAGTTTTACTTTACATTTTGTTCAGGTTTTTTTTATTTCCTGCAGTCAAGATCAGAAAAAAATGGCTTTCTTGAATGGCAAAATGGTACATACGTGGCCAGCAAGTACTATGTACACAGCTTTTATTGCATTCAGCTTTGTCTAATCTCAGGCTAACTGGATAAATCTGCACCATTTCTGTTGCCGCTCTGTTCCCAGCCTGTGGTGCTTCTGTAAGTAGTCAAAAGGTGTTATGGGAATGTGCTATTTATTCTTTAGGAAATCATATGACATTTCCATTTTATTTTGTTGATACAGAGCAAACTGAGCTAGAATTGAGAATTTAGACATGGACAAATGCCAATCAATAAGTGTGTAACACTTTATTAGGTAGAAAGTTATCTGCTAGCATTATCTGCAGTGTTATAAAAAACTCTTAAACAGCACCTGCCAAGACTACATGGATAAAGTGGGGTCTCAGACTTAAAAACATTGAAGCCCAGCAATGAATTGTTACTGAACATGGTGGAAATACTAATGTGGAGCAAGATTATTCAGGACTGGCAAGGGAGCTAGCATATTGTGGCTGCTACATATTATGCCAAGGCTGTTCAGTTCATTTGAACCTTACCTTGCTTCCTCTTGTCTCTCAAGGTAGGTTTGAATTATGGCTGTGAGGGACATAAACACCTTTTGTGTATTCACAGGCATTTAATATGTAATGCAGTTCCTGCTACAGTGGAGCTCCAGTCCTTGACTGGGGTTTTTAGATGATGCCATAATGCAAACAAAATAATGCTTAGAGGTCTGCGCTTTTCCCAGCCTAGTTAGATCTGTATCAATAAAAGGAAAAAAAATGCCACATGATATTCCAGGGAATAAGTACCCCCTAAATCTGCATAAAACTTTCTGACTACCCACAGAATCACTGCAGAATAGGATCAGAGGAAATGACAAGATAAATGATCCAGCTCTCACCATTAGCTGATGTGTACACCTATAAAATATGTATTTTTCAAGCTGATAATCTAGTTTTGTGAAATGAGCAATTTGAAAGAAAAAATTCTCTTGAATAATCAATTTTGCCATTACTCAACGCATACATATTTTTTAGCATCTCTTTATTAAACTGGGGATCTTGAATGGACGGTGGTTTGGTTTGGTTTGGTTTGGTTTTAGCTAGGTGTGAGATTCTTGCCTATATTTCATAAAACAGTGGCACTGGGGCTTATCATTACTGTGTACTGTAAAGGGCATGTTGCAGGCCAAATATTTCTATGTTCTTTTTACATTTGGAAAGAGATAGAAAATTTACAGGTCAATCTCCTCTTTTCCTTTATCCTGTGAAAGGTCTAGTGCTGACTTTTTAAAGTATAGGAGGAGGTGGTATTGAAAGCCAGCCAAAGCCCTGGTCAGTCTCATGGGAGCTATAGATAAAATTTGCAGCTCAGTCACTTAGTAATCTAAGCCTCATTGAAAGCTAATGGGACTTGAAAGCACTAGGAAAATTTCATTTTCTGAAAGGCAATTTTCACATACAGTGATGTGCAGGCAGCAAGGCTTGCTGAGTGGCTAACTCGAAGCAGGTAGGATTTAGTTTGTGCTTGAAAATCAACCAATTATATTCACTGTGCTGTCCTTTGGCTGATAATGAGAGGGGGCTGTGTTTTTCCTGAGCAAAGGATACAGTAGGAAGCCAGTAGCTGCGCTGGCTGGGATTTGTCCCAGTAAAGCATTTCAGCTTGCTTTATGAGCAGAGTTTTCTTGAAATGTCAAGCTTCCAAAAGTCAGGCAGATCTATTGCTTGTTTTAATCCATCCAAGTTGAGGAAATCCTAGAAAACACATTTTTAAATTCATAGAAGAGTCTTGATTAACCCACTTGAGTGTAGCTGAAGCGACTGACTGTGGAACAGTGGTGCTGCATGGTGTTTTCTTTTCTTTGCATTGTAAGGTGGTATTGCTGTAGAAGTCCAAAAAAAAAAAAAAAAAAAAAAAAAAAAAACAGTGCACTGACTACCACTCAAATATAGACTCTGTTTATTTTTGATATGCATGGGATATTCTGAAGCCAGTGTTAAAACTACTGTTTAGGGAAACATTCTTTATTTGTTCTAGTAGAAGTCATGCTTATGAAACCAGGTTCTTTCTTACCTGATTATGAGTTAATTACTGCCTCTGCAAAGTGGCTCCTCTCTACTCCATCTCTGAATCTACTACCATGGAGGAATCAGTTAAAATAAGGTTTAAAACTGAGGGGGAGGTTTTTCCATAGCTCACAGAAGAGTAGCCATAGCCTCAGGCTTCCTTGCCTCAGTTCCCTGCTGACTTAACATACTTACAGAGAACCAAACTCGTTAGAAATTCATCTACATCTTTGTTTATTTGTATTTTTCCAAGGCAAGAGAGCTTTCCAAGAAAGTTTTATCAGGAAAACCAGCATAGCTGTATAATACAGCCTGCTGAAGATTACGTAATAATTATAATAAGGCTAAAATTAGAAAGTGCATTTCAAATGCCATCACACTCAACACTGTAAGTCAAATGAATTGAAGTGATAAAAGCGAGGATGTGCCTTTGCAGCTCATTACAGGGTTATTCTTTAATTTCATTGAGATTCTTTAGTGCACAAAAATGTCTGGGGCAACAAATAATAATTCATATTGAAGTATAACAGCTAGAAACCAGCAACTAATAAATAACAGTGAAGCATTTATGGTAACATTTTTCCAGTGCAAATGTCTGTTGCATTTTAGTGTGCTAGTCCTTCCAGGGCTATAGAAGACTTCAGTAAAAGCAAAGTGTTGCAAGGCACTGGGGTATATTTTACTCCTAATGCTGTTTCAGTTTCTTGAAGACACTTGGGAGAACTCTAATTAAAGCATTAGAAACATCCAGGTTATGTGACCTGATTATCTTTCATCATTACTTTCTTATCACATTAAAATACAGACATTTTAATTATAATAGTATACATCTATATAATTACATATATTTTATTCTATACTATATGGATTTGGATCATTATTGATGAGTAGTGGGCCCATATGGTGTGGTAGTATATTGATTACAGTTTTGCCTCAGACTTAAAGATTATTCACAGTTTTTATAGGGGCATACATACTGTTGCCTATTAAAAAAAATACTCTAGTATAAGCCTTTAAAGATAACTTAAGTGTACATGTTACAGCAGCAAACCAGTGTCTAAACCTATTTTGAGAGAAGTTACTGCTAAAAGACTACATGATCACTGCCTGAATTTCTTAAATTTTGATAGCAGAGCTTTGCTCTGAACTTTGCTTGCCTACACAGAGGCATTAAAATCTTAAGGTCTCCTGGAAGGGAAAGTGAAAGTTAAATGTGTGCTACCATATCCATTCAATGAGCTCGAATGGTAAAGACTGTTCTGGACAAATCAGATTATCAATCAGCTCATCAGATCTTTAAAGTATCTCCTGTTCAGAATCCAGCTTATTTGAGGAGGGCAGAGATGAGCCAGCATTCAGCTGTACTGCTGTGTAGCAGAAGGGATGCAATTACAAAAAAATACTGAACTAGCAGTTCATAGTGCTAATTGATGTGGTGGTTCTGACTAAATCAGCACAGCCAGGATCTGTCACTTTTCTTTATAGTATGCTGACTGTTGTATACAGAAAGATCAAGATATTTTATTTCTTCTATTTCATTTTAGTTGATGAAAAAGGGGTCCTGCTCTTATACTCCTTAGTCTACACTTGGTGACACAAAGAGGTGTCCAGGCATGCAGCGTGAGTGACCACCAGAGTGACCTTCCCAGGAGGTAGCTGGGAGGGTGGCAGAACTCATGGAAACCTCACCACATAATGATGCACCTGCAAATTCCTGTTGATAACATCTTGGGCACATTGTGTAATTGAGTAGTGAAAAAAAAATGTACTTCAGTTACAGGAGATAATCCATTGCCTGTACTCAGTGATATCTATAGTTCAAAGTAACATTTAACCACCATTTTTTAAGTAACTTTTTCTGAAAGGGCTTTTTGTTGTTACCTCCACTTTCCAGCCTGGTTAAAAGAGCAAATAACATGCACTTATGGCTTATCAGTTCACTGGTCTGGTGGAGCATTAGTAACCCTGTAATTTTGTTTCCTTTTGTTAAATTCTCTGTAAGTTATCCTGCTAAAATCTAGTCTTGTCCCTTGAAAGAGCATCATTAAGAAAGCAGCATCCATATCTATTGCATTCTGTTTTCCCAGTAATTTTTATTTGTTTACCTCTAATTTTATGCTTTCATGTGTATTTTGAGCAATGTCTGCTGCATATTGAGTCTGGGAGGTTTTGACAGTATAGCTGTAAAGGGAATAATTGCTTTTTGGGGTGGGTTTTTTTTTTTTTTTTTTTTTGCCATGCAGCCATATCTGTTAATAAGAAAACACTTGATCTACAGTTCATTTTGAAGGGATCATACATAGTGGAGAAGGATGGTGAAAATGCAGCTCCACTCTGTGCAGGCATACGAGGCAGTTGTCACTGAGTAGTCAAGTTGCAGGCAGTCATTACAGCAAGCAGCAAGTTTTTCTTCAGTAAAAAGTGAAGAAGTTCGCATTGCGAGTAGAAACTGCAGGAACCATTAGATGAAAGGACCATTTTATAACTTCCTCACACAGAATGGATGTGTCTGCTCACTGGGCAGAGGTTTATTACACTCTTTTCAAGATGGAATTGAACTGCTGCAAATACAAGTCTTGCATCTTCTCAGTACACTGCCTCCATCAGCGCACACTCATGGCTACCCCTGCCCGTGCACTGTCCCTGGGGGCCTTTGGTGCTTAAATGTATCTGCTCATTTTCTGCACATTTCTAGTTTTAATATCTATCACTGAATTTGGTTTCAGCTGGACCAAGCATTAGCATGTGGATTTGACATTCCATGCTAGAAACTATTCCTTGTTCAAGCTGCTTGATTTTCTAGACATTGAAAAATGATCTATAGATTTACAGGTTCCATCTGGGTAAGTGCTGGGGACGTTTCAGAATTTGGGCTCTGCTTGTTTCTTTGTGTGTTTGCCTTTTTTCTAACATCTGAACACTTTTTCCTCTACTCTTGGCTAGTTTATCAAGTTAAAATTGATCATATTACCCCAGTAGCAATACCAGTTGTTATGACTGGGTCACAAGCAAAACTAGAGGATCTAGAAAGCTCTGTATACAGAAGCAGTTTCTTATAAGTTTAAACTGTCCTTAAAAGATGTGTGATTTTCCTTTTCCTAATAAGTTTGTATTCCCAGAGCATCAGTTGACAACTATTGGTATATAATTAATGGTTGAGATATATACAACAGATAATTTCTGTTGAGGTTTTTAGTAATGCATTTAATTGGCTGGGAGGTTGGAGGGTTGATTTCTTTTTCTTGTTTTCCTTTGTTTTTCATCTTCTGGTTGCAGTATGTTGTTGAGTTCTGGTTTCCACAGTAGAAATCTTTGATAGCAGCTACTACATTGTGTTGCTAACAGGGTGCACCACAGGCTTGAGTGTTGGGCAGCACAACACCTTCTCTTCAGACCTTCTTCTCCCACAAGGCAATAACTGCTGAGAATAAACTTCTTGCCTATTGTGCTCACATCTGTGAAGCTGATGCTTGGAACAATTATAGCCTCTTCCTCTCTCTATCACAAGTCTCTGGAATCAAATTGTTCAGTTCTACATGATAAAAAATTCTCCAACCCCACCTAGCCTCTGATGATTTTCAATTCTGGCTGGAGACAAGTAATAATTTATTCATGTGTCAGAAAATAATTTGAAAAATGTCAGGAAGAAAAGAAAAATGGGGTAGAAAAGAATTAATTTCAAAGACTTTAAGGTAGGTTTTCAGGTGTCTTTTTTTTTTCCCTTTCACTGTCCTGAATGTGAAGGAAGTTTGGAGGCTACATGGAAGAAGAGAAGAAAAGTAAGAGAACATTTGACAGTACTTGAGGACAGTAGGAAATTCTGTCAAACACAATTGTGATTGGCTTGTCATTTGGATAGTAAGATTGAGAACAGTATACTCAGCACTGTGGAATAGGACATTTCTTCTGGAAAAAAAAAAAATTGAATCAAGCTTTGAAGACTTGTACTAGTTCAGCCTTCCTCTGGTCTGAAAAATGCTACTACTTTTTTAAAGATTTCTTTTTCTTATCATTTATTCTCTTTTTTTTCTTTATAAAGAGTGCAAAATTCAAAATCTTTAGGAAGAATTTAATGTTTAGGATCTCTCCCCAATTGTGACTTGTGATTTCAGGAGGATCTGAAACATAGGAATCTTTAAATTACAAGAAAAATTGCACTGTCTGTAGAATAAAAAAAAAAAAAATTAAAAAAAACCCCAGGAATACATTTTTGCAGGCTATCCTAGAGCTGCCAAAAAGAAATGGCTGTTACAAAGTAGGACCCAACTATCTTGTATCTCAAGAAAATACATCAAGAAGCTTTTGCCTCTCAGTTTCTCAAAGCTCTTAGAAGGAAAAAAATAAAAGACGGAGGATCTTTTCTTACCTTTCTCGCATTTTTACCAAAAACATATTCAGGTGAACAATTTTGAAACCACATAATCTTGTGGCAATCAAATGCAGTGGAGACACTTAGATTTTCTCCATTAAAACGTGTTGCCATGAGGATTCTTGGAGCAAGTATTGTTATTTTTTTTTTGTCCCTGATCAAGCTGAAATAATGTTAATAATTTGTCATGCACTTAAAGACTCTCTCCAGAACACTATTCTGGAAAACTGCCTTTCCCTTAGACAAACTCCTTCAAAGGTATAGTAAATTTGCTGAATACTTGTTTGAGGCTTGAGAGGAAGGAAGAAGCTATACAGAGATAGTGTTTTCCTACAGTGAGTAAAATAGGCTCCTTCCTTTCACCAATAAGAAATCTTGGCCCAAAATTTTTTCAGTGCTGTTGTGACTTTAATATACATTATAATGAAAGTTTAGCTTGCTTCTGTTTTAATAATGTAAGCATCAATACAGCTTTTTGATCAATTAATTATCTTAGTGTGACATTCAAAATTGCACTCAGACTCTCACTGCATTGCATATCCAAGACACTTACATAAAAGTAAAATACTGTAAATTTCCATATGGTGGAGAGTGATTTAACTCTTAGCATACTTGAGAAAGAAGTCTCACAAAAGTACCAACAGTTCTGTGCTGTAAATTCAAAGAAAAAAGTGTGTCCAGTGTTGCAGCCACAGTGTCAGCTTGAATTTGGTAATTTCAGAAACTATAGTTTTAGCTGCTGGTGTTATTTCTACTCTGAGACCTTCTGACATTTCTTGTGTTCTAAAAGTCAGAGCTTCCTGTTGTTTTAAGTGGCTTTTTCTCCTGTTATATGAACAACCAAAGTAAATAAAGGACAAGTTGAGTGACCATAGGAAAAACTGAAATATATGCAGCATTTTAAAAAACAGAGCAAGTAAGGGGGAGAATACATAACTTCTTTAAATGACAAATGTATATTACGGATTATAAAATTTTCCTTTGAAATTGCTGAAAATAAAAACAAATTTTAAAAAATTAAAAGTTTTAGACTATTACCATCCTTTTTCTTTAACCTGAGTTCTAAGTGAGTCACAACTGTGATGTTATTTGCCTACTGAACTGTTTTTAACACAAATTCATAGAATCACAGAATGGCTTAGGTTGTAAGGCACCTTCAAAGTTCAAGCCCCACTGCCATGATAATAGAGTAATAATACATTGCTACATTTTTCACTAAGTATTAGACCTTCCGAGTGAAAGATTTCTTTTCAAAGAGAGCTCAAGATACCAAAAATCAGGTGCCAAGCTACCCAAATCCGTCAGCGTAAGGTTTGGTAATGGTTTAAGAGTGTTGTTTTCTTCACTAGAGGAACATTTAGGCCAATACATTATCCATTTGTCCTCAAATTAGCTGACTTAAGGCATCCCTCTAAATAAGCCCCCTAGTTGCTTACTGCAGTGTGGCAGTTCAGTAACAGATTCAGTATGGCTGTTAAGTTTACAGTACCCGATAGCATTTTACTTTTTTTTTTTTTTTTTTTTTTTTTTTTAATGGCTTGGTTATTTTGAAGCAGTGGTTTAAAAGTCAGGTGGCACACTGAATGTCATGGGTAAGACATGCAGGCTCAAGGCACACACAGAGTTCTGTGTTTTTTCTCAACACTTGACCTATCTGTAGCAGTTCCTATGGGCTGGTACCCAGCTGTAGCACGAGGGCAGAGGGAGGGAGCCCTGTGTTGGTCTACATAAGCCCACAGGTTGGTGGGGAAAGCACTGCAGAGGACATGGCTGCTGTGGCATGCCAGGGTTCTTTCCAGCTTTCCCCTCTGCTTTGCAAAGTGATAAACTGCAGCAAAAAAAAACCTGTAACTTCTGTCTGACTTCACGTTGTGCAATTTAGGAGCTGGGGTAATTTGATGGATAGTGTATACTAAGAAAAATATTAGAAACCAGGAAAGGCCACATAGTCCATTGGGGCTCTTTTCATTCCAAAGACACCTTTCCGAGGTTATCATCCAATTGTTAAGAGAAAGAGTAATGTTATCCATCTTTTTATCGTTCCACTTCTGGGTATCACAGAGATAAATACCTAAATGTTGGAGAACTAACTTTCTTGCAAAGCACTGTTTCAGGGAAAAATACTTAAATGCAGATAGGTGAGGTGTCAGAAAAGAAATTGACCCTAAATGAAAAATATGATGCTAGATATGAATATATGTGTATAGTCATGGTTTCTCAGAGTTCCCCAGAGACAAGGGTCCAATCATGAGACTTTCAGAAAGTAACCTTTCCTTTGATTTATTGTTTCAGGACCAATGCAGGAGACAATATATGACTTCTGGAGAATGGTTTGGCATGAAAACACAGCCAGCATAATCATGGTTACTAATCTTGTAGAAGTGGGAAGGGTAAGTGATTTTTGTACTTTAAAAGATGAAAGACTTCCAAGGTGTTTGCTTTTGCAAATTAAATAGCAGACCAACAAGATGCTTATATACTGAGTATAGCACATAAAATATTTATGACTGCCTCCGCTAAGAGGTTCATTATCAATTATTTTTAAACATGCCTTGGATGCTTGTCTTTGATAGCATTATCACAATGAAAAAGTAACTGATAAAGCTGCATTCTGTACAGCACAGCCTGCAAAGACTGCCAGAAAAGGAAAGCATCATATCTTTGTATAAATCTCAGGTTTACCATTTCTATTAAGGGAAACCAGGGAACTGGTTACAGAACAAGGTATGAAGTCATCTCTTTTTTTAAAAGGAGACTGAGAGAGAGTAATTCTGAAACAGACTGTGAGAAATGTAGTTAAACTATGATTGAACCTTCTTCGTAGTATATTAGTCTGAACGAACCTGGTTTATTTGGGTTTTTCTTCCTGCTAGACTTCTGGACTAAACCAGAAAACACAGCATTACTTATTTGTATGTTAAATTTGCTGATCACTGGGTTGTCTTCCGGAGCTGAATAGTAAAGGAAAACCTGAGTTACCTGGTTGATAATGTGTACTTTTATTTCTTTGCTTGATAACTTCTAAAGCAGGCCTCCAACTCAAGTCATTATAGCTAATTTTGTTTTCAACAAGTATTGAATGGAACCATTTTCTTTGTTTCTCACAACCATCAATAACTGAGTCTTTTAATTTACTGCTTTGTCTATGCGCTGGTGTCTTAGTTCTCATCTAGGAAGTGGTGGTTTTTTTGAAGAAAATTTCCTTGGAAACTGGGCATACAGCTTTGGTTTAGAATGAAAAAAAACCAAACCACTGTTTTTATTGCAAGTACTGGAATTATTGTAAATCAAACTGTTGAACCACATGGTTTTAAGAGATGTTTTTAATTTCACACTGGTGGAGTGGCTGATACCCTCTGCCCTTTGGCATTGGCAGGAGGAGAGAGAGCACTTTACGTGGTGTGAGTTAAAGTGTCAGACCTTGTCTCCTTTTTAGGAGATCCAGTTCTACAGTCTCAGTTTATTCTCCCTTTTGTTCTTTGTCTATTGTTAATATAAATTCTAATATTTAGATATCTGTGTGCCCAAGCCTACCAATAGAAAGGTGCTAATATTATTTTTAGATATAAAAAAGATTGGATTTGTGACTGCAATTAACACCTGCTACAGGAATGTGCATGGAACTAAATGCGGAGGCAAAAAAAAGGCTCACGGAAGCCACTTTAAAATTCAGTCCCTTGGGTAAGGAAAAGGTAGAAATAGGTGGCTGGTCACACATCAATTCAAAACGGATGGATTTTTAAGAATAGGAATCTCTCCAGCAAACCTCTTTGTTAAAGCTTTATACACATTCATAAGTACCCAAGCACATAACTTAAAAGGGATGTTTTCAGGGTATGGATAAACAAGCCTTAGAACAAAAATAGCACGCTGAGTGAAACCACAGACTGTTTTCCTAAAGTCAGTATTTAAAAGCAAGCTGTCAGGCATCAGCCAGGGAGACACCAGTGGTGGTGCCAATGTTGGCAGTCTCCACTCCCAACATTCAGGGATGTGGTGCATTCCCTTAGCAGTGAGCAACAGTTTGTGCCACCGTGGAGGTCTCCCCAGCATGCGAGAGCCCTAGTGGGATACAGATCTGCAGCTTTGTTGTTTCTGGCAGTGGTGGAAATGACTTTGTTCTCACTTTCTCTGGAGGCTGACACAGGTGATATCAGAGAGCAGAAATTGAAATGAGCTTTTAATGCAAATGAGATTGTATAAGCTGCTGAACAATGCAGTCACTCCTCCGCTGGTGCTTCTATCCTGCTCCCAGAGCTGAAACCATAAGCAACAAGGAGACACATTGCAAACACACCATCTGTCCCACAACCCTGAACTCCAGCTCTGTGCCACCTTGATTAGTAATGATTTTAATGAACTTTTGGTAGCATTTCTGCCGGACAAACCTTGTAACCTTCTGAACCTCGAGGTTTTCGATTTCAGTTGCTATTAATGGTATCAAATGTATAGGGATTTATTATTTTTGCCTTCTAACCCTCTTGACCCATTGTAAACCAAGGAGGAAAATTCCTTTATATTTTCAGGCAGAAGAATATCTGTTTAATGTGTTTGCCACACAGCACAAGCCCTTCATGAGGGAGTGTGTGTGTATTTGTTTACCAGGACTGGCTGGATAGTCATTAAATCAGTGCTAGGAACTTGCTTCTTGCCCTGGAGCATTGTGCATCAGGACTGTTTTAATTGCAGATGGAGGAATCACCATGAGGCTGTCCCTAATGCAAGCACCTGCTGCAAATGACTCAGCCCCCACATTACCCTCCAGCAGGGTCCGGGTACATCTGCCAATATCTGTCATTATCTGAGGCACACTTGTCAAAACCACGCATCCCTTTAAGCTCTTGTGTGTTCCAGCAAGGGACCCTTGTCAGTGTTTCTGGCACCTGCAGACTGCTGTGCACCTGGTATTTAAATGGCACAGAAATGTGTTTTGATTGTTTTGTCTCTTTAATGAACCCACCTGAGGGACATTTAGCTCTTTAGCTGGTAGCCTGTGTACCCAGTCACTCACATTTACACTGCTTGTGTGGAGATTCAGAACTCACTTGTGCTGTTATACTAATCCATCTGCCAGAAGTCTTATCACAAAATCTGCAGGGCTCCCTAAGGAACCTTTTGTACTGGCAATTTAAGCTAATGATTTCTAAACATATTTAGTCAGTTTTATGAAGACCTCATTAGAATGTGACTGTTTATTAAAAATCTAAATGAGGTCTCGAAGTCGTTTAGAAAAATCATTGCTGAGTCGCAGGAACAGTTCTTTGATAATGGATGATTAAGTGGTTTTTAGTTAAGATTAGCCTAGGTTGAGATAAGAACTTCTACAAAAACAAAGCAAAACATAGCAAAGCAAAACAAAACAAAAAAAACCAAAACAAAACCAAAAAACAACAAACAAATAAGAAACAAAAAAAAAACCAAAAAAAAACAAAAAAAAAAAAAGAAAAACACAACTGAACAAATTAATAACCCTAGAAACATCCTTGAAAAAAAAAGTCCCTGTCTTTTTCATGGTGGGGTCAACAACTTTCCACTCACAATGAAGTTCACAAAAAGCAAATTACAAGTAGTGACCTTCTCTGTATTTTAGTGCAAAAATCAGAATTTTTCAAACTGCATACTAACAGGTAAAGAAACAAAACCAAGGCTCATAGACATATATAAATTTGACCACAAACTATTTCAAAATAACATAGTCTGGATTAAATTAATGCAAGAGGCCTCTATGCTTGTGTTTGTAAGTGCTGGAGCAACTCAAGACATCAGTATAATTTCAGACATTTTTTTCTGAGAGATTTGTCACGATCTGATGTATTATTCCAAAAGAAACAAATTTTTTTATCCCACCAGTGTAGGGGTGTTCGAAAAACAGACACAAGAGAACATCTTTCTTACTCCAAGTGACTGCTCTGGAGTACAGACTCAAAAAAACCAGAGCTGGATCATTCTATGGAAAGGAGTGGGAAGTGAATCAAGGTCTTTATGTACTGGCCAAAGTCTCAGGTTTCTTCTTGAAGTATTTAAATGTTTGCACACATTGAAACATTTATTTCCTCTTTAAGGAGCTGTGTTGGGAAGATTTAGAGTATATTCAATTGTGCCATCTAGCTGTCACCTCCATCTTTGCTCTTGGGCTGGTACTAACACTTGGTTGGCAGAATCAAACTTCGCGTGTCACATCATTTGTCATTTGTCAGTAGTCACTTTCTCTCCCACTCCTTGCTTTTGCTTGAGGCAGAAGAAATTTAGTAATATCTGAATAATAAATGGTGAAATGCACTGATGTAATTCAGTGGAGGTGGCTGATATGTAAATGCACTGCAAACACTCATGATTGTCTAACCTGCTTTTAATATAACAAAGTATTTACCCCCCAAAATCACCAGAAATAATTGTAAAAAAAATAAAACCTCACCCTAGGAGCACAGTAATTATAGTAATTAGAGTTTCTCAATTATTATCCAGAATTAGAAAGCAACCACTGCTAATAATGTTAATAAGCACACAAAAGACCTTTTTTTTTGGAAGGAGGAAAGATTGACTACAACAGAATAGAAGTGACACAAAGGGGAGAATGAAGGTCAGCCATAGACTGGTAAATAGCCCCTATGCCTGCACACATGCCTTAGTGCTAGGGACACAACCATCTCACTGCCATCTGATCTCTCAGGACTCTCAAGAGTGTTGTCCTTTCCTGACAGCCATCTCACACTCCTCCTGGGTGGCTTTTTCCCTCCCAGCAGCCAGCAGGGCGGTGTCTGCACAGGGCAGAAGAAAGAACACAGTGGTGACTTAGATTTTCCTTTCACTGGACGTGTGGTTGAAGTGTCACAAATGTGGCACTGTCATCTGCCTTGCTGCAAAAATGTTGATGGCTCCAACTTTTCATGCTTAAAAGAGTATTGGGGTCCACATGACAGTGAGGAGAATCATTCAATTGTCTTCTGATAGAGAGGGAATATCTCTTTGATGCTGCCTGGCTGAAAAGCACTCCCTGTTGCAAGACAAAGTTGTCTGAAAAAGATTTTTTCTTCTCTGGAAAGACCTAGGGCAGAGCCCAAAGCAGTCTTATGTGCATGTGCTTGGGCCTTGGGATGCTCAGGATGTTCAGCCTTGATCAACATTCAAGAGACATTTCTGAAAGAGGTACAAATATGTTCCTTAACAAGCAAAACCCAGAAGTCTTTATGTTGACCCAGGTCTTCTTCAGATTCACCTGATGACCCATTTCTATATCTGTAATATACAGATATAAGGCATCCAAGAAAAACTGCCAAATAAAATCCCATGCAAAGATTTCGTACTGTAAATGTACTACAAGTACCAAACAAAATCTTCAGAGGAAATTCCAGCAACATAAAAACTGTGAAATTTCCAATGAACTTGTGACCTATTCTGAGTGTAAAAAGGATTTTTTGACACAACACTGGTATGAAGCTTGAACTTCACAGTTTTGAGAATCTTCCATGCAGAAGAACCCTTTAATAAACAAAGGTAAATTCAAATTGTAGTTAAGATTCAGATCACCCATTGCAGAGATATTGTAGAGGTGAAGCAAAGTAATTCTTTAGCAGGTCTCACAAGCAGCACATTTGTATTTTGTAGAAATGGAAAAACACTCTAATTGAAACTGCCTTTACATGAAATAAGTCGAATCACTACATGGGAAGTGTGCCAAAGAGTTCGTTAGCATACTGGTGACTAAGATTTCATTTTAACTTTTCTACTCAAACAAAGAAACTGCATTTTAAAAATGAGAGAGAGAAAGGTTGTAGTATGAAACACTTCTCTTCTTCTAGGTAATTCTATTCTCAGTTCTAAAAACTATAAATAGTGTACTCTCCCCTCTAGGGAAGATTTTTTTCTTAATCATGTTTAGCCAGAAAGCCTGGGAGCTGTTCTTATGGTACATAAATGTTACATATATATGATGGGGTTACTCTGTTACGTGTAACAGGGGAGGATCCCTTAGGGAGAGAAGTTGGCTGTTATTCTTCAGGACAGAGAAGAAAAGACCCTTTTCAATCATTTAATAGAGGTGTCTCTAGGTCATCAATGTATCATCAAACAGGATATCAACCTACAAGTGTTTGGCACTGTCCCATGTCACTCAAAGCAGACATGGTTTCAGCTCTCAGTGTTTCGGTGTGTGCTTGTTCCCAGGAAAAGCTGTGTTTCAAAGAATGTTAATCAACAGAGATTGAAATCTTAATGCTTACTAATCCAATTGAGATAATTCACTTTGAGAAATAAATAAAAGAGGTTTAATTGACCCCCTTGGTTGGGCTTGCTGCTGAAGTGCTGTCATAGAATCATAGAATCATAGAATTGGCTGGGTTGGAAGGGACCTCAGAGATCATCAAGTCCAACCCTTGATCCACTACCGCTGCAGTTACCAGACCATGGCACTGAGTGCCACATCCAGTCTCTTTTTAAATATCTCCAGGGATGGAGAGTCCACCACTTCACTGGACAGCCCATTCCAATGTCTGATCACCCTCTCTGTAAAGAAATTCTTTCTGATATCTAACCTAAACTTCCCCTGGCACAACTGAAGACCATGCCCTCTTGTCTTGTTGAAAGTCGTCTGGGAAAAGAGACCAACCCCCCCCTGGCTACCCCCTCCTTTCAGAGAGTTGTAGAGAGTGATGAGGTCTTCTCTGAGCCTCCTCTTCTCCAGGCTGAACAGCCCCAGCTCCCTCAGCCTCTCTTCATAGGGTCTGTGCTGGAGTCCTTTCATCAGCCTGGTTGCCCTCCTTTGGACCTGCTCCAGGACCTCAATCTCCTTCCTGAACTGAGGGGCCCAGAACTGGACACAGGGCTCGAGGTGTGGCCTCACCAGCGCTGAGTACAGGGGCAGAATCACTTCCTTGGACCTACTGGCCACGTTGTTCCTGATACAGGCCAGAATGCCATTGGCTTTCTTGGCTACCTGGGCACACTGCTGGCTCATGTTCAGCTTCCTGTCAATCCAGACTCCCAGGTCCCTTTCTGTCTGGCTGCTCTCAGCCACTCTGTGCCCAGCCTGGAGCTCCCCATGGGGTTGTTGTGGCCAAAGTCCAGGACCCGGCACTTGGCCTTGTTGAACCTCATCCTGTTGGAATCAGCCCAACTCTCCAGTCTGTCCAGGTCCCACTGCAGAGCCCTCCTGCCTTCCAGCTGATCCACACTCCCCCCCAGCTTAGTGTTGTAGGCAGCAGGTGCCAGGACTTGCCGGGTGATGGGCCCGGACGGTGCTCGCCCCACCTGTGCCCAGTTGGGGCTGGCCCAGGTGCGCATGCCCGGGATCGGCAAGGTGTGGTTCCTGAGCAGGCTCCAGAGCCATGGCGGATCGAAGTTAGTTCACTGATACCAACCCGAACCAACAATAGCTCGATTGACTCTGTTTGCGAACCGAGCTCGCGCCCACAGCGAGATTCGTCTCACGCAACATAGTGTCATCTGCAAATTTGCTGATGGTGGACTCAGTCCTTTCATCTAAATCATCAATGAAGATATTAAACAGAAGTCAAGGTGTCAAGGTGTAGGATGCACGTCTAAGTGTAGTTTGCAAAGAGGGCTTCAGGTTCTTCTTCTAAATGTCTGGGCTAGTTACATGGCTTCATTACTGCAGGCCTCCTCACCTCAGCAGTCTCATGAAATTAATCTCTCAGCCTCTTTGAGAAGGAAGAAGTATCCTGGAGGCACTGGCACAGTTTGAACTTACCCAGTAAAGTAACATGCAGAGCTCTCTAACCTAGCATCAGATCTTTAGAGCCATAGAGGTTTCAGGGTTTTTAGAGCCATAAGGCAATCCACCATCTTGATGGTCCTCTAGCTCAACTAGCTTTTAGAACAAACTCAGGAATCAGAGCACAGGCTGTCCTGCTTGATGCAGGCACACTGGGTCCTCAGAGCACAGGATCTGAGCAATATTCCCATGATTTCACAGTTGTGCCGGGGATTAAGACAGGCTTTGAGGAGCTGCAGCTAATCCTGTAACCATCCTTCATCTTGGCAAGGGACCACCCTTTTCATTTGCTCCATCCTCAGCCTTTTTTCCCTCCAGGGCTGCACTATGGCACACTCATTTCCAGCCTTTTTTAATGACCAGTGGGAGAGAAAATTGCATAAATATATGCAGTGAAATAGAGGCAATCCATGTTCTGCTGTTGGTATTAGGGATGGAGGCAGGAATGCTACAAGAGGAATGCTGCCTTGGGTTGCCTTTTCCTTAGAGCAATGCTTCTGAGCTAATTCTTTTTCATGGCCAAAGGAAGGTTACTCCTTGGATTTAGCCTGTCAGCTTGATTTCATCAAACCCAAGCTACCAGGTTGATGCCATGCTAACAGTACACCTGATTCTTAAGAACAAAGGGATTGCACTCATTCCCTCCCATGGAAAGCATTAGTGTGTGGCTAGTACTGGACATGCCCAGAGAGCCAAATGTTCTAGGAAGAAGTTGAACAAAAGTCCAGGCAACCTAGGATTGGGATGCAGGGCAGCAGGAGGTGGAGAATTATATCAATTATCTGAGTCACCACTGAAAAAAGTTAGACTGAGGTAGTAAAATTCATGGTAACCCCTGAATTTTGGCTCCCTTTGGGAGCTGTGAACAACATAAAGGCTTTTGGCTGCCTTCATAGAGACTCATTCATCTGATAGTGCCAGACAGTGTCTTAAATTTGTATTTCTCAGTACTCTTCCATACCTCTTAGAAAACTGTAAAATGAGGTTTTAAATCAATTAACTGACTTGCTTAAAAGCAAACAAAGAAAATGAAAAAAAGAAAGATAGGGGTGTATCTTCTGTCAAAGGTTGGTTTATAACGTATAAAAAGTTCAAAATCACAATAATTTCTTTATTTGAAAAGTATTTAAATAAAAATACTTTCAATTATTGGATGTCCTTTTGCTTCAAGTCAGCCAAATAAAAGTACATTATGTTATCCTAGCTACATCTGTAAAACCTGTTAATAATTTTCACCAGAGAGCTTGGTTGGCTGTTTCATTTTATATCCTAGAGGTTTCTCTTCAAAATTTATGTCTGACTTAACATCATTACTTAGTTCAGGATTAATTTTAAATTAGAATATATAATACTGCTCTTCAGTAACGACAATCCATGAAATGTGTAGCCAGTTATATCACATTTTTACTAAGAATATTTCAGAATCAAAGGAAATTGGAAACTTTGAATAATCAGAGTTATTTAAACTGTTCCATACAAACTACAAAGTATATTTCACAGCCAGATCACATCATTAATTCTGGAATATTTCTCCTATCCCAAACCTCTAAGTGAATGAATTACTGTCCTGTCTTTCAAACTGCCTTTAGCTAGATGTGTTGTATTGCCAAATGGCTAAATATACTGCTTCGAAAGTCACAATTTGTGTTCATTAGCCATTTGCTGCCTACATTGTTTGTTATATTTAGAAGTAGCAACAACAACTTTCCATCTTCATTTTTAATTCTTAGTTTCTCACATTAGACTATTTTGCTGGGGGATGGAGCTAGGGGGTGGAAGTATATAATAATCATCTCCAAATTTCTAAAATTATTAGTAAAATAAACATGTTGGAACCATTGGACAGTGTACCTTGGGATGAATAGATTAAACCAGAGCACTTTCATTATGTCTCTGGCATTCACCCTTTTATCTCATCTTGTGATGAACATCTGTATTTTTTGGCACGTTGTAAAGATGTAAATGTGGGGTGTATCTGAACAAACTCTCAATTATAGTTCTGCTCAGATGAGATTTCAAAATTATGTTTTCTACTTTGTGGTCGATATTTACTGTTGTGGTAGCAACTGTGTGAGAAAAAAAATCTAATGCATTTAATATTCCGTTCTGGATTCATGTATCAATTATTTAGCTAAACCTTCTGTTAGTAGGTTATTTTTGTAAAACATACCAAATGTTTATAAAAAAGGAAAAGAGATTCATCAAGTCACAGTAGCTAAAGATGTGCTATAAAGAAAAAATGAACAAGCATATGTTACCAACAGTGCTTCTCATATTTGATGAATAAAACCATATTCTATTTCTTTGCAATTGTCTTTCCTTGTACAAATAAAAGCCCTAATCCCATAAATATTTATAAGTGTGCTTTTGTTTTACACTGTTTAATGTACTTCTGTCTTTAAGATACTTTTGCATTTATTTGAGAGGTCTTGGAGGACATGGGAGACTGATCTTTAACCATTTGCTTCACTTTTGGCTCATCAGGAGTCCACAGACTTCCCATGTCTAGAGCTCAGCATGTGCAACAGCATCATAGAATGAGAGCCAAAAGTAGGGAAAGCCCGAATTAAAAAATAAAAATAAAAATAAAGAAGTTTGTTCCCCCCTCTCCCCCTGCTCCCAGTGAGTGAATCATTCACTGTTGGTCTGCAGCTCTGGCTGCGGCTCTGGCACCGTTCCCGTGGCTGTTACAGCCCCTATTCCACTTGGGAGAGTTTTCAGGAAATTGTGTTGTCATGGATCCTTTTGCTCAGCTCCAGTCTGCTCTGTGCCCAAAGTCTCCTGTGCAGCAGAGTAAGAAAACCACAGTGGGACCAAGCTGCACGAAGCACGAAAGGCTGTAACTTCTGTGCAACACTCCTAATGCTTCCCTAATTATTCCACTAGATAATCTGAAATAAAGTGGGATGGGTTTTGTTTTTTGGTTTTGTTTTGGTTTGGGTTTTTTTTTTTTTTTTTTAAATAAAAGAGTTGAATCAAAGCCAACAGTTGAGGCATAAGAAGGTGGGGACTGCTCCTCTAAATTGGTCTTCCTGAATGTCTCTAGTTCTTAATCATAATCCAGTCTGTCTAGACTTACCAAGTTAGGAACAGGCATGTTTTCCTTCAAGGCTGAACAATTTAATTCAGACAGAGTCATTGGTTTTGCTTTTTTTTTTTTTCCCTGCTTGCTTATTTTACTGAACTAGAGCTGTTTTGAGGCTGGTAGGCACTCATCAAAAAAGAAATAAGGCTAAAGTTAGCATCAAAACAGACATGCTGATCAGTAGTGCTGTGACACTGCTGCAGCTGCTCCCTTCCTACGTGTGTTGGCCATCTTCCTGTGGTTCAGGATCCACCTATGGAAAGGATAACTGAACAGGCAGGAAAAAGGAATGGGCTGCAAAGACAAGGCTGTCAGTGGGCTGTCCCAGTCTGTGTGCAGTGTGAATTGCTTTATGCATGGAGAGTCAAAAAATCCTCTTAGCCATAGGCAGGAAAACCCTGTTTCAGAGAGTTCCCTACAGTGACTATAAAAGGGTCAGTTTGCTGGCCTAAGGGATTTGCACACAGTGAATTGTCTGGATTATTTCAACAACACAGATAAAACAAGGAGCGTTCAGTGGTTTTCATTTAGCTTCTATCAGAGGGGGTTTGGAAACACATCCAAACAAGATCAGCTCTAAATAAATACCAAGTAGATGCAACAATACATAGCAGCAGCAACTACTAAACTTCTTGCAGCAATGTTTAATGCTTTGGAAGTGGTTGTTTCTTCCTCACAGCTGACAGATAAGCTTTAGAGTTGAACACACATTTGCTGAAGATCCTGCCTTTTAGGCACCCTGGGACTGGCCCTCAGCTTGGCCTTCTCATCCCCACTGACATCCTGCCAGCTCTCTGGCTGGTGAGCATGGCTGGGGAGCAGTCTCCCTGCCCTTGCCCAGGAGTGCTGAGCACCACAAGGAGTGCTCTGTGTCCCAGATCCAAGCCTCTCTCAGTGTATAAGCTGGTGTTTGCCAGTTGTCCTGAAACCATGTTTAATACCAGATGAAATGTGAGGACTATAAACATTTTTTCTTAGCCAGTACTAATAGGGTTACAAGGTCGGAAGAAAAGCAAAGAGAAATAAATGAAAAACTACTTATAGCTACCTGAACTTCAGCTCTGTTTTAGGAGCTTTCCATCAGCTGTATAAGCAGGAATAAGGTGTTAGGATGCTTGTATAATTTTGTGGCTCAGAGCCAGGGCTTACGACTAGGCTACTCTTTTTCTTTGAGGAGGATCCTGATGTGGGGCTGCATTTTTCCAGCCCTTCAACTCAGTTCTCTTCAGATTTAAATTTTATCCTGCTGAAGAGTAGGATAAAAAGGAAAAAGGATCCAAACTACTGACCCTGCCGGAATAAGGATCGGAATTAAGGGTTGGACTTGATGATCTCTGAGGTCCCTTCCAACCCAGCCAATTCTATGATTCTATGATTCTAATATTTTTTTATTTTATCAGTTGATGTTACTACTTTGGTGTGGCAAGACCTCTCCTGTTCAGACAGTAAGGAAGGATTGTACATGATTATCAGCTACATCACTTGAAACAAATTCTGAGGAAAGTATTTTCTTCTGCCTGACAGGCCAGGTTTGACTCCCTGTGTATATCCTTTATATACTAAACCTGGATTTTGTATAAGTAATTTTTTTTTGATCATGCACTACAGATTTCACTCTATGCTTATACAAGCATAAAGCAGTTGTACCTTTTGCTCAAGACTAGACATCATAGTAATCCAGATATTTTGGAATGAAAAAAATAGGTTAGAGAAGTACTCAGCAGTTGTGAAGTTTAATTTTTTTTCCCTACCCATTTTCCATTGGACATTCGAAGTATTTGGGTTTTTCACCCGTCTTATTTAAGTGTATATTTTAACTAGTAGACTTACTTGTATTAAAAGGTCCATTTTAAGTTTTCCCTTTGGTGAAAGAAAGAGAGAAACCATTCTATGCAGCAGATGTATAACAGATGCTACTCCTAGCACGTACTGCACTGCTGGATGAAGGCCAGATGCAGTGGTGATAGCATAGCTATTACTGTGATGGAGCAGAATAAAGGGGAGATAAGTAAGTAATTTGTTAGCATCCCTGCCCACAGCCTTGTCCACACAAACATGAAGGAGGAGAAAATTCTTAACTTTGTCAACTATCTGCATCATCATATACAGTCTCCACAATGACCCACTTTAAAAAATAGCAGAATCATAGAATGGTTTTGGGTTGGAAGGGACATTAAAGATCATCTGGTTCCAACCAGCCTGCATGTGCAAGGACACCTCCCATGAGATCAGGTTGCTCAAAGCCCCATCCAGCCTGGCCTTGAACACTTCCAGGGTGCGAGCATCCACAGCTTCTCTGGGCAACCTGTGCCAATGTGTCACCACCCTCACAGTGAAGAATTTATTTGTAATGGCTAGCCTAAAAATCCCCTTTTAAAATTTAAAGCAGTTACCCCCTGTCCTGTGTCTACATGCCCTTATAAAAGTCCCTCTCCAGCTTTCCTGTAGGCCCCTTCAGGTACTGGATGGCTACAATAAGTTCTCCCCAGAGCCTTCTCATCTCCTATCTGAACAGCCACAACTCTCTCAGCCTGTCTTCATAAGAGAGAAGCTCCAGGCCTCTGATCATCTTTGTGGCCCTCCTCTGAACTCACTCCAACAGCTTCATGTCCTTCTTATGTCGGGGGCTCCAGACCCAGATACATTATTCCTAATAGTGCATGTTTGAATATGGTAAATACTGTGAAGTCAGTCCCATCTAGACCACACCAGGGCTTAGAAAATCTGAAAACCCTTTAGCAAAACCCACCTCCTTTCCATCCCCCTATCAAAGGATAAATAAATTTGCCAAGAATACACAGCTCCAGAAGCCTGTTGAAATCAGGATGGGGGAAAGGGTAATTCATCTCACCTAACCTTAGCTATCAAGAAGCCAAACACAGGCAAAGACAGTCATCTAGACTCTTTCCATAGGCAACAGCAATAAAAGCACCTCTATAAGGCATTCATCCTACTCATCTTAGTGTGAGCTGAGATAAATCTCACCCACAGTGTTTGGGGTCTTCTAGTCAGTTCATGTAAAAGCCCAGACAAAACTCGGGTCTTGACTGCAAGTGTTGAGTTTTCCCATTTGAACGCTCATCAGTTCCTTTGGAAAGTTAATCAGAGAAAACAGATACTTTTCTAACAATAGAGAAGATCCTTCCTTGTCTGAAAAATAAATTTTCATTTTAGAAGGTGGAAAGATATTTTTAAGACAAATTCACCGACTAGATTTGTGAGGGGAAAAAGCCCTTCTGGTGTTTGTTGTCTCTCTGGGCACACCCTGTGCTGCAAAGCACTGGAAATGAACAGTTACTGTAACTGAGCTGTGCAGGGTATAAATATCCCTTGTGCTCCCTACAGATTTGCCTTACTTCATGAACCACAACACAAATCCTACCTGCAACTCTGAAAGCTGTATAAAAAAGGAGGCAGTGCCCCTTAAGCATGAATCACATCCACATGTAGGAAATGTGACTGATTTGCACCTGATTGCATTTTAAAAGAGAAGTCATAGCACAGAATGCAGAATGACCCATCCAAACTAAATGAAACTTAATTTCTTTTGTCTTTTTTAAAGGTCAAATGCTGCAAATACTGGCCAGATGACACAGAGATATATAAAGACATTAAAGTTACCCTAATAGAAACTGAGCTCCTGGCTGAATATGTGATTCGAACATTTGCAGTCGAAAAGGTAAGTTTCCAAATTTAGTTTTCTTAGATATAATGGTGTCTACCGAAGTAACTCGTACAGATTCAACAGGGGAAAGTTAAATCTTTTGACTGTCATCCCAGGTTTGTAGCTACTTTTTAGGTAAACGACTACCGCCCTCTTATGGTAAACTGTGGTTTTCTTTAAATGCAGCAAGGTTTCTGTGCTCTCCATCACTCTTGGCCCCTGCCTGACTTAGAAAAAGTGATGTTCCTTGCCTAGCAAAAATCGAAGCTTCCCTCCCAGCAATCAATTGAAAAACACATTCGTGCTGTTTTCCCATCTTATGTTCCCTGCAATCATTTTCTGTCTGTACCAGAGACTGCAGGCACCATTATTCAGAAGTCCATGGTGGAGAATACTGTTATCTGTGGGGCTTGTGTGCTCTGGTCTGCAGAGGCATAGTTGAAACAAACCAGTTTTCCTTTCAAGGCAATTTCACTTTTCATGTGGAGTTCATCTTTATAGGGAGAGTTGCAATCAGGATGGTTGTACAAGAGTTTATTAGAATAATGCCATCAATTTGTTTGATGTTTACTAGACCTCGTAGCTCTCCCAAACAGCTTACAATATATATGGAAAGTATGCAGTTAACGAATTAGGCACTTACTGAAAGTGAGAATAAGCAGGGTCAGTCAATGCTAAAGTGTGTTGTGCATTTTCTGTCGATTCAAGGGTTTTATTCAGACTTCCTTAAAGGAAGTGTTTTAGTTCTATCAGGACTCATCTGAGTTGCAGAACTACAAGAAAAGGGCCTCACTGGAAGACTTAATATTTTTAATGGTGCACTGAAGTAGTGTTCTCTCAGTATCATCATTAAGTAGTATTTTTCAACTAATTAACTTAGAAAACTCCTTTTGATTTACTTGCAGTACCTGTGATACACTGATTCTCTTTAATGATGAAACAGTATTCAGTTATGGTTTTGAAGAACAGAATCTTTAGCATCAAAAAATCCTGCATCCAGACAGAAGAAACTGTCAAAAAGAAGACCCAATGGGGCCTCTGTACATACATCTACATTAACAAAGGGATTAGGTTTTTTTCCTGTTTTATTCTTCAATCTAATACTTAAATATGCATCAACAGAGCAACCTGAGGGTAATGATAATAGAATTATGCGGTTTGAATGAACTGAAATATTGTATCATGTTTACCACTAGGCATATTGTACATTGAATTCATTCAAGCCTGTTGTTCCCTTGCATTTAGATATTTTTAATAAACAGATGAGAAATGGTGGCTACACTTTGAAGTAGATGAAGCACTGCTTGATTTCTATTCTGCACATTTTAAGCCCATGCTTTGATGTTAGCTTTTCAGTTCTTAACTGGAAAAAAAGACCTAGAGGATTTTACAGTTGATCATAACCAAACTGTCTCGAATAAGTGCATTAGAACAGATAGAGATAAAAGGCACTAAACATTTTATTTCTTAAAAAAATCTCCATCTGAAAAGATTTCACTTAGACACTGTTTTTTAATAGTTGGTAGTTTTTCATTAGGCCTCTGAAAGCAATGGCGGTGTAGCTTGAGTAAAATATATTTGGTTTTACCCTGTTTTCCGTATTTTTTAATTCTTCCAATGGTACTTGAAGGTCAAGTCTGTATCTCTCTTCCACCATAATTCTCTCAAGGTTATATTTCTGATCTATTGGCACTGATAGTTTGCAGCTTCTCTAAGACAAGCTGCATGATGAGAGACAGAGTGCACCCTGACCAAATCTTCAGATCATTCTAAGTGAAGGGTGATGTTGAAATGCTGAACATTGGAGCCATCGTTCCAAAGGAGATGAAGATTTGGCCAACAGAAACTTTAGTACTAACTTCAGTAATTCAACATGGAAAAAAGCAAATTCTCTGCCTTGGGTGGGCTAACACCATGGGTCTGTACAGGCTGTGACATATGGGACAAAGGCTACATCCAAGATGGGTATGGATGAATGACAAATGAGCTGTAAGGGGAGATAAAGAGAGGTGGCCTTGTTCAATATAGTAGAGATCAGAAGGAAGGGTAAGGAGGGTCCAATTACAGTGTGCAGCTACATCATAGATGTTTAGAAAGTCAGGGGCACCAAATTCTCCTCAATCTTCTCAATGGTAATGGACAGTAAAACTGGGAGAAATGGCCAAGAATTTGCAGCATGGAAGGCTTGCACTGGAAAAAGTCCTTCAAGAGGAGGGTAGTGCAGTTTTAAAGCATGCTACCCATAGAAGTTGTGGAATCTCCATTCTTAGAGGTCATTAGGGCTCAAGTTAGCTGGATTTTATGTCAACCATAGATGCACTCTGAGCAGGAGGCTGAACTGGAGATGTCCAACAAGAGGTCCCTTTTGACCATGTTTTCTATTTATGCATGAACTACACATACCTGTTCCTAAAATAAAATTTGAAAGTCAATTGTTTTGGAGTGAAATTATCACTTACTTTTATATTTTTAAATACTTATTTTGTAATAATAGGGGCTAGGGAGATAATGCTAAGAAACCTGAATCCAAAATTACATTCTGATTCTAAAGACTACATCCTAGGTACAACTCATCTCCTGTACATAAGCAGTCCCTTTGGAGCAGCTCCTTTACAACAAAACAGTTAACTTGACTTGATTACTCAGATAGTAACATGCAGCAGCACCATAAGTATTTATATAATTAGGGTCTACATTTTTTATAATCCTAGGGTCTGGTAGCATTGTACACCATTTTCTGTTTGCTGAAAGAAAAACTACAGTCTTCCCAAGCTGAGCATATCCTTTTATGATTCATGCAGTTGTGTTGCTATTTTGGGTTTAGAAACCAGCAGGGTAGCTACAGACATTAAAATCATTCTTTTGTAGGTATAATAAGCAAACTCATTATAAAAGTACCCTGTATGCAAAATCTTTTCTAAGGAGCCGAGTATTACCAACAATAGACAAAAATTCAGTCAGCGTGACAGACAGGCCTTTCAAAACTAATGCACAAGACACACAGGACATCTCCTGATCTGTGCAACATCTGAGCACAGAAGTTTGGAGGGACAGTTCACTTTTTTTTATGTAAACTGCTTGAAAACCAAGGCTGAGCACAGCGTGAAGAATTTCTGTGAGGTACTTGTTTCAGGCCTCACTTTGTATAGTCACGGCATTGCTTTTTGTATGGGGACTTTGTTTCGTAGGGGATTGTGGGCAGTTGTTAGGAGCAATGTAAAAGTGTTTGGGACATGGCTATCCCCACCTACTCACAGCTGTTTAGGGAGCTGGAAGATTTGCTTATGGTACCAAAAAATAAAGCTGCGTTAACTGGCACGCTTTAAAATCCACAGAGACAAAATTGTATTTGAATGTGTTTGCTAGACTGGCTTAAAATGCAAATTACTTTGTGTATTCCTGCATTTTAATATGTTTTAAATTGGGTTTTAGGATATAAGGTCATTTCTGTTGCCAGAGTGTGATCTCCTTGGTCTACATCAGTGTCTCACATGCTCTTCTTCTTCTCCCTCGCCTGCCTTTATGTATCTCAGTGTCTGAGGGAGATGAGGATGCAGATTCCTCTCAGCAGATGCCCAGCCTCCACAGAACCCCAGCCCGAGCTATCAGAGCTTCGGGGCTTCAAGACAGACCAATCCCACTCCAGTCATGTATCACTGGCACAGCCAAAACTTCTCAGTCATTGAAAATCCCAGGCTCTTTTAGCTTGCACACTAGCAATAAATTAGGAAGTTTATATTACTTCATTATGCAAAAAAATTAGATCTTTTATATGCAAACCAGCTCAAGACAGGAAATACATCTTTAAGAAGAAAAACTGTAAACCACCAGTTATTAATATCACTGACATTTAGGCCAGCCTAGACATGATATGTCATAATTTTGCTGTTTGCTTATGAAATATGTATGATGGCCTCTGGTCTGTGGATTTCTAATGAGAATAAAATACTGGCAGCTGCATTTTTAGAGGGGGAAGGGAAAATAGAAGCACTAAGAAAACCAAACTTAGCATACAGACCCCTAATATCCAGACTGCTCCAGAAAGTCACATGGGAAATTACTTACATGATTGCCTTCTCATTCATACCTGTCTCACCATAGCCGTGTCCTTCCAGACTGTGGCAAATCACTTGAAGGACAAACATGTGTAGGGCTACAAATGCAGCCCCTATGATTGGAGGTGCAAAAGGTTTCTTACTACTCAGCTGTTTCTTTCAGACCAATGAAGGAGACAAATGATAAGAAAAATGATGCTGAAATTGTAGTTCCCTGAAGTCAGCAGCAAAACTACTGAGGAGGACAGTAGGGGAAGAAAAATGTCATCTGTTCTATATATTCCCGGTCTTGCTGCTGGCCTATTCTGTGATCATGGCATGCATTTTAAAAGCACAGTTTTCAAAGCAACCTAGTGCTTAAATACAAGCATCTCTCTCGTTCTTAAAAGTTTCTATCCAGTCTAGTGCTAAATTACTCAGTTTTGTTGTAAGGCTTTGAAACCAGTTGATACGTAACCTTTGAAATTGCTGCCCTGCTCTGAGAAAGTTCTTCATCATTCTGTACAGATGTGGGGCTTGGTAGGGGTGGATGCTTTTTAGCCAGGCACAGGCATTTGAAGTCATCATCTTGCAACATCTCTTCCAATTTCTTTCCAATTCCAGCTTTTTTTCCCTTCTCAATCTTTGTCTTTTCAACAGAGAGGTGCTCATGAGATTCGAGAAATTCGGCAGTTTCACTTTACTGGGTGGCCAGACCATGGGGTGCCGTACCATGCAACAGGCCTGCTGGGCTTTGTAAGGCAGGTCAAATCCAAGAGCCCACCAAATGCTGGCCCTCTGGTTGTTCACTGCAGGTAAGGAGGACAGAAAATCCCTTATTGTGCAGTCAGCTCAACTCAGGACACACTTTTGCTTCTCCTGTACTGTGTAAATCCCCATATAAGTTGCTGAAACCACTGGAGCTCTACCCACAATTAATACCTAAAATAAAAACAAGAATGGAAAAGCTGAATGGGAAATCCCGTCAAGCCCTAATGCAAGGCTCAGCTTCAGTAATCATCCCCTTATCAAGTAATCATCCACTTATCAAGTACTTGAGACATGAATGTTTGCACTTTACGTTTTCCAATACAATGCTGAACAATAACTGTGCTTTCTTTTTACTCCAGTGCTGGAGCTGGAAGAACTGGATGCTTCATTGTTATTGACATCATGCTAGATATGGCAGAAAGAGAAGGTGTGGTAGACATATACAATTGTGTGAGAGAGCTTCGATCTCGGAGAGTTAACATGGTGCAGACTGAGGTATTGATAATCTACCAGAATACTGCCTTAAGATTTGCAAGGAAGAAAAAAAAAACAACAAAGAAACATAAAACTTGAGGTCCTTTGTGGTCTGGTACCATCCAGCAGATGATTTATTCAATCACATGCAGAAAATAATCCACACCTGAACCTGTATAACTGCTGCTAAGGCAAATGCACAGTTACACTACACTTAAAATTCACAAAATCTTTCCATGAAGGTTTCATTCTGGGGTACACCTTGTTAAGGCACCTCCTGAACAGAGGAACAAGGAAACCAGAACACTGAGTTTTGTAATGCTCTTTTTGCTGCTTTTCTTTTTGTACTTGTAACCAGTTTGAGTCAATCCTTCTGCATTCATTTCTAAATGCATTGGATAAAGTTTTATGAACTGCTGTTGTTCTTTCTGGTCTTGCTTCAGTGCCAGTAAAGCCAAAGAGAATTAGAGGCAACCGTATTAGCTGGGATTTTTTTTTATTATTTATTGAAATACTAATAGCATATTGTCTCTATGTCAGTAATTATTTTATTTGCTTCACCAGGAACAGTATGTTTTCATCCATGATGCTATCCTGGAAGCCTGTCTTTGCGGGGACACATCTGTTCCAGCTTCTCAAGTTAGGTCTGTTTACTATGAAATGAACAAACTGGATCCTCAAACTAATTCCAGCCAGATCAAAGAGGAATTTAGGGTAAGCTGTGGTTAGCATTACCTAGAAACTGTACAGTTCAGCTACACTAAAGACTTCTGCTTAAGTACTAACTTGTAACCACGTGAATTCTAAACCTGGGAGGGAAAGACTGCAAAAAGGGGAAATAACATGTCACTAATTGCTCTTGAGTTATGCTGAATCATAAAAGAATGCAATGGGGTAGTAGTAAAATCTTCATTTTACTCAAGGGAAGTATGTCAGTTCTTTCTCCAGAAGGCAAGTTGCTCTGCAGCTGTCTTTGAGGTTATTTTTCAACTCTGTATGATTTCAGGATTTCTTGCATCCCAGCCCTGCTGACTGATGTGTTTTCATTTCTCTGCATATGGATTCCCACTGAAAATGAATGCTGAGCTTGTCTATTCTTAAATATTTTGGGATGCTTTCACCGTTGTGTTAATTTTTCTGTTGTGCTGTTTACTCTTTTTGAAAGACCTTAAATATGGTGACTCCAACACTGCGTGTAGAAGACTGCAGCATAGCACTTCTACCACGAAATCATGAAAAGAATCGCTGCATGGATGTTCTGCCCCCAGACAGATGCCTTCCTTTCCTCATAACGATAGATGGGGAGAGCAGTAACTACATTAATGCTGCACTGATGGATGTAAGTCTCCACTACATCACTAATAATGAAAGGGGAATAAGCAGCCCTCCAAACTGAGAAATGGCAGAAAGTAGAGTCAGCAGAAGAAAATGGAAATCCTTCTAGCTTGTTTTCCAAAAAGGTGGCACAAAATCTTTAAACTCCCAAGTATGTCTAGGATCCCACATATGTTATGTCACAGCCAAGGTTTCAAAGCCATGCTCAGAGGGTTCTGATAAATTAAATGTGTCTGGATTTCTCCCTGGTGCTTTAATTTTTAACCATATGGCTTAGGAAAAAAAGAGTTACCTCTTAAGGCACTAAGGCAGTTAAATAGGATAATAAGGTTTGCAGCGATATTTCAGTTCCCTTTGTTTCTAATTTAAACAGTAATTAACAAAAAAATAATTGTCTGTCAGCAGAAGATAGTACACAAGCCATTACTTCAGCCTTTCCATTTATTTCTGTTTGAATGAATGGTTCCTTTTCATGTGTGTGGGTTGGTTTTGTTTTTGTTTTTTTCTAAGGCGTCTATGGTAATTCTATTTCTGCTAATAGAGTATCAGTAAAAAGACACTTACACTGCCTTTACAGTGTGTAGATATTTATAGCCTATCTTTGACAATTTAGAGATACAGTAATTATGGTTTTCAAACACATAAACAACAAGAAAACAGAGGTTAGCAAAGAATGAACACATTGTAAATGGCCTTTTTGAAAAGTGAGACTTGAATAATAACAGTTTATAGCAGGTTTTGCCTTTCTTTCCTTCCAAGTTCTCAAAGCAGTTTCCTAAAATAAGCGTAAATTCAAAACACTCCTATGAAAAGGTAATTGCATTATCTTTATGTTTATCTGTGTAGAGAAACTGAGAACAAAAGTTTAAATGACTTCTCGAGGTTCTCACAGTAGGTCAGTGACATTTTATATTATAATGAAACTTCCTTGATCTGCAATTTATAATCTTGTCATTGCATTGTCTTCTTTGCTAGAGAGTTCAGTACTGTTTTGTTCTGTAAATTAAGTGCTGCTTGGCAAGAGCAGCACCTCAATATTTGCTTTGAAAATGCTTCCCTTCTTCACTGTTAAAACAATGAGCTGGATCCAAAAGTTTGTCTCGGCAAAAGGGTGCCTGAGAGAAGGGGATTTGGGTTACATTCCAGATGAAGCACCCCAGCCAAGCTCCTTCATTATCCCTGCTCTTGCAGGTCAGAGCTGACATTTGTGCCTCTCTCTAAACATTGTCTCCAGGAAGCAGGGTGATGAGTTTCACTCTGCTTGCATCAGTTGAGATGCACTCAGATCACCTCATGCAAACCTTTAGAGCTCCCTTTAGGTGAATGGGTTAGCAAGCATAATTTTCATCATTCAGTATTGGGATGAATTTCAGAGCAATTTTCCCCAAGAAACTGCTGGGGCTTTTAAGTGAGGGTGTAATGGAGAACCCTTTGAGCATGTTTTATCTGAGAAAAGCTTCCAACAGAATGAGTGAGACAGAAAGCAGCTGATTGATGTACCAGCATCATTGACACCTCCTGCTTGCAGTTTGATGAAACAAAACCAAAGAGCTAAAGTCTTGCAGGTCCTCATTCTGCAAGGACTAATTTTCTGTGGTCTTTTCAGTAACTGTCTCTGAATGAAAAATGCAAATAGCTGATCAGTTTGTATCTCTGTAGTGGTACAAATAATTTAGTTCAGGTCATGCAGAGGCTTCCCTACTCTTCTTTATGAAGGCAATGGCAGCCCCTCCAAGAAATTGCCTCGGTATGGCCGTGCTGGCCTTCTGCACTCACAAGGACCTAAGTTAAAATGCTGGTATGAGTTCCACAGGCAAACAGCTCCACCACACAGCTCCTTCAATGACTTGCTCTGGTATTAAGAAAGAAAAAAAAAAAAAAGAGAAAAAAAAAACAAGGAAAAAAGAGTGCTAGCATTTATCCCCTGGGTATCCATGCTGCTATCAGAAAGAACAGAATTTCAACAGCATTTCTGAAAAATAACTAGATAATGCTTTCAGTCTCAAAGTTTTGGGGTTATGACCATTATTATGCTGTGACATTTACAATTTTTTCTCACAATCTCTTGTTATTTCTTTGCAGAGCTACAAGCAACCATCAGCTTTTATAGTTACGCAGCATCCTTTACCAAATACTGTCAAAGATTTCTGGAGACTGGTCCTAGATTATCACTGCACTTCAATAGTGATGCTGAACGATGTTGATCCAGCACAAGTAAGTTCAGAAAACTGCTACATTTGACAGAGAAGTGCTAGTGCCTCAGCATTTCAGCACATGTGCACTTCAGAACAGCTATAGGACATAATTAGTTTTATAAAATGCCATTAAATACTAACACACTAAAAAATTGATTTGTAGCTAGCAGATACACATAGGAAAAGAGGAATAAATCAGACCATCAGCAGTTTCTGCACTGGAATGTTAATGCACAGGCACATGAGAGGATGGAGCCATAATTTATTCTGGAAAGAAAACATGCTTTTGGAAGAACTGCTAAAAAATGAACCTGATGGCTGTAGAATTCTGGCTCGAGTTTGAAACACACCGTTAAATGTAAAAAGCTGTAAACAGAAGCCAACAGCTATTCATTACCTTGCCTGAAATAGGTCAATGACCTTAGTCTGCTTACAGGGGGGTAGGTTTTCCCATTGTGAAAATCCATGTTATGTTTGGCACAAAATGACATTGTTAGCAAGGAGACAGGAACTAAACAAGATTGGGGACTAAGCATCCCTTGGAAGAGAGAACATGGCAATGAAATGTATGGGAGAATGTAATTACCTTACAAAAGACTTGTGCATGCTGCACATGTCCCTTAGAAGACTGGAAAACCACACCTACTGGTCTGGCAATTTAATCACTAGCATTAATCACTAAGCATCCTAGAGCCTGGGTCACAACTACACAGTTCCAAGTTCCTACACAGATACAACTTACTCAGTTCCAGCAAAGAGCACAACCCATCTGCTGGGATAACATGTTGGTAATCTGGTTTCTCAGTATGTAAAAATTTACTAATTATTGGTTAAGAGCAATTGTAATTTTTTCCTATCAGAATGCATGACATTTTTTATGCTTGATCAAATCAAGAACCTTTTTAGCTTTGTTGAGTATTGTACATACTTAGAAAAATGTTAAAATGTTTCCTCGTATTTCTTTTTAGCACAAAGAATTAGCCTTTAAAACATACTAATCTTCCGTTCTGTCTTTCAAAGGAATGTATAGAAATTCCACATGCTATTTTAAAGCCTGAATTTCTGATTCCAAGCCCTTAACTGTCTTGAGGGAGAAAAACAGAAATGAAAGACAAAACTTTTATTCATGAGTCTCAGATTATTTTCTGAGTGAATAAGGAAAGACTCGAGAGAGTCAGACTGCTAGGGACTGCAAAACAGAGGGTTTTTTTAATTTGTGGGCTGTGTTTTGAATTTGCAATAGTGCATGTCTATTTCAAGCATTTATTAGCCTCACAGGCTTTTAAAAGCTACTGGGATATGTCATTAATGCACCTGCCCCGGCAGTATGTTAAACCTTTTCCCTCTAATGTGAGTAACAATCTTTTCATTAAGAATAAATCTCAAAACCCTCAGAGCAAACAGAAGTGGAGGGAGGGCAAAGCTTATTAAAACACACATTACATCCAGATTCATTAATAATTACTGTTATCATTATTATTTATATATATCTGGAGTGTTTACACTCCTGTTCAGATATTACAATTTATGTCGATTGTTGTGCTCTATTGGGAAATGAAATTCAACCCTCACAGAGACTCTGACTTAAAGAGAGTCTCCAGCATCACATGCATGCAAAACACATAGACCTAAATGCTTTTGGTTTCTTTAGAACTTGAAAATCTTAGATTCCTAAAACAGCTCTGCCAAACAGCTCTGCTTATTATCATTTAAGCATTTTTCAAAGGGCTGTTAGAACACTGTTCCTATGTATTTGAAAGATGCATACTAAATTGTGAACGTGGTAAATGATCTGAGCACTGCTATTTGCATTAATGGTATGCATTGTATTTTGCTACCCTGTACACTAGCATATTTCATAATAAAAATTTGTGTAAGATTTAGACAATATTTTGACAGTAATTTGCTCAGCAGACTGAATCATGTGGGGGGTTTAAAATAAATGAAAATATATTTTCCTACTCAAAATTTCTGTTTTTAAGTTGTTAAAGTGAACTTCTGCAAATCAGACCCTGTTCTCCTTTTAATTGATGTAGTAAATGATTATGTTTTCCTAAAATGTACTCATCTCTAAACAGCTTTGTTGAGGAATAAGGGTTATAAGAAATGCAAAACAACATCTGGAGTAAATGTGATTTGTCAGCTCAGCTCTGGATCACCAACAGCAATGCAGCAGAATGAAGACCACAGCTGTGGTACTGAATGAAATAAAGTTCCAAATCTGACATCAATGCTTCTGCAAGCAAACAAAATTTCCTGAGTTCATACTTAATTTTGTAGAATGCTTGCAAAAGCTAAATGCTTGAACTATTCAAAATATCCCTGAAAAAAATCATTAGGGTTTTTATGGAAAAAAATAGACAAGCAGAGTCTAGCATCAAAAAACTCCTTGCAAACCATTGATTGAATCTTTAAATTATTAACACATATGATAATGGGTTCCTGAATTAAGCGACCATGATGTTATTAGAGACTAAAACCATTCAAAATAATAATAATAATAATAATAATAATAATAATAATAATAATAATAGCAGTAGTAGTAGTAGTAGTTGTTGTAGTATTACTTTGTGATCTTTAGATAGCTGGAAGTAATTTTTTCTGAGCACTAAAGAAAACGTAACTATTATTTTCAGGTGGCATTCCTAAGATTAAATTGAACGTTTGTTGAAAATTTAAAGAAATGCTGATATTAGCTGATATCATCAGTCATGAGTGAAACAGATATGAAAGTTTAAGACCTGAGTTTTCAGAACTGATGCATTCTGGTGTTGAATTACCAACTTTTCAGGACAGTTGGAAGCACCAGGTCTTTGGTCTTCAGGCTTCGTGCTTCAGGCTTCGTGCTGTCTCCAAGATATTGTAATATATGACAGCAGCCCTGTCTTATCATAATGTATTGCAGAACTGATGCTGGGTGTCAGAAAATGTGCTACTCCAAATAGCAGAGAACATCGAGCACAGCAGCAGGCAATAGCATGTTCAGTTAAGTGAAAAGGAATTTGTTTAAACTTGTTCTGCACAAGTAAAAGCTGAGTGCTCAAAACTGGTGGAGGATGGTGCACTGTGTATTTGATAAAGATATTGTGTGGGAATTTCAGTAATAACTGTGGCACAAAGAAAAATCTAGGAAAGTATGTTGCAGCAGCATGAAATTCAAGGTGATTAACTGTGTTCTTTTTTGTTTGTGGTCTTCTATAGCTGTGTCCTCAGTACTGGCCAGAAAATGGAGTACACCGACACGGTCCTATTCAGGTGGAGTTTGTATCAGCTGATTTAGAAGAGGACATAATCAGCCGGATATTCCGAATTTATAATGCAGCCAGGGTAAGGCTATTACTTACAAAACAGTTCTGTCTCAGTAGAGGAGTTAACTCTACTCAGCTCACAAAAAAATGGAAGTAAAACTCGCATAAAACCATTCTCATTTTTCAGCATATTTGTTTAAAAGCCATGATGCTAAACTTGAGCCACACCATAATCAATGAGGAAAAAGCCTTCTATGTGTAATTAAAGTAAAAAATATTTTAATGCATATCTCAAATGTGTTAAATGCAAATGAAATAAATGCAGTATTCAGACTGTACGGTAGCCAAGAAAGCTGAAATCAGTGCTGTTTTCAACAGTTTGAAACGAGCCGTCTTGCATATTTGTATCCTGTGTCATGAGGAGGAAGCTCTGCACCAATACCAGGCATGGGTTTCCATACCAGATCCAGGCTTTTAGTGAAGATCCTGTCCCACTAATCAGACTTCACAATACACATAAGCACTTCAGGGGGGCAAGTACATTCTCATATCTGGCTTTCATGCTCCCATAATGTTAACAGAAGACTAAACGAGATGTGTCTTTCAAGCTAAGTGGAAAAAAAAGATTCTGCTACAGGCCAGGAAGCTTTCCCCACCCGGGTGGAGGGAGCCTTTGCACTGGATTGATATTGATGACTGAAAAGCCACAACTAGGAATAAACAGCACTCCCTCATGAAAAGAAGTCAGAGCAGTGGAAGGCCCCCAAAGCAGACCCAAAACCATGCTAGTAGCTAAACAGAGAAGCAGAATATAAGCTTCAAGATATTTCTTTAACACAATGAAGGCCTTATATTTTCACTAAATATGGCAACATGAATACAGTTGCTCCAGATTCTTTAGTATGAGCCTTACCAAGCACTGGGTCTGGCTGATGTGCTTTGGGAAGAGGGATGTCAGCTGAAAGAAACTGGCCAGGAAATCAGTAGATTCCATATTTTGACATAAAGTAGACATAAACCACTGGCAAAAACACATCAAGTCCTAAATCCACTTTGGTTTATTCCCTTGTCTTGTTAATCTTATATCCTCTCTATTACCTCTTACTCTAAAGAAAATATTGTAATGTCAACATTTCTGTGTGTTACTCATTTTAAAAGTGGCACTAAAATGTCCTCTCTTTGCACAGAAGTGAAAGTGGCAAATCCTAGACTACAAGAACAGTTTTCTTGTTTGTATTTATTATGCCCTTTTCAAAGGACTGTAATTTTCTGCCACTAACACTTGTTCTATGCTCCTTTTTTATTTTATATCACCATAAAGCAACTGTTCAGGAGCATTTCACCAGAGGGGCTCTGACTGCTGCAATAGCACACAATAAAGTAAAATGTAGTTATATTTTTTTTTTTTTTTATAAGCTGGAAAAATCTAAGGGGTTTTTTTGTTTGTTTTTTAAATGTTTCCTGCTTCAAAATATCTTGAGAGGTTCAGAGCTTTCTTGTAAAAAAAGATAGAAGCATGAAAACATTCTTCAAAATGTTGAAGCCTATGGAAAAAAAAGGTATAGAATTGAAGTTGTATGGCAGTTTCCTCTTTGCTACCAAAATTCCTGGTATGACATTATTAATTATTAATAATTTCTGATCCTGCAGCTGTACTAGTGCTCTATTCTAGTTTATTTGTTTAGCACTCTGTTTAAAACCTCTTGTTGTAATAACTCTGTTGGAAATTTCAAGTCAGAACCCCTCAAGGGCAGCTGAACTTACAGAGGTAGTTTGTCAGCAGTGCATGAATGACTTTTTTCATCGATGCAAAAATCTAAATTATGCAACAACCAAAAAAATGCTGCTACTTTTCCCTGCTTGTTGTCTGAATCTCTGCAGCCCCAAGATGGCTATCGGATGGTGCAGCAGTTCCAGTTCCTGGGATGGCCCATGTACAGGGATACTCCTGTTTCTAAACGCTCCTTCTTGAAGCTCATCCGCCAAGTGGAGAAGTGGCAGGAAGAATATAATGGGGGAGAGGGGCGCACGGTTGTACATTGCTTGTAAGTACTGGAAACAGAAGAGAGAAACTAAGGGAAACTAAACTCTGAACAGAATGTGTGCCAGGTTTTGTGTGAAGAGTGAAGAGGCAACTCAGATAGAGGCATCTATCTGTGACTGGATAAATACAATTGCTCCTTTAGAAACTTTGAAGAGGAACTGTATGATTTTTCACGTAGATTCATTAATATTCCTCTCTGTCCCTTGGCGGGCCCTTGTGAAGGGATGATATATATTTGTATGAAAGTCCAGTCCAGTCACTTTTGCTAGTGGAAAAAGTGCATAGTTATTCCGAGTAAATCAAAATGGTACCTTCAGAACAACATGCCTTTTATTTCTACAGATAAAGACTGTAGAAATAAGTAGCACTGGAGGGGTGATTCCTCTTCCAGATATAAAGCACAGAAGTAAAAGTGATGTGACAGACCAGTCAGGATGATCTTGTAATTGTCTTACCCTTCTCTCATAATGGTATATATTTATGTCCTCCTGTGACCTTTGTGCTCCACTGGTGAAGGTTCTCATCCACTCTGCCACCATCCTTCTTTTGATATAGCTTAATACTTCTACACAGTCTTTGTCCTCAGCAGTAGACGGATCTTTTGAAATCCAGTCTTCAGTGCTTGAAGCTGCATCCCTCCTTCTCTAAACATCTGCTTAAAGATGCTGCCATGATGGAGAAGGGGTATGCTAATGGCAAAAGCACATTTTTGTGGCTGATGCACTTTCAGAACTTGGGACCCAAGACTAGACAATGAGTTCCTGAAGTTGGGCTTGAAGTTAATGAATGTTGGAATGGTGGAGGAAAATCTAAGAGTGTATTAATAATCCCCACTATCACTGACCTTGAACAAGTCACTGCTCTTCGGTTTCTCCATCTGTAGAATGGGGATAATAATACTTTCATCAAAGTAGCATTGTGCACTGTGATTAATTAATGTTTTGAGATCTTTAGCTGAAAAGACCCTTTTGAAGTGCAAATTACTGTTATCTCTGAGGTGGCTGATGATATTAAATACTTGTACAACATCACACATGCGTCACTTCCAGGCAGTAAAGAAAGAAAAAGCTCTAATATAATCCTTTTAAATTACTTTATTTTAATTAAAATTCTCAAAGAGTCCCACAATATGAGGCAATGTTTTGGCAGCAGAGAGCATTCTTTTCATACTGCCTGGCTGTGACAGATGTGCGACGTCGTAGCTTCCTTTGAAAATCAACCATTTGCAAAGCTGGGTTGAAAGACCTGCTACCTAACTAGTCTACACTCTGGCAATTATTAAAGTTTATTATTTTCACTGAAGCACAGACTAAGGATTCCGATAAGAATAGCTGTAGAAATAATGGGGCTTCCAGAAAGAAAGAGATTCTCTTAAAGATTAAAAAATAACTGGGGATAAAGTATTATTAAGTACAGTATTTGATCCTGCATATGAACATTTGTGCCTGGCTTCTCTGTTAGCAAGTCACTTTGGGTTCTCATCCCCTGATTCTGTGGGTGGAGAGGCAATACATACACTTTTGAAAGAAATGAGTGCATCATCCAAAGAACTATTGCAGCACCACCTAGTGCCATGCCAAACCTGCTGCCACCAGAGTGGCTCCCACAAGTGAGACTATTGGTGGTTTTGCTGGTCCTCTGAACCACCTTTGGGTCTAGGAGGAAATCATAAGGACTTGGAATAAAAGAACACAAAGATCCACTTTCTCTATAACATTTCCAGGCTTGATGCTCATTGCAACGTTAAGCGTTTACAATGCAAAGGGGTGTTGAACTGAATCTTGAAGTACCTTGTCCTTATTTTAGCATCCTCTTTGTGCTGTCTCAAGTGTTTAGTGAAGGGTGGTACAAAACTCAACCGTTCAATTCCCTCCAGGCTTTCAGCTTGCTGAACTCTGAATCATAGCTCTGAGATCTTTCAGTCCATTAATTCCAATTAAAAATGGTGTTCTGCCCGGAGTTTGGCAGCCTTCAGGGGCAGGAATGTTCTGTGGTTTCTCCCTGCTGGAACTTATGCTTTCTGTAGCCATCCTTGGTGCTGTACAAATTTGTAACACATAGTCAATTGTAACTGAGCCATTTTATCACTTTTATTGTAGGAATGGAGGTGGCCGCAGTGGGACGTTTTGTGCAATCAGTATTGTTTGTGAAATGCTTCAACATCAGAGGGCTGTTGACGTGTTCCATGCTGTGAAGACACTGAGGAATAATAAGCCTAACATGGTGGACCTTCTGGTATGAGCTTTTTAACTGCACCACTAAATAGAAAATGTTCTTTTTCCTCTGAGACTCAGTAAGATTTCCAAGATTTGCAGTGGGAGTTGTTCACAAATCAAGCAAGTGATTTTCAAAGGGGATAATGAAGTCACTTCCCTTGTAAGAGTATTTTTACACTGCTCCCTTCCCAAAGAGACTTTGTCTCTGCTCATTTGAATTTTTTAAGAGTTTTAAACTTTCCGCCGAACATCCTTATTAATTTTCTTTTCTAGCAGGCTGAGCCAAGTGGAGAGCAGCCCTTGTACGGTAGAAGTAATCGTTATGTAAAATGAACTGCCAGATTTTCAAATTATATATTTTATAAATAGCTTAATCGCCTAATATTTATCAAAGCCATGAATTTCAGTTTGACATCCAGAATATTGCATTTAATTATGGTTGCTCTGTCTCACAGAAAGATTAAAGAAGTTCAGAAACAAGGGGCCATGTGCAATTATTTTCCTAGAGAGAGTTTTATGAGCTTTTTTTTTTTTGATGAAGAATTGCTGAAGTGCCAGCTGCTGTGCCACAAGAGCTGCAGAACAGCTTAAACCAGCAGGTTCTTACACTCCAGTGTGTAGTTCTGTACTTGGAGATGGGTGTAGTGTGCTACTCTATTCTGAAGCCTGGGCTATAAAAAATACTGTTTTTCAACATGCTGCTGCAGAGGTGGCTGCTTGAGAGGCAGCTGTACTCAATTTAGCATCATAGGCAGGGGGAAGCAGTGTCTGGGCAGCTTCAGGAATGCTAAACCAAACTGAGGTAATTTTGTGAGCTCTGCTGAAACAAGTTTGGGTCATATTTCAACATCTTATTTACAGAATGCCCAGGGTGAGGCAGGAGCCATCTCAGAGGGCTGGTCCAGCCTCTTGTAGATTCAGTAGAGATCCAGTTCTCTCAGATGTACTACGGAGACTTGGGTGTGAAAGACACTGGAGAATGGGCAGAAAGCAGGAATTTCTGTTAAGAGTGAGGCTTTCGGGCTCATGTGGAGGTGATGGGTTGGGCCATCCACTTCCACACCAGAAGTATTGCTGTGCCTCATCTCTTCCATAAAAGAATGGCTTCCACCACATCCTCCATCTCAGTGCTCTTATCTAGCCTACCCAAGAAGTCCCAGACTCTCCTCTAGATTCTTCTCTGGCCAGGTTCATGCTAGAAAGACGAATATTGACAGCTCTGCAAAATGAGGCAGGAGTTCACAAGCAACACCACAGGGCCAGCAATGTGAAACTGAATCTTCTATCAGCAAGAAATGATCAAATTTTGCAGTGGTCAGAGGGAGCAGATTAGTTGGCTCCTCCTCCTCAAGTTAATATTCTCAGGAGGAGAATCATCATGGTGACAACTGTACATTTTTATTTCCTGGATATTAAGAAATATATCCTACTTCTTCATTCATTTAGTAGAGTTTGGATAAGATTTGCCAGTCCTGCTGGTTGCCCTGAAGTACACAGAATGCACTGATTTCTTATTCATTTATTTTATAGAAACAAAAAGAAAATTACCAGTGTGAAGATGTACAGTTGAAGAAAACGCTTCCTATAAATTCCCATTTGTGATAGTTCTCTGTATGTAGATTTGTAAGGCATCTGTCTTCATTTTTCAGTAGAGATATTTTTTTTTAATCAATAGCTAAATGCATTGTTTAATATAAAAATATCTTTTAGTAAATTGGGGATGGTATTGAGAATGTCTGGATAGCATTGAGGTCTTGTAAGGCCTTTTTATTAGGAGTTTTCAAGGCAGCTGTGAAGGAGATCAATATTGGTTTTGTTATTTTGCAAATAGAGGAAAAACGGCAGGAGATGATTAGGATTTTCCCCATTATCATGTAATTAAGAAAGCAGAGTTAAAACTAAATCTTTTCAGTAGTGGTCTGCTACTTTATAGGAACAAATATTTGAATTAGCAAGACTCAATTACCATGTAGTTTCATAGAAAAAGGGAACTGGGTCACTCAAGTTCTACTCCTGAGCCTGTTACTGACTTAATCCTTTATGACCTTTCTTACATTAATGTGCCTGTGCCTCAGTTTCCACATCTGGAAAATGAGAACAATATTTATCTGTCTTTGTAAAATACTGTTATAGAAGATGAAATGCTCAGAATTATAACAGTATTTCACAGGAATAATTTCAAAACTGCTTTACCAAAACCTGTTATGCACTTCTTTACGAGACGAAGGGCAGCCCTTACATTTCAACACATTCATCTCCTAATTTCATTGAAAACTTTGGTTTTCCTGCAAGTGTAATGCTACACTGCAATGCTACATCCATACAATATGGAAATCTATGAAATTCTCCAACTGTCATACAAAGGTAACACATGGTATTATAAAACGTCTATTATGGAATGCCCAAAGCATTCTGTGATAACTGTTATTGGATCTACCAGTAGGTATGCTAGGAAAAAAACCCCATACCACTCTGAAGCTAGCTAAAGTGTAGACATTTCTAAGATACACCATCAAGTGAATAATAAAAATGTAAAAAGAACTCCCATGAGTGAACACAGTGAGAAATAATATATGTCAGCTCTTTAAGACAGGCATTGCATTTACTAAAAATGACAGTTATTCTGCTGGATCAGTAAATCAGCATAAAATGAGCATGGAAAAAATGGAAATGGATGAGTGCCTCATCTCTTGCTTTGATCTCTGTTACGTAGTTATAGAATAATTGTCATTTATTTAGAAACACATATGCAATAAAAGCAGAAAAGGAGTATTTTACATAATACTCCTTTCTTTCCAGTCTTCTTTTTCATTCTTTTCTCATTCCAAAGAAGACACAAGCAATTTATGGAACCCTTCAGGATCTTAAAACCTCACATACAACCTATTAATAACTCAGGTGGTACGTGCACCTAAGATTTGTGTTCTTCAGAACTGACAACTCTCAGCAAAAGAACTTAGAAATTGTCCATGTTCATTAATAGCTTTTTAATTGTTCTTGTATTATTTGGTCTCTTAAATGTTAAGGTGGACTTTCTTCCCAGCCAAAATGTGACCCAAAATCACAAGCAAAGACCAAGTAGACTTAATCTTTAAAATGTTTGTTCCAATGACACTGAGAATATATCTGATGTGTAATTGTAGTCTTCTTACATACTGGGTTGGGAAGGTGAAAGCTGAGTGCTGTCAGCTAGTTAAATCTGTTGTTGTTCCTGTATAGCAGAACATACTTAGTTATCTATTATTAATTTGTTAATGTGCATAAGAGAAAAAGGCATTACAGGGGTGGAAATACCTGTTAAACTGGCAGGAATTTCCAAGTTGAATTTTTAGAAGATAGAGCACACTTGGAGTCATAGAACCCACACCTACCATTTCTTTCCGCTTTTTTGTTCCATTTTAATGTTTGCAGTTTTTCTAAATACTGTGAGTAGCAAAAATTAGAAGAGGGATATTTGTGCACACACAAAACTCTGAAGTTGTTGGTGACCACAGCATTTGCAGTTTCGGACTGAGCAAGGGTCAGGCAAAAGCATTGGCTGCTCTGTGTCCCTTAGGATGCGAAGGGCGTGAAGTCACCACCCTTCATCTCTAAAGGGTGCAGGATGGCTTTACGTGCCAGGGGATTTTTTTTTCCACATACCATGAAGGGGATTTCCCTGCAATCAGCCCCATTTACAAGCATTTGCAAATAAAACCAGTAGGCATGTGTTTGAAGCAAAGGGTTGGCACCTAAAAATTTAGCCTGGGTAACTGAGGAGCTGTTAAGAGCCTTACTTACAGATCACCATTAATTGCTAAAAGTTAATTGGAATTAATCAAATTCATTTAGCTCAGGCCTGACATCACAGTGCCTGTTGCACTGAGAGAGGACAATATGTCAGCATGGGTAAATGTAGCAACATTAAAATAAAAGTTACGATCTGGAGAGTACCAGACACTGGATCTATTTTAAGATAAACATTTCCAGGGAGGAATTTCAATAACTCCAGCTCTGGTAAAATGCTACATGAGCATTTTGACAGATGGCAGAAGGGTTGCAAGTCAATTTGCTTACGTGTAGTCAATTTTTCTCATACTAGTGTTTTAGAGCAGCTAAATACCCATCTAATATGAGCAGTACCATAAGTCACTATGAGTAGTGTCTATTGTCTGTTTAATATAAAGATTTTCTTATCTGAATATAAATTGGATTTGCAAAGTGGTTCCCACTGACAACAGCTGATAGTAAATAATTTTAACAGAAGAGAACTATTGATCCTCTTAATTAAGTTCCTTCAATAACTGACTTGGTGGTTTTCTTTTGATTTTTCAGGATCAATACAAATTCTGCTACGAAGTGGCTTTGGAATACTTGAATTCCGGCTGATGGCATAAACAGCGCAGAGAACGTTCCTCCTTTCACCACCACAAACAAAGCAAGTCGCTTCATGATATCTGTGTAAATGAGACGAAGACTTCTCAGTGTTATGCTTGTACTGCTTTGTATAATTGGCTCTTTTTAAGAGCCCGAAAAAAAGATGTTTATAAAACCGCTTGCACTGCCCGTTTCCCACTCTAATGCCGCTGCTTGACACCCATATGAACGTACACCGAGCCACATGGCTGTTGTTGAACACTGTATTCATACCTAGCCATCGATGTGGTGAAGCAGCATAGTCCTCTGGTAAATAAGAGAGCACAATTATATTCTTATGAAGGAATTTGTACTTTTCTGTTATATTTCGTCGCCTGTGATTCTCAGTTCTTGTCACAGCCTAGTGTACATTTCTGTTCTGTGGAGAATGCTGTCTGGCATTTTGATAATATATTATTTTAGTTATATTTGTATTCTAACACGTGCATAATAAATGAATCATATGTAGCTTATCTGAACTAATGGAAAGACATGTACCAAATCATGTTAACTTTCTTGAGTTGTAATTTCTATCCGCTTTGTACCATTTCAGAGAGAGAATCTTGATAGAAATGCAGTTAGAAAATGCAGATTACAGGATGCTCAGATTAATATATCCAAAGCTTTTTTCATTTGTTTATATTGTAAATATTTTTTGATTTCATCAAATTATTTATTCATTAAAATGAATTTTTTTGTGAAGCACAGTGAGTGACAATCATTTTTATGAAGCCCTGGAAATGCTTACTGTATGATAGTGTAAACATTTGTTTACCTTGTATGGATTCTCGGCTCAATAAATAATTGCATACATGATAAAATCTTGTTTAATTTAATATGTCTTGGCATCTGAGTGCTTTCAGCTAAGCCTCTTTTCAGATTAATTCTTATAAACACTAATCTACCTCCAGAGCATGTTTATTGTGTGATCCAGTGTTGATCCAGCCAATAGCAAAATGCCATGCCAATATATAAAAAGAGGTGAATTGTATGTTTAAAGATGCACATGCACAAACACAGGACCTGAAAACTGTCCTGCTTTATGAAGAAGAGATGATGCTGGGCTTGCAGTACTAAGTCTTGTCACAGCATTCCCCTGCAGCCTTGAGCATTCCCTGCCAGTCACTCAGTTTCTGCTGCTACGGAGGGGGTGATGCTGCATTTCTTCTTGGGAAGAATGACTGCTGCAAGGGTGAAATAATTCCTCATGTCAAAGATACCAATACTAGAATGACTGGAGGAGATTAAACTAAGTAAAACTGCCCTGTTACCCGGGCTGTTACCAGTTCTGCCAGTGGCCGGGTTTACATCATTAAAGCTCTTATCTGTTCTGAGAATGGCTGCACTTCCGCAGCATTTGGGTGTTTCTTCTTCCTCCCAAGCTCTTGCTGTTGTTTGACCAGGTTGGAACTTGCTTCATGTTCATGGATACAGGAATTATTGAATTGAATTGATTTGAATTATCCGGGTTGGAAAGGAGCTCTGAGATCATCAGGTCCAACCCTTGATCCACTACCTCTGTTGCTACCAGACCATGGCACTGGGTGCCACATCCAGTCCCTTCTTAAAAACCTCCATGGATGGAGAACGCACCACCTCTCTGGGCAGCCCATTCTAATGCCTGATCACCCTCTCTGTGAAGAACATCTTCCTAATACCTAACCTAAACCTCCCCTGGCAGAGCTTAAGTCCATGCCCTCTGGTCTTACTGATGGCTGCCTGGGAGAAGAGACCGACCCCCCCCCTGGCTACCCCCTCCTTTCAGGGAGTTGTAGAGAGTGATGAGGTCTCCCCTGAGCCTCCTTTTCTCCAGGATGAACACCCCCACCTCCCTCAGCCCTTCCTCACAGGACTTGTGCTGGATCCCTTCACAGCCTCCTTGCTCTTCTCTGGACCTGCTCCAGCACCTCAATCTCCTTCCTGAACTGAGGGGCCCAGAACTGGACACAGGACTCAAGCTGTGGCCTCACCAGTGCTGAGCACAGGGGAAGAAGCATAGCAGAGAAGCAGTAAAAGTGGGGAATGAGCCCACAGCTTTCTGCACTGCTGGAACTGCAGATCTCACTCACCCAGAAGTGTCAAAGAGAGACTGCAGTCAGGGCAATTGCTCAATACTGAAGCCTTTGAAGCCATATAGAAACCCAGTGCAGGACAGTGGCAGACTGCACAGTATTTTAGCTCTTTAAAATATCCTTATAACGTGGTAGCCATCTGGAATGGGGCAGTATCTATACAAATGTATCAGTGTTTTGAGAGCCTCTAAATCTAGGAGATCCATCTTGGGTAGAATGACTCTCTGCTTGTAGATGGACAGTTCAATATGTCTGCAAAATTCAGATTTTAAGACACAAGGATAGGCCTGTGCAGCTGGAAAGCATCTCTCTTAAAATTGCTTTAAAATGTAGCTGGTGTCTACCAGCTATTGCTATGAATTGTACAGAGATACTGAAGAACTTAGGAAAAACAACCTCAGGCCTGAGAAGAATGATGGTCCCTGGATAAGCCCTGTAGCACTTCAGCCTGTTTCAGAATATGCTCTGATTCATCTGGAAACCCAAGTGTTAGGAAACAAAATTGAAACCTCTAACATCATATTCCTCACAACCAGCTTGACAGGACAGGCATACCAGCCAAGCATGCTTCTTGCTTCTGTGTCATAACTGTGGGACACTAAATATCTGGTTTGTACCACTGATTTATTAATATATGCAAATAGGTGTCCAGTGCTTCCTGATGCTTTCAAGAAGTGTGCAAAGGAACCCTTGGACAGAAGGTGGTGCAAGCAGTGTGATCCCATAAATGTGAATGAGATTAAGTGAAATGCAGCAAGAATTGTGACAATTGTTTCCCATGGCAGAGACTGCCACTGTCTGACAGACATGGTTTCAGCTGCTCTACTCTTGCAGGTACACATACTTTGCACAGGTAGGTCTGGAGGGGGAAGGATGAGTAGGGGGAAAGAGATAAGAAGGGGAGAGTTCTGAAGCATTTCTTACTGTTTTACTGTTGATATGACTATATGTTTTGTTTTTCTGACATAGGCATAGTCAAACCTGTGTTACAGAGTCTGTGTGATGTGCTTCCAAAAGACATTCTGTGAACTACCATGCCTTAAAACTGGAGCCAAGGCACAGCAGGCAGCTTTGCATCTTCACTCCCATGCTACAAGCTATTAATCAATACTAGTGATAGAGAAATCCAGTCATAGGTAAAACTGTATTTTGTCGTGAAGGAAAAACAGATGAGAACTTCAGGAGTTAGGAATACAACAAATTTGAGGAATCAGAAAGGTGCAGGAAGAAGAGATGAATGGGGGGGGGGGGAAGATATTCAAGAAGCAGCATAGAGTTTATGCTTGTGGAAACATCAGTCCAAGTTTGGGAGTAACAGAGCAAGGGAGGTTTACTTTAATCCCCAGCATATAAGAAGTACATAAATGAATAGAGAGGTACTTTAAATGGTTAGCCATATGTATCACCCAACACATCATCTCTCTGGGGCTTGAAGCAGATGGTTTTTTGCTAAGCTATTCTGAAAGAACAGCAATGGGGACAGTGAGAGGTGATAGCATGCAGGAAATCTGTATCCTTTTAACAGCAGTGCTTCTGACAGCTTCCTGGACTTCTTTATCAGCCAAATGAGTCTGTTACTGGCAGGGCAGATTCACAAAGTACTAACCCAAAGCTTGAGGACTACATATAGTGAGATTTTTAAAAAAGCATAGAAAAATCTTCCTATCCAGCTTTATGTAGGGTGGCTCAAAAGGGTCTGTGTGCCACAAACACTAGATCAGAAGGCACTTTGCAGCACCTAAACCACCTTCATTTTGGATTTCTCCTTCATCTGGTTAGGCTCATCTTGAATACATCTTAAATGTTTGCTACTCATTTCACTGTATGTGGGTGTTCCCCCAGGTCTAACTGCTTGATGTATACACCCCTTCTCAGTCAACACTGACCCTTTAACATGTAGCAAAGAAACAAATAGATTTTTCTTCTTTGAAGTGTGACAATGAAGATAAATTGACACTTCCAGCAGCAGCTATTTCAGGCAGCTTCCTTCAGGGAGGCTTGGAGAGGCTGTAATGGTAGCAGCAAACCTGAAGCCCCTTGGCATTAGTCACTCCAAAACACTCTCAGCAGGATCAGCTGCTGACGTTGAAGTACGAGGTACAATTGAGTTTCCTTTCCCTTGTGGTTGTTTATGTCTCTCCTCCCAGAATCAAGGATGACTAAAGGAAAGTTAAGTGATTTGAAAGTTTACTTGAGGTTTTACAGCCTCATTAGCTTTCTGATTCAAAGGTAATTTTGTTGCTCTGCCTCCCAGTGTAACTTCTCCAAGTAGTCTCCAAACATTTGCCTTAAGAAACAGCAATGTGTGTAGGCAGGGCACTGTAACAGAATGATTTGATCATTTTACATTTCTTGTTGGTTTTACACTTATTTTATCAACTGGGAGCCTTAGACTACAAAATCTCTTGCAGCCTGTGTAGGATTCCAGACACTCAGCTTTATCAAAAGAAAAATTAGAAAAAGAAGAAAACTGTACAGCTTAGTTCTGTTGTTTGGTTCTTGTTAAAGAAGCCAATGATGACTGTAATTCTGGGGGCAGAATAAGAGTAAAACCCAACAGCCTGTGTAAAAAATAATGCTGTTTCTATTGGAGCTTGTTTTTTTTTTTCATGTCCTAGACCTTTTCCATATGGTGAAACTATAAGCTGTTGGGTGCATTTCCATTGCCTCAGCCATTCACATGCTTTGTCTGTGGGAGGCTTCCCCCACGCTTCTGGCATGAAGAGCCACGCTCCCTGCATCCCTGCTCAGCTGCCACCACTCTCCTTCAGCATCCTAGCCCACTTTACTGAAGGAACTTTTCCAAAACCTTGTCAACCCTTCATAAACTGCAATGAACAGGAACAGAAAATGCCTTCCTCACCCCAGTGAGTATTTCCAAGCAGACTTTTCTGTGGAAGGACGAAAAGGCAGATCCTACACTGGTTTATCTCCCAACTCACCCAATCTCCTGCTCTAAACCTCAAATACAACCCCTGCCTCCCCACACCTCCTCCTCCACCTTCTCCAACTCCCCACACACTCTCAGGGCAATGCTGTCACATCTCCCAGGTCCAGCCTGGTTGGATGGAGCAGGACAGCTGCAGTGCTACACTGTTTTCAGGTCTGTATTATCCATTGAAACCTCTAAGACCCTCCTGGGAGATGTATTGCAGCAATCTTTCACCCCAGGATCACATATAACCTGCTGCAGGAACTTCCATACCACTTTTCTCCCAGTCCTGTTACCACATCACATGATGCCCTTTCTGGCTATAATGTCTTTCGGCAGATGGGAAGGAGACTTGGGACTGAAAGAGTTTGGAGGGTCTATCAACAGGATTTCTGTTAACATTTTTGGTAGTAAATGATTCACCAAAGTACAGAAAAGGTGGGCATTGACACAGAAGAGAACGATGCTTGCTGTAGCTTCTCTAAGGGAAAATGTCAGGGGAGAGGAATATCATATTCATTGACAGTCTTTCCAAGCAATGGTATATTTAGTGTTCTACTGATGTGTTTTCAGTAGCAGCTAGAAGACTTTTAATTGTATCTCCACATTTGTGATACTTCTAGTTGGATTTTTTGTGAAGTTGTGCTCAGGGGCCACAATTAAACATACGTCTCATTCATGTTAGACATACCTTAATACTGCTGCAAGCCCTGAGTAAATTCAAACAAAACTCCTAGTCCTAGAAACATTTACATGAATATCCTCTTCTCTAGTCCCACTTGCACAAAAAAAAATCAGTCGTATAGTCACACGTATTTTGCTCATCGGTCCTCGCACATGCCACTTCATGATGCTGTATTTGGTCTGTCTGGAATGAAGTTTGTTTTCTTTTTAGCAGCCCATATGGTGCTGTGTTTTTGATTTGTGACTAAAAGAGTGTTGATAGCACACCAACACATCAGCTGTTGCTGATTGATCACTGCACAGCGTCAGGGCCTTTTCTATTTCTTCCTCTGCCTTCACCCCAGCGAGTAGCCTGGAGGTGGTCATGAAGTTGGGGACACAGCTGGGACAGCTTAGCTCCACTGGACAAAGAAGGGATATTCCCTACCTTGTAACATACTCACCAACAAAATGGGAATGGAGGGAAGAAGCCATTTCTAGGAGACTGACTGCACATTGGTGTTCCTGTGGGAGGTGGTGGGTGAATGCCTTTGCAATACAAGCCAGCAGTGTGTCCAGGTGGCCAAAAAGGCCAAAGCCATCCTGGTTTATATCCTGACCAGAAGGATTACAGACATGACAGAGCCCCTGAACTGGTGAGGCCAAACCTCAAATACTGTGTTCAGTTTTGGTCCCCTTACTACAAAAAGTAGTAGACATTGAGGCCCTGGAGCCAAGAAGGGCAATGAAGCTGGTGAAAGGTCTGGGGAACCAGTCTTATGAAGAGCATCTGAGGAACCTGGGGTTATTTAGTATGGAGAAGAGGAGGATCAGGGGAGACCTTATCGCTCTCTACAACTACCTGAAAGGAGACTGTAGCGAGGTCTTAGTCCTCCCTCCCAAGTAACAAGTGACAGAACAAGAGGAAATGGCCTCAAGTTGTGTCAGGGGAGGTTTAGATTAGATATTAGAAGAAACTTCTTCATTGAAAGGGTTACCAAACACTGGAACAGGCTGCCCAGAGATGTGGTTGAATTGCCATCCCTGGAGGTATATAAAAGACTTGCAGATTTGGTGCTAAGGGACATGGTTTAACACTGGACTTGACAGAGTTAGCTTAATGATTGCACTCAATGGTCTTTTCCAACCAGAATGATTGTTGATGATCACTCGTTTGCTTTTTTTTTAGGTGGTAGGGTTTATTCCCTCTCTTCATCCTCGTTTCTTCACTTATTAAGCCATTTTTATCTTGACCCATAGGTTTCCCTGGTTTTACTCTTCCTGTTCTTTCTCCATCTCACAGGGGTTGGGGAGTGTGCAAATGGCTGTGTGGAGACTTCACTGATGGATGGAATCAGCCCACCACAGATAGCACAGTGTTTGTAGGACCAAGGTCTATAGCCATCAGTCAATTATAAGCTTTGATAAAAAGTTCTAAATGTAAACTTACTTGTCATAAAATTAATAGGATTGCTTCAAGTTAAGCCCATTTTGTACATTATTAAAAGCACATTTTTTAAATGAACCTACACAGGCAGGGCCAGATTGACCCACTTACTTAAAATGATAAAAACATAGAATTTAATTGTGCATGGAAGAAAATCGGTGGTAGATACTTAGCCTTCTCTGTATCTCTACAGTATTCAGCCCATTTTAAGTGTTATCAATAGACAGCAGTTACTACAACACAAAACTCCCCTGTGTTTTCATTATGCCATGAATGAACACACAGTTGCAGCAGAGCCCTGCCCAAGAGCCTCCAGACCTGCACAACTGCAGATGCTGGGCATTTGACCCTGATGATTTGCTCCTCCAGAAACTATTAACTTCAGATAACTCAGAAGGCAGAACACCATGCTGAGTCATGTACTTAATAGTCATATTACACATCAGGTGGGTAATTAAAGCCTGTGAAGAGACACTGGGGTGTATCCAGTCTCAAGTTGCTCTCTGTAACCTTTACAAGTTGAACTGAATGCATAGAGATCTAGCCTGCTCTTGTGTCCCCTTGAATTTCTGATTTATATGGTCTATAAAAATCAGCCTATAATATAAAGCCTGTTGGGGATGAAAAGTCTCAGGAGTGAAATATACTTCTCTCCTTGCCACATCAGAAGTGGTATGAAATTCGATGTTGGTCCTTGAAGGCTTCATTATCTGCTTATCTCCTTGTTCTCTAGACTCTGCAGTTTGGTAGGAAACCTGTAAAACTCTCACACAGCCAGGCATAAGGAGAGTGACCTTTGTTGGCTATGTACAGGAATTTAATCAATACTGCACACCACATAAACCAAAATGTATCTTAGCGATTAGAGGGGATCAGCAGATATCCAGCCATGCTGGTGGACTGCAGACTTGCATTTTGGAACAATTACAGTCTCCATCTGGAAACAACCAGCTTTTGAGAAAATCCACAGAGACTGTGCCACTAAAAAACCATCTGCCAATGGCAACTCTTCTGCTTCATGGTATTCAATTTGTGCATACATTTTCTTTCTCTAGGTAGGTTATGAGCAAAATACAAGCCATATCCCAAGCCAGATATTCTTCACATCCTGATACTTTTAGCCTGCCTGGGCCTGCCTCTGTCAAGATCTAGCAAGAAGACAGCACATGCACAAACGTTCATCTCTTTCAATGTCACTAAATGAATGAACTGCTATCAGTCTGCTTTCTGCCTTCTCTAGGCTGCCTCACATGGAGCTACACCTCAGACTGACAGCCAAAAGGGTCAGTAACAGAGTGCTCTTGTAATTGATTTGAATAAAAGCTTTGGATATATTAAAGTGTCCTGTCTTTTTATCAGGTGACAAAATTTGCTGGTCAAATTGTGCTTCCCTATTCTTCTGCTGGCACTTCTCCCTTCCTCCCTCGCTCCCATTGCCAACACCCTCTCTTGCCAAATCACTCTGACCCACATCCTGAATCTCTGATTGCACTTCAAGGACCAGTCTGTGGCCACCCTCCGTCTGTTTTGACAGGCAGCTCTGCCAAATGTGTGTTCTCCAGCTTTCATTCATGCTGACAGTATTGCTCTGCTGTCCCACCACATCTGCCAGCAGCCCAGCCCAGGGCAGAGATTTTTTTGAAGGTAGAGAGGGTTTTACCAGCTTGGGTGGTGTTTACCTTCCACCCCTGTTTCTAACTAGAACATTCTCTCACCTCCCAAAAACTCTACTGAGAACTCTCTCTTTCAACACATGTACTTGTTGCATGAGTTTTCCATTTAGCTGAGACCCTTAGGAAGAATTAGACATCCTCCCCTGACTGGTACTGCTGGTACAACTGCAAATTCATTTGTTACACTCCATCTGGACTATGTATGGAGATCTAATTAAGTCCAACCTTGCACATAAAGCCACTAAATACTTCTTGTAACCAAGCAGTCAGAGCAATACTGCAATGTAATTTTCCACAATCAGCTGTGTCAAATGTGCCGAAGTTATGGAGGTTCCCTTCTAGAGGCGGTCGGGCAAGAGCGGCTTCTTCCCATTACAGCTGATAAATGGTTACATGATTTGGCACCAGATTGTTCAAGCAGACAAATTAACTTCAAATATTAATACATTCAGCAGCCAGTCAGACAAATTGCTTGTTCTACAAGTGCCAGAGTGGTCATGAGGGGCTTTTCCTTCTGCTTTTAGGAAACCTAACCTTCAGAGCAGGGCTTGGCCAGGGCAGGAAGCCCATCAATCAGCTAACAAAGTTGGCAGCAGTTAAACAGATCTTATTTTCTCTCCAGAAAAGGGGGGATGGGGCAAGAAAGAAAAAAAAAAAAAAAAAAAAAGTGTTTCCAAACTTCTGGTAGCCTGTGACCACCAGAATTCTCAGAAAGCTGTGTTTTGAATGAACCAGATGTGCCCAGGCCTGCTAGGGTTCTGCCTACCCCAAGATGGTTTTCCCTTGAAGATGGAGACCATCCCAGGGAGAGCTGTTCTTGAAGGAGTCTGTCTGCCTCCACAAGCTGATACAGATGGTGTACAGGTAACAAGGGTAACAGGTAATATCATCTCTCCTCTTACATATTTTACACCTAAATCCTCTCAGCATGGATGAGCCTGCTGGTTAAATTGAAAGTAATTTTCTACATGTTAATATAACTTAATTGGAGAAATGTAGTTTATATATATATAATTATAGCAGAAGAGTTTAAATTTAAAATATTCAGTTAGTGAGAATGAAAAATCCCTGGATCACTTTAACTCCTTACACTTTTGCACATTTATACATATTTTAACATTAATTGTCTCTTAAAACTAATGGTAACTGAGCTGAATATGAACTTGGATGCAAGTCTACCGGTGTAGCATACCACTAGATCAAATAAAGTAAAAGCAGAAAGGCATTACCACACATGACACAATACTGCCTATGTAAAGTAATTATTGTGCTCTTTGTACTCACTTAATTGTCTCATTGTAGAGCTTCAAAACACTTCTAGTAAGGGAATATTTGAAGAAAGCCTTTAGGGGCGAAAACAGAAGCCAAGCAGACTGTTGCAACACAACCAAGATAAGATTACAAATATAAATTCTGTGTTCAACAGGCGGAAAATGTGTTTATAATTTTATCATTGTACTCAAGGCTTCCTCACAATTTATATCTTTGATGAGTATAAATATGTTTTCTATACAGCATATGGCACTGAACTGAGCCAATCAAGAGGCACCATTTGTGCTCTGAGCACTAAGGCAATTTCATAAATTATGCAATGTATTTTGTCAGTAAATGTATAGATGGGGAAGTCATTAACATCACAAATCACACCTTATTGCTGTATATGTTAGCATATTTTTTATTATAACTTACAGGTGTGAAGCTGTAAATACACTTCAGATGGGGATGAGGTATGTATATTCAACTTACTTGATTTGCCTTCCGGAAGACGTTTGGTGCCACCAACTAGCAGGGATGGACTAGTTCCACCCCTGAATTTGGAAAGAGTTGCATTGCTGCACCAAGTCCAGAAGCAAGCTGAAGCAAGACAAGTTCTGGTATCTGCACAGTGTATTCACATTACTGATAGAGAGGGCCTTGGCTGTACTGTCACATCCAAGGCATGAATATTGCTTGCAGACCTTGACCCTCCTGCATCCATATCCCTAAATCCTGCAAAGTCCCTTTGGATAAGAGGTGGTGTGTAATTATTCCAGGATGGGTCCCCACACTTAAATTTAGATATGAACAGCAATTTTGTAGTCTTAGTTTTTAAAAAAGATCCCTAACTGCAAGGATATAGTGTAGAAGATCGTCTATCAGTATCACATGGGCAATGTGCATATTTAACTCAAGAGAATGTCTTCCCTCAGAAGTGACCACAACAAAATAAAACCTCCGTGAATTATCCTGACTGACTGAGATGACAGAAAAATTTTGATGCCTCGAGAAACTCTGTGCATCTCTGAGGCTTTGTGGCTCCTTTGTTCTCCCCCTGACAAGCCCAGGGTTCCGCTGGGAAAAGAAGGCTGTCCAAGACACACAGAGGGGACTGTACAAACAGTACTAGATTGTGCCTGAATTATTAGGAACTGTAGCCTTTTTAAGACATTATTCCAGATAGATCTGGCCTTGAGTTAGTGTATTACAAGACAGACCTTGAACCAGTGTTCTGGGTTGATGTGGTGCTGGTTCTGGTAGTGGGGAAGTGGTCCCCCAAAGGTGGCTCATGTAACTGGCTTCTGAATAGCCCCCCTTGCTCCGAAATGGCCGGCCCTGCCTTAGGCCATCAGGGACAAAGATGTTTGTCCCTGCAATTAATACACTCAGGAAGGGGAAACACACAGTGATTAAGAACAGGGCAGATAAGGGGGGAGGAGGGGAGTGTGTGTGAGAGAAAAGCAACACAATAAGAGCGAGAGCAGCACCAGAAGAGAGAACCACACCAGAGAAAAGCAGTGCAAGAGCAGAGACCAAGGTCGGTGAGGAAGGTGAAGGAAAAGGTGCCTGAACAGAGATTTTTCCCTACATCCCATGGTGAAACAGCAGCCTGTCCCTTGAAACCTATGGAGAATCACCTATGGAGCAGACCCTGAAGGACCCGGTACTGTGGCCCTGACGCCCATGGAAGAGACTGTTCCTGAAGTAATCCTTGGCTCTGTGGACAGTCCACACTGGAGCAGTTTGCTCCTGAGGGATTGAGCCTTGTGGGAGGGACTGATATTGGAGGGGTTCGTGAAGAACTTTCTGCCATGGGAGGGACTCCACGTTGGAGTAGGAAAAAACTGAGGAATCCTTCTCCCTGAAAAGGAAGAAGCAGGAGAAAACAACCTGTGTCATCCGGACTGTAGAGCCCTGACTCCCTGTTCCCTGAGCTGCTAAGGGGGAGGAGGTAGAGATATCAAGAACAAAGTAGTTTGGGCTCTGAAAGAATGGAGGGGTGGACAGAAAGTGGTTAAAACTCTGGGTTTTGTTTTCTCTTTGCCCTGTTTTGATTTGATTAATGATAAATTCAATTGATTCTTTACCCAAGCTGATTCTGTTTTGCCTGTGACAGTAACTGATGAGTGAAACCCTCATAGCCTTTGTCTTGACCTACAAGGTTCTAGGTGTATTTCCTCTTTGCCATCCCATAATGAGGGAGGGGTAGAGGCAGCCTCCTGGTCCTTTATTGTCAGCCAGGTTCAAACCACAGCAAAGAGCCAGCACTGCACCTCAGGCTCAGAGGCAGCATGTAGAGGACATGGGGTGCTGCTCTGCAGGCATCTTCCCCCAGCCCTGGGGCTGCAACCCTGCCATGGGTCTCTTACACAGGATCAGTGATGTAAAACAGCCAGCAAAGAAAGTCAAGAGAAGCTGCAGATCTTCTGCAGATCTCCTTAGTAAGGAATGGGAGGAGGGTCGCAGCATCCAGGCCAGAATATGAAACCCACTTTCTGTCCTCTGACCCCAGGTTGTTGTTCTGGCCAGAGGAAAGCTGACTGCAGAGGGGGGAAAGCCAAGCTGAGCTGCATGCAGTGAGTGGACTTTGTTTTCCCTGTAGGGGGTTCATGCCATTCGCTGCTGTTCGTCTTGGCTCCTTCCCAACTTATTTTCCCAGCAGCTATGCGGATGTTTTACAGAAAGAAGGGACAGCATCCAAATTAAACTCCGTCTCTGCAGGGCACCACAAATTGCCCCATCTTCTTGGATTCATTAGACTCTGTTGCTATCATTTTTTTGGTTAAGTATTTTAGATCCAGTTTTTACCCTAAGCACATCAACATATGTTTTGATTTTTCACTTATGGAAAAGGGCAACTGCCTATAAGTAGTTTAACTCATTTTACTTGCTGCCTGGACAACTCTTCACAGATTTGTTCAAAAAACAAATTGCAGTGAATTCAAATATTTCTTCAGAAGGAAATTATTTCTTTATTATACTGTTTCTACCCCACATCCCTTACCCCAAACTATTCTAGTCCATAAGCAAGTTTTTATTTCTCCTTTGGAAGGATAACTGGTCACTACCACCACTCTAAACAAGGAGAAATGTTCAGCGTTTGTTCTGAAATGAAAGACACTGAAAAATTTCACTGGAAATTACCAGACCTGGGACAAACTCTGATTTCACTTCCAGTAAGCTTGTGCTAAGCAGAAGCACCACCTTGGTCTTGTACATAAAACCCAGATTCATCAATATTTTTCCAACAGATATTCACTGTATCAAAGAGTTTGCAGGAGATATCAATCTTCAAAGCCCAAATTTCATCAGTGAAATACATTTACAGAAATAAAGTCTTCTCTGAATCCCTGTGTCCTGGTTTGGGCCAGGATAGAGGTGATTTTCTGTCTTGTACTTTTGCTTTTAGCTAAGTCTCTTGTAAGTAGTTGCACTTGCTGAAATTAAGAGCAAGTTTCCCAGACAGTGTGTGTTTCTAGGACTGATAACACTTGATGTTTATAGTTACTGCTAGAGACTGGTATGCAGAGCCAAGGACACTGCTCAGCTCTGAAGAAAACATAAAAAGGTCCCACCTGCATCCCTCCTTTGGGGAGGAACAGACAAGATAGATGCCAGAATTGACCAAACAGAGTATTCCATCCCATATACGTCATCCTCAGTATAAATTTGAGGGATCACGAGGGCCAAGCCAGATTTCCTGCTTCCAGCTTCCGGCTGCCTGCTTTTCCTGCCTTTCCTGCTTCCCTTCCTTCACCCCGGCATCCTGGAAGGATCCTGTCCGTTTGCCTGCCTGTGCTCCTGATCCGTGCCAGCCCTTATCTGTGTGTTCCTGCCTCCAGTTCCCGACTGCTGCCGACTCCAGGAGTCCAGCCTGGACTTTCCCAGGGCTGCCCTGCAGCCTCGGTGGTGACGTGAGAGCTATTGGGGGAAAGGGGGGGAGGAATGTGGTATCCATTTTCTTGTATATTTGTATATATTTATTAATTTTTCCTATTTATCATTACTGTTTCATTAAAGTTGTGTAGTTTAGTTTCCAACCCATAAGTCTCTCTCCCTTATTCTCTCTCCTTTCTTATCAGGGAGGAGAGAGAGATTAATAGAGAGCGTCTGTTACTCGGTTTAATTGCCGGGCCAGTGTTAAACCGTGACACCCTGTCTCATGACTTAAGCAGCTTTGAGCCTTGAGTCAAGGAAGATGAAGAGGGAGGTCAAAACTGTAGGAAACAGGTGCCAGGACTTGCCAGGAAATGAGCCAGGCCGGTGATCAGTCTCACCTGTGCCCAGTTAGGGCTGGCCCCACTGAGTATGCTCAAGACCTAGAGCCAATAAAAGGTGAGGCTGGGTGTAGCCAGGTGGCTCATTCCTGAGCAGGATCGGAGCAAGGCTGGTTGCTGTTAGCTGTCTTCACTAACCAAGATCACCAATAGCTCCTGTCTCCAGTTCTGGTACAGAGCTCCCGCTCTCAACGACATTCGCTTCCTGCAACACAAAACTACCCAACTTCATTTTCCCTCCTTGTATGGCAGAGTGCTTGTAGTTGATGGAACCAGATCACTAATAAGAGCATCATGCTCCAGTTTGTAAGAACTTCTCAGAGTATCTGACAGCAGCAAAACAGCTTAGCTCCAAAGGTACCTGAGCTGGAGAGGTCTCGTTCATGCAGTAGGGACCCAAAGATCAGGACATCACCAGCCTCTCAACCTCAGGCAGCTGCAATGGGTATGTGCTGCAAAAATACTCGAGTGCCTTGGGGTTAATGACTTCAGTAATGAGGCATCATTCTGCAGAGCTTCTGGTGCTGGCACCCACTGTCCATGGTCATCCTTGCCTCATCCTGTGCTTCAGGGCAATGGGGAAAGACTCTCCTCTCTTCACAGCCATGGAGGAAACATTTCTGCCTCTCTGAAGGATGATTCTGAATGATAAATGGTATAAGTCAGGAATTTTGGCAAATTAAAAAGTTTAATTTACGATGCTGCATAATTCCTGGCTGCTTAGCAGGTGTGATATTACTTGCTTATTTGAAAGCCAAAAGAGGCAAATCAGATGAAAATGTGTTTTGTAGGAGGCTGTTAATCAGAAAGGACCACTGGTCCTTCAAACCCCAGGCATTTTCACCCACTGGACTGTGCCACGAGCAGAGACCTCCCAGCCCCATGGGTTCACATCTGCCCATAAGGGCTGTTTGCCTGGTTGGTTTTGGCAGCAGCTGACAGATCTTTAACAAGGCAGCCTTCCCTCAGAAGGGCTCAGCTCCTGTCACCTTTTCCCCCAGCACAAGAGCTGATCACTGATTCTCAGCAGGAACTGGCACAGCTCCTTGGCTTATTCAGCAGCCTACAAATAGCTGCTGAACAAAGTGATACCGGAGAAAGAGAGAGAATAACAGTCTGGAGCCATTCCCGCCCAGTGTCATAGCAAAGTTCATCAGCCAGGAGATTTCTTTTGTATCCAAAAAGAATAACATTAATCTCTGTAACAGAAGAAAATTAGTCTCTCTGTGTGGCAAGGTTTTTCCATCACTCACGATTGCCACTATACCAGCTCAAAAAAAAATCTAAAAACACCTGAAAAAAAATGAGTCGCAGAAGGTCTTTTCAGAATAGCAGTTGCTACAACACGTATAAAGGACTAAAAGGCACTTTCCAGGTCTGCAAGTGGCTTTAGTCAACCACATTTGGGATTAAGTGTTAATATCATGGAGGAAGGAGGGAATTAAGTGTTTATAAGAAAAAAATGGTGTTTTCGGCACTCAGTGTAAGGTATCAAGGGCTCAGGAGCCTGTCCTGGCCTATGCCACAGATCCTTTAGCTTGTGTCACCTTTAATTTTTTCAGATGTAAGACACACAGAATAAAAAGATCACACCTACTCTATTCTTTAGTAGTTCCTTGGAAGCTGGTAGTATAGATGTCGTGTACAGCTATGAGTTATCTTTAATTGAGTAGCAGTGAATACAGGAGTGGGCAAACCCAAGTGACCTTCTATGCATCATGGCAAAGAAACTGTTCCTTGCTCCTTTTCCTGGCATCAAGCAGGGGTGGGCACTGCCACCCTGCCTGGGTTTTCTGAGGATGTGGGTTATCTGTCTTCTTATTTCAAGGAGTAATCTTTCCAAAAGGTGCAGCTTACTTCAGAGGTGGAGAGAAGATGCCATTTATTATTGAAGAGACAAAGAAATGAGAGTAAAAATCAGTACAGAAAAGCTGTCTTTGAAGCCTACTTTCAACAGTGCTCTGCAGACAGGACCTTCCTGTGACAAGATATGAAACATTCCTGCATACTCCTTAAAATATCCATATTCTGTGCTATGTTAGTCAGATTGCTCATTTTTCTTCCCTTCAGTTCCCATCTCTACAGGTCTTTTCTGGCTTCTCAGCCTTCTGCCAGATAAAGTAAATTGTGTGAATGAACCAAAACCCACAGCCCAGAAGTTTTCCGTCTGAATGATAAGATGCATTGAACTGGCAGCCAACTGGTCAAGAGATCTCTTGTTCTTTACACCAAGGTTCGTGCCAACCTCACCATGCCATGTCTTCCAGGCACACATTTCAGTCCTGCTGCATTTCTTTCCCCTTCTCCCAGTGTCTGGGGTTTTATGGGATGTCCAGGGTCTTGGGAGTTGTTGCTGTGTGAATGTGAGGCTGAGGAAAAATTAATCTTCCTACTAATTCCTGCTCATATTTCTAACTCGGTTGCATCTCATAATTTACTGTCATCTTCACCTCTCATTAACAGCTCCCTAATAGGGCATGAAATACAGTGAAATGAACACTGGATTTTGGAGAACCCAGAGGAAATTCATCCTGCTTTGTCATTATCATTTATTTTTTTGAACTTTCTGTCCCTCCCCTTAAGCCCTTGATTCAATCCTCAGCTCTCATGACAGTTTCTTTTCAGCTCTGATGGCTACTCATTTTTCACACCAGATTTTGTGACACACTATATCAAAGACCTTACTGAAAGCTCAGAACTGCTTAATCAATTTCATTCCCATCATCCATTAATTTAATAATTCTATCAAAAAAACAGTATAGCTGGAGTGGTACACTTGTTCCTAGTAAGCTTGTACACATATCTTTTCTGGGGGTTTTCCAGGGATGTATGGAGCTCTTAGTACAGGGCTACAAGGTTGGTGAAGGGTTTAGCTGTATGAGGAGCAGCTGAAGGCACTTGGTCTGTTCAGCCTGGAGGAGATTCAGGGGAGACCTAATCACAGCTTACTGCTTCCTCACTGGGGAAAGAGGAGGAACAAATGCTGACATCTTCTGTCTGGTGACCCATGATAGAGCCTGAGGGAATGGCAGGAAGATGTGCTGGGGGAAGCTTAGGTTAGATACTAGGGAAAAGTTGAGCAGTGGAACAGGCTTCCCAGGGAAGCAGTTATGGCACCAAGCCTGCCTGAGCTGGATGTCATTTGGATGACACTCTCAGGCACATGGTGTGATTCTTGGGGTCCCCTACACAAGGACAGGAGTTGGACTTGATGATCCTGATGGGTCACTTCCAACTTGGCAGGTTCTATGACTCTCTGATTTTATGATCCCAGTTTTCCATTACTGAACAACAGACAGGTATTAGACTCCCCCGAAGTCACACTCTGACATCTGTGGCAAGCAGGAAGTGGTTCCAGGATCCTTTCAGTATGATGCAGCATCCATAGCCTAGATTTCAAGGTAAGTGACCTCGAAATATCTGCGTTTCAGTCCTGACATTGCAAGAATCCTGATTTCTACTTCATGTCCCACCAGTTTTATACCTAAGTCCCACTGAGTGTTTTTGCCATCTCTCGAAATCCCAGAATCCATTTCACAATTCACTACAGAACCTTTGCTTTTAACCCTGTAGGGCAACAATCTATGTTCTTAAAAACCAAACACTTTTAGCAGACAGCAGTTTTGAAAAGCAACATTTTGAAGAGGAAGTATTTCTTGTTTCCTTCCACTGAGAACTGAAATGTACCAGGACAGGTTGAACATGGTAAACTTGCAGTCTAAGGTTTTCTGATCAAATGAGTATGATATTCTTACACACACTGGTTGAGCAACATCTTCAGCTTTACCTTCTAGATGAGTAAAGCCTGATGGAGGTAGCCAATGGACTGCTCATAGGCTGCTGTTTTCAGTTCAACAGACGGTAACCTTTTCTGGTCCTGGGCCCTTTATTTACCAGCCAGGGCCTTAAGATTCTGGGATGTTTCACATTCAAGCTTTAACTGGTGTTCTCCTGCTATGATTGCATGTACTGTCACTCAGTGCTGACCACTGAGCAACTTAACCTGCAGTAGAGGTTTTCTGAGCATGGACAATGATTTCCTTTCTTCCAGGAGCCAACAGAGAAGCCACAGTGGAATTAATAATTTTCAATCCCATTTATTCAAGTGGCACATTTGAATTGCAGTTGCTGAAGGATGAAGGGTGTAAACTGAGGGACTTTGCAAGGTTTTTTTTTAATTTTGTCAATAAGAAGACTAGATATGATGTATCTCCTTCAGTCAGAAGAACACCTTAGTACCAGGCTAATCCACCAGCTAGAGAAGGAGGACATGATTATGAAGGGCTCTTTACTGAACCAAGCCTTAATAGGAGGACAGACTTCAGGGGACTGTGATCATTGTTCCTTTTGAAACGCAGAAAGAAAGGAGGTCCTACACCTTCTTTGGAGGCACTACTTTTGGCTTATTTTTTAGCAGACTGTTTAAGAAGTAGAAAAGTAACTTGCCCTTTGAGTGAGATTCTTACAGCTCTTCCTGATCTTGCTCATGTCTGGAAGCAGGTGTTACAGGGCAGCACAGATTTACCAGCTCAAAGCAATGTTTGCCTGGGGCCCCCCATGCTCCAGTCTCAGGAGTTTTACTGCCCTTATTTCCCTTCTCCATTTTATTTTTCACTCAGTCTTCCAATAGTCTAATTGCCATGTGGGTTGCATTATCAGCATTTTTTGCTTTACAGGAGCCCTCTCAAGTCTCTGTGGATAACGTGGATAATCAAGAACTGATTGCATGATGCTGAGGGGGGGACAGAAAAGGTTGAAAACAAATTGTCCGTAATACATACCTTATCCCCTTCTTTCCATTTGCTGTTCTCTGGTCCCAGTCCAGCAGTTTTTTCCTGGATTTTGTCTGGAACAAGTCAGCTCCAAGAGTACCTCAGGCACAGCAGCCAGAGCTTGGCAGACCTTGAGAAGCAGGGATAAGAGAGACATGAAAGAGGGAGGGGGGGAAGAAAATACATGTATTTCTCAGCTTTTGTAATAAGTGAAAGAAGCTGGGCAAAAGGGTAGAAACTTCAATTCAGAAGCTGTGTTAACATTATTTTTTTTTGCTTTGCACAGGAAATTTTCCTCTGCATCTTATTATGACAAGACCAGAGATGGTTCCTATGTACTGCAGAGTCTGTGGTGGCAAACAACATTCACTCTGAACAACCATTTTTATTTCTACATGCTGTCTCTTTGTCATACAGAGACACTATCAACACCTGCATGCAGATCATGGACCCCAGCCCAGCAGGAATTCCAGAGATGCTAACAAATCTCATTTAACCTCCCCCATTGCTAGTAGAAAACTGTGATTTTTGGTGTAAACAACAAAACAGCCTGTATACACTATTTCTGAAATCTGAGGACAACAAGATCACAGGACTGGCTGATGCCTGGCCTGGTGTTTGCTACAACCTTCTGTAAAAGATCCCCATTGGGAAAGAGATTGAGGGCCCTCTTCCTGGGAGCGAACCATCACAAAAAACCCACTCACTTCTTCCTGCCAGCCAACTCCTCAAAACGTGCTTTCCAAAGCTCCTGAATAACACTGCTCTGCTTAATTGCCCAGCCCATCACACGCCAGGACAGGAGGTACTATCTATCTTTTCCCTGGCTGCTTCTTCTACACCTCTCGAGTTAGATTAAAGCATATCTGAAGGGCAACAGAAGCATCTCCCTGAGCTTTTTGTAGGTCCTCACAGAGGCAAATAACATTTCCAGGCTAGGCTGAATTTATTTTACTGTTCTCCCTGGCCTCTCTTTCCCAAGCAATGGCCTCCACTGGGCTTTGTGCCCAAAGACAGAGTTTCTCTCAAGAAGGTGCAGACAGCAATGCCTGGATTTTCTCTTTTTCTGTGAGAATGGCTGAGGGCTTGAAATGATTAAAAGTGATAAGTCTGACCACTAAGGCATTTACCACAAGCTTGCCAACTGGATCCCATCTGATTTTTGTCAAGAAAAACAAAGCTAACCACCATTTCAATGACTTAGAATGAGGTGCTGATTTATATTTATTTCAGTAGAAAATTTAAGCCTTTACAAAGAGGATAACGTTCCACTGAGACTGAGTGACAGATTCTAACATAAGAAGCTTTAGCATTTTATTCATTTATAAGAGTGTATTTGTACTCACTGTAATGCATGACAATTCCAAACAACCATCTTTTTTTTTATTGTGCTTTTACTGAAATAGAAAAAAATACGTTAACAGAAGCCTGTGTTCAGAAATCCAGTATTTGCAACATATTTTATGCAAATAGTTACCCTTCAAGGTTACTATCTGGTCTCCAAAAACTGAGGAGAGAGCTCTTACTGTCTCACTAGCATGAGACCCTGAACCTGTGACAAGCAAAAAGGGAGAGGTTAAGTCTTGATTTCACCTCAGTGTAGCTGATACAATGCATTGACCTCAGTCCTAGCAGCCTAACTCAGGTTTAACTCAATCTGCTGGCATTAGCATGTGTTTCCCTCACAGCTGTACCAGCATTACCCCTCTCCCAAGTCTCACTGTGCCTCCAGCTCTGTTTTATGTTTCCTCCTGCTTTTCTGGTAGCTGTGCTGTGGTTTATGACTGAGTAAATTTTAGGGACAAGTATGAAAGGCTACAATTGTTCATCCAGGTTTCAGATGGGAAGAGCTGATATTCTAACCTGCATCTTGAGAAAAACTAACAGAAAACCAGAGGAAACCAATATTTTGAATGATCCATAACTTCAAAAGAGCGTTAATCTCCCCACAGATAAATGTACTGAGGTTAGAGAACACTGGGGATGTTTAGTGACTCAGTGGGAGAGATTTTAAAAGGCAAAAATAGGAATAATTGCCTCTCTGACATTCATATTTACTGCTATTGCTATTATTGTTATTATATTATTACTATTATTATTATCATCATCACTGAGTATTTGTATTTCAAAATTTCCTCTGCAGTACCTAAAGAGTATGGTGATGGAGACTACAAGAAAGCTTAAAATAGATATTTTAACTGTAAGGATGTGAAAAAAAAATAGAAGCTGAGTGCAGAAAAACAACTACCTTTTTTTTTTTCCTTCTTTCATTTTTTTTATCTTAGATGCCAAGTTAGATCTCCAAACTAAATGCCTCCAAAAGTTGACCAGGGGATGACATTTCTGTTTTGTAACAGCTCTTCAGGTTATGACATTTATTGTTGATGCTGTCTTTTTTTATTATTTACTTATTTTATATTTTTTATCCCATACTAGGATGAAAACATTTCCAATGTTTTCACGAGACAGAGCTATGCTAAAGTGCTGGTTTTCAGATCGTGGGGCTGCCCTGGGACACGATCTCTCTCCCCTGCTTTTCAATCCTTCAAAAAAAGCCTCCCTGAAATGGATACCTTCCTGCAAAACAACTGACCGGTGAAGCAGCCAATTTCCCATATGATAAATGAACAGCATGCCCTAACCAGCTCTAATGGGCAGGTATGGGTGAGTGGCTCGAAATTGGTATAAGAATAGGAACAAATGGAACGGAGTGAGGGACAGGAAAAATGCCCATTTACAGTGCATTTCTTGTCAAAAGAATAGAGATGGATTTCTCTAAGCATGGTGATATCCCCTCTTGCCCTGAAGGTAGTGAGGGTGCTGCCATTGCAGTCTCTGATTCATGGAGAACAGAATAAAAATGACAGCCAGCGTATTTAAAATTCGCATCCCAAATATTTTTTTCTTTGCATATTTAGACTCTTGATTGGCATTAGCATGCAGTTTGGTACCAGATGAAAGCACAGACTTAAGTTCATCAAAGATAACAAGTAATTCTGAGTAATGACTAAATGGCATTCCCAGGTATCTAGTTTTAAAAAAGGGCATGAATAGTTCTGGTTGTAATTACCAACTCGGTTTCTATATACAAAGCTAGAATTTATGAATATTGAACTAGGCTCTATTTGACTATGTAAGGTATGTGCTAGTTTGCTTTCCTAATGCAAACAAAAAGAAATAATTTAGTCATTATCACTAGTACTGTTTGTTAAAGTTGAAAGGAGATAAATCATTAATTGGGTTGTCATTTATTCATTATACTTAAAAATATATATATCCACTTGTCACTTTGACGAATCTAGTTTCTTGTCTCATCTCAGCTTATTGACATCAGAGATGAAAAGAGCTTCTTTACTGCATTCCTGCTGGAGCTTAGAGCCTTTACAATGGTTTATTGATGAACTAGTATTTTGAAAATCAAGACTGCTGAGGCTTAAGATTGTAGTTACAATTACATGGTGTTTTGTCACAAAGCTAACAATTTGCATAGGATTGATGATAGCTTGACATTAAGCAAATAAAGTATTATTATTGTAATTTAGAACAGAATTTTGTAGAAAACACTGCTTTGGACCAATGCACAGACATCTACTCAGTGCTGTGGTATCTGTTTAGTGAGAGAATTTAACCACTTACACACCACTCAATTTGACATTTGTTACTGAATGATGCAAATACAGAACTGCCAAATCCTGTAAGTACTAAAGTGTGTGAATAATTTCTTTCAGGGGATTAGTTCTGCTGCAGATTATTTATCTTATTTATCTCTACAAAGGAACCCATGCACCCTCATGCTTAAAGATCTGACCCTGGAAGACCTGCCATGAGTGTATGTGATGTCATACAAGTCTGAAAGATATTTTGATATATGATGAAACATTTTTCATTTTTTTTTAAATTTATCGCTGCCTAATAGCTACTTTCTCACTAGAAAACACCTACAGACATTCATTGTACTGAATATATTTTGATAGAGCACTGATTTTAAAAGAACATCTGAAAATCTTGGCACAACAATGGGGAGCCAGGTGAGACACTCGTCCTGACATACCCAATATTAGGTGTCAGGCATGGCTTTAAAACATCCAAGGTCAGTCTCAAAGACTCCACACACCTGTCTTTATGTCTAATGGAAGGAAAATAATTGTATTCAATGCACAAAACATCGTGTGGCAAAAAAGGATAAAGCCTGGGAATTCTGAACCTTAGCTCTTAGACCTGCAGCACTTTCACCGATGAGGAATTTATGGTGTGTGGAAGAAAACATTTGTTCTTTCCTGGGAGATGCACTTTGGGACTTGGTGCTACAGCCTCTTTGTTTTTGACATATATTCTTGAAAGCTATATCGGCAGTCTCACTCAGGGGTAATCTTTTATTTCTCCTAGCTGGATGAGTGCACGAGAAAACAAGGAGGGCACTTCCCACTATAGTGCTACTCATTCAAGAGCATCCTGATGTTGATGGGAAACTTCTTGGGAAGCATGGTTTGATAGCTCAGTGGTGTGTCAGCAGCCTGACCTTCAGTATTACAACTGGAAACTGGAAATTAATAGTTCTGATGTCTGATTAGACTCAGTCATGTAAGGACGCGCAGACACCCTCAGTTTCAATACAGGTCTAGCTGCATAAGCACTGGGAAGTCAAACTGTTCATTTGGTGTATCCATTGAGCAAAACTCTAAATCAACATTAATTTTGAATTGCACCTTTCAGTTAAAATTGGGCATGTGCTGGTGGCAGCTTTAATACTGAAAAAAAGAAGGGTTTCAGGTACCCTGTCAGCTGTCTAGGAATGTAAGCTCTCCACATGGGGAAAATGCTGCCTTTTCCAGTATTGATACGTGGTTTGACTTCTTCCCAGAGACAGCTAGATCTAAAAAACTATTATTCACTTTGACAAAACACATGCACCTATATAACACAGTATTGCCTTTGGTGCATATATGGATTATTGATACAGATCCCATAGGGAGATATGCACCAGCTGATGCCGAGAATATTATTCATCGCTAACTAAGTCAATAGATTTTCTTTTTTAATACATATTTTTCTCAAACAGGTATCTGCCACACCCATCCCCACATTGTCTCTGAAAGCAATGAAACCATCTTTGTAATTTTATTTCCTCTTGTTTCCTATTGTGGCTTTACTTGTTGAGTTCATATTGATGCAATTTCTGTGTTTAAGGGACTATTTTGCGTTTTATCACTTAAGACTTTAAAATACCATTACTTGAGTCACAGACTGTAAATTTCACAATGTAGCAGTGATACATTTCAATAGAACTGAGCAAACTTGCCATGTTTTATTTTCATTTATATTGAATTCAGTCAGATTACTAGCTTTTGAGCAGGCACTGAGTTAACACCGTTAGTCTGTTACACTTCTACTTACAAGGCATTGCTGTTGCTTTCATTATTAATATTTTGTAGTTTAATCACACAAAAATTTTTAAGACATTTTTCCTCCATTTAAATCAGCAAAGATATGTGAATTTTAACCTAGAACAAGATCATGTCTATGTATTCAGTGCTGGTGAGTGCACTGGAAGTTATGAGCCCAGTTCTGGGCTCCCCCGTACAAGACAGATAGAGACCTACTGAAGCAAGTCCAGCTAAGGGCCATTAAGATGATGAAGGGACTGAAGCACCTCTCCTATGAGGAAAGGTGGTGAAAGCTCAGACTTCTCAGCTTGGAGAATTGATGGCTCAGGGGGATCTAACCAATTCATATAAATAACATGGGAAGGAAACAGAGCCAGCTTCCTGTCAGTCATGCCCAGTGACAAGAGGCAAAGGAAACAAATTAAAACACATGAAATTACATCTGAACCCAAGAAAACATTTTTTTACTCTGAGGGTGGTCAAACACTGGAACAGGTTGCCCAGAAATGTTGTGGAGCCTCCATCTATGGAGATGCTCAAAGCCTGACTGGACACGGTCCTGGACAATCTGCTTGGGGTGGCCCTGCTCAAGCAGTGGGGTTGGACAGATAGTACCTTCTGACCTCAACAATTCTGTGATTCTGTAACAATGTCATAGTCTTCCTGGTCCATTCTGCAGATCTAGGGACCCCTTTTTGTTCCAGAACTACCTAAAATGGGCCATTTTCATCAGATGAAGTTTTGCAATAGATTGTAACTAGAGGTTACCCTTCCAATGATGAGAGTGATGAGGGTTTTGTAAGAGTAGCAGAGAAGGAACCAGATGCCACTTCCTGTTCAGTCCAGACATTTCAGTGTCTACCCCATGATTTTACGTGGGCCATCAAACGATGGTCACATTATAACAATTTAGGAGGACTCTGCTATCATTGTCTTTAACCTTAGCTCACTCCTGTGAAAGATGATTTACCTGAGAGGCAATTAAATAAAAGGCCAGCTAGGCAACAAGAGCCTTTTATGAGCCTGAACAAGCTTAGAGCTGAGGAGCTGCCAGGAAGAATTTTTATCACAGTAATTTTGCTGGACTGCTCCCCAGGGAGTTGCAGAGAGGGCTAGGGAGTCTCAGGGAATAGACACTTCAGCATCTGTAAGTTTACAAATACTTTCCCTGCACTGAAGTCCCCATTCAGAACACCACTAAACTTCAGGAAAGTCTAGATCCCTTTTTATGTGGCTTAGGAATGTTTCTTATTAGAGCGGGGAAGACCAGATATAAATCTCTGTCCAAAAGAGTAATCCTCTTATATTTCATTACTAGCACCCCAAGCCTCTCTGAAGTGTTCTCTATCAGAACCATAATAACAATGGGTTGTGGCTAAGCTTTCTACCCCAAGCTCAGTCACAGCAAACCCACTAACACATTAAATCTGTACCTACCTTTGATTTATTAGTGTTCCCTAAGCTTTTCCACAGTCAGGTGCTAGGTCTGAGGCAGCAAGTAGAAGCTGAGAGGGAAGGGGAAAACTATTTTAGCATCACATCTCTGCTATGCCCTGCTACGGGAACACTTCATTTCAGGACATGTTATCTTAACAAGCTGCTCAGATAATTGAAGCGAATCTGTTATTTGTCCTTCCTTTGAATTGGATGGTGTATAACTCTTAGCTGAGAGCTAGGAACTGACTTCAAGTGCTCTTCTGCTCCATCTAGGGGAAAATTCAAACAGGTGAATTTCAACTAAGCTAGTTGGGTTTTGTCCTCACAGAAGTGCTGGCACAGGCAATTACTGAAGCGAAGCTAGCAGCAATGACTCATGGATGAGGAGCAGCTAAAGACAGTCTCTGACTTTCTCCTCTTGGTTCCACATGTTCTGGTCTGCTCATCACGAATGTCTCAGACACTTCTTCCACTGTGCTGTTAAATTTGCACTTAAGGTCCAGGGGGAGTTTGACTGGAATAAACTGGTAGAGTTACAGGCTTTGAGGTTTGGGTGTTCAGGGAGTGAATTGTCCTGTGCTGGGACTGAGTAGAGCTACCCAGTGTCTCCTCAAAAATGGACGTTGCTTTTAAAAGAACTGAAATTTGTTTTAGCAAAGGTTTTTTTCACAATAAACCTATAAGAAGGACAAAAATACAGGAGTTTTGTTCTTCAGTCAGTGAATTCTTCTTGGGAGATGGCCTTTCCTAGTAGTCACTTGTGATTGTACCTATTCAAGACTATAACTGCACACAAGCTGCATCTGATGCTTTTATTGCAGAAGTATTTCCCACATGAATATTCTCTCCACAGTCTTTTGCACACATGCAAATCTTTGTCTCCAGCAACAGAACCTGCATATTGGTGAGGTAATTGCTATGTATATTATTTTTGTAAATAAATGGAAGCTTGGAACATACATATCCCCCTTTAAAAAGGACAGTAGAGAACAAAATAGTACAAAATAAGAATATATGCTCTACTTTTTCACTCAAAATTGGATATAACTTATTTTTAAATTATTTTGCAGCTCAAACTACCATTGAGTTCTTGTGCTATCACATTCAGCATCCACATACACTGTGCACTTGTCACAGGCATGGCTATTTACTGTTGAGCTATTGCATTGAAATACTATTATATTCTAGTTGCTTCCTGTAAGCAAACAGCAGAAAAAAACATTATTTCTTTGGTATTGTGAGGGTGGTTAAACTGTTTCTTCTCAGCTCCAGCAGCATCTTGCACAGGTCTGAGCCAGTGAACTTGCTTCCAGCCAGAGCTCAACCGTTTTTAGAACCAGCTCTGGATTTTTAACTATTTTTGTTGTAAGAGAGCCATCTTGTGGTGCATGTTATTAACGACAAATAATAATAAAAGAAGACTATTATAGTTTAGAAAATGTGGTCCACAAAGACTCTGCTCATTTTGCGTCTTCCGTGTATCCTCTCTTCTCAAGACTCCTTTTGAAAACGGAAATAACCTAATCTCAAATTGCACTTCTGAGTCATGGCAATATTTATTTGGGAATGGGAAAGAGGACGTATTTATCTTTGCTATTTTTTTTATTAAAAAAAAAAAATGCACCAGAAGGGTTTGTAGTACAAACAAATAGCTGCAATTTACAGCACGAAGTTACCCCTTCCCTAACAACTGGTGTATTTATCAAGGCAGGAGGCAGCTTTATTAATGTGATATATGTAGTTTTTTCCTACCGCAAGACTTACTACCTATTCTGGAAACCATTTAAATTCAAACAGTACTTGTTGTTACTGAAGTTATACACAAAAATATCTTAAAAACAGTAAAAGCACATTTGAAATGTCATTTGGGATGCTTGCAGATTGCAAGAGTTTTCCAGTGGCAGGGATGTTTTATATCACACTTAAAATTCTTGTTTTCAAATCTGTAGTTAACTGAAAAAGACAGACTCACCTGAATTAGAGTCAGTAAAACTATTCAGAACCTGCTTTGAATTTTGGTAGATTTTCCCTTCCACAAAATGCAAACCTTCCCACAATGCTAAATAAAAAAAAAAAACAATGCAGTGTGCAAAAATGTTACTGAGCCTCTGAAAAAAACAGTGTTGAGAGGAAAAACAAAAAACCCCAAGTATTTCTATAAAACAGAATGTCTCTTTGCATTGAAAGTTTTCTCTCTACAGCTTTGAATAAGATGGTAACATTTTGCCTGCATGTATATAACTGTTCACTTTTCCATTAATAAGCTGTAATTATCTATTGTCCTTTCATTGAAAGGAAAAAATCACTGTGTAGCCAAAGATTATTACTGGTCCACCCAGTAATGTCAGTGAAGTCAGTGAAAATGAAAGAGTAATTACAGGGGTCTTAAGAATGGTATTCAATGAATAACATGTTTTCTAAAAAGTCAGGTTTAAACTTTAAAAAGTATAGTATTATGCAATTGCTCCTGCAGGACTGACTTACTTAATCTTTGCTCATCCTGACTAATATTCGGTCTAGATGGGCAATAGGGCTTTCATAAAAAAAAATGTCACAAGATAAGGACCATTTAAGAATCAAATGGGGAAGGAAAGGCACAAAGAAGAGGAGCAAGAGTGGAGTGAACCCTGAAGAGAGCCTCTGCTTCTGGACACGAACAGGAGAGCAGACAGATGTGATTCTCAGAACAACTTTTTCTAACCAAGAAGTGAACAGTCCACTCACATAAAATTATGAAGATGACTCACTAATGAAAAGACATTCTGCTTTCCCTTAACTCCCTAAGAATTAGAATAAAACAATCCAGGCAGAGATAGCCACAGAACTCATAACAATATTTCTCTGTACTCTTCTGTATCCTTCAACCATACCTCCACATCCTTCTAGAAGGGTAGCCATGAAAAAAATGAAGACAGTATTTTAGTGATGTTGTAACTATTGATATATTTACTGGCAAAGTCTTTCTGATGTTTGCTTTTGCTCTTTCTTACTGAAACTTAGTATTCATGTTTGATTTTGAGACCATCACCTACAGTGAACTTTCAACTCTTCTTTGAGTCATTCATCTACTAAGACAGAGTGAGCAAGTCAGTGTGATATAGTCATACCTGAGGGGGCCCCTTAGGAGTTAATTTAAACATGAATAACAGCATAGCCAGAACCACAGGCCCAGACTAAGTAGCCCTGTTGAAGAGTACTCATCTCTGGCTCAGATTTTGCAGTGCCTGTAATGCCTCCCAGTTATAGATGTGTCTGTTCTGAATCACAGTGCTTTGGACTGCGTAATTGCATTTAATTAGGTCACTAAGTCCTCGATGTGAAACAACTTGTATTCATTATCTACTTCCTGGTTGATCTTTAAGTTATCTTGAAACCATCCAGGCAAAGATTCTGTATCATCATCCACACAATTGATTTTTAAAAGAGCGTTGAAGTGATTTAATGACCGCTTTGGAACCTGCTGGAGACACCCACCTCTGTCAGTCTCATCACCTGGAATCACTTGAATTTCCAGGCCTCTCAGTAATGCAGTTTTAAGTCTATATGCTGTGCACACTGGCTGTCCCACATGAATCACACCTTTTATTGAGAATTTGCAGTATTGTATCAAACCTGCTGGAGAAATACAGCACCGCTGTGTCGATACACCTGCCTTGTTCCACAGTTCATTAGAAAATAAACATGATGAATTTGTTTGGAAAGAAAGATATACCTTCCATGAAGTGAAGTTGATTGACAATTTAAATTTAAAATTTTATTTTTAACAAAATTTACAGGTTTGTTACTTTGCATGGGTTTTAAGCAAAGAAGTAGATCCCCAAGTTCATTCACTTTTTCTACAACAGTGCTGGAAATCCTCACTGGAATGTTTTCAGATTTCCAAGATAATTTGAAAATTAGAATTATTTGACATAATTTCAAGAACTTTAGCAGCACACGAATTTTTGATATAAATATATTAAATTTTAGATGCTAACATACATTTTACTTTCTGCCTTCCTTAAGTAGAGCAAGTGCTATGCTCTATCCAGAAATTTTTTTAAGATGATCTTGTCATCAATGTCACAAAGAAGCCATCTTCACTACAAAAATGGTCTAGACCTTGTAACTTGGGTAACTTGTGTGATCATACACAAACCTGGAATTAATGTATTAATCTCTGAACAGTGACATTCACTAAGCAGCTGCTTTGGTCAAGCTTGCCATGTGTAACCAAACGTGGCTTCACTAAGGGCAAATCATGCCTGGCCATTTTGGTGGCCTGCTATGACAAGATGGTGGATAGTGGCAGAGCAACTGATGTCACCCAACTGGATTGTTGCAAGGCATTTGACAACATCCCACGTCACATCCTGCTCTCCAAACTGACAAGACATGGATTTGACAGATGGACCATTTGGTGGGCAAGTAATTGGTTGGGTGGCTGCACCCAGAGCGTTGTGGCCAATGGTTCAGTGTCCAAGTGGAGGCAAGTGACGAGTGGTGTTCCTCAGGGATCAGTATTAGGATCAGTGCTGTTTAACATCTTGTTTGGAGACACTAAGAGTGGGATAGAGTGTATCCTCAGAAAGTTTGCTGACAACACCAAGCTGTGGTGTGGCTGACACCTCAGAGGGAAGGCAGCCCATCCAGAGGGACCTCGACAGGCTGGAGAGGTGGGCCCATGCCAGCCTAATGAAGTTCAACATGGCAAAGTTCAGGATCTCACAGCTGGGTTGGCACAACACAAATAGAGGCTCTGGGGAGAATGGATAGAGAGCAGCCATGAGGAGAAGGACTAGGGGTAGTAGTAAATAAGAAGCTCGACATAAGCCACCAGTGTGCACACGCAGCCCAGAAGGCCAACCACATCCTGGGCTGCACCAAAAGAAGTATGGCCAGCAGGGCAAGAGAAGTGATTCTGTCCCTCTACTCTGCTCTTGTGATACCTCACCTGGAATATTGTGTACAGCTTTGGAGCCCCCAGCACAGGAAAGATGTAGACCTGTTGAAGAGGGTTCAGAGGAGGGCCACAAAGATATCAGAGGGCTGGAGTACCTCTGCTATGAAGACAGACTGAGTTGGGGCTATTCAGCTTGGAGAAGAGAAGGCTCTGGGAAGACCTTAAAAAGGCCTTCAAGTACACGAAGAGGGCCTACAGGAAAAATGGGGTAGGACTTTCACCAGAGAGGGTAGCACAAGGCGTAATGGTTTTTAACAGAAAGAGGGTAAATTTAGGTTAGATTTTAGGGAAAAAATCACCACCATGAGGGCAGTAAAACACTGGAATAGGTGTCTGGAATAGTGTTCAAAGACAGGTTGGATGCGGTCTTGTGCAACCTGGTCTAGTGGGAGGTATCCCTTCCTATAAAGGAGGTTGGATCTTAATGATCTTTAAGGTCCCTTCCAACCCAAAACATTCCATGATTCCATGATAAATAGCTGATGGCTTTTCAGGAATTTGGAATTTAAAGCTTTGACACAACACAGATGGTCATCGTTCATCAGAGCAGGTTCTGCTACCAGGACCTCTTCAGTAGTCCAGACATGATTTAAATCTGTTTTTCTGGCAGATCTCCTGGAGAAGGGAATGATGCAATTAGCTTTCCCCAAATCATGCCTATTTTTACTGCTGGGAAACAAAGTGATGACAAGTCCCAGATGAGCTTGACTGTTCCCACCACCAGTAGATACCATTTTTTTTTTAACCACATTTGTATAAGTGTCAAACAAGAACGAATAGTTGATGCCAAGTGTCCTGTTCTGCAAAAGGAGATAACATCTGCAGCAGAGAACACTGTGACTATATGGCCCCAAACCTGGCAGTAGCTGTGAAAAGCAAGGGTTTTGGAAACAGATGGGAATGTTGTGCCTGTTCCATACAACTGGTACCATGCTGTTCATCAAAACCAGTGCTTAATGCGAAAGAACACTCAAAGCATTTGATGGATGAGGCCTCACTATGGTGAAATCATAGGTGAAAAAAAAATAACCTCCCAATTAGCTTAAATTGATTTGGTATCACCCACTGATAAATAAAACATGGAGTGTGCTTTGAGTCGGGTTACATTTTCTTGATCACAGCAAAATTCTGGGATACTTGTTTGCACCTTGCAGTCAGAGAGTAAACCAGGAGCTGAACATGCAGAGTTTTATGTTTCAAAATCTTAGCCACTCTTACAATTAGCCTGGTTCCTGGGCATTTTGTAAACTGACTGCATAGCCCCTTAAAACAATCTTAGGTATTAAGAGAAGGATATTTTACAGAAGTGATTAATCTCTTAACCTAGGCTACTAATTTACTATATTTTATTGTTTACTTTGTAGGATACAGGTGCCAGGAATCACCGGGTGATAAGCCAGGCTGGTGCCTAGTCTCACCTGTGCCCGGTTAGGGCTGGCCCCACTGAGCATGCCCAAGACCTGGGGCCAATAAAAGGTGAGGCTGGGTGCAACCAGGCAGCTCACTCTAGAGCAGGTGTGGTGCTAGGCTGGTCATAGTTGGTCTCTGCTACTGACTTGAACTGCCTATAGCTCCGGTCCCGGGCTTCAGATTTGAGCTCACGCTCTCGGTGGCGTCCGTTTCCGGCAACATCTGGTGGAGAATGCAGGCACAGGTGAGACTAGGCACCAGCCTGGCTTATCACCTGGTGATTCCTGGCACCTGTATCCTACATTACTTGAGCATTGTTATTTTTTTCCAGACCTTGAAAACAATGTGGATACAGCTCCAGTCTTAGGGTCATCTTACTGACATGGAGAAAACAATTGATCTCTTGAAATTTTTTTTAGTAAATTTTTTGCCAAACTTTTTATAAAGTTCATCTGCCTTTCAACATTAGTTTCAAATCTCTTTTATTCTTCTTCAAAAAAAAGGGGGGGTGCATTTGTGTCAAAAGAAGAATATAATGTTATCTCTTCTGCATTAGAAAGCAGAACAGTGCTTTCACTATCAAGCACATGTAGCAGCAATAATCCCATTTTTGCATTCTGCACATCTTATTTCCATGTTTCATTTATCATAATACGCTAATATAAACACACTATCCATGCCTTTTACTTCTATATCCTGTCCCATATTTATTTTCAAACTAGTCCATCTTCCAGAAGACACAAATACAAGTTTGTTAAGCACAGTAAAATCACAAAGGTTTCCAAGACATTTCACACAGCCATGATCTTCCATTTCTGCAGATAGGTCACTCACAGGTTGTGATTGCTGTTGGCATTTCAGTCTTAAGCATATTTAAAACTACCATGGATTGGCTTGTTTCAAGCTAGAGATTTGTATTATAATGATGCAGGAAAAGTCTTCTATTCCTGTCTATCCTTAATCTGCAGTTGCATGTACAGAATTAGCAGGTAATAAAATATATTAGGAAGGACTGAATGTTAATGGTAAGAACCCAGGTCTTCATATATTGTTTAAAAAACAATAGATGTCACATTTAAGATGATAATGAGCATCAGAGCTAAAGTGAGATTAGAAACTTATAAGTGAACCTTAATTACATTTTTCAATTTTCAGTAATTGCTTGACTGTAAATCCCTCCTGTTCCAGACAGACCAGAATATGAGCAGGCTTTTTGTGCTTTCCTTTCTTAAAACATTGGAAAGGCTTTTTGCAGGATTTCTTTGATACCTTTTATTCACCAAGTCAGTAAATGAGGGCTTAAAACTAACTGGCCAAGGATATGCTTCAGCTAATTACACAACATGAAGTCTCTAGCATATTTTTAGCTTTATTCTCACTTGTTCAGATTACACTGGGAAGCAAAAGGCTTCAAATTCGGTTTGATACTATGAATAATTCATGGATTTCCTCTCACTCACTGTAAAAGACTACACAGTTTGCTGCAGTGAATAGGCAGCACCTAGTGGTCTTGAAATGCATAAACAGTTCTTAACAGTTCTGAGTTCTTGAAAGAAGCATTTCATGAAATAGAAGTATTAGTTTTCATATGTGGATGTGTGTTTGCATGGGAGAGAAAACATTCAGCTTGAGACTTGCTCTATCTCTTCATCTGGAAGGACTTTATGCTTTAGTAGTTCACAGACAAATACAAGGAAAAAACCAAACTCCTTAGTTTTTCAAATGCCATTGGAGCCAATCCACATTTAACAAAAATTTTGCTATTTAAGTACTTTAAGCCTTTAATCTAATTGTAATCCTTCAATTTTAAATTTGAAGCCTTCAAGTTAGTCACAATAATAAGCAATATTGATTATTAAACCTCAGAGTTTATTTCTGTTTAAACAAATCTAAAATTTGAAGGCTCTGGAATTGCTAGGAAAAGCATAGATTTAAAAGTAAGGAGGAAACCTGGTTTATTAAGCTTATTATAATAACCTGAGCTCCAGAAGACTGCAAACCGTGGAGGTATGTTTTTTATCTTACCATATTCCAGTAGTCAGAGATTATTGGATCATTAGCTTTGATTTTATTCTAAGAATTTGTGGATCCACTTAACTGCAGGATCTATTTTTTGATCTCTACTGAGTTTCTCATTTCAACACCAAATATATCTAAGACTATTGAAAAATTGCTTGAAACAGGAGTGAGGTAAATGTGCCTGCGTCGGCAAAACCACTCTGTACGTTTTTTAGTGTTCTGAACTTCACTGGAAACTTCAACTAAAAAAAAAAAAACCAAAACAAAACAAAACAAAACAAAAAAGCAATAAAAAAACCCCCCAAACAGTATACACTAGTTTGATTCCCTAGAAGTCAATGAACAGTGTCTGTTTTCATATCTGGGTACCTTGAAGAGCCATGACATCAATGGACCAAGAGAAGAGTGGGAATTGTTTCAAACACTGGTAACAGGAAGCTGCAGAAGGCATCCAAACCACCTACTGCCCAATGGACTTCTCTGTTCCCCCACACTGCATCCCACACTTCATCTGGACTATGGCAGCTTTACCTGGAGGGAGGGAGGGAAAGATAGAGTGAGCTTTATAGTTCTTATACATGTACTGAAGCATTTAAAACTGCTGCCTCCTTTTGCAATGAGTCCTCATGCTGTATTTAAAGCAGAGAATCTGAAAGCTTTCTGTAAAGCATGACTAGAGCACTAAGACCACATCTGAAGCCACCTCTGTGTAGCTATGAAACCACTTCACTGAAGTCAATGATGAGAAAAACATTGCTTCTTTGTGATAAAAAGTTTCTCAGAACCAAGGAACTCAGCAAATTATCATTCTAAGAGAGCCTTTGATTATGCATGGGGAGCTGCTTTCCTTCAGAGAGCAGACCAAAGTTCCTGTGGCATGTTACACAAACCCATGGTAATAGCTAGAGGGTATTAGATGTTCTACATCTCCAAATTTCTTTTAAAATGAGGGCTAAGTGAGCATCTTTGCTTACTTCCTTCCAGTTCTGCCAAGGGTCTCTGCATATGAAGAAATCCATCCTGATTCCAGGAAGATCTGGAAAGCTGTTCACTCCTGCACAAGGACAGGTATGGGATACATGTGTACAGGCTGTTCTCTGTGTGCATGGGTCTGTGTGATGTGTCACAGGAAAACTTATTCAGAAGTGAGAGTGATCAGAATACAGTCCACTAACTCTGACACTAATGGTACTAGAAAAAAGTCCCTTCTTTATACAAAGTCCTTTTATCATCTTTGTACAAATTTTAAGGTACAATCAGGAAGACATCTCATTCTATTGATTTTTAACACTGCTCAGAAATCAATGAGGAGACCTGCTTAAAATCAATAGTACAATAAGGGATCTGCAGAGCTGTTTACAGTAGGACTTCTAACTTTTTTTGCTTTCTTCTTTGATTTAATCAAACCCAATCTGACATGTTCCAGAACATGTTCCATGTTCTGGATGACAAATATCCCATGCATGTATGGTATTTGTCCAAAATTAGAACAATATAAATGTGATAATGTTAGTATTGAATTTTCAGGGAAAAGGATATCAAGGAATTAAAGCAGGGTGTAAGAGCACTCAAAACTCCTTTCAAATCCCTGAATAGCTTCTGATGGTCTTTCTGATGAAAAGGTTCTTTCAGTTCACTCACACAGTAAATAAAACAAATCAAATCTGGAAGGGAATAAACATATTAAAAAGGAGGTCTATTGCTCAGAATAAAAATGCTTTAGAAAGTATATCTAAAATTCACATGGGAATCACAGTTGAACACCCTGAAAAAAGAGGGAAAAATACTCAGAGCTGATGAAGTTTTTGAAAACAGGGAACAAAATGTATTTGTTTATTTCTACCCAGAGAAAAAAAAAAGTTGCACATAGAGATCCAAAGTGTTTGTATCTTTCTGCAAATTTATAGAGAAAGGAGTGATGAAGTAAACAGAAGCTACTGATTCATTTATATTTGAGAAGAGACTATCCTAGGAGTTTAGTCTGCATTCTGCTATCCACCTTGAAGAAGCTGTACAAAACTTTGAACCTTAAGGGGAACAGAGATGTTATCTCTGCCCTGTGCTTAGCATTTCCTGCTGAGTAGTTCTAGGCTGCAGTTTCTTAGATTATTCTTCTGAAGTGCTATAACTTTTCCAATGCACTTTATAGTACAAGCCTTAAACCCTGCTTTTTGACTATGGTAATTTATGCGTGTAAACTTGCAGTCCCTATCTTGTGCTTCTTTTGACTGTTATTGTATGAAAAATTATTTTATAACCCTTTCCCAAACAGCAAATTCCAACTAGTTTAGGAAGGAAGTCCTCAAGACTTAACACAAAAAATAGCCATTTAAAATTTTTTCAGCTCAATCTTAAAAAGTACACAGCTAAAAATATCAGGGCCTCAGCTTCCCATTTATAATATGGGCATAATGGTATCCCTTTAGATGTGCCATGAAAATAGAAATTAAAATTGAAAATAGCAGAAAATAACAACTATAATATTAGCATAGTTCAGATGCTATGGTGTAAGTATCACAGAACAAGATGTGAGAAAGATTGATTCAAGAGATATTAAATTAACCATACCACTGTACTCAAATGAGTAGCAAGAGTTCCATTCTTAGAATGATGACCAGTCCTGTCAATATTCCATCAATATTCCTGTCAATATTCCTGTAAGCTCAGAGAAATGAGTCTGACAGCCATGAAGGCTGATCTAGTCAATCAGCCCAGCTCACCAAACCTCTCTCTAAAAGCATACTTTATGTATTTTCTTTTAAATGTTTCTCTTCAAATAAATTCAAGCTGGATCAAACCTAGAAGAGGGTTATAAGACACAGCAGAAAGCAAAAGAAACTATGAAAATAAAGAGGTTAGGCCTAGGGCAGGACTGGCGTCACATAGGGGACATATACTAAAGTGGAAATTAACTGTACAGACACAAAGTGACATCTCCAAACAGCTCATCACATTAAAGCAAGTTTCCTTAAACATTTCTAAATATAAACACATGAGCTAGCTGCCCTAATGGTGTCTGGGATTGTAAAGGAGGGATGGAAACATTAACTAAAATTCACCCTGAGAACACATCTTTACAATGTTTTAAAACAGTTCTTTTTTTTCCCATACATCTGCTTACTAATAAAAAAGAGGTTTGTGTTTGGCTTTTATTATTTCTTTTTGTTTCTTTGCTTTCTAAGAGATCGGAAGTTCCTTTTTTCTGCTTCAACCGTGTTGCTCTACCAGTCCTGTGAGCTTTTTTCTGATGGCCAATACCAATTTAATTTGTAATGAAAACATTGCAACTCAGACTACACTACCTACTAGCATATTGATTATTTCTCACCAGGCAATTACAAGGAAATCAAAATCCCATCTCCTTCTCTGCTTTTTGAGATAGTTTTTGATTATTGCTTTTTTTTTTTCATTTTGGTCTTTTATTTGTGTACATAAACGAGTCAAAGTGTAGGTCAAGATATCCATAAGAGTTGTACAGCTTTACCAAAACTTCTAAATATAGTAATAACAGTACAATCTTCTAATGTAAGTACTTCTACTGATGCACATACACTTAATAGATCATATATACGTGCTCCCATTCATGGAAAGTGTATAAACCACATCATAAAAATCTCTTTATACCAGTAAAAGAGTATTCACACTATGAACTACAGCAGTATTTTGATTTTTAAAATCATGCCTTCTGTCCAATTGATCCATGTTATAATTATGCAGCTCAGATCCCAGCCCCTTTTCTCCCTGAAATTGAATACATTTAATGAAACTAATTAAATCTCCAGTTCTTGAATATCACCTCTTTCCAGATCAGACAAAGAGCCTTATCTTCATGTTTTTTAATGACTTCTCCTCTAATTATAAGTTTCTGGATTGGGTAGGAGAGGAAGAAATCTAGATGAAGACACCAGTCCTTCTCATGTCTCACAGAGAGATTAAAATACTAAACTGGTCACCCAGAGATGGCAAGTAACATACACAAACTAACACTGTGGCATATCCAATTCCTTGGAAAAGACATTCCATGTCTAATATAAAGCAGTAAAATTCAGAAGACCATTTGAAAAGTCTATCTGAAAAACTCTTTCCTATTGGCAGCTACTGATAACACTGTCTGATTTCTACAGAAAATCCAAGCCAAGCTATTAGGGGAAAAAAAAGCAAAGCAAAGCAAATCCAAAACAAGAAACAACCTGCAATAAAAACACACGTTTGGAGTGAAATAGCTGGGAGTATTACAAACTCATTTCTGCAGTACTGCAGGTTGTCCAGATGTTTCTTATCCTGCCTGAGATTTGTAGTCTGATCTTGACAAATGAGAACCTTTTGCTCTACCTGTTGGTTTGGGTTGCTGGCAAGTTGAACATGAGTCAACACTGCGCCCTGGCAGCCAAAAGAGCCACCTGTCTGGTTGAGGGAAGTGACTGTCCCACTCTGTGCTGCACTGGTGTGGCCCCCACAGCAAGCACTGTGTGCAGTTTGAGGAGCCTCAATATAAGAAGGACATCAAACTATTAGAGTGTCCAGAAGAAGGAGAGCGAGATGGTAAAAGGCCTCAAGGGCAAGGCTTACGAGGAGTGGCTGAGGTCACTCGGTTTGTTCGGCTTGGAGAAGGCTGAGGGGTGACCTCATCACAGTCTGCAGCTTCCTCAGGTGAGGGGCAGGTGATGATCTCCTCTCTGGTGACCAGAGATAGGAGATGAGGAAACAACTGAAGTTGTATCAGGGGAAGTTCAGATTGGACATTAAGAAAAGGTACACTGAGAGGGTGGTCGGTCACTGAAACAGACTCCTCAGGGAAGTGGGCAGTCTCAAAGTTTAAGCAGCATCTGGATGACACCTGGAAGTCATATGGTTTCATTTGAGGTAGTCCTGCAAGTACCAGAGAGTTGGACTTGATGATCCTTATGGATCATCCCTTCCAACTTCAGATATTTTATGATGCTCAGTAGTTGACTATGCATGTGAGTGTTGTGAGATGACGAAGGAAAAGTTTGGATGCCACAAACTAGCTAATGTGAAAAATCTATGTGTGCTTGCTGAGATGGCCCCACCAAGTCAGAGAAGAATAAAAAAGATCAGCAATGGCTGGTGACAAACTACTAAACATGACAGACCGGAGGAACAAAGGTATTTACTTCATGTATGTGGGTTCTCTGCATCTGTTCACTAAGAAGAAAAAAGTTCTTCTGCTGCACAAAAGATAAACAACCATACTCAAGGCTATGCACCTGAAGCCTGGCATTTACAGAATCACAGAATCACCTTGGCTGGAAAAGACCTCCAAGATCATCGAGTCCAACCATAACCTGACACTGACAAGACTTTAACTAAGCCATATCCCTAAGCACTGTATCTATATAACTCTTAAATACCTCCAGGGACTATGACTCCACCAAGGCCCTGAGAAGGTGTTCCAATGTCTGATAACCTTTTCCGTGAAGAAATTATTCCTAACATCCAATCTAAACCTCCCCTGACTCAACTTCAGCTCCTGTCACTTGTAACTTCACTGAACAGACAGATCCCCACCTCATTACAACCTCCTTTAAGGTGATTGTAGAGAGTGATAAGGACACCCCTTGGCCTCCTCTTCTCTACGTTAAACAAACCCGAGGTCCCTCAGCCACTCCTCATAAGACTTACGCTCCAAAAACTTCATCATCTTTGTTGCCCTACTTTGGACACACTCCAGTAGCTCAATGTCCTTTCTGTAGTGAGGGCCCCAAAACTGAAGACAGCACTCTAGGTGTGGCCTCACCAGTGCTGAGTACAGGGGTAAGATCACCTCCCTGCTCCACACAATTTCTTATACAAGCCAGGATGCCACTGGCCCTCTTGGCCACAGGGCACACTGCTGGGTCATGTTTATCCAGCTGTCAGTCAGCACACCCAGGTCCCTTCCTGCTGGGCAGCTCTCCAGCCACACCTCCCCAGGCCTGTACCACTGCTGGGAGTCATCATGGCCAAAGTGCAGTACCCAACATTAATGAAATTCATGCAATTTTCCTTGGCCCTCTGATCCAGCCTGTCCAGGTCCCTCTGCAGAGCCGCCCTGCCCTCAGGCAGATCAACACTTCAACCCATCTTAGTGTCATTTGCAAATTTACTAAGGGTGCACTCTATCCCCTTGTCCAGAACATTGACAAAGATGTTAAACAGCAGTGGCCCAAGTTCTGAGCCCTGGGGGACACCACTTGTGACAGGCCACTAACTGGATTGAACTCCATTGACCACAACTCTATGGGCCCAGCCATCCAGCCAGTTTTAAACTCAGCAAAGTGTATGCCCATCCAAGCTATGAGCAGCCAGTTTCTCTAGGAGAATGCTGCAGAAAACTGTGTCAAATGCCATACTAATGTCAAGTCAGTTCATTCAATGAGGGACTGGAAATGAATACTTATGTTGTTGATTGTCTGTATGCAGGTACACAAATAGCCTGGTCAATCTAGATTAGTTTGAATTACCTTGTCTGAAAGTGAGTTGGTAGGACATGAAATAGCATATGGAACAGGGTAATGTGTAATGACCAGTAATGAATGTGAGAACAGTTTACAAAATATCTAGTGGTCTGCATAATTTAGGAAGAACTGAGCAATCCTGAGGATCAGTGTTCCGGACGGGTTGGAGCAAGTGCCTGATTTTTGAGAATATTGTAATTTTAGAGGAAGGAACTAAAGAGAAAAAAACCAACCCAACTCAAGCCAAAAAGGTTATCTTGTTACGACACTCTCCTTGCTGGATTATTTCACTTTCAGTGATAGATTGCCACTTCAAAACCTTAATTATACCATTACATGTAGTCAGTAAGAAAAGGGTGGAATGAGAGTTACACACAAGAAGTGTTGAGATTGATTTGTTAAACTTGGGTGATTTGGGGAGGTCTGGTTTTAGTTTGGGTTTTTTTATGTTTGATTGTTTTGGTTTATTTTGTTTAAAGGTTTAGACCATTCTAATTGTTTGATGAAATGACAGTATTCCTGGTGATGAACAGTAGTGAAAATTAAGATAAAATAAATCTAGTTCTCCTTTTTTGTGGTTTTGTTTGTTTCGTTTTTGTTTTTCTCAACATAGCCTTACTGTCAAACTGTCTTGTGTTTCTTCAAGAAGATTAGCTCTTGAGAAAATCACTCCTGTATGGCAGTGGCTTTCTAAGTGTCTTTACACTACTCAATTTGGCATTCCCTTCTAGAATCTCCTTAGCTTACAAATGATAGTCAGAATACAGAAAATGAAACCAAACCTTTCCAGACATCCATGAGCTTTGGCTGCCCTCACCTCTGATGTTCAGAAAAACACTGCATCTACTTGTAGATCCCAGTTAAAACTGTGAATCCTTTGTACTCTGGAAGTCAGGCCTGCGTCTTTGCTGCTGGCTGTTCCTGAAAAGTCTGGATTCTTTGAACACCAAGTCCTCAGTGCTTGGAGAGATAGAAATTTCCTCAAAAATTACCGTGAGCAATGATCATCTTGATAATTTTCCTTCACATGGCTTATGACACTACTTCCCTTTATGCCATTTTTTTCCTTTGCTTGGAATATGAATAACTGAAACAGTTGTTAAGAAAAGGTCTGTGCCCAGAAGCCATCACGTCAACCTGATGCACTGATACCAGGTTTGGATTTGGTAGCCAGCCAACACCAGACCCACATGTGGTGCCACACACAGCAGGTCAGCCTCAGGCTGGTGTCTGAGTGCTTCAAGGTAAATTTTATATAATCACAGAATGGTTTGGGTTGGAAGGGACCTTAAAGATTATCTAGTTCCAATACCCCTGCATGGGCAGGCACACCTCTCACTAGACCAGGTTGCTCAACATCCTACCTGGCCTTGAACACTTCCAGGGATGAGGCATCCACAACTTCCCTGGATAATCTGTTCCAGTGTCTCACCATCCCCACAGTGAAGAATTTCCTCCTAATATCTAGCTCAAATCTACTATTATTCAGTTTAAAACAATTACCCTTTGTCTTATTGCTACATGCTCTTGTAAAAAGTCCCTCCCCAGCTTTCCTGTAGGCTACTTTCAAGTTCTGAAAGGCCACTACATGGTCTCACTGGAGACTTCTCCAGGCTGAACAACTCTGTCTTGGTAGGACAGGTGCACCAGCCCTCTGATCACCTTCATGGCCCTCCTCTGGACTCGCTCAAACAGCTCCCTGTCCTTCTTGTGCTGGGAGGACTCCAGAACTGGACACAAGGTGGGGTCTCACATGAGCAGAGTAGAGGGGAGGAACCTCCTCTCCTCACCTGGGAGCTGATCGCGCTCCTGATGCAGCCCAGGATGCGGCCGGCTGCAAGCACGCGTTGCCAGCTCACACTGAGCTTCTCATCAACCCACACCCTCAAGTCCTTCTCCTCGGGGCTGCTCTCAAACCACCCTCCGGCCAAACCCGTATTTATCCTTGTGGAAGTCCCGCCAGGACCATCCCGCCCTGGGCTTCGAGGCAAGACCGGACTGCGCAGGCTTCGCGGAGCCCAGCTCACTAACACGGGCTGAGCCGACTCGGAGCCTCCCTCCCGCACTCCACCTTCGGGAGCGCCCGCAGGCGGGGGTCCGGCCTGGCAGCAAGGCTACGGAGACACTCTGAAGACGCCCCGGGCGGGCCAAGCCCCGGGGAAGGGCCGGGGAGGGGGGAGAACTGTGAGGGGCGGGTCAGGGGGCGGGCGCGCAGCCGTTCCCCGCCCCCGGCACTGCGGCGCGGGGCTGCAGCTCCGGTGCTGTAGGTGGCGCTGCGCCGCCGGGCCCCGGTGTTGGGCGCGCCGCTCATCGCGGCGGCAGCGGCGGCGGCGCAGTTCCCGTTCCTGTTGCTGTTGCCGTTCGGTTCGGGCCGGGCCGGGCGGCCGCCGTGTCTTGTCCTCGCTGCCCCCCTCCCCTTCCTGCCTGGCAGTCGTCGGTGCCGGTGGCGGAGAGGGCGGGAGCGGAGGGCGCGGCGGGGGGGGCGGGGAGGGAGCGCGGCGGCGGCAGCGCGGCGCCGCATGAGTCGCTGATGGAGCCGGGCTCGGGGCTGCTGCAGCGCAGGGTGGGGGGCGGCGGGCTGGACCTGGGGTCGGGCTCGGCGGGGGGGTCGCCGGCTCTCTCCGGGGGTCAGTCCCGCCGCAGGAAGCAGCCGCCGCGCCCGGCAGACTTCAAGCTGCAGGTGATCATCATCGGGTCGCGGGGGGTGGGCAAGACCAGCCTGATGGAGCGATACACCGACGACACCTTCTGCGAGGCCTGCAAGTCCACCGTGGGTAAGGGAGCCCGCCGGGCCGCGCCCCGTCCCGGGGGAGGAGGAGGAAGAAGAGGGGGGAGGGGGTTGTTCTTCGCCCCGGTGCCGGCCGTGCCCACCCTGCCGTAGGGCCCGGCCGTGGAAGCGCGGGGCTCGGGGTGACGGGCGCCTTCCCTGGCCCCGCTCCCGCCTTCCCCTCCCACCCCCTGCCCCGCATGCCGGCCCCAGGCTTCCCCCTCAGGGGTCGTCCCGTCCCGTCCCGTCCCTGTCCTCTTGCCGCCCAGCCTCCCGCCTGGCAGGGTGGGTTTCCCCGCCCCGGGTGGGTTGCTGGACCGTGTGTGTCCCTTGGCAGCGGGAAGCTCACGGGGTTTCTGGCGAGGGAGACCTTGGTGTCAGGCTGCCCAGCTTGGGATGGAAAGGTCGAGGAGGCCCTAATTGTCCTTGCAAGTTTCGAGGAGGTGTTGGGTGTCCCGTTTCAGCCTTACTAACGACAAGCAACACAATTTAAAAAATAAAAATAAATCGGGGATGGTTGGTAGAACGAGTGCACGTGTCTTAAGATGTTTTGTGTAGGGAAACAGAACTATTTCAGGAGGAGAAAAGTTGCCCAGTGGGATGGGACTTCAAATACTTTTCCAGACCGTAGCCTGATTAACTCCAGATTCCTGTTACGTCTTCGTAAAGAAACCCCCCACGATGTTAGATCTGAGAAAGTTAATGTTTTGTTTGTGGACGAATACATCTTGAGAACACTGTGTTTTGCTCCTTGCTCAACTAATTGGAGCACAACCTCCTAGTTCTGCAGAATGGTGTCTTGTTCATGATTTAGTCATCTCTACAACTCTTGGAGGTAATTTAGTGCCTGCTGTCTTTTGATGCAGAAGTATGTAAGGGGAGTAAAACAAGCTAGTTAGTTTGCATGTTATTAGAGTCCTATCCTTGGAGTTGAACTCTGAAGTATTGCAGCAAGACAGTTGTTAAGTCTGTGTCACTGGAAAGTATATGTGCTTAGCTTAATTGTATCTTGGAATGTGAGGAAAGGTGTGGCAGTTGATGGAAAGTGCTTGTATTGCTTTTCAGAAACTGAAATGTTACTATCTTTCCATGACAAAATACACAGTTACCCTTATTTGGGTTTTAATGTGTATTTTATCAATTGTTTCAGTTTTAGGTCCTTTAAAAATCCAAATCTTGTAGTGTAGATTAGCGCTGTTAGTGTTGATACATTTTATTATTTTTTTTAAGTTGTTAGCTTTTCCTTATGGGAGTTAGAAAGACAGTGGTAACATATCAGGCATAATCTTCAAGTGGCATGTTGTAATGAAATGCTGATCGTTTCTGTAGACTGACAGATTTAATTAAATATGTGGTACAGCTGAATGGAATGTATTCCTTATAAATTCTCCAGGTTTATATTTTATTTTGAAGCCAGGTGCCTCCTCTTTGGGCTGACCTACAGTAAGGGTTCCTTCAGGGCTGGGCTGCTTTCTGTAACTAGGATTAGTTTCCTGACACAAGTCAGAGGTGAGAGGAGGTGCTCTACATCCCAGTGCAGACTTCCAGTCTAGTGACTTGTAAGAAAACTGGTTTGTTAGATAACTGTGACAATGATATAAGCAGAATAACTTCCTTATTTAAGAAAAGAAACAGGAAATAAATTGTGGTAAACTGCTAGACAGAAGGTTACGTAATATTTGATATATGAAGTGTGCCAACGTAAAGCAGCGTAAGGGAAATCAACTTGTACCAAAATACACAAAGAGAGACTTGACAGTAAGGGCATTTTTCTCAAGGTCCTCTGACTAAACTTGAGAGCTGTTGAGATCCCCCCAGATCCTTTGTCTGCTAAACGAAAGAGCTTTCCACAGCCAGCTTGCACCCTGCTCTTTTTGCACTATGGAGTAAGAAAAAGTAACCTCTGCTATTCACATGGCATGTATATTGAAAATAACCCACACTCCAAAATGACCTGAGGTCAGACTTTGATACACAGTTGAAGTCATAAAGCTCTCTCTTTGTCACTGCTTACTGTGGTGGTTTTCAAGAATTGGAAGTGGAGAATGTGTATTGAAACATTGTTGAAGACCTTGTGACTGATCCAATTTCAGAGGAAGTTATGTAAACTGAATATACCTTTGAAAACTCTGAGTAACTAAACAAATTACTAAATTTTGCTGTATCCACTTTAAACTAATGAAGCTCTATTTAAAATTGAATGCTAGAGTACATATTTTTCCCGTACCTCACTATTAATGGTCCCAAGTTTGCTTTTATACTAAACCTGTGGATGTACAGACCAAATGGAACAATACTGAACACCTTGGCCTTTTGTATGAAAGTGTACAGGGTAATCAAAGATATTTTCTGGCAGTGGAAGGGTTGCAGATGTCCAAAAGCTTTGGCTATCTCACATCCTAAGGGCTGTTTAGGATAACAACACTGTCATTGAAAAATGTAGTGTTTCTGCTGAAAAGGGGATTCAATTAAGGAAGCTACATTTTCTTAACACTATTTTACAAAGACTGCATTGCCAGTTTGGTAAAGTAAATTCTATAATAAAAGCACAACAACACGTCTTCAGTCTCAGCTCAAGTACTGAAGTTCTTTGAAAGTGTACAAAAATAGCTTGGCAGATTTCAGTATCTGTAACGGCACACGGTGTGATGTTGATCTAAAATTCTTTTGATGTATTTATTTTGGGCTTTAAATTGGTTGCATAGAATATTGTGTCAACTTTATCTGCTATTTACATAGTATGGAGAACACTCAATATGCTCAGATATTCACTTATGTTTGCATGTGGTTGTTAGATGAGGAATAGGTGTTGCTGTTTTGCAGTTTCAGGTGCTAGATCTGAATATTTGTTCTGTTAGGTTATAGCTTTTATTACTTGTTTTGGCAAAGAAGTAGTTTTCAGCAGCTTTCCTCTGTATCTGCAATTATGTAAAATTGCTCTGTTCATGCCAGTGTTAAATCCAGAGTACTTAAGGTAACTTATTTTCTATAATGGAATAAGACTCATGCAAGGATAATACTGACATCTTATTAGCTTTGTCAACAAACATAAATACACAATTTTTCTTTTAAAATAAATTTGATCTCTGCTTATAATTTGCTACTTACTGCACACACCTGCTTTATTCACACAGGAGCAGAATCCAAAACTATCCCTTGGAGGTTTTGTAGATCCTGACCACTAAAATCTAGTATGCCGAATTTGGCATGAAAAAGGATGATCTTTCCAAAGGTAGTCTAAATAATACTAAATAAATAATCAGATAAATACTAATTGCCACGTTTGTGAGAAGACTCAAAGTTGGGTGGTGAAGGAAGAGCCTTTGCTGCTTTTCCCCTCTGTACCCTGCCCCAAGTAGTTCTTATCCCCAAAGAAAAACATCTTCATTCATATCTCCATAGTGGTGATGTTATGATTTATATATTGATTTTTAAACATAGTGCTCTCTCACCCTCTTTTTTTTATCAGGGTGCCTTTATTTAATAGTCAAAGACCTCTGTTCCCAGCTTCTGTCCAGCTACTGCTCAGTCTCACGGTTGTCTGTCCTAACTGCATCCACCAAGTCTTAGCTCATTCTCAATCCCTGTGTTGTTTTTCGTTCTCAGTCCCTGTGTTGTTTTTCTTCTATGGCAGATCTACAAAATTCCTGTCCATCTAATTTTTCCACAGGCATCGTGGTTCTCCCTGGGTTTTATTCACTGACCCAGAGGTTCCTGCTCACCGATACCTGAGGCCCTACACTGACACACCTCTCAGGTAGCTGACTCTGGCTCCCTCAAATCAAGCTCCACAGCTCATCTTTTACATGCTGGCTTAGCATGTAAAGTTTCTGAGACCTAGTTTTATATTTTCTCTTTTTCCCACCATTTCTGAAAGTATCCCAGGAAAGAGGCCTTGCCCTTGCTAATATCAGAGCAGTTAAGGTGCTTTGTGCATTGCTGGTGCCTTTTAGCAGCTGTTCTCAGGAAACTACAGTACTGCTTGGAGGAGATGCTAAAGCTTCTCTCAGTCCTGGTTTACAAGCAAAATCATAGGCAGATCTACTCAGCTAAATTTGTAATGGGAAGAGTTGTTGTGGATCAGGATGGGAATGTTGTGATCAGTTTTGGACTCTTTGTAGCCTGTGGGATCCAGGTCAGTGGCACTGCAGTGTTAAAACTCCTTTGACTTCACCAAATTTCTCTTTGACCTTGATTCACCTTACTTTGGTGTTACCGTGAAATCATATGTAAACTGGAAGCTCACTAAATTTAGAGAGTTCTATAGCTCTTTCTTCTGAGCAGTCTTTTCCCCATCAATTCTTTTTAAAATACCTGTGCCAGGTGAAATGCATAACATACATCAAATAAATGTATTTGTGGAAACTTTTGGTTTATTTTTTATCAGAGCAATCTTAAGGCAGCTTCTGGTTTTAACATATATACATATATATTATAAATATATGCATATAAATGTAATTATATACATATATGTGTATTCAGATGTTAAGATTTCTGACACAGTTCAAACCCTTTCTTCATTCTTGTTATCCTTAAAAAATGTGGAGCAACAAGCCAAATCTTATATTTCGTTCCCATAAGCTTGTCATAGAACATAATTACATTCATTTAAAAGTATCAGCCTATTAATTTAAAAACTATCTACTGGTCACTGTTTAGAACTGCTCTTTAAGTTGCTCCTCAGTTTTTTAGTTACCTAGTTAGTATTCATTCTCACAAGCCCTGCAACCATGGTATGTGGCTAACTAACCATTTAAAAATTAAATTTTCAGTAAGTCATAATAAAAATTCTGTTTTAAAAAGAAGTTGAGTAGTGTGATGTAATCTGAAATTAAGAACAATCTACATTAAATATTCAGGAAAAAAAGCATCCTGCATCATCGAGAAGAATGTTTATCTTTTTGCTACATTTGTGTATGTGTCAGTGGGCTCTTTCTGACAACTCTAACTCCTTTGAAATTTTCTTTGAAGGTTGGTTTTTTTTTTTTTCACTTGCTCAAGGTGGTACTGAAAACTTAGTTGGGGTGGGGAGAGGGAAGAGAAGGTAAAAATAGGTGTCTTTTGCTCTATCACATCATGACAGAACAGCAGTAAGAAATCCTTTCTTTATACCCAAAATTGGCTCTGTACTCTCTGTACTGAGAGATTTTTGCTGTTGTGCAAAAAATAAAGTTTTGATCAGTAACAAGAATTACTGTGAGATTCAACCCTTATCGTCACGTGTAGGGTGTCACTGTATACCTCTTCTTATACCTTGGCTTTTTTGGCAAATGCAGAAGTAGTGTAAAAAAACCAAGCACCTCATTAATGGTGTGCTGCAGTTACTTGACAAACTAGAAATAGAGTAGAGCAGGAGGCTGGAAATTTGCACAGAAAGCAATTTTGCCCTACACAAGAACCTTGAGATAATTAGGAGGCGTATATGAACCTGCCTGGTTTGTCTTCAGTTCTGTAAAAATAAGCTTAGGAAAAGCAATTTACAACAGATGCAAGTGTTTGCTGGAAGTTGCCTTTTACCTTTAGGAGCAGTCTTGCCCCTTGTAATTAGCTGAAAGCACCTGGAAAGTCATTGTTTGCCTCGGATGGGTCAGCTAAGCCTATTTTACAGCTTGGTGTAGTCAGCAGTTCTTTTTGATGTGCAATAGTTTGCAACTTCCTAAGGTAACATAACTATAGTCTGAAATAGGAAAACGTGGCAGGTAAATGATACAAATTATCCAGAAATAAGGTGTTGGATGTTTTTCATTAGCAAGAGGTTGGGAAGAAGAGTAAATTTGAAAATTAGTTTTCTCTGGTTTTAAACTGCGTGCTAACTTCAGCTGATAGAATTATACAGGTACGGGGTTATATCAACTCTGCAGAACTGCCCCAATACCTCATACTCAGTACATATATGAGGATATGCAAGTAAAACAAGAGTCAAAATGAAGAGGCCACTTGTATGGTGGAGTTCAGCTTGCAAGGAGACTGGAATGCAGCTGTCAAACTCAGTCTCTGCTGTGAACAGCTGAACACGTCAGTAGCAAAGAAAAAAAAAATTAAAAAAACTAGGGCCACATCATTCTGAGTTATGGACTTTCTTCTTTCTTTCTGGGACTTGTGAGTTTAAATATTCATTTAATTTAAAAAAATTTCAGCTAAACCATAAAGTAAAAGAGACAGGCTTTTTAGAGTGCTTTCATAAAAAAAAATAAATCCTTATGTCTTTGTAAACTCTTCACCAGGATGTCCTTCAACAAGAAAGAGCATTAATACTCTCTGTTGTTAATATTGCAACTGCTTAACAGCATGTGGCAGCACTTCTACAACTTGCTTCTTCTGAACGTGACACCCAAACGAAAATGTTAACTTGTCTCATTTTGAAATAGTCTGTTTTAAGAATCTGGATAGTGCTTCTCATGATTTAAGTAATTTTTCTTCACATTCAGTTTTTGTTCAAGTCAGGTGTTTGCAGACCAATAGGTCACTATGTTTTCCTGTTCTGTTATCAGAAGTTTTGAACATAAGTCTTGTTCAGGACAGCACAGAAAGTCTTACTCCCTCTAAGGGAAGGAGGAATGGGATCTTTCAGTTCATACTCTTTGTAAAAAATTTTGGTGCATGCTTTGAATTTAGCACTGTAAACAGGTTCAAAAGTCTATTTTGTGAAAGGCTTTATATTTTTCCTGTCAGTGAGAAAGAAACAATAACTCGCTCCATTCTCATGGAGTTTGCCAATCATCTGAGATGTTTAGAAGCTGTAGATTGGATGTTCAGAATAGTTTGACAATTTCCAAAAAAACATACCTTCAAAATTTAGTTGCTGCATGCATATTACCAAAACTTTTTTGGTGGTGTATCTGTTTCATTCTGGTCTGTAGCACATTTGCCAGTTGAAATATGGGTACACTTTTATTTTAGGCAAGCACTCTCAAATGTCTGCATGTTAATCATTCTAGAATTACACATTGAAGCTTTATGGGCAACATACACATGATGCTTCCAAATCTCTCTTTAGAAATCTTTAATTTTATACCGTGCAGTTTGAAAGAGGTATTTCCACTTCAGTGTGTTTTAAACTTACCTGCATCTCCTATAGCTTCAATTAAAATGTTTCTGGGTTTTGTTGTTTAGGGGTTTTTTTCTTAAAATAGTTTTTGTAACTTTCCCTTTTCCCCTCCCTGTCTGCACCTTTTGTTGGTGCTTGCTTCCTCCTTCCTGGATGGTAGAAATCAGTAACACAGCATCTTTTCATTGGTTTCAGTAGTTTCTGATCAGGTGCAAGTAGTATTGTGTTATATTTAGTTACAGACCAAGACTAATCAAGATAGTTTTGCCGTAAGAAGCATGTGAGCTCAGTCATCAGTTGTAACAGAACTAAGAAAATTTGTATAATGCTGTCAGATGTCCAAATTAAATAAACTGTCATAGACTTTATAATGGTTAGTTATTATATAACCTCTGAATCTTTAAACTTACTGTTTTTTAAAATTGGTCTGATTATTTTTCACTGAGTGAATTACTGTGATGCAAATCACTAGTAGGCCACTGAAAATTTAATCTTATGGCATTGATTTTAGTTGGAGGGGGGTGTTTTGTGCTCTATTTGCATCTGCTTTCCCTGCTTCTCCTTTAACTTCATTGTCAGGAAATCTTGACCTCTAAAAGGTCACTGTGTGTGCTAAGCAAAACAGTTTCCTCTTCCTTTTTCTGCCACTTAGGAAAAAAAACATTGCAAACCCAAATACAAAATGCACAGTACAAAGTTTCTTCATTATATATATATTTAAATAGATTATTTAGCTTTAAAGGGAGGGGGTAGACCCAGCTGTGTGTGTTTCAGTTCGTACTTTAGTAGATCACTTAGTCCAGCGTGAGAAATTTATACATTATAATCTGTTGTGGGCTAGGTTTCATCTTTATTGGACTTCAGTCTCGAGTTTGGAACAGTGTCAAGTTTGGTTCCGTGACAAGATATAACGTCATCCTCACCAACTTGTCCTTATCTAGAACTTCATTAGTGCACTTCTATTTTGAGTGTCTGTTCTCTTTCTTTTAGAGCTGTTTATTTTTGAAAGGACTGCAGACAGTTTGCTTAGCTGTGTGTTTAACACACTTGAAAAAAACCCCACATTTCTGTTCTACTGGTCCTTTATTTTCCCTGGAAAAAGCATAGTTTCAGTTGAGCACTTGTTGTTATAGATGTTCTTATTTGCATAAAGTATATTTTTAACCTAAAGTTAATAGAAGATCAACAGAAAGAATGCTTTGTATAAAATTTGATAAGTCCCTCACTAATAATCTTACCTTACATGCACCATCTAAGTGCTGTTATACTTAATGTCTTATTGGACATGTATCTAGCCTGCAGGAAGAGGGCAGCCACTCATTAGCAGTTTTAAGTGGCATGACAAGCTGAATCAGTATGCTTTGAAATCCATATTAGATACAGAAATCCAAGCCAGAGCCTGGCATCTGTATTTTTGTGCTTTTCCATTAGTTCTTACATGTGTGTGGGATAAGTATTTGGATTCCTGAAAAAAAGGCCTTTCCAGAGAAAAATGGGGATCAAAATCTGACATCCAAAACTCACACCTCTAATTCATTAGAAGAGTGGTGGTGGTCAGGATTTATTCATGGTGTGAGAGTAGTAGGTTTAGAAAAATGGAATGCATTGATTGCCTGTGGTCCATGCAAGCCTGATGTATGGAGAGGAGACTGACTTTTTAATGGAAGGGGAGATTGTGGTGAGCCTTTTGGTTCCACTCACATCCCTGTGACTGCTTCCACATGATCATAAGCATGTGCTTGCTCCACTAGCATGTGTACATTTGGTTATTCATTGACACAAATTTAGCCAGCAGGCATTTAAAATGCAAACTAGGTGGTGTGCAAGCCAGCAGCAGTTTGCTGGTGTTGTAGCAGCTAAAGAGAATCTTTTACTAATTTTTTACAAGATATATTGCTCAGATTTAATGCAGCTGTCAATGGTAATCATTGATTCTTCTGTTTTATTGAACTATACATAAAGCCATGACCTTGGTTTTATTTGCAGAATTAAGGACACGAGGTGCTTAAGTGGCTTGTTTGTGTAAGCTGCTGTTGCAGTCATAGAGTCATAGAATCATAGAATTGGCTGGGTTGGAAGGGACCTCAGAGATCATCAAGTCCAACCCTTCATCCACTACCACTGCAGTTACCAGACCATGGCACTGAGTGCCACATCCAGGCTCTTTTTAAATATCTCCAGGGATGGAGAATCCCCTACTTCCCTGAGCAGCCCATTCCAATGTCTGATCACCCTCTCAGTAAAGAAATTCTTTCTAATGTCCAACCTAAACCTCCCCCGGCACAACTTGAGACCGTGCCCTCTTGTCTTGCTGAGAGTTGCCTGGGAAAAGAGACCAACCCCCCCCTGGCTACCCCCTCCTTTCAGGGAGTTGTAGAGAGTGATGAGGTCTCCCCTGAGCCTCCTCTTCTCCAGGCTGAACAGCCCCAGCTCCCTCAGCCTCTCCTCATAGGATCTGTGCTCGAGTCCTTTCACCAGCCTGGTTGCCCTCCTTTGGACCTGCTCCAGGACCTCGATATCCTTCCTGAACTGAGGGGCCCAGAACTGGACACAGTACTCAAGCTGTGGCCTCACCAGTGCTGAGTACAGGGGCAGAATCACTTCCTCGGACCTGCTGGCCACGCTGTTCCTGGTACAGGCCAGGATGCCATTGGCCTTCCTGGCTACCTGGGCACACTGCTGGCTCATGTTCAGCTTCCTGTCAATTTAGGGGATACCTCATATCTGGAGGTTAGTGGTGGGGAATGTGCTGGTATAGCTGTTCCTGGCAGAGTGTAACTCCAGTGCTGGTGAGGCCTGTCTGTCAGTGCAGGTGTTCTGCCACACCACTGCTTGGTCAGCTGTGGAGCTTCAAGACTGAGCGACTCTCTGGCTGCACTGAACTGAGCAAGTGCACAGATTTATTAACCTTGGGTGTTAGTTGCAGTTGGGGATCTCCCTTAAGGAAACAATAACTGCAAGGACTGCATTTATCAGTACAAACAGCATGAAACTTGAAAAAAATCTGACAGCGTGCCACGTCTTAGAATTAAGTCTAACAAGACCGAGAAAGACACATCTTGCTTAGAGCAAATTAAGAGTTTATTTAAATAGTATCAAATATTGCTGGCATCAACACTGTACTATTGCAAAGCACTTCAGAAAACCACATCGTTTTCTAAGAGCAGACTTAATGTATTCCCTGTCCAATGCTGAACAGAGATGCTTAAAAGAACTGTTTGCAGCTATTTTACTGAAGAATGGGAGACTGCAGCAGCTGGTCCAAATCTTCTGTTCTGCAACTGCAAATACATAAACATAAAACTGGCTTACTGTACATGAATGGAGATGTGCAGTTGGCTAATTCTCAGTGTCATGTGTGACTATTAAGTGTTTGCTACCTGTAATAGTGGACAGTGTTAGTTTCCTAGTTGACTTTCAAAGAATATTAGTTCTTCCTCTTGTTTTTAATAGTTGGAGTAAATATATGGATAGCAATACTTTTCCTTTAGGTACTTTTGTTGACAAGCTAAATAATTTGTTCCACTGAACTTTTTTCTTAGCTGAAGATGATATTTGAAATTGAAGTGGAAAACAAATTATTGTATTGTTGTTTTAATTAAATTACTACTTTGTATGTAAACTCAAAGCACTACCTTTGGCAAGTAAGTCTGAGGTGCAACATGATAATGAACCCGACAGGCTTAGGAATTTGTTTCTTCATGTGCAAAAGGAAAGTTGCCAGATTTTTGCTTTCATTACTGGCAGACATTAAGCTTTTGGTATTGTGATGATGCTTGCAGAGCATTACTAATTATAAAGAGCAGGTGAGCAACTTTTGCTTAGTTCTGGCAAGCTATCTGACTGAAGTGTTAAACGATTCAAACAGCTCTGTAGAAGAACATAATTTTCCAAAACTGTTACTGGTTTTCATTCCTTGTTGCAAAATTTAATGATAAAGAAATGTTTCATGCTATGACTTTAAGAAGATTAATAGAAATATCTGCCTTTGAAATACCAATGCTGTTGATGTATTATTTGTTTTGAAACCATCTCTTTAGTAGGTAGGCTTTTTCCTTCTTCATTTCACTCATATGTTGTACCTAATAGTCCCAGGAAGTCCTGAGTTGAAAATTTACTTCACCAGGACAGTTGAATTTTTCTCTCCATAGGTCATTATTCATTTTTCCTTTTAAAAAATACAACAAAACCTTTTTGTTCCTCGACTTGTGTAAGACAGCAATATATAAACCACTTCTCTAAAAATAAAAATAGTTGGTGAAACTTACATGAAATTCCTGTGATTGTTTTTAATACACAACTTTGGATCAGAGATAATTTAGATTTCTTTTATGTGTGACAACATAACTTGTATTACACAGCAGAGCTTTATTCACTCTCTGCTCCTCTACGAATGTAATAGTTACCCTAAGACAAACCTTTTCACCTTTATGAGCATCATTGATAATTTTTTTTTGTATTTCTGTTGGAGAGAAAAATGAGGTTTTTGAGGTTTTTTAAGTGAGTTCTCAGATGAATGGCAGACTCACATGTGGTCTGTGAGATAGTGGCAGGACTAGGAATTAGGGATGAGATGTGGGCAATTACAGTCAGACTTTCTTGAGAAAGAGAGAGGTTTGAAACAATTTCAGTTAATATTTATCATGTCCTTAGCAAGTAAAATTACTGTTATAGACAAAGCTGTGGCCATATTATAATTTAAATACATTTATGTAGTGAAAAGGCTCTTAACAATAGAAATGAATGTGTGTTTCCTTAAAAAAAAAAATCTTGTTAATGAAAAAGCAGGAAATACAGGAACTCTTATTTCCTCCATGTTGGATAGTAGAGCATAGCTGGATAACTTCACTTCTGCTTTTGAAAAGCTATCTGTGCTAGTATAAAAATGTAGAAAAATATTTCTTCAAGTTAGGATTAATAAATGCTCTGAAATTTTAATATACTCAATTTGCATTTGAAAATTGCTATTAAAATTGTAGCCTGTTTAATATGAATTTTTTAACGCTTCAGTTCTTGCATGAGTTAAGAACCCTATTGAAGGGTTGAATGGGATATATTTTCATAAGTATAAAGATTAACTGTCCTGAATAGCTCTCCAAGAACTGGTGTATAAGTTCATTAGATACTTCTAAGTACACAGAGAAAGAAGACAAATGTTGTGGTGGTAACCAGTACTTTTACCTCTATGTATTGTGCAACTGCAAGCTGTCAGTCTAGGGGGATGCAGCTCAGTGATCTTTCCATTTATTTAGTCTAGCTGAATAGTGGCAACCTGCTAAAAATAGAATTTAATGTATCCTTTACATTTCAATTAGCAAAGTGTATCTATTTTTTTTTAAGCTTAATCCATTTTATTTTTCCATACTAACAAATCTACAGACATAACTATCTTCAGAAGCACTTTGAAATAAATGCTAAGTCAGCAATGCATAACTAGTTTTCAGGATGTAAAATGCATGGGTTTTCCCTTTCCTCACTTCTCAGGAGTTTTGAAAAGCTCTGCCTGATAGGCTGCTGCCTATCAGCAGGGATACTCAGCTTTTACCAAGGGTAGGTATTAGGAAAATGTGAATTTTTTTAGTTAGAGAAATTTTAAAAAAAGCTTTTTTTTCCTCTCCATTTTCATTCCTATCCTTGGTATACAATTGTATGCGAAACAGCAGAAGTCTTTCCAACACGCTGCTTGTACACTTCTGTGTGAGTTTAAGTGTACTGCTCTGAGCCATGTTCTCATCTTTTTATTTCCCCCTTTTTGATTTAGCACTGTTGGGAGAGGGATGGTGTTCAGAAGGAAGAATTGAAGCAAGAATCCTCATATAAATGTATACCAAAATGAACAGGTTCACAATCTAGAAATGCTGTGGTATTCTAAGACATTTATGTGCTGAAGTATTCCCATAGTTGAGTTGATAATCTTTTGTGTCTGGGTATTGTTTGACCGTGGTGTGTCTTACATGTTGATTGCCAGCATAATTTTTTTTTTTTTAAATATAAGTAAAATCTCTCTATATAACAAGGTCTTCATCATTATTTGATATTCAGCATGCATTCGAAATGTGTCTGGAGTTTTGAGATGATGTACCACACAGGTATAAAATAAATTTTAAAAACACCCTCTCTAAGCAGTTTGATAGTAAATATTTGCAGGAACTAAGAATGACAGTGCTGACAAACTTCTTAGTAAACCAACCAGCATCCCAGCACTTCTACCAAAATACATTACAGATGCTAAGCATCCAGCTTGGAAATCAGATGTGTGTTGTTCTCACTTCACAGGCAGCAAAACTGATGTGGAGGGATTGGTTTCGGTCCATGCCTCCAGGGCATCTGTGCCAGCTGGAAGTAGAGCAGGGTTGTCCTTGACAGTCGATGTGAATAAGGGAGAAACGAACTGTGCCTGTGTTATTATTACATTGGGTTTACCTGCTGCTGGAATTGTTGCACAAAGTAGAATGTTTATGTTGTGATGCTGCCAAATTGGGTGGCTCACAGACTATAAAGTGGCTGTCAAATCCCCATTATGTCCCTGAGGTGACCCTTAGTGGTGCAAAGCCTTCTCTTCATTCAGATTGTTACAAGTTGACATAAGAAAATATACTAAAAAAAAAAAAAAATAATTACACCCTCATTGCTTTTGCTTCTTATTCCTCCTTTTCTGTTTACTGTATTTTGTTTATAGGTGTTGATTTTAAAATCAAAACAGTAGAGCTAAGAGGAAAGAAAATTAGATTACAAATCTGGTAAGTAAAACAAATGTGCAACCAGCAGTATGTTTTAATTTTTATGTTCTAGCATGAATTAATATGCTTGTCTAATACTATTAACTGTTATAAGCTGGTTTACCTCTTACCCTATTCTACCTCTCCTCCATTCCCACAAGTTTTAAGCAAATCCAACTAGCTTTTAGATTTTTTGTGAGGGTAGAGAAGGAGGAGAGATAAAGTTAGAAATAGGACATAATATTACTGAAATACTAGTGCATCACAGAGATTTCAAGCCCCTTTTCCTAGAATTAATCACCTACATAAGAAATAGTTCTGCAAACAACAAAAGGTGACTCATAAATAGACATTAGAGAAAGTACACTTTGTTGGTTTTTATTTTCTGGACTGTTTAATACTGACCCACAGACAGCATTAATAAAACTGTGACGTATTTTCTGGACTGCATTTCTGAAATATGTGGTATAGGCAGTGCTGTTTCTTTGATGCTGTGTTAAGTACCTTTAAAGTGAGGGATATTCAAGACCAAGTAAATTATATCCATCTAAACAGCACTGGGAAGTAAAACAATTCCATACCAATAAGACTCTATACCTTAATTGGTACCAATATCCTACTACAAAAAGCTCAAAGTCTGAGCTAAGCTTTTGCTCTCTGGAATAGGTTACATGTTTCCTGATAAAGATTCTCTACGTCAACTAATAGGGTAGTTGTTATTGCTTAGAAATTATTGAGCTTGAGAGCTCTTTTGTTTTGCACAGTAGTACAATACACAAACATTATTATTAGAGAATAAACCAGCTATGTTCTGTACATTAATCTTATATACTACTATATAGAAGCTTAGCTTTGGTTTATTAACAGTGCGTGATGCATAACTGGCATTGTAGTTAAGCTGTTAAAGTGGCTAACAATCCACAGAGGGGGAAAAAAGCTCTAAATATACCTGTTGTTATACTTTGGGGATATTCTGGTGGTTTCTCATTCTTAACTACATGGATGCAGTGAATTCAGCTTACTAACTCCTCTTGGCAGGTCACCATCAACTCTGTTTGTCACACCATGTGTCTGTCTTGCTTCCCTCTGAGTTAACTGCTGCTTCACCTTTGGTATCATCAGTCACCTAACACTTGAATGTTAGTGGCATGTCTTCATCCATCATCTGTCCCTCTTTGGAAACCTATGACCACAAGGCTGGCAGTTGAGCCAGCAATTATTAGCCAGGGTCTGCTGGAGCTCACAGAGGTAACAAAAAATTCTGATACGGAGATGCTACTCTACACCTGGTATGAATTCTTGCTATGAAATGTGCTAAGCTTATCAAACAATTTACTTGTGTTGAATAAATATGTTATAGGAGAGATGTTTTGTTGAAAAGATGTTAAAACCATTATTTTCCACATATTGAGAATATGCTAGTAGAATGTAGGAAACTTTTTGAACTAAAAATTTATAGGCTGCTAAAATGTGACCATTACTCCTGTGCGAAGCCCTGCTAAAATGGTGGAGAAAACACAATGTAAAAAGTTAATATTTTAATGTATTATAAAATCCCTGAACACATCCTGCTCTTAAGTGTCACTTTTACTCCAAAAGTGTCTGTTAAAAGTGCTATTCTTATAATTAATCCTTAAAACTCTTTGCTTTTTTTTTTTTTTTTTTTTTTTTTTTTTTTTTTTTTTTTTTTAAGGATTTAGATAACCACAACTTTTGCTAGTTATCCTAAACTATGTTGTGTATGTTGTTGGGCTTGTGTATCAATTCAGGATCATGAAGTCCAACAATTAACTTAGCACTGCCAAGTCGTCCACTAAACCATGTCCCTAAGTATCACATCTTTGTCTTTTAAATACCTCCAGGGATGGTGATCACTTCTCTGGACAGCCTGTTCCAGTGCCTGACAACCCTTTCAGTGAAGAAATTTTTCTTAATATCCAATCTAAACCTCCCCTGACACAACTTGAGGCTGTTTCTTCTTATCCTAAGGCTTGTTACTAGGGAGAAGAGGCCCACCCTTCCCTTGCTACAACTTTGTTGCAGGTAGTTGTAGAAAGCAGTAAGGTCCTCCCTAGGCCTCCTTTTCTCCAGACTAAACAACCCCAGTTGCATCAGGTGCTCCTTATTGTAATTCCAGTGTTAGTTAAAAGAGGAAAGCAGTTTACTGAGTCAAGCGCTTGGAAGTTTACAAATACAAACTTAGACTGCATGGCTCATCCTAAGTCAGACTCTTTTCATACCTACACAGAGTCAGAATTAAGGTTGCCTTGTACTTCCTGGTAGTCCAATGTACAATAATTACAGTAACTTTAAAAAGATATTTTGTTTGATTAATAGATAATTTCTAAAGTTTATGCTTTTCTGTTTTCTTAAAATGATTGATTGCTTTTCAGAGCATCAGATTATTTTTCTTTAGTCATTTGACGATTCGAATTAAAAAATCAAATGAGAACAGTTTAAAAAGAAAGTTTAACTTGTTTACACTTGACCTCCTCCTCATTGACCACTGATCAGCAGAGCATTCTCCACAGACCTCCACTACTTGAATTTATGACGAAGCAGCAGTATTGTGTTGAACATATTGAGTAATTCAGTGTGTAAGACATCCTTTTGGAAGCAGCTTTCACACTGCTGTTAGCTGAATGTTAGTGGAGCAGCGTAAGAACTGGACTTGTCTGCTGCTTGCTTCTGCAGTGGGATACTGTGCATTAAGGGCACCTCTGCAGGTGTCTGCTCTTGCTTCTAGCTTACCTATTCCTATACAGTCCTGGCTAGTCTCTTCCCTGTTTCCCTGACTTTCAGTCGGGAAAGAACCTCCTGCTCCTTAGATTATGAACTGGCAGAGCATCACTGAGGATACAGAGTAGTGTCCATCTTCTCCGGGCCACCTGGAACATGAGGAGTGCCCCTTAAGCTGCCTGAAGAAGTAGAGACAGTAACTGTGTTGTAGTTTGTGGCTGAAACAAGCTCCTGTCTTCTCTAAGAAGCAATGTTTGGGTGCAGCTCAGGCCATGGGGTAAAGTAACCAGAACTGCTGGATAGCATAAATGTCCAAGTGAATCCAAGCATCTGTGATTAACTAGACAAGAGTTCATTAGACCCAGACCAATTAATAGGAAACTCCGTCTCCTGCTTTGAAGCACAGGTGTACCAGGAGTTGCTCGACAGGACAGTCGGGTGTCTGACCTTGTCCTCTCACCTGAGTCATCTGGGAAACCAGGTAGCACAATCAGCAGTCACTTCCAGCTTCCCCTCTGCAGGGACCTGGTTAGTGGAAGCTGCAGTGCCCTGCCATTGTGCCCAGCTCCCTGCTGGTGCAAAATTGGTACTTACCTTTTAAAAAAGTTCACATTCTGCCATCTCAGCGTTTTCTAATGGTGTATTGTTGTCCTAGAAATCTCTGGTGCGAGTAGCAGTCTGAGGAAAAGATCACATCCTGTCCTAGAATTTAGTTCCTTCTGTTCATTACCTCTGAAATTAATTGCTTCACATAATAAAAGATTTTTAATATATTTGTGGATTTTTATGAGGAAAATGATCGACTTGACAAGTAGCATTAACCTCTAAATTGATTTAAACCGTTAAAAAAATATTGCCAGTAGATTCCATAAAAACTCAGAGCATGTGGAAGTATTAAATTAGTGTTAATTTTTTTATTTATGCTTAGAAATATTTTCCTTTCTTTTGCCACTTCACACCAATGGTCATAAAAATTAACTACAAAGACAGTTTTGAGTCTCTTTATTTCAACTGTTTTAGATATAAACAGAGAACATTTATGTAAGACAAAAATTAACCAAACCTATTTTATTGAGATCAACTATATTTTCATTCTATTTTACCCAGTTGGAAATAGTGATAATATGACAAGTCAACACTTGAAAATGGGCTTTGTGTGGGTTTTTTATTTGCTTTTGTTTGCTGTAATGTTTGTGTTTTCAGAGTGATGTCTAGTTTCCTTTTTGGAAGCAGAAAAAGTCAAGCAGTGAGAATGTGGGGTTTTTTGCAGATTATAGATGGTCAAGGCATCATATGCTGTGTATTTCTGATTACAATTTAGAAATACCAATGTTTTTCCATTAGAACAGTTTCTGGAAAAAATCAATGCAAGAAAACTGCTTGTAGAATTTAAAAAGGAGTCATCTGTTGTCTTTTTTTTCAGTGATGCTGAATCACTGGTTTGTGATAACTGATCGAGTTACTTACTATTAGGACTTCTGGAGTTTTAATTAAATTGAACAGACTTATTCTTCTATGTCTGACCAGAGCAAATTAAGAACTAGCAGCACTTAGTATTGCTCATGAAATTTATGAAGCTACATACTGTTAGCTCAGTTAAATAATGCTTCAATAGCTCTCCTTACTAAAATGCTTCAGCTGCTGCTGCAGGAGTGTAATACATTGGTGAAAAGAGTACAGCAAACTTCATTGTTCCAGCACTGCACCTCAAAGGAAAGCATTTTAACTTCGATATGCTTTTAATATCAGCTCTACAGTAGAAGTTATCATTTTTCCTCAATATTGGAAGAATTTACTGTATAGTTTCATAAAAAAGAAGGTAACACCTGGGTAGAAGATGAGATTTTTCCATGTGAAAGATCACCTCGATACATCTTGAACTGCAGCTAATTTCTGTAGCTTGGGATTGTATTCTAAACTTACTTACTGCAGAAATCATTTTCCAATTTTCACCTTACTACTTGAAAGCTAGTACAGTGTCAATGTAATGTCAGAGACCACAAATCCATCTTATTTTTTTCCAGTTTTAAAAGGAAACAAGGATTACAATACCATGCTTACAGTCAGAAACCTGATGAGTGGTTTCCTTTAAACGTGCTGTGGCCGTAGAGGTGTTGGTTGTGTGAAGTGTGGGGAAGCCAGTGACTTTAAAGCAAGGCAAAGAAAGCCAGTCAGAAACCACTCTAACTTAGTGTGACTGGCAGGTGACAGTCAGTGGCCACCTGGCCATTTAATGCATGTGGTGGGCAGCTGGGCTGTCCATGGGTGTTTTTAAACTAGCCACAGCACATGGTGTGTCTCCATTAGCCAGCAAGCCAGACTGTGGGTTCTGTGATATTTGGGTGAAAGGGGAGTTCAAGACCTGAGGGTATGGAGAAGAGCTGCAGCCTGGGATTACCACAAAACTTTTAAAGAGCCTGAAGGTGTTGTGGGGTGAGGAGATGCTGATTCAGTACCAGGTCCACTGGGAGATACAGTACTCGAGGGGCCAGGGGATATGTGCAGTTGGAGATGGCTGGAGTGTCAGAGTGTAATGTTGAATAGCTGGCTCCATCACCTGCTTCTAAGCTTATCCAGTGTGTTGATGACTGTCTTCAGAGAGGGTAATTCAACATTAGGGTGTTTATTTCCCCTCCTGTTTTCTAATGTATGAACTGAGTGATCTGGTAGTGGTGGAGTTCCTAAGGGTCCTTAGCACTGACCTAAAGGCACAGCCAGGTGACTGAAATAGCCCATTTTTATGTCTGTGTTCCAGTATGGGCACAAAGAAGAGAAGGAAGACCAGGCAGCAAAAAAAACCAACTTTTTCCATTATTCTGGCCAAAACTAGAATTGATGCATTCTTCCACACCAGGCAGACCTTTTCACCTGCTGTCTGGTTACATCTGCTTAGAACGATGGAACTAAAGGGCTCCCATCTGTAATATGCTTGATCAGTAGGCTGGCTTACCAACAGATGGCAGGGGCTGCTCCACAGGGTCATAATTCTCAGAAGTCTGTTGATAAACACTAAAGCAATGTTATCTATATGTGGAAAATCAACGGTTCATACTAGAATTTTGTCATTTTTCATACAGTGAATGTTCAAAGGACCTTTCAAAAGACAAAACTGACCACCACAAAGAAGTAATAGAACAGAAAGCAGAGTTACTTACTCTGTGTAATACTCATATATGGAACTTCAGCTGCCAGAGCTTGTATTTCTCTAATAAAAATGCCTCATTAGTGATAAGAAGGCAACGAAAGAACCATGAAAAACTGGTCTGAAATACTAGTAGATCTTGACCTTATTGAGACAGGCTACTTGTATTCACTTTCTAGAGGGTCCCAGAGGTCTTTATTAATCTAGTTGTGTTCTGAGTAGAGAACGGGATTTGATTAAAAATAAAGGAAAAATGGGTGCAGTAGGAATTGGTTGTCTTCTGCCACGTATCTCTATGCTTGCACTGGAGCACTATGCAATATATTTTCACAGTCTATGAAGCAGAGGTTTCAAAGCTTTTTCTAGTGGACATTTTGTGGCTTTACTTTGTGAAATCACCAGCAAAGATTTGTTGCTATCAAGTACACTTGTGGCACTTTCAGGACAAAATGTCACTTTTAAACCTGTTAAAATTCTTAAGGATTTTATGAAGAGCAAGATAGGTTTGCGGTAGCTTAATCTGCTGCTTGCTGTGCATAGATTTCAAAAGAATTCTTCAGGACAATTGATGTGGCATTTTGTGAACATGACTTTTTTTGGTAACAAGTGTTACGGGTCTCCATTGTTAATCTCATCCCCAAATTCATCCTCCTCCTTTAGTCTAAAATGTGACTGAAGAGAGTTTCTTTTGAACTTCGGAGTCCCAATACACATACGTGCGTTTTCCCCCATCCACTCTTAATTTTGGGCCAATTTTGACTTGCTCTAACGGTGAAATTTCAAAATTACCCATTGGCTCTGGGGTCTGAACTCAAGCAGCAAATGCTAGATTGCTCCAAGGCATTGTATAACTTGCTTTCTAGTTGTGATACCAGTCACATTTTAAGACTTAAGATATGCACCAGCTATCTTTTTTTTACTATAACTGCCAAAGACCTTCCACAAGCAGGCTTGATAAAATTAAAAGCAGTTCACAGGTTTTCACGGTGCAGAAAAAAAATAGCTCTTCTGTCTCAATTACTCTTGGAATCTAAGCCATTGCTAGTACAGGCAACATGGTGTCAGTGCTGGAAAATAGCCCCCAGTTTAAATGCACCCTGTCTGAAATATCTACAGTTCTGAAAGGGAGAATGGACATGTTACATGTTTACCTCAGATTTGTAGATGTAAGCATAAAAGCCAGGTATCTACTTTAAAAAAAGCCATACCACATAACAGTTGCTCACTCTTTTCATTCACTTCTGCCAGTAGCTTCTGCATTAGTTACAGAACCATGGCTGAATTGCTGTGGTTGATCCAAAAAGGCTCTGAAAGCTCAAATCATAATGATCGATGCATTGATCATTTTCTAGTTGGTTGTCCGGCTGTGTTTGATAAGCATGTATCCATTTCTTTTTTTCATTTTTTTTTCAAGGCTATTTAAAACCCAGACAATCAAACCCCAACAACACAAAACCAGCTTCATCTGCTGGTATGTTTTTCATTGGTCACCTTCATTCTCAGACACATCTCAGAACTGTTTGGTGGCCTTTCTTGGTGAAGTTAGTATGGGATAAGTAGTGCTGATACAAAAACTTTTTATGATTAAAAATACTGCTCAATATTTTTTTTTCCCTGAAATTCATACATATAGAAGGAAATGTTCAAAATAGAGTGTCTAATGAGTGTGGGGGTGTTCTGATTAAAATATAAACAAAATTATTCTGTACTACAAATTGGTGAAATATTTGTGCCAATGTTTGCTGCTGCTTCTTAGGGACACAGCAGGTCAGGAGAGATTCAACAGCATTACCTCAGCTTATTACAGAAGTGCCAAGGGAATTATTTTGGTGTATGATATCACCAAGAAGGAAACTTTTGACGATTTACCAAAATGGATGAAAATGATTGATAAGGTAGGCCTTAAGTACTTTATTTTCACTTTTTTTTTTTTCTTTTAAGAAGCAATTTTTTTCCTCAGAGGTACTATGTAGGACTGACTTTTAACAGCATTGATACAGGATTATTAAACTAGTGCAAATTAATTTTCACAGATTCTTTTATCTGGGATTTAAAATAAAGTGTTGCTGTTGCAAAATGCCCATCCATTCCTGCTTCTTTGAGCTAGAATTGTCCCAGTTAGAAGTGTCAGTAGAAATCTGTAAAATTACTCATTTACCTGTCTGCTGAAGGAGAAGGAAATGTTTTATTTCCTGTCTGTGAAACAGTCACTATGTTCATTCTTAGATAAACTAAAACATCTAGTTCTCAAATCATATTTAAAAAATGGAATTTAAAAATTGAAGTTGAAAAAATTTTAAATAATGTTTGGGAAGAACTTTTACCTGTAAACTATGTAGGTGTGGTTCCTTATATAGCAGAGAAATTGCTCTTTTTAATGTTGTGTTGGCATTACAAGATCTTGCATATCTAGGCTTAATTAATTGAAAATGTTTTAATTGCAGTATGCTTCAGAAGATGCTGAGCTTCTATTAGTTGGAAATAAACTGGACTGTGAAGCTGATCGAGAGATTAGTCGACAGCAGGGAGAAAAGGTAATAACAGGTCTAAGCAAATTCTTATTTACTATTAGAAGCAAAAATGTTGTGGCATTCCTGCTGAAATTCCATTGCTGCTTCTCTTCAGCCTGTTAGACCTAAGAATCACATGGAAAGTGGAGCTGTTCTGTCAAAATCTACATCATGTTTACTTCTATAGAATATGCAATTAAGTGCTTTCATGCTGGAGCAGTATGTCTTTGCTCTAAAGAAAGGAAAAAAACTACAAATTGGCTTACACTACACACTAGTACAGAGGTTACTCCTTTTAGGGTTCTGGAAGGGGATACAGTGATAACTTGAATCACAAATGGTGATATCCTTTTAAGCCTTCTTCCAGACATTTTCTTTTTGGTAGTATTTTAAGAGAGACAACACCCTTGCTTGATCTCTTAGCTCACCTTTGTTTTCATGTGTCTTTTGTTCTCCTCCAACTCCAAAAGTGGCAAGAAACCTGAAAAGAATATTTTAGCATAACACTCAGAGCATCATCTTGATCAGGACATCAGTATAATGTAATACAAATGTTTTCCTTCAGCTGCCTATCATGCATTTGGAAGCCAGTCATTTTCTATTAGAGAGTCAAAGCTTATAATTCTTGCACCTCTACTACCCTTTTCTGCATTTTAATAGTAAGGGAGAGATTAAATCTTCTGAAAATTTCTTACATTTTGGCAACCTGCAGCAATCCACATCAGTTGAAGACATTACTATCTCACATTTAAGCCTGTGGCTCACTTATTCAATAAACCAGATTGAAGGAAAAATTAGCTATGTGTGGCAAAATTTTCTATGGAGATTCAGGGTGATTAATTGAATTAGACTTCCGTCACAGATTTGGGTAAAGTGGCAGTTCTTAAAGGTTTTATGGGGAGTATATATTTGCTGCTTGCATGTAACTTGACCTATTAAATTTATTTTCTCTTTCATCAGTTTGCACAGCAGATAACTGGGATGCGGTTCTGTGAAGCCAGTGCCAAGGATAATTTTAATGTGGATGAAATATTTCTAAAACTTGTTGATGACATTCTGAAAAAGGTAAAATATTCAGGTGGTAGTTTCTCTGACCACAGAAATGGTCACTATTTAATGATTGCAGGTACTTGTTAGAAGGGCCTACAGAGAAAGTGCATACAGGTGAAATTTTTGTTTAGTACATAGCAGGCATGATGTAATTCACAGACTGAACACTTCAGTTAATAAACATTGCTGTTGAATTTGGTAAAAATCTGCTCCAGGTTGCTGTACTTCAGCTTTCCTATAACTTCACTGTGTATCAGCAGCTGACTATACATTTGCATGCTTTTAATTTGTGAGCAGTTCTGTTGTAATGGGTTTCCGAAGTGGCTTTATCATGACAGTGTCTTGTAATTTTTTTTTCTGAAAGATATTCTTTATGCAACTTACTCAAAATGTAGTTCATTAATAAGAACCTTGAACTGATAAGATCCTTAAACTGAGGCTTCAGCTGAGAGTGAACTCTCGAAACAAGGTCTTTGTGCTGAGTTCTGTGCATATGACTGTTTACAGGTGATTTTTTTTTTTCTTTAAGATGCCACTGGATGTTATAAGAAATGAGTTGTCCAACAGTATCCTGTCCCTGCAACCAGAGCCAGAAATCCCACCAGAACTGCCTCCTCCAAGGCCACACGTCCGTTGCTGTTGACTTGTTACTCCATACAGAGGGAAAAATAGGAGTGGGAGGGTAAAGAAAGTATCTGTACTACTCTGCACTACAATCATTTGGCAGTTTCTTGTTGCACTTTGTTATTCAAGTCAGAGCTACACACTAACTTGTAAATATGCAAATATGCAATCCTATGTAGGATTCAGCTATAACATTTAATTATTACCCCTCTCCCTCACAATTATGTTTCATTGATTTCCCCAGTGTTATAAATACTGTACAGTTGGTGGGGGTTTAGCACACTTCCAATTGAGGAGGAGAAGAAATTAAATCTATACCTATTCTTGACATAAATGTTGTATTAGTTCTTGTTATTATAAACAGGCAGGCAGAAGCTCTTCTGGTATGAAGATAAGTATATGGTGCTTTGCTAACTATTTTAAGGACAATTTTTTAAAAAACAGAGGACTTTATGTACAAAGCTTTCATAATCAGCATTATGTTTCCTTTCAATGTAGTGAAGACAGTTTTGGCTCTGCTGACTGGATTTATTGAAAAGCTAAGTTTAATTTTGGCAGTCCTATTTATTTTGTTTAGTGCTGCACCCTTTTTTTGTATACCAAGACATCACATCTGGTGCAGATCTAAGATTGCACTCTGAAGTAGCATATATAATTTTCTGTATAAGCATAAACTTGGTTGCAAGAATCATTAAGTTTCAATAAAAGAATGGAGATATATTCAAGCTCTAAAAGAAGGTATAAAAAGCAATGCTGCTGTCCTAGACAAATTCTTTTTAAAAAAAAAAAATTATGATATGTTAAGGAATATATATGTGTATTTGTCTGGACATCTGTGGGGCTGGGGGGAAGGGAACCTAAAGTAAAATTATTTTCTTTTCCTAATGGTGGAAATTATTCCCATCAAACAAATACTGTGTTAGGGTTTTGTCTGATAATGAATTTGTGAATTATATCTTTGGTATATCTTTTATTAAAATGCACTGTTTAGTTTAGTTGTGGTAAAACAATAGTTACCTATTTGAATAACTTGGTGTGTCCTGAATGTTGTGGTATTGAAAAACATTGTGGTCTTTCTAAACTAATGAAGTGCAAATAAAATTTTGTATTTATGAATGACAGTGGAACTGCACCTGTTATTAGAATGGCAAGTATGAACTGATGGGTAAAAGGTAGGATCTGGAGTACTTGTTTTAATTTTGTTATGATTTAATTTTCAGTTTGTCAGTTCCTTTAGGTGTAATTAAAACAGCAGTGGACATTGGCTGTTCACCTTGATCACTGCTCTGCTGGGAGAGCAGCTGATGACCTAGCCCAGCTGTTATCTTCAAATAGCATGTGACTGCTTGTCATGCTATCTTAGCAAGTGGTCACAGAACTATTAATTACACTGGCAACACAAGTATGAACCAGTCTTTTTCACACAACAGCTTCTCTACTTCTCATTCTCTGGTGCTGGAACCCATTTTGTCACTTTTGCTACTCTTCTAGCCAAAACACTGGCACTGGCCAGTAAGGTATACCATTGACTTAAGCAGCTTCTCTCTGTTTTTTGGAAGGAAAAAAAGATGCAACAAACTGCTAACGTTAAAAAAATTATAAAAAATCAGTCCTTCACAGAGTAAGCTCTGACATTCTGAATACAATACCATGCAGGTCTTTAGCACACCTGGATTTCAACTGACAAATTAAGGAAGCATGGTTGATATTTGTGCTTATGTCTTCTGCCACCTTGTGCCTAAATGGATTGCTTTTTTTTATGTAGTAAACTTACAGTTTACTGTCATGTTGGTAAGATAAAATCAATTTCTAAAGCACTTGTAGAATTTCTGTTTTTCTGGTACTGTGGGCAATAGCAAGGATGGGAAAATTATGGAAAAAGGAGTTTTAACTTGACAGCCATTTTATTTTAGCTGATATGTTTTTATTTGTATTTAGAAACTTGTGATTTTTTTTTTCCTGCAGTTTTTGAATTTAATAAAAATTACGAAATTTGACTTAGATACACTTTCTTGTAATTCTGTGCTCTTTGTATATAGGTAGATTGGAATCCCAGTTTCTTGTACCAAAAATTTTAAAATATTGCATTTCAGAAATACATTTATATAAGAATGCTTGAATGTATTTGGTTATTCATTGAAAATCATAAAAAATTCAGGAAACCTGTTTACTTTGCATCCATTATACTATGAGCCTGAAGAAGGTGTTGTGTCCTAATTTATCTCTGCAACTTTCTGCATGAATCAAGAAAAAATTTTTGAAAAGTTTCTTTGTGTCCTTGTTCCACCTAGCAGGCACTTGCACTGTGGTGTGGAAAGATGAGTGGGGAAAAAAGCCCTTTGTGCTGCTCCGTTGCCTCACATGAAAGTTCAGCTGTGACCCCAACTGTTGCTGACATCTAATGATGGACTGTTTGAATGGTCTGCATAACCACTGAGAGATCACAGGATGAAAAAAAGGGGAAGAAGAGCTCTAGCTGCAGCTGCAAGTCTATTCTGAGTTGTGTTAGCAGATCACTGTTCTTTGGTAGCCCATTCCCACACTTCAGGGTGTCACCAGAGGGTGTTTCTTTCTAATATTGACCCAAACATGCTTTACTACTAAACTCATCAGCTGCTGGGAGGTCTTCTAGTCCCTGGCAATTTCTTCATGCTAGAGAAAATACATGGAAATGTCTTTTGATAATCAGGCATGGCAAGTAGAAATCACAGAAGTGATAGAAATAGGGCAGTAACGTCTGCTCCAAAGTAGTGGTGGGTTTTTTGACTTCCATAAAATAATGGTAGATGGGTCATGGCCATTGAATGGTAGTTTGCCACTGGTTTCATTGTGATGAGGATTTAAAACAGTGAATTTGTGAAATGGCACAATTTCAGTGGTATGTCCAGTTAGCACTGCATCTTGTACCGAAACCAAAGTTCATTTCCATCAAGAGACTGATACAATATTTGGGTGTGTCTGTAAAGTCTTATACTGGACCAGTGGGTTGAGTTGACAGATGTCTTCTTAGGTGACCGGAGGGGAATTAGGAAGACTGGAAATTTCTCTTGTGTAATAGTGGGTAAGGATGCAGAAAAAGCTGAAAACCACTGGTTTACCAGGACATCTTAAATTATACACTTGTGCTGTGTGCTCTATAGGTATAGTGACACCTCTTCCTTTCACCAGATGTTCTGCTCTCTAAGAGCAAAGATACAGAACTATAATCAACTGTTTGGTATTTCTGAGGCAGGAGGATGAGAAGAAGGTGGGAAAAAAAAAAGACTAGAAGTTAAAAGCTAGGATATGACGACTTGCTAAAGTGAACTGAGGGCTGCCTGCTTGTGCCCTTGCTGCAGATTTCAGCCTTCTTTCATGTAATTTAATTTAAACTGATACTTATCTCACCATGCTGAAGGGGCAAGAATTTTTGGCAGCAGTTTTCCTTAATTGGTTTTCCCTTTTATCGTTATTATTTGTGAAAGGGATGCCATAAACTGATCATTACTTAGAGTGCTAGATTTAAGCAGGATTGGGAATTTGATAGGTCTTTCTGACTTGGGCAAGGATTTCTAGTTAATCCAGTTAGTCTTGGAAGCCAATAGTTGTCTTATAGAGTAGTTTAAATGGGGCTGTTAGTGCTAGCATCAGCTCTGTGATCCTTCTGTTCCATGCCTCTACCTTTTTGTGTGTCAAAACCACACTGACATAGGAAGATTTATAGCAGGTACATTTAAGCAAGGTACATAGGAAAAGAGAAGCAGAACGACCAAGCTAGCAAAGAAAGAATGTGAACAAAAACCTCTAAAATGGGAATAGAGAATGCAGCCTATTTCTAGCTTGGTCACTTTCCTGTAGTGGGAATTCATTCACAAAAGTTCATCTCTCCAGTTTGTGAAAGACAAAAAGAAACTGCACCAACCAGCATGAATTGAATCTCCCTTCTTTTATTGGCAGTTTTCATTCATCCAGTGGTGGTTTTGCTGAAGTGGAGAATCCTTTCCCTGTAATGAAAATGGTCCGATGTGGCAGGTATAAGTGGTACAAGTCTCACTTAATTTGGGGAGAAAAGGCAGGAAAAAGACTGTCTTTCAAATCACCACTGTCATTTATGCAAACTCTTGATTGTGCTAATGGCAAGTCTTCCATATAAAATAGTGTAAATGGGTCAATTTGAGGTCTTAGTCCTTAACATTAGGAAGAAATTCTTTACTGTGAGGGTAGTGAGACCCTGGAACATGTTGCTTAGGGGAGCTGTGGATGCCTCATCCCTGGAATTGTTCAAGGCCAGGTTGGATGGGGGTTTGAGCAGCCTGGTCTAGTGGGAGTTGTCCCTGCCTATGCAAGAATGTTGGAACTAGATGATCTTTAAAGTCCCTTCCAACCCAGATCATTCTATGAGTCTGTGATTTTTTACTTTGTGTTGAAAGATGTTAAAATGAGTTTGCTCTAATTTTCAAAAAGTTGAATTGGCTTTGTCCTCCCTGGTTGTCAGAATGGCTGCATTAAATATAGGGTTTGAACTGAGTCCAGAGGAGACCCACGAATATTATCTGAGGGCTGAAACAATTTCTATGAGGACAGGCTCAGGGACTTGAGGTTCAGCCTGGAGAAAAGACAGTTTCAGGGAGACCTTCACAGCAGCCTTCCAGTAACAGAAGGGGCCTACTGAAAGCTGGGGAAGGACTTCCTACAAGGGCATGTAGTGATAGGACAAGGGGTAGTGGCTTTAAACTGAAGGAGGGTAGATTTAGGTTAGACATTAGGAAGAAATTCATTGCCATAAGGATGGTGAGACTGACACAGGTTGCTCAGGGAAGCTGTGGATGCCTCATCCCTGGAAGTGTTCAAGGCCAGGCTGGATGGGGCTTTGAGCAATCTGGCCCAGTGGGAGGTGTCCCTGCCCATGCAAGTTGTTGGAACTGGGTGATACTTAAGGCCTCTTCCAACCCCAACTCTTCTATGATTCCATGATTCACCTTTCTCTTGTGTCTGGCTTAGAACATTTCAAAAGGTCAAAATACAGAAGTGGCATTCAACTGGGTACAATCGTCTTGAGTGTGAGCTGTGAATATGTTCACACTAAACAAGGAAAAGTGCCAGAGATGGCACTAGACTGAAATGAGAAGTTTTGAGCCCTGTTTTTGAGCACTATTGAGTTGTTAATGGCACGGCTTGGATTTCTTGGCAGGGCAGGCGCACTGGGGGAGTTTGTCCATTAGGGGTCACTGAAGCTCCGCAGTGAGAGGCTCTGCTGCCCGTCCGCTGGGATGGAGCAATTGCTTCTTGATGCTTGAGTCTCTTTGGCCGAAATTCCTGCTGCTTTTCCCAAGCAGCCAACCTAGAGCCAAATGGTAGTGAATAGCTGTAAGCACCTGAACGGCAGCCAAAGAAATACATGAGTGTGTTGCATTGATACAAAGAATTGTTGAAGGGTTTAAAATAGACACGTCTGTTTCTGTTTGCAAAATTGTGTTTGCTTAAGTATCTTTTCCGACAGAAGGGATATTTTTAGCTAACCAGCAGTAATCTGCAAGAGAGATGAAACTTGTTTAGTTGCACTTCTTAAGGATCCTATTAAAAAAACATGAAGTATCCAAGTGGGCCTTCTTAATTTCATAATAAATTAATCAAAACGATAAAAAAACCTCAGTGTGCTTTATTACTTGTATTTCTATGAGGACTCATAATATGTTGTTGTTGTTGTTGTTGTTGTTATAATCCTTATAATTGCCTCTAAAATCTCTTCTTTCTACTTTTATTTGATATAGATGGTCTTGAGTTAAATTATTTTTTCTTCCAGCTTTGGCCAAAATATGCATAAAGTGTGTTTGATGGAAGGTGTTTTTCCTAAAAATTGTAAATGTCAACTTTTCATTTTAATCTCAAGTACTTCAGAGGTCCAGTTCTTTACATTAGGATGCAGTTCTATACTTTAAAGATGCTGCTCTGTCATGGAGTGTCACAGGGTCAATGCTATTGAACCAAAGTTTTATGTTAGTCTGGATAAGTGCCAGCCCTCACAAAATATTCCAGCTTTCTGTAGAGCCTAACAGATAGTTATGAAACATTTGGGTTTTATTTTCTTTATAATTTTAATGTTTTATTTCAAGAAGGTGATTTTGGTCTTAAGGAGAGTGTCTGAAGAAGGAATCCTGTTTGGTATCAACTATAGTTTTTGTTGTTAGGGGGAAATTCAGATCCTTTTTTAGATTAAAATAGTTGCTTTCCTCTACCCAAGAGCTCACCATCATCATGTTCTCTAAATCCCTCTCACATTGCATTTCAGGGTTATAAAATCTATTGTGTCTTTTAATGTGTTAGCACACACAACCCTACAGACACCTTTCTTAGGCCTAAAATTGTGGGTCCCTCTAAGCTGGTTAGTACTGAAGAAATCTGTTGGTTTTCTTCCCTAGGGACAGTGGTGCAAATTCACAGTAGCTTTATGGAATTGTCCAAGCTTGTATGAAAAGCAGAAGGGAGGGCAGTGGGCAACCAAAATGTGTTAGCTGTCCAATTATGAATTTACTTTATGCTACAGGTTTCTGACTATAGTAATTCCTCTTTGGAGGATACTGCAGCTGACCCTAGTGGGGCTTCTGGTGGGATGTCAGGAAGGGCTGAAAATCCAAAGAGATTTGCAGCCAGTGACAACTTCCACATGAGGTCATGGCTTTGCTTCAATAAATTTTTGATTTTTTTAGGAACAGAGAAATGGAAGAGACTGCTCAGGCCTCTAACTTAATCCCTTGTGATTATAGGCAAACATAAACCAGCAGCTTTTCTCCTACTGTCATCCTACAGTAGACGAGGATTAAAAGAAAATAAAGTTTTTATCCTGATAGGTAGAAAATCTTGATGGTAAATTTCTGCTGTCCCTGAGCTGATGAATCGTAATGGCACAATGGATTTTTCTTCCAAGAATTGGTCTTAATGGCTTGCATTTCTGTAGACCCACGTGGTTTATTTGTATCTGCAAAATGCTGCAGTAGTAAATTCTACAGCCTGAATATACAGTGTAGGAAAAAGTGCTTCCCTTTATTTTGAACATAATCATCTGCTAATTCATTTCATTCTTCAGCATTCTCTTATCAGAAGAAACAGGGAACAGTTGTTTCCTCTTAACGTTTTGTGTGCCACACATAATTTTAAAATCCTTTATCAAATGTTTCCATCAGTCATACCTTTGCAGGCTTTAAGAGTCCTAATATCATCAATTGTTCCTGTTATCAAAACAGTTTCATACATTTAAACATCCTTACAGCCCTCCTTGGTACATTTTTTTCTATTACCATCTCTCTTCAACAAGCCTGACTATGCACTCAATAGTGTGGTTCCAGCATAGGTTTACACAATAGCATTTTATCATTTAATGACTAGTTTATCCAGAAGAGGATGTTTTCTCTTATCCCATGGGATCATAATATTTCTAAAAGCCTTCAGTGAGGAACATGGTTGAATGTTTTTTGTAAATCCAGGTAAATTAGATCAAGTGGCTCTCTTTCTCCCTGAGCTCTAAAATGACTGGATATCACAGACAGCATTAGATCCCCAATACAGTTTTTCTACATGCCTTCTATTCTTATGGTATCATCCAACTATCCCATGTCAATGTCAGTCTGATGTCCCTTACATCACTCTGTTCAGTGGAATATCTGTGGGAGAATGGAAAAGTTGGGTATTTTTGCACTAGACATGTATAGTCACCAGCCTAAGGAAAGCACAGGCAGGTTGCACTACTTCTGTCATCTTAAGAACATATTGAAAGTGGTTTAAAAGCAGTGAAAATCTCCATGTTGACACATTTTAAAGTTTAAACTTATGTTGTTTAACTTGCACCACTAGCATTTCTGTACCAAAATAACTCACCTTTGCAGGTTCTTATGAACTCTGCGCATCCAGGCAAGGACTGCTCAAAATGGAAACAAAATAAATCTTAATTGAAATCGGTTTCTTATTCTCAGAATCTCGTTGTGGGCAAAAATGGGGATATACCTTCTATACAAAGCCAAGAATTTATTGTTGGTCTAATTGAAATCTTGAAAGACTTGTAATGCAATAAGCAGTTACTATGATTAGTCCAGTGGCTGCATTTCATAGTACCAATTATCTAATTAAATAAATAAATGTCACTGTTCACAGAAAATCAATTTAAATTTTTTCAAAGAAAAGCACACCGGCACACACAGACACATTAGGTCACAACGACTTAGATGAGGGCATTGAGTATTTCCTCAGTAACTTTACAGATAACACCAAGTTGGATGGGAGTGTTGATCTGCTCGAGGGTAGGAAGGCTCTGCAGAGGGATCTGGGCAGGCTGGATCAGTGGGCAAAGGCCATTAACGTGAGATTTAACAAGGCCAAGTGCTGAGTCCTGGACTTTGATCACAACAGCCCCATGCAGCACTACGGGCTCGGGGAGGAGTGGCTGGAATGCTGCCAGGCAGAAAAGGACCTGGGGCTGCTGGTTGACAGCCAGCTGAATATGAGCCAGCAGTGTGCCCAGTTGGCCAAGAGGGCCAACAGCATCCTGGCTTGCATCAGGAAGAGTGTGGCCAGCAGGAGAGGGGAAGTGATTGTCCCCCTGTGAGGCTGCACCTTGAGTTCTGTGTTCAGTTCTGGGCCCCTCACTACAAGACAGACATTGAGCTGCTGGAGGGAGGTCAGAGAATGGTGGTGGAAGGGTCTGGAGAACAAGCCCTGTGAGGAGAGGCTTAGGAAATGTGTTGTTTAGTTTGGAGAAGAGGTAGCTGAGAGGAGAACTTAATTGCTTTCTACAGCTACCTGAAAGGAGGTTGTAAGGAAGTGGGGGTTGGCCTCTTCTCTCAAGTAAATAATTATAGGATTAGAGGAAATGGCCTAAAGTTGCACCAGGGGAAGTTTAGACTATATATTAGATAATTTCTTTATTGAGGGCAGTTAGGCACTGGAATGGGCTGCCCAGGGAGGTGGTGGAATCACCATCCCTGGAAGTATTCAAAAAAAGTGTAGATTAGGCACTTCAGGACCAGCTGTAATACACACGGTGATACAGATGTTGATAAATATAACTTATATTAATGGGTGGGGGGGTAATATTTACATTTGGAGGCAGTGATCTAAGAGGTCTTTTCCAATCATGACAATTCTGTAATTCTGGGTGAGGTGCTGATGTTTGGGTTTCTCTTCCTTATCTTTGTCAGGAGAAACACAATGTTGACAGCTGCTTCATCACTCTATGCTCCACTTGGAGTTATTGTCATGTTTGCTGACACGCTCATATGTCTTATTCTTTCTTCACTGGTCTGCAAGTATGTTACATCCATGGATGCTACATGAAGTCCACTTTCCATGTCTTGAGTACTTGGTTTTTGTTCACTTGTACTCCTAACACTGGTTTTGTCCACCTCCAAACTGAGTGTAACTATAATCACCTATGGGTCAGTGCTTGCTATCCTCAGCCCTCACTTATCAGCCCAGTCTGGTTTTGTCTAAATTATGTCCAGTTGTCCTCACTTTGGAGGCCTTTGCTTTCATATCTTGCCTCTACTCCTATGCTGTCGTATCTTGTCTCTAGTGCTATGCAATTACACTAATCACTGGTCACTATTATGATCCTAAATAAGTCTTTCTATGTAGAATAATTAACTGCCACTAGTTTCTCTATAAAAATTATTGTATCACATTATTAAAGTAAGCAAAAGTAGACAGCTTGCATAGTGGCAGTCATTACTAGGAAAAAAAAAAATAAATTCAACTGAACAAGCTACACCAAGGTTTCCAGTCAAGATGAGACACTTTCAGCTGAAGTCTGCTGAACTTCTGCTGTGAGGCTGTGCAATTTTGGTCCAAAAACCTGTGGCCTGAGCCTACGAACCAGTCTACAACCCATTTACTACTCTGCAGCCTCAGGTGGAAACTGGCTAGACATTTTTTGCTTAGCTGTCTGAAATCAGAGGTTTGCTTAAGTTAAGGAAATCTTCTGTAAAGATGGTGAAAACAAAGTGAAATAATCCTTACTGGAAGGATGGGAAAAGAAAATACTTAGAGACTCTGAGAGCAGTAAACAAAAAAACAAAAACAGTTAAGAAAAGTCTAGAAAATTTATCCTAAATGCTCAAGATCCCTTTTTTTTTTCCTCTCACAGATGTTGTGTGCCACAGAAAGTGGAATTTGAGTGTGAAGTTTTATTAATAAGTGAAGTGTAAGAATGCTCAGAAAAACAAAGTATGCACGACTTGTATTAAGAAGGTGGTATCCTCCAGGGAATCAGAAATCTTTCTTTAGCACTCACAATTGCTCTTGAAAAATGCTTGAAGACCTGAGAGGTCCTTTAAAATTGTATTTTTGTCCGTCTCTGATCTTGACAGGAGTAAGGAAGAAGAAAACCGGACAACTACTCTAATATGTCAAACATCGGATTAAAGAGACATCATTTACAAAAAAAATATTAGCGAAGTAATCATATTGTTTCTTTGGATAGCTGTAGATCCTCTGTAGGTTCTTGCAAGACAACACCAAATTAAAACTGGAGAAAGTTGTGTATACTTATGTATGCTGTGGATGCTCTGTCAATCTTAACAAGCAGTGTGCTCCAAAATGAGCTGAACTGAACTGGTGTTGGGAATCTGTGGGGACTTTGCTAGGGAAGGGATTGCCTTGGGCTTGTTCTGCTCTGACCCTGGGCACTGATGGCTGAAAGCAATTGGAATTTGTCACCTGTGCTCCTGAAGATAATCTTCTGGTTTAGTTTCCTCCAGCAGAGATCCACTTCCTTCTCCCCAACACAATTCTGCGATGTGGACTCCAGTGCAGTAAGAAGGGATGGTCATGATCTGAATTAAAATACTACTGTAGGAATGTCTTGTGTGGGATCAGAACCATGGTGACTCAAGCTCCTCAAGGGGGAAAGTAGGGAGTTAGGACTTGAACCAGGAAACTAAACAAAAGAAGTTAAATGTGAGAGGAATATGAGGTTGCACTCAACCCTTCAGGGAGTTATTTCTGCAAGTGCCATTGTGAGATATGAAATGTACATGTAAGACACCAGGGTCATCTAAACTTTATTAGATCAAGTTGAAAAATGCAAAAATTCTGTCCAAAAGCCTGGAAAAGCATTCACGTGTGGTTCTAAGGGAGAAAAAAAAACAAACTGCAAAGCAGCAATGTTGAAAGACAAGTGTACTTCAAGCTGCATCTCATTCTGCTAACTCAGGTCTTTCTTTGTAATGTCTTGATCTCTTTTGTTGCAGTTGGAGCTAGGGTTACAAGGCTTTATAAAACACCAGCTAATATCTTGAATTACAAAAAGGCAGGGAGAAAACCAAGCTATGATTCTGCGATGAAGCCATCCACTCAGAAAAAGTTTTTCAATGCAAAAGTAATAACTCCACGCTATTAGCTGTAACTGTAAACCTACGCTCATATAATATTGTGTTTATTCCTGCTGAGTGGATTCCTGTGATTCTGCTCTTTTGAGTCTCCCCTTAATCTCTGCACATGCTATTTTGTGCATTTTCCTTTCTAATACTCAGCTTTGCTACCTGCTGTCTGTGTGCCACATGCAATTTTTGTAAGCATGCAGGATTATCTCTGTAGCAGTAGCAAGCACCGGCTGGCATTTGCACGCTACTCTTATTCAATTCAATTACTGACTGTCCACAGGGCAGTAATTGCAGTTTCAGGAAGCTGAGGTTAATGAGTAAATTGAGTTTTATGCCTTCCTGGGTCATAAGATGCTGACGGGTAAAATGTATTTGGATAGGATAGATTTAAATGGTGGCTGTTGTGCTGGGCTGTGCTAGCAGCTCATAAAGAAAACTTAAGTGCCCGCTGAAATGGAAAATATTGTCAATAATGGAGCAGAGCAGTCCTTACCTGGTAAACTTTCCCAGTAACTGGCAACAGCATGGAATTAGGTCAGTGAGAAAAAGAGAATTTCAGTTTTTCTTTAATAAGGTCAACTTTGGGTATGCACTGCACAACTGCTAAGTAAATGCCGTAAATAAATATCAATGTCTGAGACAAAAGGTTTAAAAGACAAAAGGCTTAAAAGAGGTTTTTGTTTCATGTAGGGGTCCGAATGAAAATTAGGCATTTGCCTCCAGATGCAGTCCCATCTCTGAAGAGGTCAGAAAGCAGTCTCTGGAGCACATCAGTTATCAGCTTGGCTAGCAGGCATCAGAGTAGATTAATTGAATCAGCCATCCAGTTCTAATCTGCTGCCATCTAGAAACTGTTTTCCCACTGAATTAATGTGGGGCTTCGTTTCAGTTATTAAAAAAATGTTGATGGTCTCAGAAAATGTCTAACTTGTCCCAGCTCTGCTATGAGAAAGGAAAGAGGGGGAGGTTATGCTGCTGCAAGGGCTTTCTGCAAGCAGGATGCCTTTTCATAAAGCATTGGGGTTTCCATTTTCCTTTATGGCAGAAGACAAGAGTAACTAAAATTAATAGAAGGCAGAATGGAAATATGGGCAGGGATGCAGGACAGTCAGATCTTCTGTCTTAAATGCTGCACAGCAAGTAGTAGTTCAGCAGAGTCAGATCTGCCCTGTGTCTCTTGGGGCACTGGGGGTGTCCTGTACTACCTCTCCGTCTTCCTTTGCATCCTTTCACTCTCCTGTAAGAGGCTTCAGCAAAGACGGACTGGAGGGAGCTGGACCTTTTTCCTTCCTCCTCTGACACAATGCAACATCTGGTCAGCCTCATTTCTGATCTCCCTTAAAAAGTCTTCATTAGAAAGCGTGTCTCACCCATGGGTAGAACCTTGACCTGAGCACATGACCCATACTGTCCCTTTCTTTCTCATCTAAGTCCACCAAGGCTGTGTTAGCCAAGGGCTTGGAAGCACAGTAACCCTTTAGCTGGGCTTTAAGTACTTGGTGAGCCTGGCCACTCTTGCTTTAGGGAAGAGAATTAGAGGAGTGTTTGAGGAGAAAACAAAAAGAAAATGGAGAATGGATGGGAGTATATCACAAGTATATTGAATTTAGATGAAGAAGTAGAAGTGGGGAAGCAAAGGAAGAAAACATGAGACTAATCAAGCAAATACTAATGAGGTACTGGGAGAAGAAATTGTGGTCAATAGTTTTAATCTTGTACTGTGAGCCTATCAGTATTAGTAGGGGTGGTGCTTACCTCGTCAGCACGAATGAACCACCAAAGCAGCCTCTTGCCAGGCAGAAAGGGGTTAGCTGAGCATCCTACACAAACTGCACACGGGTGCTCCCCAGGCATCCCCAGAGAGTGAGTAGGGCCTGGATCCTTGGGCCTGGATCCAAGGAGCAATAGCACTAAAGTCCCATGCAGGGACTGACAGGAGCCTCCAGAGCACTACTGCAGCAGAAGGAGAAGAGTTAGAAGGGATGGAGGAGAAGGAAGAAAGCAGCAGAGATACTGAAATAGAAGAGGAAAACTGGAACAAATGTTGGTAGTATGAAAAGCACAGTCTAGCTCTTGCCAACACAATTGTGAATATATGAATGGAAGCACATTTCAACTAGATACCAACTGTATGTAGTTTTGTTTCTCAAGTACATAGGGCTACTTTATTGGTGGCATGGGAAACTAGTCCCCTTCTTTTGTTCAAACTGTGACAGTAACAGCAGCAACACCTCTTTTTCTAGCATTGCAAGATTTAACTCGACATCCCATTTCATGCACAAGGCGGCAAAAGAACAAGAAGGGAGATGGGTTAATGTAGGTAAGTGTTTGCTGCATTGGATAAATCTACATAATAAATCTACATACATAAATCTACATAATACCAATACATACCTCATACCTTCTTATTCCTCCTTCATGCATTCAAAAGCACCTAAACACATGTCAGATAGTTTTAAAATGTAGCTGGCAATTAAAAGGGCAGCATTCTCGACCATTCACCTGTGGCAGGGCCATAATTAAGGAATTCCTCAAATTCTCAATTGGAATCAGGAGTGCATTTTATTCTATTTATTTATATTTTATGGTAATGCAACATTACCAAGTTCTATCTTGGCCTTTCTTTGCCCTCATAGCTTTTTTTTTTTTTTTTTTTTTTTTTAATTTTCCAGTAACATTGCCTATATTCCATGGTTCTTCTCTAAGCATATGGTCAGATGAGGATGCACTTTCCTAATGACAAGTAGTTATTCTTGAATAATACTAATATTTCCATAACCAAGATGGGTGTTTCTAACGAAATTACTACATGAGTACTTACAGCTGTGTTCAAAACATAGTACAGCCAAAAACTGTCATGAGTGCATGCTACACACCCAAAATTCCACTCCAGAGCATGTTGGGGCTGAATTTTAAGAGCTGATTTTATTTCTTAGGCCTGTCTATGAAAATCGAATTCTTGATGTTGCAGGATTAGTCAATGGCAAAACCGAACTGGAAGACTGGAAACTTCTCCCACTGAAACTGTGGGTGGAGATCTGGTGATGCATCCTCACTCTCTAACTCATCTTTGTTCCATGCCAAAGCAGAATGGGTTGGGATTGTGACCCCAAGCCTGTTTAAATAACCCATAATAAGGGTTCTGGTTTTCTCATTATAGACACAGATTTCAGATCTGGGGTTCTGGTGCTTTTTCCTAGGCTCCATGTGATTATATTAGCTCATGGCTGTAGTCCTGAAGAGAGCGTAATTTCATCCTCACATTTCAAAAGTTGACCTCTTCTCATTAGTAAAGGGGTCACTAATGTGGCTAAAAAAAAATAGTAACATACATCTGAATTTCCTACCCATGTGAGCAGTGGAAAAATGAACAGGAGTGGGAAGTAGTCATCACATCATATACTTAACTCATCTATATCTGGATGCCTAAATTAGATTCCTCCACTAAGTGGAGTCAGGGGGAGTTATCTCTCTCACCAATGGGAAAGGCAAAGGAGATTTGGCTTCTAATTTATGTATCAAAATATTTGATTGCATTTGTTTATGCACCAAATACCTTAAAAATGTTGTGTGGATATCTTGCCTTCTTCCCAGCCTCTCAGCTTCTTAAGTTGCTAACTTTCAGATCCTGCTGAATTTTCAGAAATACACCAGAACATTTTCTCTTGGGCTGTAGACCAGCAAGAAGCAACATAGGAGCTTTCCAAGATGGAAAAAAAAATCACAAATATATCCAGAGCTGGAGAGGAGCCACAGATGTTTGTTGCAGCCACATCAGTAGCTGCTGCATTTGGAGCTAGACTCTCAGCCCATGTGTACTGGGGGCTTAATGAGCAAATCTGTCCATGTCCTTAATCAACATTTGGGCTGAAGGATTGAAGAAGACCATGTTTTGAAGGCCTAACTGCAGACAATCAGATTGTGATGGGGGTAACAAGTTATTCCTACAAGGCAAAGACATGAGTCTGGCAGAGCCTGGTAGGCAGGAGCTGTCACGGGAAGAGCCACCAAGCCCATGGACCTCTCAAGCAGGTGCCCAGAGTTCCCTATGGGGCTGTAAGGGCCCCACTGCTGCAACACCCTCTTTGCCATTGACTTCAGCAGCCCAAAGGTTGCAAAAACCTTTAATCTGAGTGTAGTTAGATGCAGACTGCTGCAGGTGTACCTGGCTGTGCAGTAATGGCAACTTTGATTACATTGTCTGTATCCTGGAAAACAGAAGGTCTCGAGAACCAGGGAGAGGATATGATTATAAGAATTACAGGCTTTCCTAAAAGTGCTGAGGAAAACAGAAACACAGACAAACTGAAAACTCCATTGATTCTTCTATTTTAAGCCTGATGATCAGCTACATCAAAATTATCTGCCAGGAGCCATCACAGCTGAATCCACAACAAAGGAAACACCAGGTGGATTGGCAGCAGACATCAGAAACCTTCTCAGAGGAGAGAAGAAGGAAGGAATGTAGAACTAGCCTTGTCACTTCTCCTTTAGCAAATGACTACCTCTCGAAAAGCCTAATTAAGTTTCTGTCTTTAAAATGTGATTTCCATTTGCTCCCTAAGGTTTAAAAATAGTGGGAAGATTTCAGCAAATGATGACACTGTCAGTTGTACTAAATTAGAATGGAGAAGAATAAGAAGTTGCTGCTGTGGCTTTCATGTAGTGATGATCTCTCCCTTTTTTTTTTTTTTTTTTTCACTCTTGCACGAGGATGCTGATCACATGCCAGAGAGATACATCACCCACCAGAATTGCTCAGTGGTTAAAGTAAGTTTTCCATCACTTTTGGATTCCTGCATCCTTTGAAACCCTCCATTCCGGTTTACCTGTGGACCCCCACCTCCTGTCTTTCCTCATGTACCCCATGTTGAGAAAGCGGGAAAAATTTTGCCTTTATGACTTTTTTTCACAATAGCTTAACTTTGCTGGGCTTTTTGCTGCCTACAATGGAAATCCTCCAGATTTACACTTCTGTGGACAAAACCAGGTTCAGGTGATGTATATGTGTGGGTTGTAGAGTACTTAATTTTGTGTGGGCAATATTGTCCTCTGATTCAGAAATATCTTTGCCTGGGGAAAAAATAATATACCGAAAAAAAAACCAAACAACCAACTTCTCATCTTTTTCCACTCAAAGGCATCATTTTTTTAATATTGCCTTACATTTTTCTTAACTCAGTTTATTGGATGAATGGTAAAAAACTATTAGGGTTGTTTCCACTGGAGGCTGTAAATGACAAACAAGCATGTTTTACTACTGTACAGTAACTGGATGTGTTTGTGATTGAATACTCCCTAATTCAAAAGCATCTCACCTGCTCTCAATATGACAATTGTAATAACATAGCTCCATGCTGTGATTCTGGCATAGTTTCAGCTCTTCCACAGAACTTAAATCATGACCATATTTTCCAGTTATCTTAGGCTTCAGGCTTTGAAAGCTCAATGTGAGTAATGAAGAGAAAGCAATTTGATTAGCTGGTGGAGCCGACTAGAAGGCACCTTCATTACAAAGGGGGTTAAAAAAGATATAAAACTATAGAAAATTGATTAAAGGTATCATAACTATAATAGCATCAAACAGCATAACAAAGAAAAAAATCTCCATTCAATTGAAATGAATATTTAATACATAGCACAGTGATGTCCATGGCTTTATATTCTTCTGTTTTAATGATTTTTATCACAGCTTGAGGTCCTTTGTCTTGTCCCCTTCTACTGACATCAGCTGGAAGAGACAGAGATTAAAACAAGGGTAATTTCCCCATGGTCATTGCTTGGCACTATTTCTGCTTTGCTCAGCCATTAACTGAAGTTTAAAGGATGAACGACTGTCACTCAAACTGATTCTTTCTTCCACCCTTTTCTAACAGTGTTAACTACTCCAATAGTCACCAAGGAAACGTGTGGCTCCTGTGCCCATCTTATTGCCACCCTACAGCTTTATATTGGGAACGTCATCATAATCTCATTAGGAGGTTGAATTTGGCATTGAAGCTTGAATTCCCATAACAGGAGGGGAGTGGACTAATGCAATTAAGCAAATTAGCTTTTTGAACCATTGCCAGATATGTGTCCAATACCATAAGCAAAGATAAGTTGTCTTCCTTTCAAAAAAAAAAAATCAACACAACCAGTACCCCTGCCTTCTCCCCACATTATTTTCAGAGCAGTACTGTAGTCCTATACCAGCTACAAAAAGGTCTTTAAAAATTGGGAAGATATTTATTCACTTGACCAAAAATCTGAATTGCTTCCCCCTCTTCTTCCTGATACTTCCATCCCAGTGGTTCTGATAATTTTTATCTGTGTAACATTTATACATCTAAAGGTAAACTACATTCTGCTAATCCATTAGCCTGTTGTCAGCATTTAGTTTTGCTCCTCTCTTATGGTATGTGGCAGTGGTCACCAGTTCAGTACAAAACTCCTGTTGGTTTATTTTGATACAAAGTGTTTCTCAAGTGCTGTGAAGAGCTATTTTAAAATACACCAAATTTTCTGGAGGTAATTCTGGAGGTATATTCAGGAACTCTCTAGAAATGCAGATTATTAAATTCCTAAGGCAGAGCTTGTCTGCCTTTTGTTGTGGGGTTTGGAGGCTAATCCAGTTTCCTCCCCCCTCTCTCAGCCTGCCAAGTAAACCAAGCAGCAAAAGCAGACTATAGCAAGAATAAGGAACCATAACTCTTTGAATAATAACCTAGCAATTGAGTTTCAAAAGCAGTGCCTTTTTCTGCTCCCAAGGAAGGAAGCAGGGAGTGCAGTGGTATCCTTCTGCATATAATGCTGTTGTCTCTGTCCTGGTGTTTCATCCTGTGGAGGTGGAACACGGAACACTGCAGAGAGGATCTAGGAGCCTCTTGTGTGTATCAATTACCAAGGAGGTTACAGCATTCTTTGCTTGCTTGTCTTCAATTTTTAATGAAAAGGCAGGAATAATGAGTAGTAGATGCTACCACACATCTTCTCCTGAATAAATCCCAGCCTCTGCCACCAGGCATTACAGTCAGAAGACATGAGAACATGGGTTATTACTAAATAAGGGCATTGCTTATATGCTCCAGTTTATATAATACACTGTCCCTCTCCTAAGCTGCTTACAAAACAGATATGTACTATGTAGACAGTATACATAGTCCCAAAGGATGGTGTAATCTTAACATTTTTGCCTGAAAATGCAAGTAAATTTAAGACTGAGTCAGTACTGTGAACATCTGTCACAAACTTGAGAATGGAATATGCTACAGAGAATGCTGTGGTTATTTGAAGAGAGGCACAAAGCAAAGTAGTTCAGTGGTTGCAAACTCCCAAAATGCCAGAGCTGAGCTGGTATGGAAGAGAGATCAAAGTGCTGAAACAGAAAGTACAGGACTGAGGCTCACAAACAAAATGAGCTCTGCACTGTGATGGCAATAGCCATACAGTTTGGATTAAAGTATTTTAGTATTTATGGTATCAGATTAGATAAGGACCAAAAAAAAAAAAAAAAAAAAAGCTTTTAAATCTTTTTGCCTCCTGGTGCCATGACATGATAGAACCAGGGGATGAATTATTTCCCTATGTAAGTTCTTACATAACATCACTATAAAGTAGTCATGTTTTGCCTATTTGGGTTTTTTCCATTTATCATGTTTGGATTTAAATGTAGCCTTAATCCTGCATATCCTGCTTGGAAAAGCTTAGATCAGTAACATGTTGTAGAGTGTTCTTTAAAAGACTTCACTCTACTATGCAATAGCTTTGCACTCACAGTATAGATTTCAGTTCTTAACGTTATACTTGATAGGCTTTTTTGGATAATATTCTTCATTTAATACAATGGAAAGTTTCAAATATGGACATTAATTGAGCGAGAAAACCCAGTAAAACTTTAATATCACTGATTATTTAATATCACTTAGTAGATAAAACATGCATTAGCAACACCAATTGAAGGGCAAATCCAGGAAGATACCAAGGAATACAAAACAAAGCACAGCATCCAGTAATGCTGAGTTTACAACCTATATTTTCCTATACATTTCTCCCAACAGCTTATATTTTCCTCTGACTTTTTTTTCCCACGTTCGGAAGAACATCAGCAACCAATGGAGACACAGCCTTTGAATCTACCTTCTAGCTTTAAAACTGATCTGAAGGTTGCAGGACTGTAGTGGTGAGACCAATATTATATGAAGTGAGAGCCTGAGCCTTTGTGGTTGTAGCAGTGGTTCCCCCAAAAGCAGAAGGCACTAAAGGGAAGCTCTGGGCTCATGTCAGGGAGCAGTGCTGTTGCAGACAATTTCCTTGGAAGGAGAAAAGTGAGTATCTGCTTTATCTCTGATAGCACACTTAGCAGTGAAAAGTTACCTGCACTCTTGTCCTGAACCTGCCCATAGACTTTATAATCACAGTGATTAGCCAGAAAAGCACTTAATAACTTGGCAGAACTGTAGCCTAGTTCCTCCCACGGTATCTCCTGCATGACACAAGAACAGATACCTACGCCGTGCTTCCTAATCACTAGTTTCACATCCAGCTAATCAGTATATATTCTTGACAGTTCTTGAAGGGCAAGCACCATAAATGTGGCAGTTTTGGTGCAGAATCAGATCTTCAGTATCCACCATGAAATTCAGCTTTATTTGGAGGACTGTCCCCACAGCAGCTGGATGTTACTTGCTCTGGAGGAGTTGAGGTGGGAGAGCATCACCAAGCACCCATGACTGTGTTTTCCTGGTCACTATGTTTCACCCATCCCACACTGAGTTCACTGATTAGCAATTATTCTTTTCCCACCCCTCCTCTGTTCTCTTTTGGACAGTATGTTTTGTGGTGCTGTGAGTTTCCATCACAAAAGGGTCTCAAGAGGTAGCTTGCACAGCCCACCTCCTGTGGTAGACTAAGGATAAAATACATATGAAAGTGCAGTTTTGCAATTGCATCTCTGCCTTGACCCACTGCCAGACTTCTGCATGATGTTTTCAAACTCTGTGGGCCTGCAACATCTTTCTTAACCCTTGCCACATTTTAGGCTTGGAAAGTGTCAGGAAACACAGGTAAACCTACAAAGACAGGAGAATGAAACCTTAAGGCAGAGAAAGGTGATTTTGATACTCAGAATAAGCAGGAGTTAGACAAGAAGAGAAATCATGGGATGGAGAGAAACAAAGGAACAGGCTTCAGAGATGGAGTAGTAAAGGAAGATAAATTTAATGGCAAAAATGAACCTGCCTTTTTATATTCTGTGTGTTGGTTTCTTTCATGCATTCACATGAGCACAACGGGTGTTCCCCTAGCCTGCAGGATCCGTTCATATCTCTTTAATCTCTTTGGGAATTAGTTGAAATAGTACATGACTCTGCCTCCCGAGATGATGAACTCTTCTCTTGAATGCAAAAAGGATGGTATATGGAATCTAAAGCATCTAAAGAGAGCTTTGAAGTTACAAATGATAAGCTTAAAATAATTGTTGACAAGTGACAATTTAAAAGATGTAAAGGATCTTTCTTGTGCTTCATCAGAGAACAGAAATGTTATGAAAATAGATGCACATCTCTGGAGTGTGGCAATGCAGGTCCTTAGCATGCAGGTCCGAAAAACAGAGGGACACAACCTGTTTTGTAGCCTGCAGAGGCACTGCTGGACTCAAATCCATTACTGTTGACAGACAGCAAGAAAGATGAGTCAAGTGTCTATTCTTTTTCATTCAGGTGATGGCTGTCATACTGTAATGCTTTATATTATTATTATTCATATTGTGCCCCAATTTTAATACCAGCGCATAAATCCCACATGCCTGTGTTTTGGGAGAAACAATATTGATTCATGTAGAAAAGGTGACTGACAGAAAATCAAAACAGAGAAAAACAATAAAAGGAAAGGACCCCTAAGGCTCCTTTTGCAGGAAAGGCTCCATTTCTGATGCGAATGATGCAAAATTAATGCATCCGTGACAGTGAATTAAAAATAAGAGCTGGCACTAACATAAACTCCCTGTTATTAAAATGAAGCCTCACTTTTGTGCTCCTCATGACTCTCTCTGTGTTGTGTTGTCTCTCCTCGGAGCAAAGCTGCTTCCAAAGCTGCTTCCAAAGCTGCTGAGGGGTGAGTGGCTTCTGCACCCATGAATACAAAAAGCACAAGGACAGCTTCGTGTGGCAGAGGCCCGTGACTGTGTGATCATGCTAGAGGGAGGCACAGCCAGCAGGCAATGTCCACGGCCATGGTGTCTCACAGCACCTCTGCCAGACCCTTCCTCCTCCCTTCCCCCCATTGTCCAGTTCCTCTTTGCCCTCTTGGAAAGAGCGTGTGAGGGATGGGAAGAGAGGAAGGTACAAATTGTTGTCACTGGGGTAGTTTTCCAAATATACTGTAATGGAAAGTATGTCCTAGACCTAGAGGTGTTTTATTAATTGTTGGAAGGTAATTTGATTTGCAAGCTTGCTTTTCTTTTTCTCCTCATCCAGATTCTTCCCTCTTTTCCCTCACATTCACCACTCTATACCACTCTACGGTAAAATAACAGAGTTTTAAGTGTGCAATATAACTTACAACCCAATGTTAGTTGTCTGTCATGTGTGTCAAAACCAGGCACAGCACCTGTAAATCTTTGTAAAATGAAATATGGTTGATCCTGTTCCCATCTCCAAATTTTTATCAGCACACACAGCTACAATGCCCCTTAACTGGGGTTTTAGATTGTGTTGGCCAATGTAGTTTCTTACTTTTAACCCACAGAGTGGCTCATTTTCAAATCAAACAAACAAACAAAAAATGGTATCTTATCTATTGAAACCTTTCTTGACCATCCTGGTAAAATGACAACACTGAATAGGTTCCTTCCCATGATAATGGGCTGATCATTCTGGATCTTACAAACTCTCTGAGCTTCTTGACAGTCTTGCTATGATACTTCAAAAATACCATTTTTACTAGGATCAACACTGCCCCATTCTGTATTTACTTACGTAATTTTTCTAAACCACATTTTATATTTGATTGCTTAGTTTTCCTTTCTGCTGCTAAGCTCTGATGAAGAGTGTGCTTTAGTTTATATTTTTAAACCCTGTAGAGTTCTCTTTTGTCCAAGAGAAGGGCTGATCCATGTTCTGTGTCTTGCCATTACACTTTCTACTTTATCATACATTTTTGTTCCATTTCCCTTAATTTAGCAAATTCTAAACCTTTAGAAATCTCTCTTTACCTTATTTAATTTATGCCTGGATGGTGTGGAGTTCAAAGCACAGAAATTGTTTGCCATTGTTGCTTCCAGATATCACCAACTTGGAATCAGAAGTCACAGCATGAGTTTTGAGGTCCTACTTAATGAAGTGGCCAGAACTTCCCACAAGCAATTTAAGAATTGAGATAATTGATAACAATTATGTTGTAAATACCTGAAAAAAAGTAATGAATTTTAGAAAAATGTAAGTAGATTTTTAGCAATTTGCAAACATACACAAAAGCTAAATATGCTGAATACCTTTTACAAGCAGTTATTTACTCATCTCTAGTTCTAAATCAGTCTAAATTTAATTTGATAAAAACTTATCTATTAACTGATTTCATTAAGCTCTTCATAGAGCTTGTCACAGTCTTCACCAGAAAAACATTTTGCTATCAGCGAATTTGGTGAATGAAAACATTCATTTCATCTGCTAAACTGAAAACAAGTAGATTGAAAATGTCAATTGTATTGTGATATTCCTTGACAAATTTAATACTTAATGGCCTTCCATTTTTGCCAGTTATAATAAAACGTGCATAAAGTTTTCAGCTCATCACAAGATGAATTGTAAACGACCTCCCAAGACAGATTTTATCAAAACTCTTCAGAAGAATTGAAATAAATGGCATGCATTTATCATGCATTTCATGAACTTTTGGTACTTAGAAGGTCAGTTGTACTATGAAAATCTCCAGAGTTTCATTTTATTATTTTTAATTAATGTCTATGCTACACCCTATGCTGAATCATCTCCTGCTCTACCCCAGGGTTGCAGCTGGTTCATGATTTCACCTCTATGCTGACATCCCCTCTTACCAGAGATCTCCCTTTCTTTATCACTGGGCTCAATCCAGTCTTACCCAAGTACTCACAAGCTATGCCACCACAGTCAGTGGGTTTAACTTTCTGTACAGCAGCAAGGCCAATGAATTGAAATGCAATAAATCACTTAGTTATCAGATTGTATCCTATTCTCTATAAAATGCAAGTATTTCCAGGACTAACTAGGTCACCTTCAAACCAGCCTCAAAAAAGAGCCCTGAAGTGTTGCGAAGATAAAACAGGTGTCTAAATTTTGAGCCATATTTGGAATTCTAAAAATTCAGTGCTAGGGACACTTCTTGGATATGCTACAGGCATCTGCTGCTCTGAAAATATTTTTCAGTGAACATTAACTCTCTGTTGTAGTGAAAATCTTGACTGTTGAACTGTTTGTTACAGATGCAGGGAAACGACACTGTTGGTTCTGCTACTGATCAGAAGTAAAACACTACAAGACAAGTTAAGAAAGCAAGCAAAGCTTATTCTTCAACTTCTGAATTGGAAGTCCCCACAGTATTTGCTGAAGTTCACAAAGTAAAGTATACTACTTGTTTGCTCAAAGAGTGTGGAACCCTGAACATACTACTAATGCCATTTTCAGTAACTTACGTTGTGCTTATATTGTAGTTATACTGTGCCTGCATCTTCCCCAGAAATCAGTAGTCCATCTTCCATTCTTCCAAATCTCCCAGTGATGCATGGAAATCAATCTTACTTGCTTATGGCTCTCTTCATATCAGGATAACACATTCCTGCTCATTGCCACCTTTTTTATTCAGGCCTTTATTTTGCAGTACGTAAATGCTGATGGGCAAGACTTTGCATATTCCTTAAAAATAATTGAGTTTTCAACTGCTTGTGGAGCCTTCTTGGCTGAGTCTGAAGTGCAGAGGGTAACGATGGGCTTGCCTCCAAGGTGCTGCGTGAGACCTTGACTGTCACATAGGGATGCAATGACACGCCCCAAAATTTGGATGGGAGAGTTGGTGAGGAAATTCCATGTGAAAGGACAGGCAGGAAAGCGAGACTTCAGTAATCAGCTTTCCTGAACCCACACAGAACAGTAGATGCACCAAAGACAAAGCCACTCCTAAACCCTCACAGCAGTCAAGAAGCAATTTTCATTTTCAGTCAGCAAAAAAATTATGGAGTGGCTATTTCAAAAGCCAGACTTTAATCAGAGCCAGCTACAGCTCTGAAGAGAACTGGCACTAAAGCTAGAGATCCTAAAGAGTTAGGATCAGTTGGAAGTGTATTAATTGAAATTACTATAAAGAGGTAAAATGAAGAATACAGCATGTCTGCCCATAGCATCTTAGGCAGAATTGAAGTGGGAATGAAAGAAAACCCATGGGATTTAGTTTCTTCTGGGGACAGCATCCTTAATCATGGCCAGAAAACAAACAGTTGAAGATATGCTAGATGTAGGAAGAAATAATACAGTGGGAACGAAACACTGTGGAAAAATAGAGAATCTTTAATTGCTAAACATATCAGATACATCTATCAAGTTTATCCGATTGTATGTTTGCTTTATTGGGATACTGGTTAGTTATTGGAGATGTGTGTGTGTGCAGAACATGATATTTTTCTGCATTTTTCTTCAGCCAACTGTATCATTAGAAACGGATAACTGCAATATTCTAAGACTGATGTTTTGCTCAGTGTAAGGTGGCACTTTCCTTGCTGTATACCCAAACTAGTAACACTGTCAACCAACAGTCATCTTATTAGTCTGTCTTCTTGGATTTTAAAATGTTTCATAATTCTGTGAAATATATCTGGTGTTGAGGTAATACCAAACTATATCTTAGAAACAGTATGTTCAGACATGTATTTCAGTTTCAACAAGTAGAACCTGTGAAAAACATGTGATTTCAGTAAGAACTTACTATACAATCTGTTGTTCTTTTTTCTCATTGAATATCTGATAAATCAATGCTACCTTTCTGTGCCAGCTCCCTACTGTCTATGAAGCAAGACCAAAAATGTACTGTTCCTCTTTTAGTGTTTCTTACTAGTGCCAGCCTTTAATTCTCAGTGGTTCTTGACTTACTTGGTGCCTGCCTTGTGCATGTCACCAAACATCCAGGGTTTCAAAATAATCAAATGTTTTATGGCTTTGAAAGTCTTGGTACAGTTACCCCCCCAAAAATCCCTAAAGTGCTGAAACAGTAAAGGTCAAATGGCTTGAGCTGCACCTGTAGCTAACAAGAAACAGAAGAAGCTGTTTCAGATCTACTTTAAAAGAGAAACTTGTTGAATTGCAGTGAATCATCCTTTGGATGTTACTGAGCTGGGAAATACAGAGTGCTACGCTATAGACAGTACCAGAGGATAAGTACCAATTCATTCATACTGGAAACTGCACGCTTGGCTTGTTTAGTTCTGAAACAGACAATAACTCTCCTAGCATGGTATGTGCTCCTTCACATTTGAGGTTTTGAGGACGCTCCTTGGGATGATTGCATGATACACTAATTCTGGAGGGTTTTTTCCCCTTGGACATTACAGTTGGCTGTATTACACAGGGATGAGACAGAGGGTAAAACACCAAGTCAGGCCTCAGCATGAACTTTTGTGACTCTCAGGCAGACATTAGACTGGAAAAATGCTGCATTATAATGCTGGACATGTAGGATTTTGCATTCTTACACTTCGGTATTTTCTCAGATTTTGGAGGAGGAACTGCACACACTTAGGTGTGCAACCTCTTATGGGTTGTAGACTTCAGCCAGGGCAGGGGCGACTTACCCAGAGATGGAAAGGGGGTGGTTCCCTGCTTGGGAAGGGGAAAAGGGCTTCTTGGACCATGGGAAGCACTGCTGCCTGCACAGGGAGGTCCAAACTCTCTCCCCAGCAAGATAGGTGCGTCAACTGTGTTTACTTCTCAAGTGTGATCCTGAGAGGTTTCACACACACAGACACTTAGCACCAGAAGGAATGAATGCTAGCAGTCAGCAAACCCACCAGCCCCTTGGTATCTGGGGGCACAGGTCTTCCCTCTGCAGCCTGGGGAAGGCTTTGAAGCCAGACCTCTCTCCTGCTGCCCTGCCACATGGCCACCAGGCCCTCTGTAACAGGTGAGGTAGTACTGTTTTCTGAATAAAGGTGACTGCCACTGTGGGACCCCAATCCCTACCTGAAACCATCAGTGGTGACCACATGATGTCCAGGGACTCTATCTTTGGATTTAACATCTTTGTTTAAAGTTTAACATCTTTGTCAGCGACATGGACCATGGCATTGAGGGTGCCCTCAGCAAGTTCACTGGTGGCCCCAAGCTGTGTGGTGCAGCTGACACACTGGAGGGAGGAGATGTCATCCACAAGGACCTTGACAGGTTGGAGAGGTGAGCCCATGCCAACCTCATGAAGTTCAACAAGACCTAGTGCAAGATCCTGCATCTGGGCCAAGGCAAGATATATCTGGGCCAAGAATCTATACAGTCTGGGCAGTGACTGGCTTGAGAGCAGCCCTGAGGAAAAGGACTTGGGAGTCATGGTGAATGTGAAGTTCAACGTGAGCCATCAGTGTACACTTGCAGCCCAGGAAGCTGACCCTATGCTTGGTTGCATCAAGAGAAGCGGGGCCAGCAGGTCGAGGGAAGTGATTCTTCCCTTCTACTCCACCTTGAGTACTGAATCCGGTTCTGGAGCCCCTGTTACAAAAAAGACATAGACATGCTGGCGAGTGTCCAGAGAAGGGCCACAAGGATGATCAGAGGGCTGGAGCACCTCTCCTATGAAGACAGACTGAGAGAGTTGGGGTTATTCAGTCTGGGGAGGAGAAGGCTCCAAGGAGACCTTACTGTAGCCTTCCAATATCTGAAGGCGCCTACAAGAAAGCTGGTGAGGGATGACATCTTTAGGATGTCATGGGGGGAATGGATTCAAACTAGAGGAGGGTAGATTTATATTAGATATTAGGAAGAAGCTCTTCACCATGAGGGTGGTGAGACACTGGAACAGTTTGCCCAGAGAGGTGGTGCAAGCCCCATCCCTGAGATTTTTTAAGGCCAGGCTGGCCTTGGCTCTGAGCAACCTGATCTAGTGGGAGGTGTCCCTGCTCATGGCAGGGGGGGTTGGAAATTTTTTATCTTAAAGGTCCCTTCCAGCCCTGAAAATTCTGTGGTTCTATGATTCCATTGCAGGCCCTAAGGTCACATATAAATGCTGGCATAGAAACATGCAACAGAAAACCTCTGTTTGTCCATGGAGCTTTATGGTCAAAATCAAGATGGTCAAAAGAGATAAAAGACTGTGGGATTGCATGATGGGCTTTGAAGATCACAGTTTTGGATGGAAGTGTCTAAGGTCTCCCAAAGACCTTCTTCTGCTAGTGAAGTTCTTTATAGGAACTAGTTTGTGCAATTATTTTCATTCCCTGGCTGAATGATGGAAATCAGTATTACTGTTACTGAAGGACAGAGGCTCCACTGAAGAACTGGGACCTTTAATAACTGGTATTTTTTACAAGCAAGAAGCAAGGAGTCACAACCTAGATATAATTCCTGAGACCAGGAATAAAGGTTTATAAAAGGTCTTTAGGGCTTTGAATCTCCTAAGGACAAACAGCAGTTTAGGGAGAGATTAAAAAAAACAAAAAAGGAACCGTGAACTTGAAAATGTCACACATCTTTCTGTTTCTGTTGTGGCTATTGCTCATTGCTATTGTTCATGTGTTACTGCAACACCTGCTGGCCCTGACTAGGATTCCTCTGGGATGGTTTAATCACAATGTGGCCACAAAGAAATTACAACTCATGATCTGCAACATGTAAAAGGGGAATAATGATAGACTCAACCAGATATGTGCTGTTTTATCCATACGTGTGGCCCGTATGCATGCAGTGTGTCTTCATTTACTATTTTGTTTTAGCTCCATAAATACCAGTGCTCCTTTATAATGCTGAACCTGACCATTATAAGTTGGCAGCTCTAGCAGTGTCATTGAAGTAGCTCTCAAATAGAGATTTGAAACAGCAGAAAATAACAGCTTAAGCTTAGGCTACTGTAAGCTGGGCCAACTGAGGGACAAATTTACATTTAGATTGAGCCTCTTCATATCTTCTCTAAGTAATTGTAAGCTCTCTCGTGCCTCAGCCCTGGAAAAGAATTTAGGCAGCCCTACACTGCCAAAAACTATGCCTTATGCTTTGTAAGATGTGTGATAGCTAATCTAAGTAGTCAGGCTTAGTATTGCCCGTTCTTAATTATTTGTGTAAATACGAGTCAGTTATCAAATGTCTGCAATAATCAGACAAAGGGTATCAGCACTGCCAAAATAAATTTGTTGTGAAAGTGTTATGTCTGATTATTCGTATTATTCAACCAACACCCAGACGTCCTATTATGTCAAGAGCTACACAAGCATATAAAAAACGGTTCCACCACCAGGGAGTGTATGACTAATTTATGATAAGCAAAAACAATTGGACATTTCAAGGAAATAAAAAGAAAGGGGGAGGAGAACTGGGGTAAGTGTCTGTGCCTGCATGTTCCTATGAGAACCCTTAGCAAGTTTTAAGTAAAGAAAAAAAAAAAGGTTTGATATAAATAAGTAAGAAATATGATAACAGCAATCCTTACTGAGCATTTGCCTAGCCCAGTGGAAAATTCTGTGGTATGTACTTAGCTTTCATATTAAGGTCTTATTCTCATTCATGCCGTGCCTACTTACACCATTCTCACAGGGATCTCCAAATGGCACCGCACAGACAGCAGAGGACAGAGGAACGCAGCCAAAATGCTACAGCTGGCCCCACACCACACAAATGTGCCATCTGCACCCACCCAGGGTCACAGAGTCTGCATCTCTTGGTTATTAAATGCTTTAGACTGCCAGCACAACATAAAGGGATCTTAGTATGACTGAGCATTTGTCTGAGTCTAATGTGTTTTCCTGCTTTCACCTCCACAGCTATTCTTCTTGAGCATCAAGGTAAATAAATCACTTTATTAAGATGCCTACTTGAAGAGGTTCTGCCTCTGGATGCAAGGGATAACAAACCTTCCTGTCTGTTTCAATGAGAGGAAAATGAGATGCACAGGACACAGGGATACATTTTTACAGAGGTATCTGCTTTCCAGTCCCCTTTCTGATCTGAGATGACCCTGTCACATCATGGGCCTTTAATTATTCTGAGGCTCTACTTATTGAGGGCACCTCCTCAGAAGTCAGGCTGGTTTGCTCCTCATTCCCTTTAGGAGCTTGGTGTCAGTGATGCACAGCAATATAACAAGACATCTGAAAAACAAAGCATTTAGTAGATGAAACAAAGCATTTAGTGGAAAAAATATAATATAGAAAAAAATATTAATTTATTTGCAATGTAAAATTTACAAGGTAAATATAGGAACTGGACATATAGGAATATGGACTCTGTCATGCGTTCAAATGCCTCATATTAATTCTCCCAGACAATTTGCAGCCTTTTGTGAATGTGCTCCTTTTTTTCACCTCCCTGAATTCTTTCCCCCTCCATGAAAAGAAGCCTGGCACTGTCTCTCAGCTATTGTTTGTAGAAAAGTGGCTTATCTTGAGCCATACTTTTTCCTTTCATTTTCCTTTTGAATTGAACCATTCTGTTCATGGGGAAAAGTAAAAACAGGACACTCATAAATTGTCATAAAGCAGTTCCCCTTTCACCACGGGCAGAAAACATATTGCAAATGTCGTAGGTGAAGCTGGAATTCCCATCTATTATTGAAAGTTATGACCAAACACAAGTGAGGGGGGGAAATAGTAGAGCCAAAACCCTTTTATGATATCTTTCATCTAGGGCAACATCCATAATATTTAATATTATTATAATAGTTATTACTTTTTCTCAGGACAAAATACAGCAACTGTCATTCACTCTCTAGTATTTTTGAAAGGGGGATTGCTTGAACTGACCAGCAGCATAAATTCCAAAAGAAACCCAATCTGAGAGCACAACAGCTTCTTAGGAAACACTGCTAATGTGTGATCACCTGACAAACAGACCTTATGGCATAATTACAGTACCTGAAGGGGCCTACAGGAAAGCTGGGGAGGGACTTTTTACGAGGATATGTTGTGATAGGATGAGTGGTAGTGGTTTTAAGCTTAAAGAGTGTAGATTTAGATTAGATATTAGGAAGTAATTATTTTCTGTGTTGGTAGTGAGAAACTGGAAACAAGTTACCCAGAGAAGCTGTGGATGCCTCCTCCCTGGAACCGTTCAAGGCCAGGCTGGATGAAGCTTTGAGCAACTTCATGCCCATGGCGAGAGGGATATAGTGGGAGGTGTCCATGCCCATGGCGAGAGGCTGGAACTAGATGATCTTTAAGGTCCCTTCCAACCCAAGCCATTCTGTGATTTTACGATTCTATGAAATGCTGTCATTAAAATGTAACAATAATATATATTTCAGAAATTATTATTGTACAACAAGGTCTGAGCCACTTTATATTGCTTCTATAAAACTGCTCACCTCACCCAATCAAATAAAACTCGAATGTAGCTGAAGGTTGAGGGGGCTTACACCTGCCAGCGAGTTTGCTGTGCTTTCCTTTACTCGGTATTATGTATAATTTCTAAAGGACTTGACCCAGCGAAGTCTGCCTGATAGCCCCTTCGAGCTGCACAGACCGGCAGCACCAAACGCAATCTGTGCCACACAAGATACTTTGCCGTACTACCTAAAGGTCCATCAGGAGCCGGGGACCGAGCCTCCCGGCAGCGGTACCAACAGTGGAGAACGGGGGGCGGGGAGGGGGTGGGACATGAGCTGTGAGCAGTAACTGAAGCTGAATTTATCGACAAATTTAAAAAGCCCAACAAAACACAACAAACCAACCAACCAACCAAAAACCAAAGAAAAACCCCAAACAATCAGAGACAGCAACAAGTCTCCCGTAGCGGGTCATTTATCTCCTGCGCACTCACGGAAGGGTAGGAGAGGGCTGTCTCACCGTACCGGGGCGGGAACGGGGACAGGGAGGGACCCGGCTGTCACACCCCCCCACCCTGAACCCCGCTTCTCCAGAGTGCTGGAGCCGCCCCGGCGTCCGGCCCCGCCGGCACTCCGCCCATCACCGCGCTCTCCTGGCGGTCGCTGCCCACGCCGGCTGCCCGGGGCGGTGCCAAGGAGCTGCTCCCAGTTGCCGGAGACCTGTAAATGCAGCTCGGATTTTAATTTTTTTTTTCTCCACCTCTGCAGCATTTTGCAAAAGCAAATACTACCTGTTGCGTACTTCTGCAGCAGCATCGGTGTTGTTCAGCAGGATAAATCAGTTTTCCCTTCGTTTACCGGGACAAGGAGTCCCGCGATGCTAGCGCCCTCTCAGCCGTTTTCCAGACGGACCGGCCGGGGCCACTTCAGGTGCCCTACGTCGGCTGGTACCGGGCCTGGATCGGGACTGCCAGAGCCAACAGCTAGTCTTAACTTGGCCACCTCGCCTAATGCTGTGATGGTGCCCCTGGGGCTTGGTGAGAGGATCGGGGGTCTCGGAATGCCCCAGGGTGCTTCCACACTTTTCCCTCTCCGTCCCCGTTCCCCCCCCCCCCCCCCCCAAAAAAAAAAAAAAAAAAGGCCCAGTACTGCCCTTTCCAGGGGCGCGCTGCAGTCGCTGCCCTTCAGACGTGGATGCCTTGAGCTTTCCAAGCTATGCCCTCGTTTACCACCTTGGTTTGACAGATAAGGGCTTGTCCAAGGTCTCGTTGTGCCCGAGGAGTCACAAACATCCCGAGTGCTGCTGCTCTAGCCATTAGGCTGTGCCTCTTTCCCACGCTTGAGCCTCTCCGCCCTTTCATTTACTCTCCGGCTGCTTTGCAAATATAAGGGCTGTAATTTCATATCCCTGTGCTCCAAAAGGATGGGTCCGTGCCTTTTGTAGTTTAGCTACAGCCAAGAGCTTGCTGGCTCCCTCGGATACTCAGCCCTGCCTCTGGAGCGAACCTGTATCGGCCGCGAGAAATGAGATAAATGCGGTAGCTGTTGTTTTGCTGCTGCCCGTCTCTGGAGAGAGGGTTTTGATGATACCCTAACTCAGGAAAAAAACAAAACAAAACAAACAAACAAAGAAACAAACAAACAAACAAAAAACCAAAACCAAAAAAAAAACCCAAAAAAAAAACCAAAACCAAAACAAAACACTGACAAGGCTATACAGCTCATGTATGGAAACTAAAAAATTGAGGCTTTCTGATATCAAGCAGCTGGCAGAGGCGCCCTTACAATAACGCGTGCAGGCAGCTCGAGGAAAAGTAGTTTGCAGGGAGAGGAGCAGGCTGGCAGGCTGACAGAGGGGGCGGATCCTGCGCACAGGCGGGCAGAGCCGCGCCGGAGCGGCCCCGGCAGCAGAGGGGCTATTTCAGGAGCCGGGCGGAGGCGGCGGCCGCGGCCGGGGGTACTGGGGAGCCATGGGGTTAGCGGTGCCGGTGGGCTGAGCGGGGGCTAGCGAGAGGAGGCGAGGGCAGCCGGGAACACGCCTTTGCCGCGGATTGAAGGGAAAGGGAGGGTTTATGGTGTGGTGGTTTTTTGGTTTTTTTTTTTTTTTTCGGGCTGCATCATAACTTGAGCTGCATCAAGCTGAGCCAGGCAGAGGGGAGCGGGAGGGGAAGGAGAGAGAGGAGGAGGAGACGGCTGCCACCGGGGGATTTGGGCTCGTTTTATTGAAACAAATCAGTGCTCGGGAGAGAGCAGCGAGGAGGAGGGGGAGGAGAAGGAGGAGGAGGTGGGGGTGGGGGGGCAGGAAGAGGGGGATCGAGAAAGAAAAGTGTGAGGGCTGTGGCAGGGAGAAGCAGAAGTGATGAGAGAGCGAGCAGGGAGGCTGGAGGAGGCTGCCCGTCCTGCTGCTGCGCCCCGCGGGCACCGCCGCTCCTGCCGCCGCCGGGCGCCCCCGCGGCCGCCGCTGCCGCCCCGCCGCCCCCGGCCCACGACATGGAAGCGATGAACGGCCCCGGCCCGGGGCCCGGCGACGCTCTGCGGCCGCCGCCGCCTTCGCCCGGCCACCACCACTCGCACAACGAGAAGAAGAGGCTGCACCGCGCCCCGTCGCCCGCCAGACCCTTCCTCAAGGATCTCCACGCCCGCGCCGCCGCCGCCAAGCCGCCGCCCGCCCCCCCGAAGTCCCCCGGCCTCCCAGGCCGGACGCCCCCGTCGCCGCACCCGTGTGCCCACCCGCCGGCAGCGGGGCTCCTGGCCGCGCCGAGCCGCCTCTCCCGCCGCCCCGCCGCCCTGGGGGCTAAGGCCGCCGCCGCCACCGGCACCGGCACCGTCGCCGGCAGGGCGAGCGCCAAGGCCACCCCCTGCGCCAAGCGGGGGGCCCGCGGTCCGGAGCCGGGCCCCGGCGGCCGGGGCGGGGGGCGGCAGCCCGGCGGCGAGACAGTCCTGCCACCCGGCAAGGGCAGGAAGGGGAAGCGGGGCACCGCGGCGGGCAGCGGCCATGCGGCGGCAGCTCTGGCCCGTGTCGGCCACACGGACAGCAGCTCCGACCTCTCCGACTGTCCCTCCGAGCCGCTCTCCGACGAGCACCGCCTGGCCCCGGCCGCCAGCAGCGACGCCGAGTCCGGCACCGGCTCCAGCGACCGGGAGCGGGAGCCACCCGCCGCCCAGCCCGCCGCCGAGCCGACCCGCGCCGCCACTGGCACCGGTTTCAGCCCTGGCCCCGGCCGCGGGCGCGGAGCTCCGCCGCCCCCCGGGCCCCGCGGGGATCCGCTGCCCATGTCCCCGGGCGGGGGGCGAGCCCCGAGCCGCGGGGAGCCGCCGGCGGCGGCTCCGGAGGAGCTGCAGCGGGAGGTGGAGGAGCTGCGCTCGGAGAACGAGTACCTCAAGGTGAGCATCGCCCGCCGAGCCCGGGATGGGGAGGTGGAGGCAGCCGGCGCGGCGCAGCCCCCTTCATCCCGGGGCTGAATACCCCAGCGGGGTCTTCGCTGGGGGTAGCGAGTAGATTCGCGCGTTCTGAAGTCACTTCCCCGCGGGATCCCCTACCCCAGCCAGACCAAATGCCCGATTTCATCCGCGGGGGAGAAGTAGGGACAGGAAGAGCCAGCCGGGCGCCTTAGCTCTCACCCCGCAAAGTGGGACCGTGGCACGGTTTAAGGCCAGATAAGGATCCCACATAACGGATCACGGCTTCTTTCAAAAGCCCAGTTTGTGGAGGCTGGATTTGTGGAGGCTGCATGGATGGAAGTCCAGCGCAAACTTGTGCTGTGGCGATGTGGTGGTAGCCAAACAACCACCAACTCTTTCTAAAGCGCAGTAAACCCTCCACCGGTTAGCAAGACCTTGCTTTCCAGGAACTGTTTTCCTCAGTAACATAAAAAAGCCAAGAAACCGGTTCCCTCATTTGATGTGGAAAGGATGACAGCATCGTGTTGTCGGTTTGCACTGTTACTTTATCACAGAAAAGTGAAGCCACTCGTTGTGAAATGCTAATTGAATAATGAGCAGCAATAAGAAGTGGCATTGCATCCTTGTACAGGTAGAAAAGTGCAACTGAGTGCATTCATCCTGGCAGAAAGAGAAAAGATAAATTCAGGTATGCCCTAAGCTGGCTTGACCTGCAGGAACCTTTGATTGGACTTGCACTTAAAATCTGATCTTTTGGCACAGCAAAGAGGCCAAAGATCTATAAAGATCTATAAATAAGATAAACTGAGATAATCATGTAGCCACAGCTACTGTACCATTTGACTCTGCTGCTGGTGACAACGATCTTTGTTCTTTGATTTTGCAAACACCCCGTTTTCAAGGAAACTGACCGTGAGGATCCAGGGGAGTTTTACCAGGATAAGGAGTGAAGTTGGGTATAACCTTGGGAGAGAAGGGTGGTGAAGATAGAAACTGAGGTTGTTAAGGGGTTTTGGCTAAGGGACAAGACAGCAGGGGTGCTGCAAGGCTCTTTTCTGGGTCTAGTGCTGCTTAATGAACTGGAAAAAAGAATGAGCAATGATACAGCAAAATTTTCATATGACATGAAGTTTTTTTTAAACTCAAGTCAAGCCCAGCAAAGACCAGATAGAACTTAATAGTAGACTTAACCCCCCAAGGAATGAGTGAAAAATAGAGGATAGGAAATAAATCTCTATAATGAAAGTCTGAAGCACATGGAGATGAGAAGGACAGAGCATGCACTATTCTGGGTTTTAAATGTGTTGTGTTAACTGAGGAGCATCAAGAGAGAAAGAGCAATGACAATCTCTGCTCAATGTGAAACTGCAGGTAAAAATGTGTTAGATTTCAGTGGGAACTGAGTAGAGACTAACAAAGAAAATATTACCATGTTTTGTAGATCTGTAGCTGTTACATAGATCAGTGGATGTACTTGAAATACTGTAGGTGCTGCTGGACATCTAGAAAAGGATAATACACAACTAGATCAATAAAAATGATTGATGCATAGCAAAAGCTTTTAAAGCACTCATTGGATTGAAAACTCTGGAGTGTGTTAGGGAAATGTAATAGTCTATGAAATGATGAGCAGCATAGAGAACCTTTATCAGAAGTGTCTGTCTTACTTGACACCCAAAACCAAGAGGAGATTTAATGAAATAAGAGTAGATAGTAGGAATTGCTGTAGGAGTAGGTAAACTGGCCCTGCCATTACGAATCATGGTGATGAAAAGCCCAGGAGCATCTCTTTACAGGATTTGCACAATTATAGTACTTAAACTTCAACCCATTGTGAAGAATGTGTTAAGCCTCTTGTTTGATATTTAAAGTAATTTTTATTTATGGAAAGCTCAAAAAAAAAATAGTTTGAATTGTTTAGGACCAACCAATTTTAGGATGTCCCATCTGAGAGGCTTTCTGATCACAGGACCTGCTTAACATTGGCAAGTAAAAAGGTAAAGAACTTTATTCTGCATCAGTTCAGACTTCTTACACAGTGCAACAGTGTCTTTGCCAACGTGTCTTTGATCTGTGTCCCAAGCTCTTTGATTGGGAGCCTGACTTTTTCAGGTTTCAGGATCAGTATAACAATCTAGAAGGGTTTCTTGGTGCTCTGTCTCAGTTATTTTCAGTGGGCATTTTGTGGTGCCTGGGAAGCCATGGGCTCACACTGTTGCCTCTTCTGAGAAGCATAAATATGTGCTCTGTCTGCTGTCCTTGGCTTCCCAGCCACATGAAGTCTTCGCAGTTCTGCTACTCTAAACACTTGGAAACAACCGAGTGGCACAGAAGTTTTCAGCATTCCCAAACTTTGTTTTTCTTTCCTAGGAAAACCTATAAAAGCCTTCTGCAAACAAAGCCACAATATTGCCTGTGTTGTTTACTTGGGTATTTGTTCTTTGCATTTTTTATAGTGCATTTCTCTTGTTTGGTATTGGAGCAAGCTGTGTTTCTGCTTTAACTGAAGGGACTAAGGGACAACAGGGAAGCTGTCAGCTGTAAATAGACAAATGATTAGATAAATCCCAGAAGAAACTGTTGATTTCCTGAGCGTGGCCATATGCCAGATTTTCTTGGGTTTACTCCTCCTTATCCCTCCCTCCCTGCAGCTGGAGTGCAACAGTATGTGCAGAACTTTAAAGCCTGTTTCAAGGAAATTTATCTTTCATATAGAAAGGTCTTTTATGTGTCTGAAATATAGTCTGTGTGTATATATATATTTGTATACTTATACATGGACTTAGTGATAAGATTACTGGAAATTAAAAGGCTACCAGAAAACAAGAAGAAACAATCTAAAACCCCCATAATAACTTGGTTTTATTTCTACTAAAGAAGTGCTAGAAAATCTCCCAAAATGCTCCGTGGAGGCCTTTGCAGAGCAAACTGTGCTGCAAAAGTCTCCTAATGAATATATAGATATATAATGTGAGCCAGATTTCAAACTGATATCAAGTCATCACCTTGTATATTTTACCCTAAATAAGACTTTGGCTCCAGCAGTGGCCAATTGTCTGTATAGTGAAGTCTGTAGGTGAAGTGGCTGAGAAGGAGTGTTTATGTTGGGAAGTCACTCTTCTACTTACCTCCATGAAATTTCATCATTAATTTCAGTTCCAAATATTTTATGTGTAATCTTCTTCTGCCTGTAGGGGAAGACTGTGTGTATATATATATATATGTAATATACAATAGCATTTAAAAGGTAGCTCTTATTTGTTGATGTGTAAGAGAAAAATTATGTCGTGGTGCCTGACTCTGTGGAGCCACGAGGTCATCGGTAAGAGGTAGTGGAAGGTAAAGTTTTAGTATTACTACCCAGTCATGTTAGTAATAGCAAAATACTGCCCACACAAGTGGTAATTTTTCAGGATTACTTTCAAGCGTGCAGCACGCGAAGAAGTGTCATACACTATGCAAGTCCCTAGGAAACTTCAAAAGAAACTCTTTGTGATGTAGAGCCCTCTAAAGGATGAGATATCCTAAAGCAGAGGGCCCAAACTTCAGCAATTAAAAATGTCTTGCTTTATCTTAGCCAAAGTTTAATTCAGACTGGTTTGATTAACTAAATGTGTTAGTGGAAGCAGCGTGAGTATTTTTGTTGTGACACATGCCCCTTTTCCCTTTCTGTCCTTCATGGCACAGTACATGAGGCATAGCACTTTGTACAGCCCTGAAAATGAAACTGGTGCTTGCTGCTTTCCTTTGCTGTACTGGGCCTTCTCTTTCTTCATGTGTTAGTGTAAGTTCAACACTCCAGAAATGCTGTATTGTGGACTAACACCAAAAAATATTCTAAACCAGCTTTGATTTAGTAGATAATCCTCTTGTTTATCTTGCTTTGTCTTTATTCTTTCTGTATTAACTTTTTTCTGAGACACATGCTGGATATAAATTGAATAAGAGGCAGCTCCAGACCCCTTACTATTCCACTCTGATACATCTGAAGGATCTTCGGATTTGTTTAAAATCAGTGTGTGCCTCATGAAGTTACATTGTATTTCTCAGCTCCCTTGAAACTGTAGGTATTCAAGTCTGTAGGCTTGAGATGAACTCGTGAGGATTAATACCACCCTTTCTTTTATTAACCTGCAGGCTGTTCTCTATGTCAAAGGGGTTTGCAGAGCAAAAATGATGCGAAGTGATGGGACCAATTTTTTTCCCATTTAGTGAGGGTTAGCAGGGTTAGAAAAACAGAGCTTATCCCCGTCTCTGCTTGAAATGTTGCTTTTCCCACCTGGTGACTGGAGATCCCAAAGAGAAGGAAGGTGATGACCCTGCCCAGGGCACAAAACCCACATGCAGGGGCTCAGCAGGAGGGGCGGTCAGCTGTCCAAGGGAGATGTCACTTTGGGGAAGAATAGTGAGGCCATGTGCCTTGTTAGCCCCAGCTGTGTCCCCGTCAACCTCTGTGTAGCCTGGAGGGGACGAGCTGCATGATGCACCAGGCACTGGTTCACCTGAGTGGCCCTCAGTAGATGCTCTTCACATTGCACCAGCCAGGTGACTGCTCAGATGACTTCAGCCACCCCAGTCAGGGGAGTGTGTTGAAACAGCACTGGAGCTGATGTTTGAATGAAGCAGAAGAGCTGCCAGATGCTGCTCTCACTCTTGGATCCTGCAAATTCAAACCAGCCCTGAAGCCAATAGGTACTCCCAGTCCTATGAGTCAAAAATCAGCTCTCATTTTGTGCACAAGCTTCAAACAGCCCTGGATCAGTGCATGACTTGTAAAGTAGTTCAGTTTGAGAGCTGAACAATAACATCAGGTGCCCAGGGACTCTAGGTTCATTAACATATTTTGCAAGAGGCAAAAATAATGGTTGTTGCTTTCTTCCCAAGTAAAGCCTTTTGGAGCACATTTATCCCTGCTGCAGTTCTGCTGTAAGGAGATATGGGGGCTGTGTTTATTCCTTAGCAGCTGCATCTCCTACATACAGGCGGTTTAAGATATTTAAAATAAGAAAACAGAGATTACATAAAATCACAGTTCATGAAGCTTAGATTTATCAAGGACTTTCTAGACGTTCTAGATTCACCAGGACAGTAGCAACTCCACACTGTAATTTCCATCCCTCCTCCTTTCCTCACTCTGCCCTCATTTGATTTGATATTAAATAACTTCCTGTTTAGAAAATAGTACTGGCATAATCTATAAATACTACTTTTGCCTGAATTAATAAACACATACATTTTTCTACATGCACAACTAAATTTAATCCTTCACTTGCATTTTCTTGAATACTGTAAAGTTTGTAGGTTTCTTACATTTTTGTCTTCCTAGTTTAAGATATTTCCAAATTAGTGTATAACTTGTGGGCACTCGCATTCTAATTCACTGGAAGCTAAAGCCTTACAGTTTGCTAATATACCTAACTGTAAGTCCACAGTAACGAATTCAGTATACCTATGTATTTTATGCCATTTTCAGCATGTCGTTTCTCCTTAATAGTAATTTCCAAAATTCCTTTTTTTTCTCCTTTAGCCTGTAATTTAGCCCAGTGAGGGTAGATCAACAGGCTGACCCAGACACAGCCGGTGCTGGTGCCCCTACCTCTGTCTTTATATGCAGTTTAGAGGTCTTGCTTTGGACTGTATTTAGTCTGGCCTCCTGAACAAAACATCCCCATCATGCATATGTTTTGCAGTTGTCCAGAATACTCAAGAGTAATGGGAGCACATTTTGTGCACCCTGGGAGCATAGGTCTTTATTTTACTTCAGAAGGAATCTGGTTCTTGTGTGCTGTGTGGGCTGAACAAGTGGGCAGTCAGTGGGGATGATTGGAAAATTTACTTTTAAGCCTCATCACGGATCCCAGCCAGACTGGCTGGGTAGACACAACCCATCAGTTGTACAAGTATTCCTGGTTGTTTCAGTGGGAATGACTCATATGAGTACAGGTTACTTAGCGTAATAGCTGACTGTTTTTCTCTCTCTCCCTTTTTTTTTATTTTTATTTTTTTTAAGAATCCTAACCGAGGCATATTCCTATAATTTACCCTTAATTATACTTCAGTATAAATCAAATCAATAATAAACAAGCATGACATCAGTAAAGGTATTAATGAGGCAATGGCTTCTCTTTGGCCAGGCAAGTCTTCAATTTGCAGAGTACAGATGTGAAATGACACTGTCAGTATGTGTTTGGGCTATGCAGTAATGTAGACTCTGCACGGGGCTTTCCCCTTTTAACCAGTTCATTATGGCTTCTTTGACTGATGGGGAAACAGTAAATCCTAATTCTGTTGCTTTCTCACTGAAGTCTAGAGGAATCCTGCAAGCAGAGCAGCTATTTAAATGTCCTGCATTCACAAAGCAACCCTGGGAATCTCAAATGGGTGATCCCTATTAGACACCAAAGAGCTGGCCATAAGAAAGTCATTTGGGCCAAGTACCTGAAACAATAAGCAGTAAGACTCAGCAGCACAAGCAACCTGGTTTTCTACTTTGAATTTGGAAAGAACTGCCAGTTATGTTATTTTTTCCCATCCTTCCATTTGTTATTATTTCTAGCGACCAGGATAATATCTGGAAAGAAAAGCAGTTTAGGATTTTTCTAAGTGATATTCTTTCTTCCTAGACACTGCTGGATGCTTTTCTTTCTGAAAGTAATAACATAATTACAATTAAATTAAAAGGGATCAAGAGGAGGCTCTCATCCCCTACAGGAACATACAGCAAAATGAAGATTCTTGTGTCAGCACTTAACCTCTCAATTTCAATTTTCACCTTGGGATGGTGGAGCAGGTCCCTCCCTGTTTTAGGAAGAGAGCAGGCTCTCTGTTTTTCAGGTGCACAAAGGGGGATGGCTGCTTTCTTATTTGTTTTAATGACTTTTAAGTGCCTATTCTGATCTTTTTTCTTCAGTTATACAATATTTAAGTCTGTGGCACGAAGCTCAATACCTCTTGAAAGAAAGAGCTTTAATTCTTGTAATAATAATAGCAATAAGAACAATAGAATTTAATGAAGTCAGAGATTGGGTTTATCTAGTGCTTCTAACTTCCTCATAGCCTAAGGTTTTTTTGCCAGCTGCAGAGTTTGGGATTTTTAAGGTTCTGTCTTTGCTTCATTTACTTTTGATTTCACTAATGATTGACAAGTTTTCCTTCAAAGCAATAGGTTTCCTGGGTTAATAAGTAGGACCATCATAGTTTCAGTTGTAATTTCCCCTTCCCTGGATCTTTAGCTTAGCTTCCTCTGTTTTGTGTGTATGCATCACTTTCAAAGAGGAGTTCAAGCTGTTCTGGGTTTATAGGTGTAATTGTAACAGCTCTGACTTAGGAGATCCTAACACAAGGTTTCAGCCTCTGCAGCAGAATCACAAGTACCTAGCAAGGAAAATAAGCTGTTTTGAACTGGAAGCATCTACAGCCTTGCCCCTGGTTTTGTGGTCTGTATCTAGAGGAAGATTATGTCTGAACTGTAGCTAGTAGAAGATTATCCCAGCATCCATAGTTGTGTGCTGATATACAGCATCTTAACCACAGACCAGTTTACTGTATTTTTGACATTTCAGAGGCAACATGCTGCTGTGTTTAAATTTTTAATGTATGGCAATAGGACTTCATCTTCCTGTTAAAAAATATTTCATCTGTCCTATTTGAGTTTTTCCTCCCTGGGATGGGCAGACTATGTAGGTCCAAGCCCCAGGCACTGCAGTGATACAGCAGAAACAGGCTGGTACTGCATGCAGCCCATATGGGGAGGTTTCTGCTCCTTATACAGTGAAAACTGTTTGTACCCTCATTGCATTTGCATGTATGTTGCCATATTTTAAAGCTCATCCAAAGGATGCTGTATCCCTAAGTGCAAGGGATCAGGACACAGTCTAATTTCTACACAAAAATTTTAGGGGTAGGAAAAAAATTGTGTGGAAAAGATCAGTTCAGTCAGAAAAAAAAAATAACCTGAGAGGACTGTGTGAAGTTTTAAAGTACAGAATTCTTTCTTGTATCCTGAATTTTAGTTTATCTGCAAAATTATGCTAGAGAAAAACAAACTGTGTAGTTATAGCCAAAGCCAGACACAAACATAATAAAATCAGACTTGCAAAGTCAGAGTTGTGCTGGGCAAACCTTTACTTTACCTTTTGAAAGTGTCTGCAAATGTGAAGCGTGGTGAAAAAGTGTGTACATTAAAAAGAAAAACTCATCTCCTCAGTTCACTCAGACATAGTTTGCTATGTTTTTCTTTTTAAAAATATCATTCACTTATCCTAATTCCCCCAGTGTGTGATGGCTGCAAACTGGAGAGAATATTTGGCTCTGCTCTCAGGGGTAGTAGATGGGGCCTGAACTGTAAATTGTTTTGAAAGAAACCTGCTGGGTTTGGTCTGCAGAGCTGGTTTGCTTCCTTGCATTCTGCTGTTTGTGGTTAATTAATGTATTTGCAACTTCTGAAGGTGTCATTGCTGCAAGGGTAACTTTTGTTACTGTTCTTTTGAGGCAGTGTACAGTGTAAGCCTGGTCCATATCACTGGGGAGTAACACCTGAGCTTCTCCATCCACACAAATATTCTGCTCCTGAAGCTGTCCCAGGGAGACTGTGGGACAGGATGCCCCTACATCAAAAATCTGAATATATTGAGAATGTATAGCGATACAGCTGGCTTGTGAGAAAACCTGTTTGTCATTTCTGACTTCGTAGAGCTCTGGGAGGACTGTACTGGTGGAGCAAAGCCTCACTGCTGAGCCCAGAGTGGTCATTTTGGAAAAAACAAGCCTTGTGCTTACCCAAAATCTGACTTACGCTTGCTCAACTAATTGAAGTCAAAACACAGCTGTATAAATACAGAGTTTTTATACATAGATGGGATTTTGGTAAGAGTAACACTATAATTCAAACATCACTATGCAAGGAAGGCTAAAGAAGTTAAAAACATCTTCCTTTGGTCAGGACTGTGCTCATGGAAAAGATCTGTCCCTCATTTGTTACTAAAACTCCAGTGGATCAAAGTGGATAAAGGGAAAAATATGACTATTCAGTTAGGCCATGGGAAAGGGCAATGAGGGAAGGGGAAGGAGGACTACCAGGGGGATACAGGCAGACATGCTCTTGGAGGGACTAGAACAGGGGTGGTCCAGCCAAGGAGGGGGGAATTTGCCAAGGGAGCTAACTCAGTATCAGTGTCTTCTGTGCTTGATACAAGTGTGAAATAGTCTTCAGCCATCCTTGGTATTTCAAATGTCATTTACAGATCTGAAGTGGGGTGACATAGCAGCTCCTTGACTCTTAATGAAGCCATGTTTTTCACAGAAAATTTGGTTTTTATAATATCAAATGCAATTTTAAAGAAAACAATACAAAAAAAAGAGTTTGTTTAAAATATGCTCCTCATAGCTCTTTTTCTTGATTTCCACCCCCCTCCTCTCCCTCCCCCCCACTTTTGCTCATAGTAGAATTTTCCTCTCATGCAGTAGTTTGATGGCTTGTACCCCTGTGCTTGGAAGACCTTTGTAAGAGTTTTAGCTCTGGAGCTCCAGTCACGCACAGATTAAACAAATGGGAATGATAGAGCTTATCCTGTTCAGCCATAAAGCTTTAAATCTGACTTTAGAGAGCATGTGCCTCTTCATGATATAATGTGGAACTGGGACAGTTCATGATTCCCAGAAAAGAATGATCAGGTTATTCCCAGGGGCACAGATTTTATTTTCTCCCCATGGTCCTATTGTTGAAATGTGTGTGTCCACACAACAGCCACCCACTTTCTCCAGCACCCAACCTATCTGTCATTTAGTTTGTGCATGGTGCTGGGCTCAGACTGGACAGTAATATCATAGGGAGCAGTTTGATGTTTGGCACAGAGATTAATTCAGATTCATGAAGTTTTCAAGGGGTAATTTCATTTTTAGGAAGTGCCATTTGATAAAAGGCACAGAGATGCTGAGGTACTTGGTTAGGTAGGCTTACTGTAGTCTAAATAAAGCAAGGCAACAGTTCAGACAGTGGCAAAGTATGACGAACTTTTAATTTTAATTAGAGATGGTAAAAATGAAGGTGTTACCACTTTCAGGAGACAGATAAGCATCTGGTCTGTTTTTCATTATTAACTGTAAGAAACAAAACAAGTGTTCATTAATTTAGTTCAGCATAACTGGTCAGTGTTGGATAAAACTCGTGTTCCTGTGTCACTTCATTAATACGATTTCCTAGTGAGAATGCTTTCTATTTTCCTCCCATGGGTGAGACCTAGAGGTATGATGGAGCACCGTTTTGACTTTTCACAGGATGAGCTGGATGAACTTCGGGCTGAAATGGAAGAAATGCGTGACAGCTATTTAGAGGAAGATGTTTACCAACTGCAGGAGCTCCGGCGAGAGCTGGACCGGGCAAACAAGAATTGCCGCATCCTGCAGTATCGTCTCAGGAAAGCAGAACAGAAAAGCTTGAAAGTTGCACAAACAGGCCACGTGGATGGAGAGCTCATTAGGAGCCTGGAACAAGATTTAAAGGTGGGTGAGAGGTTCATATTCACAGTGAAAGAGAACAGACTGGGATTTGGCTCCCTGCAATGGAAGGGAGGGTGGCACATGAAACAGGCACTGGTTCTCCAGACATCAGGACCAATGTCCTTCGTCTGCAGTGGAGGACAAATATGCAGCTCATCATCCTAAAAAGATGTCTTAGTGAGTAAAAAAACGTGCTTAGGCTCAAAATGAGAGAAATGAAGTCAAGTTACATTTGCGCACTTCAAAGATCTAAAGGGTTTTGTTTCACTTTGCAAAACTGTATGAACAAAATTCCCAATTCCATGAATTTCCCAATTCATGACATTTCCTTCCTTCTCTCTTCTTGCTAATACCAAATAATAGAAAAAAAAAACCCTAGTCACATTTCTTAGTGCCTAATGAGTTTGTCATAACAGGCACAGACTGTTACAATATTTTAGCAAGGCAGAGGATCAAAATGCTATTCCCAAAAAGAACACAAATGTCTGCAAAAATTAGGTTTATACTGAAACAGATTTTTTTATTTTTCAGATATCTTTCTACCAAGGCTAACCTTTGTATAGGCGTGATGCTTATCTAGCTTTACTAGTCTTTCTTAATATTGCTATCTTGTATCTGTTTTGAAAATATCTTCTCTAGAGAGGGAATGTTTACCACTAGAATGCTTACCACTAAAACTATTAATAATTGTGTGCTTAAAAATGCAAAGCATAAAAGCTTCTGAAACTTGAATGTTTGCTTCTCAGCAGTGGAAAAGAGAGTGACGTATCAAGTCATCACATTTTTCAAAATGTCAGACTGAATTTTTTATGATAGAAAAAAAACTTATAAACTTACCATAATGTAACTGGTACATAAGTCAGTAAAAATCTTGTACGTAGGTTTAAGTAAAAGAGAACTTGAAGTTTTTCAGTTTGCTTTGGTTTTGCTGCCTTGTAATTCAGTACTTCATCATGTTATGTGATGAATCACCTTTCAGAATGTTTTTGGAGTAAATATTTATTCTTATTAGGCTGGACTCAGAAAACCCAAGCTAGCATATATTTTTGTGCTTTCATTTCACTCTTGCCGTGTTGTGATTGCTGCTAGAGCAATGTGAGTGGAAGAGACTGCTGCATAGATGCAGTTTTGATTGATGATCTGTCAATTTTATGGCACGATTCTTCAGATTTTGTTTTCTCAACACGATATGCCAGGACTTTGATGTGCAGGTCTGGTATCTGCTTGTTTTCTTCTCCTGGCCATGACACTGCCTTAGCATAATGTGGAGAGGGAGCTGGAGATGAGTAATCAAATGTATTTTCCTCTTGGTTTTCTTTATGAGAAATGAATATTCATTTTGCTACTTGGAAGGCTTGGAGACTGTCATCAACAGTCTCCTAATTGAACTAAAAATCTCTTGGCAGTATAGGGTTGTAATATGCTCCCTACTGTAGGAGACATACTGTAGCTGTTGCTCCTCATGGATCCTCTTCATGCCTTTGTGCTCTTCTGACCAGGTAGCCAAAGATGTTTCTGTCAGACTGCACCATGAGCTGGAGAGCGTGGAGGAGAAACGTGTTAAAGCAGAAGATGAAAACGAAATCCTTCGGCAGCAAATTATTGAGGTGGAAGTATCCAAGCAGACACTGCAAAATGAGCTGGACAAGTTAAAAGAGGTAAGCTACAGTCAGGGAAGCCACGCAGAGTGCTGTTGCTGGCTTAGATGAGAAAAGTGACATGCGAGCATCTGAGGCTAACTTTACATGAAGTGTCTACTGGTGTTGCTTGTGCAATTGCCCAAAATGGTCTCCCGGCCTTTGTTCTATGTCCCAAATGTGTTGGTAATTTAGAAACAACATAGAGGTAGAGGAGTGATGCTGGGACTTTTGTCCAGGGCTTCTCACAGGGCTTCTGTCCCACTTGAAAGTGGCTCCACAAATCCTGCCTTTCTACTAGAGCGAAACTATCTCTGTTTTGACTCCAGCTAACTCTGACTCTCCTTTAAGCAGACTGGGACTTCCACCTACTTGAGAGTCAAATGAGGTATGCATGGCTTGTCTCTGAGAGGACACTTCAGGTAGGCAAGCCGCCACTTTGGCTGGTGCTCTTCAGTGGTGAGAGTGGGAGCCACCAGTATGAGCTAGGCAGCAGGAATGTGGTCTGTAATGTATAAATAACATTGCACTTGAGGCACAGAAATGCTGCCTGCTAAGAAAAGGGATCATTTCAATTGGAGCTGACACATAGTCATACTGGCTGAAGTGATACTCTTTGGAAGCCAGGGAGCTGAGGAGCAGGGGACAGCAAGGGGAAACCAAATACTAAGTGTGGTTCTTTGCTGGAGCCCACATCCCGGTCTGCAGCAGTATTTCTGTTCTCTTAACAGCACAGCAGACTGGCAGCTTACAGCCTCTGCTCTGTTTTAAACCAGATTGAGATAGAGCATTTAAACATAACGAGGTAAGGCATTTATCCTCTGAGCCTTGGTCAGATTTAGAGAGCTGCTGCAATTATGTGTTATTTTAATCTTTCAAACAATGCTCGCAAGTCAACTGGCACAAAGCCTGACTCAGTTTTATAAGGACAACATCTATTTAATTTCTCTGCTGTTTGGGAAATGAAAAGTCCAGAGCAAGGGTTTTGGAGAATTTTGTACCTGACAGGGCAGATCATTGGACAGTGCAAATATCAGTGTTACCTGGATTCCTTAAGAGCCTGACACAACAGATGAAGTCTACGTGACATTTTAGCTATTCTTTCTGAATGTTACTTGTGAATGCCATGCTTCATGGACATGATGCCACATTACAGGGTCTACAGACTATATTCCATACAAAAATACCGTGTCATCCACACTAATGAATGTATTGCCTGTTGTTAATTAACACACAGGCCCACTAGATACTGCTTGATGATCTTTGGGATTAAGCAGTTTGAGAACCTAAATTGCGGGTGGGCAGGGGAAAAGAGCAGTGCTGGAGTCTCAAGATACCTCTAACTAGGCTGCTTAGGTTGGTGCAGCCTGGCAGGGCAGAGAAACCCAAAGAACTCAGCTATCTGTCTGCTGCCTTGCCAGCTGAAGTGAATGTATCCTTACTTTGGAAGCAAACTGTGTCTCCCATAAGAGAAAAAGGCTGGAGGGGAGCTAGGAAAAGGGGGAAACAGCAGGTAGAATGATGGGATGCTTTGTGCTGATCTGGAGCCACAGCAGGGCATGAGATGTAGCTTGAAATGAAATAGTAGTAGTTGTAGAGGTAGTCTGGTGTTGCATGCCATGGGTGATAGTTCCTCTGGGAGTCAGAATTTCACAAGGTCACAGTCAGTGAGAAGATGGAGGTTTGGGTCCTTGGCAGGTCAAAAAAGGACAGAGGAGCCAAAAGTTGGAGAAACCCAGTGATACGTGTGCCAGATAAGAACATGTCTGCAACGCTGTTGACATTGCTGAAAAAAAAAAAAAATTTGCCTCAAGTTGTGTTCAAATAACTACCAGAAGCAATGCCTCTTTAGGAACACTTAATGCATAAAAAGCTCTAAAGGAATGTATTGTAGACATGCCAGTAGAAAAGCTAGTGCTCTGGGAGAAAAGTGACCCAAAGGCCATGTAGCTTTTCCCCATCCACCCTGACAACTCATCTTGTCTATCTAAAGGCTGACACTTGGAAGGAGCATCTTTCCTATCCAGTCCTGGAGCATTGCCCAAGACCCAGTTAGAAAGTGTTCACTCTCTGATATAGCTCGCTGTCTCCATATGCTCCTTTCCTGTAATATCTTTGGCTATTCTCAGCCCTCTTCCTCTATCGTCCTCTGAGAAAAAAAAAAAAAAAGTTTCTCTCACATCCATGTTCATGTTTATTGCTTAGTTCAGTGCTAACTTCTGGTTCATCCTGCCATACAATTCCCTTGGGTCCAGTTTCTCACTGCAATAGATGGCATATATGTTGATTACTTTTCATGTATTTTGCATTCTGAAATATCTTTAGGAACTGTACTTACATCTGAAAGCACTCCTTTTCTTAAGCCACCTTTGGTTTTTATTGTAATCTTCTGAATAATTATAACATTTGTGATGTTTAATGTTGTTAGGTATTTTTCACTGCAGTACCTATTCTGATATCCTGTGATACTTTCAACAGGATTTTTTTTGGTGTGAAATATGTACAGATTTCCTCTGTCTGAAAAAAAAAATCTTATTTGCTTCAAAAAAGCCTTGCAGTTTTAAATGAGAAATTAATTTTTGCTTCCTCCTGACCATGTAATTTCAAGTTGTTGTATTTAATAGATGTAAGTTGGGCTTCCCTTTCTTCTGTCACTAAATAACATTTCTCAGTGTGTCTCAGCTTTGCAAATAATAGAAGCAAGGTTACAGCAAAGAGGAAGGGTGACAAGTCTCCTGCCATGTCCTTCACAGTGCTCTTAGTTCTTCTATTATCGCTGTGTTGTAGCTAATGCACTTCCCTCCCCAGTCCCAGATGCTTCTGGATTCCCTTTCATTGCAGGCCTTCAGAAGCTTTTTTATAAGCTATCAAAACCTCATTTAGACTCTTTTTTTGCTCTGGTATCTGTTAGGTAATTTCCATCAGGAAAATATTGTTTTTCACTGTTTCAATAAGGAGCTCTCAGATCATCCCTAAGTCACTTACAGGTTTTTAGGATACTGCCATCTCTTTTTTTCTCTCCTTCTACATAAATACCCTCCATTCCTCCAGCCTTTTGTAGCCTTTCCTATAGATGTATTTTGAGCTAGGATATGGATAAGTAAGGATTTTTAGCCAATACTTGTGGATTTTATTGACTTATGATGTCTTTCATTAGACAATGTTCTTAATGTTTTCATCAGCTCCCTGGCATTCATTTTACTTAATCATGCCACTCCATGTTTTTTTTTCAGTCCTCTTAGCCAAAAGATAATATGGTCCCTTCCTTTCCCATAATGCTTCCTAATTTTTTTTCAGATATTCTCAGTTCATTGCTGTGTAGGTTCATCACTCTGCTACTCTTACATAAAATACTTCCACTGATTCTTTTGAAGCCAATTCTTTTCCTCTGAATATTTTTTAGGTTTACTGACTGTACCTCATTTTTCAGCTTCAGTCTTCCCAACTACTGCAGCACTGTGGATTTTTTTTGGATTTTTTTCCACAACTACATTCACCTAATTTTTCTGCTTCCCTTTTTCAGGTTTTTTTTCTTTTTGTTACTGTGAACTTTTCAACTGGTTTTGAACCTCCCTCTGATGTCTTTTTCGTGGCATCCTCTGTTAGAGCTCCAGAGTTTTCCTACTGCTGTGAACATTACTTTGTAGCAGGTCCTTGCAGAACAGGGATGTGCCTAAGAACTGAACTGTTCCTTCTAGGAATGTGCTAGGATTTTCTGTGACTTACCAAAGCTGCTGCTTCCTTACGTCTTTGGAAGCAAAGGCAGTGTACCCTAACAGATTTGATAAGGACACAGATCACTGCCAAGGCTTGCTGGCTTTTTTCTCTTGTTGTCTAGATTATTAGCATCTCTGCTTGAGTCAGTAGGCTGCCAGGAAAAAATGACTCCATCACTGAAAGATTACCTCAGCAACATCCTATTTCCCCTTCCTAGTATCCTAATTCAGCTCATAAGACATATGTATATGAAAAATTTAACTTGGTCAATCAGCAAGCAGTCAAAAAACTCTTTCCAAAGTTTCCTTCCTTTGCAAAACCAATTTTCTCCAGAACATCTACAAACCATATCTTTTCTCAAAGACTTGGCAACAGCAAGTAGATTTTCTTTGATATCTGAACCCATCCCAAACATGATTTCCTCAGAGCTACCAAGGCTTCTAGGGAACATCTTCCTTCTATTTTCTCAGCAAAAATTTCATGTTGAAACGATCTATCTTTACTGTAAGTTTAAACAACTCTGAAAACATACTTGGCAAACTGTTGGATGCCTTTATGTAGAGTGATCATTAATGCCCCTCCAAGTAATACCTCTCAGAGTAATCCTCTCTCTAAAAACTCCCTGCCTGGGGAAGAATAAACCATTTTTGCCACTTATTGTAGAAATGGGCTGAGATGGCACAGGACCCACTGCTATTCCCCATGGGGAGAATGAGTCGCTCACTTGTTCACAGCTGCTAAATGTGTATTTTCTCACATCCTTTGTCTGGGTTTGGCATTGTGAGCCAGGGAAGAGAAAGAGGGAGGGCCTGGGAGCAGTAACACTGCTGGGGAAGGGCAGCCCTGCCGGACTTGACAAAGAGAGGGGAGGATTAGGGACAGGGGCAGCAGCTGCTGAAAGATTTGGTGTGAGTGCTGTGAAATGGTTTAGCAAGAAATGAATGAGAATTGCCTAGCTGGGAAGAAAAGGGCATTTATTGTTTGTGGGACAAGCGTACTGAGCAGGTGACAGTCTCTCTTTTAATAAATGATGCTGAAAGCAGAAAGAAGGGGAAGCAAGCGGAGGTGTTGCTTTCTCTCTTGGAGACTGTCTGGTGTAGCAGTGACCTCCCCCATGACTCTGAAGTTTGGTTGTTTTTTTTTTCCTATCTTCAGTTTAAATCACTGGGGCTTTGAGCCCTCCAGGTTGTTTGGACCATGGGAGGACCAAGTGCTCTTCTCCAGGCATGTTTACTCAGGGAAATCACTTCCAGCTGATGGAGGACCATGGCTACAGCTCCTGTTCCCTGGTGTTTTCACAAAGAAAGGCAGAGGCAAAATGGAAAGGCAATAAATACTGTTCATTCATTTCCACATGAGAGGAGAGAAGTGCAAGTCCACTGGCCATTAGTAATGTCTTCAACTCATCTCTCTAGGACACAGACTGAGATGAAAACAAGTACATGCTGTAAATGGGCTTTCCCAGGTTACCTGTGGGCTTTTTAGGCTCTTTCATCCAAGGCTTACTTGCTAATGGGGATGCTGTCATGCCTGAGCATACCCTCCCCTGCAGCACCTAAGTTTGGAGACAGTTAAAGAACCACTGCTTTTAACTGTCAAAGCAAATTTTCTATACAAATATCCTTTTATCAGAGTGAAAAGCTGCATTCAAATGCTTATAAAAATGAAAGAAATATACAAGATGAGATGAAATAGCTTTCAGCCATGTTATTTAGAGACAGATTCGGCTCCAAAGTGCATGTACAGTGCTATGTTTAATATCACTCGAAGGTAGAGAGCATTTAGCTGATAGAAGAATTTAGCTCTAGAAACATAATATAGCAAAATGAACTCTGGAGGCTGCTTTGAAGAGCTGATCCAGGCAGTCTGATTTTCATTGCCTTTGACCTTTTAAGGAGGACATGATACATGCAGCATGTTTGTAAAGCAGTTCCAGTCTGAAACCACTTCTCAATCTCTTCTCTCTGATATAAATACCTAGATATGGTGTGAAGTAATGCCCTAGTGGTGAAGAAACTCTTATTGGTGAGAGCACACTTGTTTGTAGAAAATACTGCCTGTGGAAACACTGTGTTTTCATTACCTGAGCCTTCATACTTATTTATTAAGGTAGCACATAATGTTTTTCAGTCATTTCTCAAATTAAATGTATTCATAGGGGTGAAGTAGAACTATATTGTGAAAAAACTTTACTTTTCTTAGTTATCACTGAGTTTAAATAGGTGAGAAGCAGGAAAGAGATGATGTGTAAGCTGTAGTTTCAAATAACATTAAAAGAGCTAAGCAAGATCACCATGTTGAGTCAGTGACCCTGCTTAGAAATTATTGCTTTTAATAGTTATAAGTAATGAAGTCTTGTGCAATAATCATAACTAAAAGCATTAAGTGCATGAAAGTTTTACTGCAGCACCATTTTCTCTTCAGTATCTTTTTTTTCTCCATGATAAATAATGAAGTGGTACCTAAACCACAGTTAATGATTTATACTCATTATGGCATTTCAGGAGCCTCACAGATAGTGAAATGCTCTGCCCAGTGCTGGTACCAACAAACAGGATTGAGGGAGAGGCATTGGAATAGATCTGGCTCAACTCAAAATGTAGAGCAGTTAGGAAGCAAACTAATTATTTTTTCCAGTGAATTATAGTATACATCTTCTAATGAACTATCCATATTTCCTTTTAGAAATTTAAAAAAATAGATTTCAACAGAAAAATAAACCCCTGAAATTTAAAAAATGTTTTGTGCCAGTCTCTTTTGCTTACATATGGCTCCCCCCCAAACAGTAGCTGCATCTGAATTTAAGATTCACCAAATATATTGCTACCAAGCTCCAGATAGCCTTCATTTTCTAGGTGTCTGCTATTTCTTCATACTTGCTAGCAATCATCTGATATTGCTTCCAAATCCCACTGTAATATTTGAAGTGAGAGGGTTTGAGAAAAACAGTGACTCTGCTGATCAGACCCAGAGTTTTATATCATGAAAAAAAATCCTTGCTCTTATATTACTCAGCCTGAAGCAGAGTCTCTCATCCCAGACATGGGTGCCCTCTCCCCCGTTCCTTGCCTTGCTGCCAAACACTTCAGTGGACCTCAAATAGCCTTTGCTTTTGGAGAAATTATGTTGAAGTGATGGCATTTTCAGCAGAAGCAACAACGTACTAAAGCTGCATGGTTGTCCAGGTACCAGTTAGTTATAAGGAAACCTTTGTATAGAAACTGAAATTCCTCTATGCCCCATTTGCTGTGTAATTTTTGTACTATATAGCAGAAGTCTTTCAGTAACTAAAAGGCTGTTACTCTTTCAATAACAGAGACTGGCATGGAGATAACCTCCACGAAGCTGAAATTGTGTATCTGTCTCCCCATCCTCCACCCAGTTACCAAAAATAATCCTGCTTTCTGTCACATGGGCTTCAGCAGTGACAGTGCAAACTGTAGCCCCTCTAACATCTATATGGGACTTTCATGGGGAAAATATGGGCTTATCTTTTATTCCTTAATCTCTCATACAGCAAGTCCCTGTAAAAAATTGGCATGAAATCCTTCAAGTGGAGAAAAATTAGGGCATGTTCCCAATATTTTAAATCACATTTCAATTGGGGCATAAGTCCTCCATGAAGACAGTACCCTTTGCCAAGGTGTAGGCAAGACTTTGTTCCAGGACAGGCAATTTTTTGCAGCATGCTGCTGTTCTGTGCAAAGAAGCTGGGGTATAAAGCTAGAATATCCACAGCCAAGCATACACTGAAGTTAATTAGGACTTTCTCTAGTCTTTCCTCTCTCTGGTGACATTCAGATCAGCCACCATCTGGCAACTGTTCATGTGGGAAGCGTCACACGGTGTTTGGGATGGAGATGGATACCCAGGGCATCACAGTTGCAGAGATGTCTCATGCTCTGCCCTCCTCACTTCCCTCCCAGGGCTTGGAGGGATCACAGAACCAAAGAATGGTAGGGATTGGAAGGGACCTCTGAAGATCATCTAGTCCAACCCACCTGCTAGAGCAGGATGCAGCCCAGCAGGACCCAGCACAGATCCTAAGACAATCTGGCCTCAGGCATATCAGGATGCTCCACCTGAAGGAGAAAGAGTATATAAACCTGCAAAAAAGCACCCTTATTTTGGTGTTCAGTACAAGCTGGCATCACCAGCAAACTCTGTGTCACTGCTCCTGCAAGGCCCAATTTTCCTGACGTGCTTTGGCTGGCTCATGGTGAGCAGGCACCAACTGTTTTCATCTCACATCGCAGCTAATTTCATCCCAGCATCTGGAGCTCAGGGCAGTGGGATGGAAAAGAAGAAGAGACAGTCTGTCAGGGTGAGAAGTGGAGCTTTGTGAGATGTCGTTTCTTACTGCATTTCCAAGATTGTTGAGGTTTTTTGGTGGTGGTAATGCTGAATGTAGGAATAGGTGTTGCATCAGACTCTTGGCAGCCATGGGGACAGCACTGTCTGGAAACACTTAGGCAGGTGAAAAAAGTCAGAGCTGTTGATTTTTGTCCTTCTTTGAAAGGGTTAATTGATTATTTCTCTTCTCAGATTAATTATTTACACTTGCTTCTCTAGCTCTAATTTTAAAAGGAGAACGTAAGTTACTGCACAGATAACTTATGAATTATTAACATTGCACTTCTCAAGCTGTCAGAGGATGAACAAGGGGGAAAGATCTGACCGTCTTGGCAAGCTTTCCATTGCCACATGCTATGGGACTGGCCTTTCCCCCTTCCCTGTGCCTGGCACTGTGCTGGTAACCCTGGCTCTGCCACCCAAAGCCTTGCTGGCTGTCAGGCAGCCCAGCTTGGCGGTGCCTCTTGCGGTGTTCAGATCTCTCAAGAAGTTCTCCATGTCCTGGAGCTGGTCAGTGCAAGTAGGCCAGGAAAAGGATATAAGTGGCGAAGAGGCAGAACTGAGTAGGGGAGAGTCTTCAAGCAACCTTTAATCAGCACATTTTGCTGCTTTCTGTAAATAACTTGTTTCCTTTGTGCCACAGGTGAGGACACTTTCACCCATCTTGCTCTTCGTACACCAAATTTATGTCAAAGCAGTGGCATGTGCAGTACTTCAGCCACATTCTTATCCCTGTAAGATAAGACAGGGATAATACAGATCCTGTAGGATCATTCCTCACAGAACCCCACAGAACTCCATGGGTCTTGCCAGGAGTTTTCTCACCGGTTTTACCAAGGGGCTTGCTGCAAGGCTGGCATGTTTTTTCACCCCATTTCTACACTCATCCTGCAGAGAAATGCATGAGAAAGAGTTTATCTTCTGTGGGAGGAGGTACAGCAAAGCCTTCGCTTGGTTTGGTTTTGGGTTTGTACCTTGATGTGTGAAGTTTCTTTTAGTAATTGTAATGGTGGTTCATTCAATCGAGAAAAATGAGACTATCTGCCCCTAATTACCTCTGATTTCTGTGTTTCTTTTTACTGTGTATTTTGTTGCAAGATAAAAGCTCAAATGAATATAAGCATTGCAAGATGCTCTTATCCTAATATGGACATTTTAGGTCTTGCTCCAGTGATAGCAGCTGGAGCTAAGGAGGGTAAATTGTGTTGATATTTAGGGATATCAATATAATGTCTACGTGGGCAGAAGGAGCACAATGATCCATCTGAGACTGCCAGATGTACATATTGGTCTATTTAAGGCCTCTTTCTCAGGGATCACTCCAAAATAGATACAGACCAATCTCTTCAGTGTGCTTTTGCTGCAGTCAGCTGTGCCAAGAGAAACTGGGTCCTGTGCAGAGATTGGTGAAGGCAGCTCTCCTCAGGGTTGCTGTCTGCAGAGTGCAGGATAAATTTCCATCCCTGATTTCAATGGTGTCAAAATGGCAGATTTTAAAGTGATGGAGGAGGGAATAAAGTAATTAAATGACATGGTAAACTGTTCTAAGGCACATTTAAAGTAGAAAACATTTAAGTTGCATTTCTCTTCAATTATTTTCATCATATATAGTATATTTGTGTATCAAAAATAGTTGAAGATTGTTCACCCTCATTTCAGTTTCCAAGAGTCTGGTCCTTCACAGCATCATAGAACAGTTTGGGTTGAAAGAGACCTTTAAAGGTCATCTAGTCCAACCCCCTTTCAGTGAGTAGGGACATCTTCAACTAGATCAGTTTGCTCAGAGCCCCATCCAAACTAACCTTGAATGTTTCCAAGGATGAGACAACTACCACCACTCTGGGTAACCTGTTCCAGTTTCACCACCCTCACCATAAAAAAAAAAATTCTCTTTATTTAGAATCTAAATCTATCCTCTCTTAGTTTGCCCAACTACCCCATGTCCTATCTCAACAGGCTCTGCTAAAAATGTTTGTCCTCAGCTCTCTTCCAGGCCCCTTTAAGTACTTGGAGGTCACAATAAGGTCTCCTGGAGCTTTCTCTTTTCCAGGCTGAACAACCCGAACTCTCTCTGTCTTCATAGGAGAGGTGCTCCAGCCCTCTGATCATCCTCATGGCACTCCTCTGGACTCTTTCCAACAGCTCAGTGTCCTTCTTGTTTTGGGGGCTCCAGAACTGGACACAGTACTCCAGGTGGGGTCTCATGAGAGTGCAGTAGAGGGGTAGAATCACCTCCCTTGATGCAGCCCAGGATACGGTTGGCTTTCCTGGCTGCAAGCACACATGACTGGCTCATGTCCAGCTTTTCATCCACCAATTTCACGGAATCCTCCTTCACAGGATTGCTCTGAATCCATTTGTCCCCCAGCTGGTATTGGTACAGGGGATTGCTCTGACCCAGGTACTTGATCTTGCACTTAGCCTTGTTGAACCTCATGAGGATCACTTGGACCCTCTTCTGAAACTTGTCCAAGTCCTGGGTGGCATCCTATCCCTCAGGTGTGTCAACTCTACCACTCAGCTTGGTGTTGTGTGCAAGCTTGCTGACGGTGCACTCTATCACACTGTATGTCACTGGTGTAGATATTTAACAGTACTGGTCTCAATATGGAGCCCTGTGGAACACTACTTATCACTGATCTCCATCTGGATGCTGAGCCATTGACCACTGGTCTCTGGATGTGACAATCCAACCAATTTTTCTTCATTGCACCAAACAATCCACCCATCAAATGGGTATCTCTCCAATTTAGAGAAAAGGATGTAATGAGGGACCATGTCAAAAGCCTTAGAGAAGATGATGACAGATAGATCCAGATAGACAGAAGTGCATCCATAGTACTTCCCTTGTCCACTGGTGTAGTCACTCCATTATAGAAGGTCACTAGGTTGGTCAAGTAAGACTTGTCCTTGGTGGAGCCATGCTGGCTGTCTTGAATCACCACCCTGTCCTCCATGTGCTTTAGTGTAGCTTACAGGAGGATCTGTTCCATGATCGTCCCAAGCACAGATGTGAGAGTTAACAGGTTGGTATTTCCCTGGGTATTCCTTTCTAGTGGAGTTCTTTTGGTTTTCTATTAACCATGCTTATGTATCTTTTATGATGTCTTTATTAATTTGTTTGCTTATTCGCAAACCAGAAGATGTAGTATATGTTACCACAGGTATTAAGGTAAGGGTCCCATAATATCGTGGGGAGAAACTGAAACATAGGTCCTGCCTTTCTTATCCATATGTGTAGTGGTGGAAATCACTCGTGGGCAGGAGTTTACTATCATACCTTGAGCATTAGGCATCAAAATTATGGAAGGATAGCTCGTAAGTTCTGGTCAGCTGTCAAGGTATGTGACTGTGGTTTCAGGATTACCTTCACAAGGGAAAGAAAAAAGAAATTAAGTCTTTTGGTGTCCTCTATCTCTTCAGATGACCAGAAGTATCAGCTGTCCTCTCTCCGCTTCTACTGCTCCTTCCTTGTTGGGTTTCTTGCATCTTTTGTTCATTCCCTCTCTTCTTCACCTTAAACTTTTCCTCTGCATATTGCAGATGCAGGTGGTAAGTCAAACACATAATTCTCCAGTATATGCAACCAGCCCTTGAGGTTAGGGGCATCAGTGATGGGCAGGACCTCAGGAACACCTTGGGACAACAGTCTCTAGTGCTGGGAGCTAAGCTACACCATTTGAAAAGTTACTTTACAGCTGCTGCCAGAAGTTTTTGGTCCCCTAGGTCAGGGCTTCGGGCAAGCACAAAAAAAATTTGTTTTCTCTGTGCTACTTCTGGTTCCACCTGCTTTCAATTTCCCTGAAAGTAGTGTAAGAATGTTCTCTTGATGGGATAATTTGTCACTTCCATTCTGGTCCTGACTGTAATAAGTGCAAAGACCAAGCAAAATAAAGAACAATATGTCAGTGAATATTAAAATCAGGGTGGATTTGATCCTACAGTGTTGATTTCTCTCCTGGCTAAAGTTTTGCATCTGCTCAGTTTTGTTTAAGTAGAAGATGCATCAGGCTGCACAGCCATAGAGGAGACAGTAATTCTCGTAGCACTAATTCAGAGGTAGCCCTTGCTTCTCTTATCCACAGCTGTTGTAACTATATGTAAAAAAATTGTGTATTCTTTGGGGGGAAAATGTAGAAAATAGGAGTTTCTGTGGTTCTGCACAGGAAGTTTAGGCACAGGAAGTTTAGGCATCAGCAGTCCTGCAGCTGCCATCATTGCATATGGTTTTGTGCTGTTGGGTTGCTGGAAGAGACAGGTACATTGCATGAACTGCTCTCCTTCTGAGCTAGTATGAACAAGCACTGTGGAGAACTTCAACATTGTTGCTTCTTTGCTACGAGATGATCAGGAGAAAATTTTTCAGTAATTGATTTAGTCAGAGGGAAGGAAGAGGAGCCTTGTGGGCATGACCATTGCTGGCATGAGCATTTCACACATGCTTCATGTCTTCATGGATGCTTCCCTTAGAAGAAAGAGTGAAAGAAAGGCTGTGGATGTGATACCCCAGAAGTATCCACAAGTGATTCCCCACAGGCATCCACAGTGTAATGCTCCAGAAAGAAGTATAATACTTCTGATTAATACTTCCTGTTAATCTGCTATTAACAGAAAAATCTCCATAGCATAACTACGTGATTTTTCATCATGATCACAAACCAAGAGAGGGAAAAAGAAGGCCTTCCTGTACATTCTCTTCAGTTTTCTAAAGCAACCAGCATGCAATTCTCAGTATATAAAGACTGACAGCCCTTTCCAGGATTCACTGCAACTGGTTACTAATAAAGGCATCTTCACAACTGAACCTGACAGTTTGTTAACTGGTTTTAAATGTGGGTGTTCATTGGATTCTGGCACCTTCATTCCAGGTCATCAGCCAACATAATTGAAGTGGACAGGAGCATTAATTAGAATGCAAAGGTTGTCATTCTTATCATACCACAGTCTGGAGTCTAAAATTGCAACCATCTTTTCATTCATCTCTTCCCTGGTCTGCAACTGATTTGGTTCCTGACTTGGTCACTCTAGCTACTACTCTCAGGTCCTGGAGGTGAGCTTTACTTAGCATCTCAGGGAGGAAAAGGGGAAGAATATGAGAGTTCCGCTCAGGCAGTCAGCAAAGGAAATAATTCAGATAAATCGCCCACCACCAGAGGTTCATTTTACTCCTCTCACAGAAGCAGAAACTGCTGAGTGAGGAGGATGTGGTAGTTCCCATTCAGAGACTTGTGATGGTGAATGAGGAATAGAAGGCCTTGGAATACTTCTGATTGAGCCTTAATTTTCTTTTCAGGGACTTCTTGTGTTGCAACTGCTTATAGCTGATTATCCACAATCAAGACATTTCAAACAAAGCCAGTAGCAATAGTATTTCTACTCTGTCTCTGAAATTCTTCATAGATGTTTAAAACCTTAAACCAGATTGGCAGGTTGACATTGACAAGAAGAATTGTTTTTCCCATGTAAAACTGCTAGCATAAAAGACACTTGACGTCATTAGGGGTTTATTGAGTTTCTGTTTTCTCCAATAAAGTACAGACTATTATTTTCAAATGAAAGATTTACCATAATGAAATCATTAGTGACTGTGCATTGAGGATATTTTTGTTTGTTTGCTTGACAGCACTCCTAGCTGTTACAGCCAGGCATTCAGATTCTGCCTCTATAGCATGTACAGCAGTGACAGCCTAGCTTTTCCTTTTGGTCAGGAAATGGAGAATTTGACCTGATGACATAATGATCATAGCCACCTGCAGTTTTTTGGGTTTTGGTTTGGTTGGTTGGTTTTTTTTTTTTGGTTTCTGAGGTTTTTATAAGCTCCTTGTTTAATAGCTCTTTGGCTTTTTACTTTGTTTCTTTTTCTTTAGTCACAGACCTAGTTTTTTCATGACTGAGTGTGCCTTACAAAGGCAGCTTTGGGGGAGCTGTATGATGAAGATGTGTGAAGTAAAATATCAGATTACAGCCAAAGTAAGGAAAAAGCAGTCCATGTTAGTCTTTTTAGGACTTCAGCATTCAGTTCATGGAAATTTTGAAATACGGGAGAAACTGATGACAGTACTTATAGATTTACAAGAGACTGGAGGTAGGGGAGTTGAATTCCTGAAGGTGTCGAAGGTCTGATTGCTGTCTGCCTGCAGTTTATAAAGAGAAGCTGGTTATGCAGCAAGGGCAAGTCAAACCTTCCCAGGTAACAGTGACAATCTCTGGAAGCAGACTGCTCAATGAATGTATTTTTTTCTTTCTTAAACACTGATTATTTTTACAGACCTAAGGAATCCTTCAGACTAATGCATATGCATCAAAGCACCATTATTTTGGTTTGGCATTCAATAGCAAACAAGTACATGAGGTTTGATAAGGTAATTTGATTACAAACAATTAAAATATCAAGGTTTCAATATCTTGCAATTGTGGATACCTCAGTGGTTTGCTTTAAAATCCTCCAATGAGTGTCTTCTAGTTGAGTGCCTACTCCTGCCCATATAACACAGGATCCAGCAACCATGCAGCATCTTTCCTCACCTGTGGTACCGTTTTGTCAGCTCCAGACTATCAAATCAGCACTGTGGCAACAGATAACAACTAAAATCTGGACTAGGTGAGGTTGGGCATGGTACCATAAAAAGGTGGTTTTGTTCTTGAAAATGGTATGTAAAGTAGACCCTAGGGCATGCTGTTTGATCAAGCAGACTTTCAAAGTAAATCTGTTTAGTGTACTTTTTGATTACCGGTCCTGAAATCTCAGCATGGGGTGAGGTTTGTTCATAAAGAACATAAAAAAAAACCCCCAAACCAACAACATTCTGCTAAACAGACTGTATTCCTTGGCATGTCTCATCTGTTCTCTGCTATGATCAGTAAAGGTAGTCTCTTCTTACAATGACACATCTGAGGGCAGAGCCAACACACCTGCTTCTGCCTTTGGTAGCAGATGCTAATTCACTCGTCTGCCAGGAGGAATAGAAGAGAATACATGTCCTTATTCTTTTTTTGCCAGACATCAGGGGGAACTACGTGTATAAATGTTTGGCTCACAGAACACCTGATCTGCTGCACAGGTGCTGACTGGGACAATTGCATGGATTGCATTGTGCCTATGTACTTACAGGTTGCTGCTTCTGCTTCTACTCTTCAGTGGGTTTGGAACATTTGCTAGATGAGGGACACTGAAGTAAAGATCTCAAAGTGAGAATTCACCTGTGACACTGAAAATGTACCTTCATTCTGAGAAGATTAAATAGTTACCTGGGGTTGCATGCATCCTCTGTATTTTGTCTCACAGTTATCTACAAAGTTCTTATGAAATGGAGTCAGAAGGGGGACGAAGAGTATAATGCCTAGATTTTTAGAGAGTGATGATACAAAGGGTGGGATTATGGAAACAGAACAGCTCTTTCAGATACAAAACATGAAAAATTGCATCAGCATAAAAATGCTCAGCAGAAGCAAGAGAGTAGCAGAAAAGGAATGTCAGTTCAGTTATGCCATACATTCACTTTCAGCTGGCAGAGACAGCTATCAGAGGGTGGACAGAATTTCTTTCCTAACTTTAATGAAATACAAGAACTCTGTTATTACTCTGCAATTGGCATGTCTTCTTTGGTGCAGCAGAGATTGAAAGACACCTTCCCCCCTTTTTTGGTATGAGGTTTATTTTCCTGGAAGCATTTGCCTGTTTGTGTTATTCACTCTCTATATTTTTACAATGTGAATTTCCTGTGATGATCTCATGATGTTTACAGCATTCCTTGCAATGGCATAAACAGAGATTGGTGCCTTTGGGTGTGGTAGGGAATAGCCACATGCAAACTGCTGCTTAGTCACATCCAGAGAGCCCAGGCTGATAATGTCAGCTTGAGACTTGTTTCAGGCACAAGGCAGATCCTCAAGCTTTAGGACTGTCTCCACTAAATTCCCGGGGGATTTAAACAACAGTGGAAAAAGACAAATCAATAAAGAAGAAAGAGACTGCTGAAAATAAATTACTATTACATCTACTACAGAGAAAACAGTCATTGAGAAAAAAAAACAAAACAGGAATGCTCAGGGCTGTTGTGTATGCAAGAATTTTTAGTAGCCTTAAAGAGATTTGCAACCAGAATAACTACCTGAAGTATGAGTAGCTCTTCATCCTCACAAAAATAAAAAGAAGGTATTTAAAAGTGTTTTCTGGCATATAGTAATGTATTTGAGGCTATCAAAATGTTTTGAGTCAGAAAACCTCACTGTAGTTAACAAAAGTTAATAAATTACATCATGGAGTTCTCTGTGATTTACTCCGGGCTTACTGATGGGGGAAAAGTGATGCACAGGATGATTTAAAGCATATACTATTTTATTTGTTTGCTCGTCCTGATCTCTTGATTAGATATAGCCTTTGGACTTTGAGGCTCAACAACTATGCAATGAATTCTTATCCTTTAAATGCAACTGCAGTGATTTGTCCAAGGATGTGTTTCATAACAGCTTTATATTTTTTTGTTTTGTTTTCAGATTAGAATTGCAGTATATGTGTGTAGCAAAGTTTCTGCCTAGTTTTGGTATCCTTTTGTTGACAGCTCTCCAAAAACTTTTAACAGCAATCTGTAAATCCCCATCATGTCTCCTCTGTGTTTACTGCAGAAGAAGGGTTTCTGCTGCTGCTTTCTTTGCTCCTCCTGTCCAAGACAAAGTGATTTTTATACTGGCACAGAGGGTTGCCAGAGGCAGAAGGAATTACAGAATAACTTGGGTAGACAGCATAAACAAGTCACCAGTCTGTGAAACTCAGTGCTACATGATCAGCACCGAAGGGCAAGGATTTATGGAGACTCAAAGGAGACCAGGCATGCATCTGTATGAAGTGAGCAACCAGACCTGTCATACGAGTGCAAATATTACCACAAGATTTAGGAATTATGCAACTCTGGATTTAGATTTAAGTACACATCAAGTTTGGAGATTTACCTGGGGTCCCACTAGCTCAGAGGGATTTCTTGCAAAAGCTTCTTGTGGGTGCTGTTGATTATCATAGCCAGCTTGCTTCCCAAAGGGAATGTGCAGGTGTCTCTCAGTCTGATATGCATAACCTTGAAAAGATACTTATTGAAGCTGTGAAGTTTCACAGCCCCAACCCCTAACAGAAGGGATTAGATCTAAATTGGCCTTAGGTTGAAACTCCAGTTTGATATTCTTCCTTTATCTGAGCTATAAGAAATTCTCAATCAAATGTCAAAAGTCCATTTCTGCAATGTGTTTTGGCATCTCTTTTTTTTTTTTTTTTTCCTTCTCAATACATCTTCCAGACATTGCTGGCTTTTCTTAGTTGATGCTTATCTTCTCCTCAGAAACTTTAATTAAAAATAGTACATCCTAATAATGCAGTTGCTTCTGTATTTTTTCTCTGGCAATATAAATTAAATTTAAGTAGGCTGTGTCATCTTGCTGCTTAGTGATGGGTTTTATTTTTTTTTTAATGGAAACTACTAGATGAACATCTAATCAGTAATTCAGATGAACCAAGGTCTTATTTTTCATACTTTCTCCCAATGGCAAATGCAGGAAGGATAATGTTACAGAATTTCTGGGAAGTCTGAGAGTCCAGTTTTCATCTGGTATAGGGCTTTAACAAGGCTTTTTAGCACGGTGTAGGCCATCATTATGGTTGTATAAGCTTTATCCTGATTGTAGTAAAATAGGATTTAGTGCTGCTCTGCACCTTCCCAGCAGAGTTGGAGTAAACAGGATCTGTGTGGGTGGGTATCTGAAAGGAACAGCTGCATAATGGATCTACAGCCACTTGTGGATCCTGTGGGCTGCAGTGTCATGGGGGAATTTGGGCTCTGGGTCCATGCAGGGGAAGAGGATGAGCTGCTGCTCAGTGCCAGGCTCAAGCCAGGCTCCTTCTCCAGGACATGAAGGGATGGAGATGCTGCAGCAAAGCTCAGCACAGCCCCATGGGCACTGCTTCTTGTGCTGGGATTGAAGAAGCTCTGTCTAGCCAGGAGTCAGGCTTCACACAGAGATATGTGTAGTCCTTTTCTTCCATCACTGAAATGGGTTAAAAAGTGTCCTCCAAGTTTTTTAATCCTTTGCACGGGGGTTATATAAATTTTTTTTGTTCCCTCTTTCCATTTACCAAATCTAATGTAGCAAACAACAGAGCAGTAAGTATAACCAAGGCATAGGTGTTGTTCTCACACAGGTGGGAAGTAGAAGTAAGGAATTAAACAGACCGTGTGCTGGGTGTGCACGTTGGTGCCACTGCCAAAGAAGTGAGAAGAGGACAAGAACTTATGTGATGCCACCTCAGCACTGCTTGGAAAATTCAACCCAGAAGATATTGGGGTTTTATTATATCCTTATTAATCATGCTGTATTTCAGGTCTCTAAGACACCTAGGGAAGGGATCAATGGTTGTTTTCTGTACCTTCAGTGGACTAAAACTGATAGGCAAGTAGAACTGAAAGATGTTTGTATAAGTCAAATCAATAAAACAGTGATTCAGTGCTTCCCACAAGCTGCTGGTCTCAGGGCTGACCTTCACAGTAAGCAAACCTAGCTTGACTTACTTGTCTCCTCTCACTGGAAGCAGGTAACTTCATCAGTTACCTTGGGTCTCTTGTCATTTTAGTGTTCATGGTTAATTTATATTCTCATGTGCATTTTACTACACTTTTCAGTAGTGCTGCTTTGTCAAAGATGCTGTGCCTTTGAAAGATGGATTCCCTTTAGGGTTGTTCCATTTGTGGATTTTTATCCTGCTAGCCTCCAGGAGTTGCATGTGACTGCCTTGCTCACCTCTTGGTGCATGGGCACACTCAGGCTCCCTGAGATGATCCAGAACACCAAGTGGCTTGGTGCTGGTAGGGCCAGGACTGCAGCATGGTAAATCCCTGGGAACAGAGAATCACCTTGTTGATCAAAGCCACCCCAGGAGCCAGAGCCAAACCCAAACCATGAGGCAGCCCTAGGAAGCAGCCATGTGCCCATTCCTGCAAAGGAGGCATCCAACATGTTCTTCTCCTAGTGCTGCCCTCCCTGAAGGGTTTCTGAGTTAGGAGAGGGCTGATCAGCAGCAGCACTGGGCTCCTTCCCTCACCCCACATCTATCATGCAGTAAAATGGAGCAGCATTGCTCTTTGCAGCCACAGTGACCCCAAGCCCAAGGAGGAGCCACTTTTCTCCATAGTAGCTGAGAGCTAGGAGACAAGGACAGCCTTGGAATGAGTCTTACAGCTCTCTTTGTAGGTAGGATTGATTTAGAAGTCCTTGCACATGTGAAAGTGTAAGTGGAGGATTTGGGAATTGAAAGCTACCTAAGAAAGAAGTATATGCTTCCTATCAGACCTCTCACGTTGAATCAGTTCAGACAAAGGGGATTTAATCACTGACTTGCAAAGAACCTTCTTCATCTGGTTAGCACTGTGATGCAATTTTGTTCTTTTTAATGAATTTGGTATGTTTCATATGTCTACTTCTGACTCGTGTTCTTTGGGTTCAGTGGGAATTTAAGTGGTAGATGGAAAAGGTGATATGGGGAATGTTGGAAATGGCAGGAAAACTGAATGCTTGAACTTCCTTGGAAGCTATCCTTTCGAGCCAATATTCAAGGATATTGAATAGCAGGGAGTTACTTCTGTCATACCCAGAGCTCTTTTGACCCACTGGACACTCGTGGTCTTCTCTAGCTGAATACTGAGATGTGTATTAGAGGCACACAGAAACTCCAGGGAGAACTCTCTGGAGCTGTTAACAAACTTCACTTTATGGCATGTCCATCCATTAGATCTTTGCAAACACACAGAGTATTCATCTAAGGATGAAGAGACGTGCATTCCAGCAAATCTGTTATAATATGCTGTGGATGCTAAACGAGACATTCTTGAAAAGCTAGAGGTGGGAGGTCTTTAACATTTTCCATTGTAAATGTTAATGTATGTAGCAGACAGAGGGAGTATTATATAAAAAGTTAACACTTCCAAATTTTTCTGATGCTGATGTATGGCAAGGAGAGCAGTATTTGCATTATTTCCATGATATTTTTTTTGTAAGGGTGTGTGTGTGTGAAAGCAAAGAATAAAGAGATTTCTTTTTGAAACCAGTTCTTGTGAAAATATGAAAAGTGAAAACCTCTTTAAAAGTAGAAGGGGATAAACTCAAGATTTGGCAAGGTAGAAATGTTTTTCAATTGTAAGTGAAACTTCCAGTTGGAGATAAGTGTGCCCAGATTTTTCTGAAATACTTTTTGTCAGAAAAACCATTATAAAATGATAGGTTTTGCTACCTTGATTTCAAGGGTATTATAATCGTTGTATATAGCACCCAAATATCCTGAATACTTCACAGAAAAGGTAGGGGATAGGTCTTCTATCAGAAATATCCTACAGTTTAAAAGTGAGTCTTACATTAGTTGTTTTAAAAGCTAACAAATAATTTTCTAGACCATTTGCTGTGGTACATCTGAAATTTTAGCAATGATAAACCCTATAATGTTTTCATGAGAAATGCAGTGGAGCAGAAATATAAGTTAATAGATTTATGCCAAGAAGATAAACTTGTTTATGGGTACGCACTGAAAGAGATTGTAATAAAGTCTTACTCGAAGCTCCTGCATAGACGTGGGCAGATCTCCTACATCTGTGTGAGTCAGAAGAACAGGCTGCCAACTGTAAAAAGACAAGCAATGTTTGCAATCTCTCTCTCTTCCAGTTTTCTTCTGTAACTTGGCTGCAGCATTGTTCTCCCTAGCAGGATCTCATTCTTAATTTATTAATGATAAAGTACTTCTGCAAACCGAGAAGTTTCATGGACCTCCTGCACACTGGCACCGAGATCTAAAAAAAAAAAAAACCTGGGTTCTGATTCTGTTGCTTTTTACCTTCTGAAAGCAGTTATTCCAGCTATTTTCCAGAAAGTTGTGCTTTTATGAAAATCCCTAAGATCAGCAGCTGCAGCTTAGATAACTTGTGCTGTTTCCAAAATTCACAGCTAACTCCAGGAGGCAATTCCCCCAAAAGAGCAGATGCAAACAAATCCAAGTCAAAAGCACATATAGTGTTTGTGGAAGCAGAAAGTGCATTTTGCTTTGGTCAGCTGAATAACACAGGTGCCACTGTTCCTTATGTGCCACGAGACATCCCACTCGCTTGGGTGGGAAGAGCCGCTAAGTGCTCCTGAGTGGTGTCACTTGCCTCCAGGAGCCTCTCAGCTGCTTAAGACAGGGGTTTACCAAGGTGTGATATTATCTTGGTGTATCAACTCTGTTATTTTAAACCTGCTTCTCTTGATCCTTGATGCTTTGTATTTTTTATGTGGGTGCAGTGCTTAAAAACAGGGGTGGTCCTGAAGCTGTAAGTGCAGTTCTGCGTGTGGGCAGTGAAGTGAACTCCTGCCACCGTTGCTGCTGAGGTGCTGCTGATGCCCAGTCTAAGGACACCTTTTGGTAACAGGGAGGCCTCTGAGGAGGAGTCAGGGATAAGTCACCAGTACTTAGTCACTGTAGACAGAGGCAGAGGTAGCTCCTTAACTTTCAACTCCATTCACACCGGGTGCTCTGCAACAAAAGCTTCATTTCAGGCCAAAATGGGTAAAGTCCTTGTGAATCCTCATGTTCTGACCATATGAGTGAATGATGCAAAGAGGGATTCAGTGAGCTGAGTACCTTCTTAGCCTACTGAAACAATTCTTGATTCACAGTTCTTCTGTAAGTCAGTGTTCATAACTTGAGGTGACCTCAAGAGATTGTATTGCGTTCCCGTCCAGGATGCCATGAATTTCAGAACAGAATTTCCAGTTTTGGAAACAGGCATGTGATTCTCATTTATCGTCTGCAATAGTGGCCTCAGTCTTTTTTCTTTGAGTTAATTTTCATTCCTGGAAACCTAAGTGATGAGGTCTTTTGCTCAGTGTGAGCACAGAACATGAAAGCCCTGATTATAGCCCCTTAACATCAAAATAAGATGCTGAAGTGACATTGAACACAGATAGTAAAGACTGTAATGGATAACTAAAAGTATCTATGCTGCCTTATTCAGCCCAATAAATAAAATATGCAGATGTAGAGCATGTAGAATATATAGCCATAAAATACTTTATGACTTTGTGGGCACATCCATGGAGATATATAAGCAGTGCCAATTCTTTAGAAAAAGAATATAGATGTAAGGGTTGTCCACTGGCACCATTTCTCTCCTTAAATCTATTTTTCTTCCCACTTTAAGCAGGTGGATCTGCAAAATACAGTATTTCATCTTAAAGTGGCTAATGCCAACTGGGTTCCCAGATTTGGTTCTCCCTGCATCCCACAATAAGCCCTATGCTCTTTGGGAATTAACCCTCATATTTTGCATGTCAGTCCACGAAGGAAGTTTCTTCCCCTCAGCTCTTCATGGGTTTCACTCCAAGGACAGCAGATTAATTTTCTCTTCTGTTGGAGATTTCACTGATCAGGTTACTTGAGTTCGTTCACCTATCATTGTTCCTCTAACCCACTCCAGATCTTTATGCTCACTGTGATAAAACCTCACATCAGATAACCTTATGCCCTCATTTTTTGTGCCTTAATTTTTTCCAGTTTTTGAGGTGTATCTTTTTTATAACAATAGCTTTAGTATTCCTGGGTCAGTTGCTCTCAGACAAAATAATATTATCAGTCCAACAGTGGGTGCCAGTGGTTAACCAGGCTGTCTCAAGTCCTTCTTCTTCTCAGGTCATGTTGCCATCAACATCACTTGGGCTCATCGTTTCATGAAATAAAATTGAATTTTCACATTGTTCAATGTTCCCAGAAGGAACAACTTAGAATAGAGCTGATGAGAAGTATTCTGGGTTATTGTGGAGGTTTTAGGCCTTTATCCTCTTCTACTGTCTTGTAAAACCAGAAATGAATATATGTCCTGCTGTTTGATCAGTGCATGCCCCTTGAGAGCTTGCTTTTCTAAAGGGAGCAGGAAAATCTGCTCTATCAGTTTTCTCACAAAATTGCTCCTTTTCAAAAAAGTGTAGCATCATGCTCTAGTTATTCCAGCATCTCTCCTGCATATTTGTAGCTTCCAGTATTTCAGCTGGTCATGCCTTCAGCTGCATTTTCGTTACTGAAACAACAGGGAGGAGAAAATGTCCATGTAGGAAGTACATTTTTCCAGATCTCTTCAGACTTAGTATTCAGTTTGAATAATGAGAAACAGATTAATGCCAGCAACATGTTTTTTTAAAGTACTCCTTTAGTGAAGCAGCTTTGCTTGGAGCAGTTGTCTACAGTGCCTTTAGAGACAAGAGAATATACTCAAGGTGTTTTAGATAAACCACAAGTTAAGCAAGAGTCACTTAAGCAAGAGTCACTCACCATCCGAAGAGAAGTTTGTGCCAGTTTGGCTGCTCTTAGCAGTTCCTGTTTGGGTGTCTTCTGTTGCTTGAGCAAAGAAAAACTTTGGTTACTGTTGATTTATGCAGTGCCTTAGCACACTGTTTGGTACACTAGGTAGCACACTGTACAAACCAAGGCTGACCAGCTTCTTCCTCTTAATACAGGGGTCTGATCCAGCTTCCAGGTATGTGGGACTGTACTCATTAAACATAGGTTATTAGAAGAGATGCAGCTCTTGTACCACCATGATTTGTACATTTTGCTGTTACTTAGTGCTGGTGTTGATCCCTAATTTGCCTCCCAGAGATGTTAGGTTAGTAGTAGTTCAAAGCTTGTTATTCCTCTTCTCATGGCATGTCACAGACATCTTGAAGGCTGATGGAAAGACATCAGGCTGAAGAAAGAGGGGCCACACATTGTTACGAGCTATAACATCTCATTAGACATTCATGGCAGCAGGATGTGTCACTCCTTTCTCCATAAATCTCTTTTTTCACTATGTTGTCTGGCAAACTAAACTCAGTTTAAACATCAGTGCTGCTGCTGACAAAACTCCTTAGCAAAATGTTCATTTGGGGCAAATACTTGCTTCACCAAAGTCCAATTGGCAGTCCAAATGCAGCATTTTTCATTGACTGCCTGGCTTAGAACTATACACAAAGAAATACAGGCTCAGCTGAGATTAAAATGAGTATCCACAGGTTGCTGGAGTGATACTATAGAATTCTACCTTCCTATTTGAAGAAACAGCCTTCTGAGGTCTGTGTTGGCCTCTGCTTGCTGATTTGAGACAACAGATCAAAGGGAGTGCGGATCCAAAAATAACCACTCATGTATTCAGACCTCATTTTAAAATTTGGTATACTGGTTTTTTAACATATAAAATATTCTTGTTTGCTTGAAGTACATAGGCATACCTGGCTGCTCAGATTTAGGATTGTAGTGGCACTGCTTAAAAACAGGCCCCCCAAAAATCTGAAGGAAGATCCTGGAAGGGCCACAGAACTTCATATTTGGGGTCTGAAATGAGTCTATAGCTGGTAAGAATAAAGAGGAGACTTCCTGGCTGGGCAAACTGTCACTATTAACTTAGCATCAGGCTTCTTACCCATTTCTCTGAAGCAGCTGGTGGTGTCTGCAGCAGAGATTTGATACCGGAAGATGAATGGACAACTTGATTAGGCTCTCTGTCCTCCTCTTCTTACATTTCTGCTAAAGTGGTGTTCACATTTACAGACATTCAAGGACAGTCTGCTGTCCTGAAATGGACCCATTCCTTTGAGAGGCTTAAATTGGGTAAGGCAGACCAAGGAGAACCCATCCCATTTTATGTATTTATGGTAAACTTTTGCCAATCAGATTTTCCTTTGTTTTTTCTAACTTGTATTCAGTGTCTTTTTTCCATTTGTGATGCAAGAATGATCCCATCTGAAGAATTTAGTATTGGTCACTCGCTTCACAGCTGGGTCCGTGGTTTTCTTTTATTATAATTAGTGTAATTATCACCAGCTAGAGTTGTTTCTGGTGGGAATTCACAGCTTGGATAGCTTGCACCTTTTCTATATCACAGGCATGGTACATTTAAATTTTCCATTTGCTAAGAAAGCTAGAGTTAGATTTTTTGCTTAAAAAAAAAATCTGACAAGTACTTGCATTAAAATTAGCCTACATTAAAATAATAAGGTAATCAACAGAAAAACCTTTTGGGGAAAATGAAATGTCAGAATAAATGGCCAGTTTTCCTAAAGAAGTCAGACAGATGGTTTGCTCATTAGCAACTCCTGAAATGCTCTGTCCTGCCTTCCTTTTATTCCGTAGCTGAGCACCCTACTGTTTCCCAGAGCAGTGTCTGAGGAGCCGGTTGCTGGCCTTTAGCAACTTTCAATTTTCAGCTAAATCCTGTGATTTCACAGTGTTCAGGGGAGGACAGAGTGCTCTGGCTTCCTTCTGTTCGATGGATGGGGATTAACCAGTCACCTCTTGGGTGGAAAACCCCTGGGAATCTGGCAAGAGCTCTGAGGGCCCAGGCCAAGCATGGGTCTGATGTCAGTCACTGATTGTCCACAGATAAGAGGGAAGAGTGTTTTGCTCTTCTTGTGATGTGGAGTTTACAGACGTGTGCAGAGAGCAGGGACTGAGAATTTCCCTACCAAATGGTGAGATTGAGTAACATGTTCTCTTGCTTTTCCAGAAGTGACTTGGAAGAACTGGTCAGACATGGAAGTTTAGTTACGGACTAGATCAGCAGCAGCCGGGGCAGACTTTAGAGTAGCCTTATTAATTGTTGCTCAGAATGTTACTTGTAAGTAAAAATCTGATTCAGGTGTTCATTGTCTCTTACTTCCAGGTATCTCCCACAGCTGTTGTGATGCTTTGGCCACATACACAAGTCTCTGGTTGCTGCTGTTTTCTGTCACTACATTAATCTTACTGCTAATCTCTTCAACTATTCCTTCATGTAGTTTTCCAGACCATAGATCTGTTCTGTCCTCAGCTAGACCTTCCCTATGGATCCATTTCCACATAAGGGAAGGACCCTTTTGGGGGGTGGCCTTACCCTTGCAGCCTGTCCCATTGGGATTCAGGCCCCGCAAGCTCTTGTAAAGCCATTGGTAGCAACTAATAGAAGTCACTTGAAAAAAATTCCTCTGCCCAAAAGAGCTTTTTTTGGTCTCATGTCCAGAAGTGGAGGTCACCAGGGATGCACAGGGGCCCCTGGGGCAATGTGCACCCGTCCCCCCCTAATGCCATGCCTGTCTCTCTGCATGAGTCTTCATACCACAATAACTTCTACTGAACTCGACACACTTCTTGTTTTGAAGTCCTTGTCTTTCCTCAGAGCTTACAACAGAGAGAGCCGAACAGCTCAGTCTGCAGGACCATAGCTCCCCACAGCTATAAACCTGGCCATTGTGTTTTGTGGGGAACTTTTTATCCATACCACATTTTAAAATTTTTCTTTGATTTAATGCTCCACATCTCAGAAATCACCAGTATAGAATTAGACAGGAGCAGAAGTCTGCACACTGACCCCAGAGATGTAAAACTGGCACGTTCCATGGTTTGACAGAGTTTTGAACCAACTTCATCTCTGTTGGCAGCAGCAGCTGTATGGTGGCTGGCTCATGCCAGGTTGCACTTATTAACACCAATGCTGAACTTGGTTCATTTCCAGGATGGCTGCCAGGATGGGAAATGCCATACATCTCTTCAGTGTGGGGGAGCATCAAAGGGAATGAGAGAGTAAATTATAAGTGCTACTTGTGTAACTGAAATAATCTGAAGTGTATTTATCTGTAATACCTGCCTGCTTTTTAAATTATGCCAAATTATGCACGGATTTTATCCCAAGATAGTTAAGTTTTTCTAAATGTAAGTTAATTACACAATATCTTTTACATTTCTGTTGCCTGAAGATCAATCAACTGACCTTAACTGTAGCTGTTATTCTACATATAATGTGCAGATATTCCTGAAACACAGATTTAAAGATTAATCCTTGCAAAGATTTAATCCTTGCAACAATTGTGAGCAGCACATACATGAGCAAATTAGAGCTCAGCATTCTTCACTACATCCTTGCTTGCATCTGCTGCTTTGGTTGCCTGTCTGTGTGAGGTAGAAATGGAGCTGTACAGAAATCAAAATTGTATCCTCTCTAGCAGAATAATCTGCTTGTTCCATTTATAAGAGGGGGCAGTCTCAGGACATTTTTCTTCTTTTTTATATTTGTCTGCCTGACCTTTGCAAATGAACTTTCAGTTCTGCTGACCATGCAGTCTCTTCAAGGCTCTCCAAGGAAGTCTACATATTTTAAGGGTTGTTTCCATCATAAAAATCTCATTGTAGGGAAGAAGCAAAAAAATCAATATTTCTTTTCATCATTTAGCAACTTTTTGCAACTATGTGCAAAGATCCAGGCATGTATGCACAAACATCCAAGTAATGAGGTTTAAACTCATGGTTTGGAGAAATTTGCATCAGCACTGTGGCCACTTTGTTGCCGGTTATTCCTTTTTGTTTGGGGTACTGCGATGTGCAGCGAATGTGTCATGTGGGAGAGGACAAAGAGTCTTCAATGGAGTCTGAAATTTCAGTTAATCTCTTTGTGGTGACAGATAGGAAAGCAACAGCAGGATCATAAGGAAGCAAAATTGCAAAATTAAATAATTGCCAGGAGTGCTGAAGTTACCAATTTGTCTCTAATCTGATAGCAGCCATCTGACAGTATGCTACCAATTTAGTAACCTAAGAAACACCTCAAAACTTCAAGACTTTCTGCATTAAGAATATTTTGTTTTCATTTTTTAAAGACTGAAATTGCCCAGTAAAAATGTAAGAGCTAGCAATGATGTTAAAAGCTGTAATCTCTCAGATGACATTATTGCACCGTTGTAGCCAGAATATTGAACCAGGAAAGGAATGGTTGATTTTTAGGTTCTGTGTTCATGATCAGTGGTTGAGAAAAAAGGGCTTTTGAATCAAAAGATTTGAATAGAAACATTCAGACTGTAAATACCTATAGGCGCTTCCATTTATTGTTAAAATCCAGCGAAAAGGAAAATGCTGCTTCTGCAGATTATTCCCACATTAGACCCTATGTAGTTTCTTGCTGTGAAATAATATCCAGAAGTGTGCTGTTCTGTACTGGGAATGTTTCATGCAAGAGCAGTGATGGGGACATTGTTCCTTCCACACAGCATGCGGGGACACCTGGCATTGCTTCCAGTCCCCAGCGCTTTTGGTATTAAAGCAATATTATTCTCAGGAAACTCAGAGTCCCTTGGCTTCTATAGAGAATACTATTTACAGAAAAAAAAATGGGAGGAAGATCAGTTAGTGCAGAGGAAAGCTTGTCAAAGGAGCTTTTTAAAACATTCAGTAGAAGCACAATCAGTTGGTAGCCTGAAATATTTTCAGCAGACTGTTTGAGAACAGTAATTACAAAATGCTTAAAGTTTCTTGAATTGCTTCTGCTCTTACCCTGGGCTCAGCAATTTTGTGTTAGCCAGCAAGCATCCTTCCATTGCAATTTTATTGTTTGACTGACTATTAAGCCTGGGGTCTTAATGGCTACATCTAGCATTCCTTGTGAGAAGGAATCAATCCTGTGTGGGAGTTTGCTGAGAGGCTTGCTGGTTAAATTCACATTTATTATGAAAAGCCTCATAGAAATGAGAGGGCAGAAGAAAAAAATGAAACACCTAAATAGAAAAAAAGCAGGGCTGGAGGAGAGCATGTCATTCAGAGGAGCCGTGTAAAATCTGACAAGTGTGCATAAATATTGGGCCTGCCTATAATAGGGCTGTGATTCTGCAGTTTGTACTGGAGTGAGGTCAGTGGGATGCCTTGCATGACTAATAATGAACCACTTGGATCAGTACATGCAGCTCAGTTTTGGAGCCCGAATAGCTGTGAATAGTACAGGGTCACTTTGCTCTGTAGAAATAAAAATGTTTAATGAATTTTGATTGGGGATTGAGTTCGGTTTTTTTTTTTTCTTCACTTTTTTATTACTATTTTTGTCTTATTTGGTAGTAGAGAATTTTAAATTTTATGTCTCAGTAGCACTGAACGGCATTCAAAACATTTGCTTTTTAAAGAGAATCTCTGCTAGATCATTTGGAATGAATGTAGAGCCTCTTATTTCATCTTGCAGTATCTGTAAGTTGCTGCTGGAATCATAGCAACAAGTGATACAGAGCATACACAGTGCTGTACAGGAGCCCAGTGGCAGAAAGGTTAAAAAAAAAAAAAAAAAAAAAAAAAAAAAGTATCTTCTTTAAACAACAGTCAGAATATCAATCATTTGCTATTCCTAAATTGTGCATTTGTTTATTATCAGAAAAGTGGGAGGAGATTTCAGATAAGTATATGCTTTCTAACAAAATTGATAATCTAGAATGTAACACTGCAACAAGCTTTCATTTTTTGTTATAAGGGTAGGCTGTTTGGCTAAAACCTGCCATTTTCATGTTGACAGTTAGGGAAATGAATAGGCAAAGTCTGAAGAGAATTCATCCAAATAAGTTTTGGTTCCAAGTCATTAAAAATAATTATCTCAATTAGAGCTTTATTTTGCTTAACTCGAGATCTACTTTTGTTTCAAGTTTCTCCTTCTGGTGCACAAACAGCTTTCTGCAGTTTCCCCATGTAAATGAAAACATGTTAGAAATCATGCTTCAGTCACATGCAAAATAAAGAGGAAATAACAAAGACAGATAAGGAAATTGGGTATCTTTCAGGGCATTCGGGGTGGCCAGGAAGAGCTTTTCTGGCACTGGTGAGGCAGGGAGCACAGGGAGTGTGTGTGTTGTATGGAGGGGGATCGTGCTCCATGCCTGGCTGCCACTGTGCTGGCTGGTGGAGAAATAACCTCTGTGTGCTCCTGTGTATGTGCAGGTGTGAGAGAGCACTTGGGGTGAAGGTTTCAAAGTTTCACCCAGCTCATTTCTTATTATAGTCTTTTTATGACTGCGTGTCCCGTCAGTGAATTTGAAGATATGCAAGTATTGAACCATCAGTGTTTCAGGATCTTTGTGTATGCTGCAAACTTTTGCCTGATTTTTTTCCTGCTCTTTTTTTCTTTTTCTTTTCCTTTTTCTTCTTCTTTTTCCTCTTCTCTTTCTTTTTCTTTCTGTCTTCCTTTTTCTTTTTCTTTTTCTTTTTTTTTTTTTTTTTCCAGCATGTGGGTTCCGACCTCCCCATTATACACTGTGTGTAGTAACTTGTGCCAAATGCATACTCCGAGGCTCTCAAAAAAAAAAAAAAAAAAAAAAGCCCTACATGCTCATTTGAGGCTCCTCTCATTGTAAGGGCAAGAACACTGCATCTCCTGCTTTGTGTGTAGAGGCAAAAGGTGTGGGAGAAGCAGTGTCTGAAGAGGAGGACCTGGCTTCGCAGTGCCTTAGAGACGTACTGGGGGAAAAAATGGGTGCTGCTGTTTTAATATATACAGAGCCTGCCTCAGAGTTCCCTTCAGGGCTGTTGGGAGCCTGGCAAGGTAGAGCAGTGAGGAAAGGAAAAGCAAGCACTGGAAGTGGTATCTTGATTGAGGCTGGCTGCTAATTGCCTGTGGTTTGATTCACTGTCTGTCTCCCAAGGCATTAAAGCTGCCAGGATCTTAGAAAATAGCTGCCAAAAGGGTCTGGGGACTTGAGGATTCTCAAATCAAAAAGCACACCAAGATCTCTAAGAACAGAGTAGAAATGCATATTTTGTCAAGATCCTCTGTAAAAACTGTGATCATATGAACATTTCATTGCTAATCAGCAGCTGCATTTACAAGTTCAGTCCTGTAAGCAGTTTGATTCCCTTTCTTAAGTGATGAACTTGGTGGGCAGAGCCTGCATCCAGGTAGTCACCATAGCATGCCTGTTTTAGGACCACCAGGAATTCAGCTAATGCCATGATTTTGCTGTGGGAATCCTTGGAGCAGCTATTCTTCAAGCATTGTCACCACAGCACCCCTTGAGATAGGGTGGGCCCCCATCTGAGAAACAGTTTGCCTGTGAGGAGATGCTTCTTCCAGCACACAGAGTCAATGAATCAACTGGTAGAGAGAAACAATTTCTGTGTTTTAATTAGAAAAATGAAAAGTGCCTGATTTTCTTCATTGTACTAGTTTCTGTCATCTGAGAAATAATGATGTAAAAAAAAACTGTGGGTCTCTGGCAGTCATTCCACTGGGCTGTCATTATTCAGTGAAATGCACACACATTATCCATGGTCATTAATCTTCTGCACCCAGGCTGGGATAAAGCCTATTCTGCTGTTAGTTGCCATGTTTTGGGTCAAAAGCTCATCCACTGATGTGGGTCAGACATTTTTGTTTTGTTATTGCCAAGAGAGTAACAACCTGTTGGGAACCCTGGTACTGAGCAGTGGTAGAGGAAGAATATTTAGCTAGATGGTTTGAGGTTTTTCCTTTTTCTTTCCCCTTTTTTTTTTTTGCTGTTCTAGTCAGGGAAAAGAGGAGAAGGTTTATGAAGTCTTCTAACAAATCTGCACTTGCCATGTCTTCAGGTTGCTCAAAATAATCCTAGATTTGTATTTTTGTCTGTCAGACTTGGTATGGCTTCAGGGCATGGCCTGATCCTGTTCTTTCATCAGGCATTCCAGCTGCCTTACTTTTAATGACAACAGAACAGCAATGGTCATTGATTAGTGACTATTAGATACCTCTGCAGGAGTCACTGTATGCTCTCAAGTCTCCTCAAAGCTTTGGATTCAGAGAAGAAAACAAGACTAAGTCCATAATCATTCTGAAGTTAATGAAAATGTGAGGAGATTTTCTTAAAAAAAAAAAAAAAAAAAAAAAAAAGTGGAGATTGGTGTGATTTTGATACAGAATTCCCTTTCAAAATGATGTTTGTTTTTTGTGATTTGTATATAGTTAAATCCCTGTACTTCGGATGCAGATCCATAGGAAAAAAAAATAAAAATGCCTCTGCTTTTTGGTCAAAAAGTATCTTAAAAAGGTACTTCCCCAGCATATTTTCCCAGCCTGCAGTCCCCAGCAGGGGAATGCCATTGCTGCTTTGCTCTTCCTGAGTGTTTTGCAAAGCTTTCCACATATGAAGAGTTCTTTGGAGTAGGCAAATCAAATAAATACACAACACATGAAAGTGTTCCTGCTCCATGGTACTTTGGCATTAGAAGTACCCAGAGACTAGGATGATTTTGGAATTACTGTCTAAAAATTACTTTTCAGAAGCTGATTCTCAAATCATCTTCAGACCCCTTATTTACTAGGTAGCAGCATCAACAAGCTGTGCAAATGGGATCAGTAAGTTCTCTGTAATTTATGTGTTTGGGTGCATAATTACAACTAAGGACATACTGACTGGCATCAGCTTCCAGGAGCTTGTAAAGTCAACAGTGCCACTCACCTCTTTTTGTATTTCATTCTGTACTGGGGACTGAATGTGCAGCAGTACAGTCAAGACAGCTGGAGTGGGATTTTGCCACTTCATTGAAGCACTTCATATAGCTTCAGCAAAAGGCTGAGATTATACATTTTACAGCAGCTGTGTAGAAGTACAGAGAAAAGGGCATAACTTTATAGCCTTCAAAAGAAAGCCAAGATCATACCCAGGTCCCATTGGTCATAATTTTTTATTATAATAATTATTATCCATATGTCTAAGGTTACAAATTATGTCACTCAAAAGTCTAGGAAACGGTGAAAGGGAAGTTTCCCAAGCAGTCTAATGCAGCACAGACATGGTCCCTACCTGTTTGCTGCCTCTGCTCAGGGCTGGTCATGGATATGGTGATTGAAGGTTGCCAGCTTCCTTGTGCAGAAGAAGCTCTTGAAAACCAGCCCCAGCTGTGTGCCTGCAGCTCATCCCACACCAGGGAATAAAAATATGGGGTGTTATTGATCATAATGATCATGTTAAAAAAAAAAAAAAAAAAGTTGCAAGGTGGGTGTTTGTCTCTTTTCCCAAGTAACAAACAATAGGACAGGAGGAAATGGCCTCAAGTTGTGCCAGGGGAGATTTAGATTGGGTATTAGGAAAATTTCCTTCACTGAAACAGTTATCAAGCATTGGTACAGGTTGTCCATGGAAATGATTGAGTCACCATCCCTGGAGATATTTAAAAGATGTGTAGATGTGGTGCTTAGGGACATTGTTTAGGAGTGGATTTGGCATTGTGCTAGGTTAATGGTTGCACTCGATGATCTTAGAGGTCGTTTTCCAACATAAATGCTTTTAATATTCTTGTGCTTCATTAGATATTATCAAGAGAGACAGAGGGGAGGACAGTGGGTTGAGTTCTCAGGGACAAGAGCTCCTATCCTATCAGGTGTACTTAAAGCAGAGACAAAATTGTCAAGAGGAGTGATCAGAGTTGGAAGCTATGAATTAGACTGCAGTAATGTGGGAATAATTGTGACCAAAAAAAAGCACATATTGAACAAAGATGTCCCAATCAATTTTAGTAATGTTTAATTCATATAATAACTTAATGTAAGAGGTGATTATCCAAGTTCCTTAGTCTTGTATCCTAAAATCAGTGCTTTGCTTGAATAAAGATTTTTGCCTTGGGTTACTACTATTGCAGTGGTCTGTACTGGTGAAATTCATCCTTTTGTTGTTTTAAGGGAATATGAATGGGTTATCCACTTTCTTCTATTCTGTTGTGGGAAAACAGATAAAACATTGTACTTCATAAGCAAATCTGTATCCAAGCAAATGCAGCAGCTAGGGCCTGAATAGGATAGGTGTAGAGAGGGGTGAATACCATCAAAGTTGATGCTGTGAGCTCCTTCAAGCAGGTGCTGAGCACCATCAGGTCCCTAGCAATCAGCACCCTGAAGCACTGAGCTACTGCAGCAGGGAAGCTTGGGGCTGTCAACTCCTGTGCCAAGGGACAAGAAAGCTGTCTGTCCTTTCCAGGAGCTACAGAGCAGACCAAGAGGCATTATCTCACCTCACACTTTCATGCATCTTCCTAGGAGCTGCTCTCAGAGGTCTAAGAGAATGAAGACCCTCTCCCAGGGCTCCTTTCCCCACAGAAGACCCAGTAATTCACAGCTTGCCTTTCATTTTATGTTTTGATCATCAGGGCTGAAGCATTCCTGTGTATCCAGAGGCAGAGACTCACAAAACCAATCAAGGAGCTGACACAGCTTGTTTAGACTTCAAAACGATGGGAGCACAAAAGAGCACAGCTCCCCCACACCAACCTACAGAATCCCCCCAGCTCCCTGCAAGCAAGGGGGATGGGTTCCCAGGCAATCACAGACCAGCCCCAGGAGCAGACAAAGTGGTTAAAGATAATCCAGTATCAGTCAGGGTATTCTCAGAAATAATCTTCATATTGGAATAATTTGCTGTTAACCTCCATGTCCGCCTTTCTAATTTTTCTGCAAATTTTGAATTTTGGTGTGTAAAGCACTGTGTTCCCACTTGGGCTTGTCATACTGCTATTCAACCACATCACTGTCAAGCTATATCTGTTGTGTATTTTTTATTTGTTTTTTACAGGATTGCCACTGACACATTTTTGTAGACTGGTAGACTTTTCCTTTTAGTAAGGAAATGTGACTTTTGCGATTTCTTTCTCTCCTGGCTTTTTCCAGCTGCAATTGTACTCTCCCATGAGGGTAACTCTTGTCCTGCAGAGTGTGTCAGGAGAGTAGGTGGATGTCACACTGCTGCTCCCAGAGCATCATGTGTTACAGCTCACCATGGGGCTGGTTTGTTTGCAGGAGCTCTGTCCCCTTCTTGCCACCTCTGCCTGCGCTGACCTCACCGTTTCTTAATTACAAACATTACTCACTGGCTTGAATTTCGTTCCTATAACTGATGGCTTTGTTTGTTGTAGCAGAGCTAACTTTATTTGTGCTTTAACTCTGACTCTTATGGCTTGCTGACATGGAGATTTTGGGGGTGACCCAACACCTGATCGTAAATGGTTGCATCTGTAAAATGACATATAGGAAAGTGTGTCACAGGTAGCAGCTATCTGAGGTTCAAAAATGTCAGAAGCTACCAAAGTGTCAATTTGGTGTCTTCTTTTCCTCTATTTTTATGAAACCATTTTTCAGATTGTGGTGTTCTTAAAATTGTGAAATAATAGACAGGCAACCAGATTACAAACGCTATCTGGGACACATTCATCAGGGGTCATTGCAGTTGGCTTTTAAATCTCTCTCCTTTAGAATTTCATTTAATACTTCATAGGAACAGCAAGTTGCTCTAATCCAGGGGAGATTGAATATGCTTTTACTTACTGTTTTCTGCTTATGGAAAATTTTTCTTTCCATCCCCAATGGAAAAACCAGTCGTGTGGCTGTTGATCTATTAGTGCAGAAAGCACAGATGTCTTGCAGCTCTGAGTATCTTTCTCTGCAAAAAGACTTCCAAGAATATTCTTTCTGTTTCAGACTCTGTGAGATTTTCTTTTTGCACCTATACCTTGAACACTGCAGAAATTGCAGAGATGTGTGTTTTCTCCCTCTCTCAGTACTGTAAATTGCTTCAGTAACCTGCTGACGTAGCGTGAGCTTGGGGCTTCACCCGGCTCCCCTCCTCTCCTTTACCAGCACTGTCCGAATCATGGCTAACTGTGCTTGGTTCCATCACTGCCAAACTCTCCTGTTTGTGCTGAGGGCTGTCCTGATACTGGGACCAGTAGCTACATAACAGTGCTTTCTAAATGATTTCTAAATGAGCAGTCTCTGTCTCTGCAGTTGAAGAGCAGGTATCTCTCCTTGTGCATATACTGCCTTCTTAGTCTTCTTCTGAAAAAAAACCAAAATGAAACAAAAAACAAACCCACAATATTTATGCTTGTAGTAGATTACCTGAGGTACAGGAAATGCCGAGCTGGGTGTGCATTGATCACAGCAGTAAATGCTCTCATATTGTCTTCCTTTGGAAATTCAAACTCCTAATCACCTCTCCAAGTACACCTGGCTTGCAGTCCAGCTTTCTAAAGCCAGCCCTGTCCGGCTGCCTGCCAGCAGTTCCCCTCTGAACTGCTGAATATGCATGTGGCAGGACAGCAGGACATTTGCTATGGTCCCTCAGAAAGAAAAAGAATGGGTTATATAGCATTTTTTCAGGGAGAAGAGGAGGGTAGGACATCTCGCCTCTGTTTTTAGGTAGTCTGCATTTAGCACTGGGCAAGGTGGGCACTGCAGTGTGGATGGCAGAAGGTTGAGCAGGTTTGTCAGGGGCTATTTCAAAGGATTTGGTTTCTCTACCAGTTGTCTAGTTTGCCCAGGCTGCTGCAGTAAGTGTTGTCACCAGACCAAAAAAGAAAATGGCTTTAAAAAGCCCTACAAGTTGTTTTGTCTTCCCTGCAACCTGTTTTGTCCAGAGAGGTAGAGAAGATAACAGCAGCTGGAGCATGTCCTGGGCTATTGGCATCAGGCCCACAGAATCATAGAACTGTCACAGTTGGAAAAGACCTCTGAGATCACCAGGTTCAACCCAGAAAAAACCACTACGCCCACTGGAGTATGTCCTGAAGTGCCACATCTACATGTGTTTTTAATACCTCCGGAGATGGTGGCTACACCACCTCCCTGAGCAGCCTGACTACAATTCCAGTAAAGAACTTCTTCCTAATATTTAGTCTAAACTTCCTCTGGCACAATTTCAGGACATTTTCCCTAGTCCTGTTACTTGAGAGAGGAAGCCAATACCCACCTCCCTACAACCTCCTTTCAGGAAGTTGTAGAGAGCAATAAGTCTCCTCTTCTCCAACTAAACATTCCCAATTCTCTCAGCTTTTCCTCACAGGACCTGTTCTCCAGACCCCTTCACCAGCTTGGCTGCTCTTCTCTGAACTCCCTCCAGCAGCCCAATGTCCTTTTTGTAGTGAGGGGCCCAGAACTGAACACGATCCTTGAGGTGCAGCCTCACCAGCGTATTATTACACAGGGCTTTGTGGCAGATCAGGAGCACTCTCCCTGTTGGCAAACCATTCCAGGATAGGTCTGTTTCTGTGTGTACACAGTGCCTGGCACATTTTTCACGGGCTGTCTGCTGCGATATAACACTAATGAGGTAATTACAGGGCTCAGGCAGTGTCAGCGCAGCACATACCGCTTGGATTAGGCCTGGCTCTTGAATGAGCCCTTTCCAAAAGGGCTGCAAGCTGACATGGCTTGTGGCCCACGTGCTGAGACCAGGAATGGGCTGGTACTGGGTGGCTGGGGCTCAGATGGTGTGGAGGAATTCGGGTAGAGGAATCCCCTCCTGTGCCACTGGGGAGGGGAGGGTGGGCAGTCCCAGTAACATGGTGGGGGTGGAGAAGTAGAGGGCTGGCAGGTTTGGGAGGGACATGGAGCTGTGCTTTCCATGCAACACAGGGGCTGGGAGCAAAGTGGTGCCACGGCAAAGGGTTAACAGGTATGCCTGAGATGGGGGGTTAAGGGATGGGCACAGCATGGGGAACTTGTGTTTAATAGCTGCACGTGTTTGCTCTCAGCACATCACAACCACAGCACTGGTGTGGCAGGAGAGAGAGAAGCAATGTCTGCAGTGATCTGTCTGGCTCCTTTCTGTCTTTCTTCACCTGAAATAGGATGAAAAAAACAAACCAAACCAAAAAGGAGTAAAGTTTGGTCTCAGCGTGTTATAATTTTCTTTATATATTATGACGCAAGTGATGTAATTTGGGTGGTTTATGTCTCAACAAAATAGGACAGACTTTTTTTTAAAATACGTTTTAATGAATTCAAGAAGTTATTAAGAAAAGCAGAAGCACTGCATTAGATGGTGGTATACCAGTTAGAATTTAGGATCTCAGCTGTCTCCTGCAGGATTTCATTAATTATGTGAATATAAATTATTACATCATCAGGTTGAAATTGTTTACCAGTTCTTGCTATCATAATTATATAATTATCATATTAATAAACACGATTTCTGGTCCTCCTGTCAGCCTCCAGTGGCAAAATATTAAGTGAAATGGTGAGTCATGAGCTGAACACTGAGCAGCCCAGCTATCCCCCATCCACCTGAGAGCTGCCATCTCACCTTCCAGGGCTGCATGCAGCGAGTGCAACCCTGCTGCTTCCCTACCTTCAGCACACTCCCAGGCCTTTCACACCAAGCTATTTGTAAATGCCAAGCCAGAGAATATCACGACAGTGTCAGTCCACAAGCAAAGGGCACTGGGAAGCCATGAGAGACAGCCGGCGGTTTAGTGGTAAGAGGCAAAAGAAAGAGGCTCCTCCAAAGCCCCTATTCATGATCTTAGCACAATAGAGTAATGCAGCGTTAGGGAAATTTAAGCTGGTGCTGAAAGCCAGTGTGCTTTGCTGCTTTTTTACTCAAGGGATGGCTTTTATCCTCGACTGTAGTGCTTGTGATATTTCAGACATGGCTTGCTTCGCTAGGTCATGTGTATGATGGGTATTGTGGTATAGAGAGGTTTCTAGTAAATGAAACACATGTGGGAATGAATGCAGATATAGATCACGTGTCAAACACAGCTTTATCAGGGCTTGGTGAGATGTCTTTCTAAAGGGTCTGCAGCAATTGAAAAGCAATTAGAATTTCATTGTATTTTCCAATTCTGTTAACCATCCCATAGATACAGATGGGAGTCCACCATAGTCATTGTCATACAGAAGCAGCAAAGCAAAGGCAGCAAAGCAAAACTTTGGTTGGACACCTGTACTTTGGAGACAATTCAGGCCTTAAGAAAGAATAGAAAGGCCACTCTGTCCTACCAATAAAATAAAAAAAAAGGGATGTTACTACATCCTTTGTAGAAAAAAAAGTGAAACTTTTTGTAAAAAAAAATGAAAAGGAAATGCTTCCTTTTCACCAAATGAGCCAGGAAGAATGAGCTAAATGAGCCAGGTTTCAGAAACCTGCAGTGAGACACCTGAAAGTTGCCTCTCCTGAAGAAACACGTCCTGGTCATGCTCTTTCAGTGCGACATTTGTTAGAGTTTGTCCATTGGTGGTTTGAGAGTGACAGAACTCCGCTAAAAGTTGTTGTTTTTTTTTTTTATCTATTGGACTGGGCAAGCAGGCGTAGCTCAGAAGCAGTGAGATGAAGATGAGTAATGCACCTCCTCAATATCAGGGTATGACAGGTCCCAAGCTGCAAAAAGTTGAGAGGGAAACTATATGCAGTGGCCAGCAGTGCTGGATTTGTGTGGAGCAGAGTTGCCAGAGAAGGAGCATGGAGATTCCCTTCTTTTTTCATCCTCTGTCATAATCTTTCTATGCAGTCCTGCAAAGTACATGGAAAATGCTTGCAGTAAGGCATTCCTGAGCAGTAATTAGTGATGCAGTTAACAAATGCTGGTTTACATCACTTGGGGATGAAGCACCTTCTGACCATCTGTTACAAGTGGGTCTGGTTTTCTTCTGATTCACATTCATGCCAAGCAGAATTATCTTCATTTAAATCACTGATTTTTCTTGGAGACTGATCGAAATACAAATTATGAAATGTAGTATGAAAGAGCTGGTCCATTGGCAAGATCTCCCAATGAGTCATGTACTGCAGGGGCAGAGATTGTGGTCTTTCTGGATGTTTTGTTCCTTCCGGAACATGAGTGGGCTCAGTAGCTAGCAAGACCTTTCCTTTTATTATGAAATGTCAATGTGCAACTCTGAGGACGTTAGCCTTGCAGATACTGGTAATCTGAAAGCAGCCTGCTTCATCTACTGCTGTATTTAGAGCAAGTGGATTTGGTCATTCACCCGTACTATTTTTTAAAAGTACTGTCAGATCTCTTCCAGGCAGTATCTTCAAATGAATGCAAATGAAAATTGTGATTATCCATTTCAAAGCAATTGGTAGCAAGCCATCGTTGCACACATAACATTATTTATACATCTCATAAACCCCAGTGTGTTGCTCGTGCATAACTCTTTGCACATCACACTGATAGAAATTGCCTTCAGGGCTGGACTTTCCAAGCCAGCCTCTCTGATTTTAAGTTGCAGACATTGTCAGTTCCATGGCTGACTACCTGATTTTTGCAGGTTCAGTTTGATGTGCATATGATAGCAAACCCATGCTTGCCTGCAGATGCCAGACAGCACCCACAATTACTTGCTTCTCTTTATAGCACTGAAGAAAGTGACAGGCTGGCAGCTCTTAGGGACTCTTGATTCTCTCTTCTTATTTTTCAGGTCCTTCTCTGATGCCTTCTCCTTGCAGCTCTGTGCTCATCCTACGCAGCGATTGCCTCAGTATGAAAAGTTAGGGCATACTGTGTGTTTACATGTATGATTGAGTTTAACTCAAATTTTATTTCCATGTCTTGCTCAACCTCTAATTCTGGCACGTTGACTCCTGCTTGCTTGCAGTTCCCCATCAGGGCAGTCTCACTGTCACTGCTCAGTTTGCGGGACTCTTCTTGGACCTGCTAATAATGGAATTCACTAAAAGACACAAATTCTCTCTTCCTGTCCATGCTAGGCTCCTAGGGAAACTGAAAATAATTGTATCTCTTTCTGCTGTTAATATTCTTGCAGCTGGATCCAGTATTCTTTTAGGAAGTTTAATTTTAAAACACTGGGCATTTTTTTATCCGCCTGTATTAAGTCTCTTCGGTAGACTCAAGGCGTGGTGATGACTTGCAGTGAAAAGGTGAAGCTGGGAAATATATAGCAAAAAACCTCTTTCCTAAGAGACTGTGTTAACCAAAGGCCTAATAAAATCTTCTTTAAGCATCATTGTAAGGCTTGTTGATAGATGGTCAACCCTGGTTAGTCTCTTGAGTATAAAAAATAGTATAGAATTGTTCCTTTTTAGCATGAATTTGTATCAGCTTCTGGTGCCAACCTCCTGTACATCAAAGAGAAATGCACCTTTATTGCACCACTTTACATTTTAAATAATTCAAGCTTGTAGTGTGTTTCACTTACTTCTTTCAGCAGCACCCTCTGCCCTTAGTCCTCCTGAAGTATCAGCTATTTTTGTTGGTGTTTCATACACATGTGCAGCCTGGTCCCACAGTGGTGAAATGAAGATGTCTCATATAGGGCTTAGGGGGTTTTGGCCAGGCTGTCCCTTGTTGCCATGCCTGTGTTTCTGGTCTTCCACTGAGACATGGGAGTGAGGTTTCTTCCTGTAATCCACTCGTAGCTCCCAGGGGTAACTGTCTCCTATTTTTCTTACTCTGATGGCAGACTCAGCCTAAGGTTGAGTCTCAACATTATGAAAATACAAGGCAATCTCCCAGACGAGTTCTGATGAGAAGGTTGTTCTTACACAAACTGAGCAGGACAGTGTGAAAATGCTTAAAGCAAGCCCCCATCTAGGGCAGTATGTTTCAGACTTGTTAGTCTGGATCTGTGAAATGCTTTCCTTTTTTTCAGTGAGGAGTGGAGCTTTGAGCTTCCAAAGCCAGATCCTTACCTGCCTCTTTCTCAGTGTGTCATCCATGTCTCCTACCTAAATTTTAATTATCTTCCCCTTGCTTTTCAACTATTATCCTGTATAACAGAGCAAAGGCTTTATTACTTTCTCTTGCCCATGAATTTATAAGCCCTAGTCTGGATGCAATTAAGTGTAACTTTTGCTTGTAAGTAACAGCAAGAGGTTTTTAGGATTTGACAGAAGGCTTTACTTTTCTAGCGTGCTTGGTAGCTGTTTGCTACAATCATGCATTGAGACCTCTACAGAAATTGGTAGTCTCATCCATGACTCTAAGAACCACATCTTTTATGCCAGGGCTTCGTGCTACTGACTGGTAGCTGACTGCTTTCATTTATCTATCTGTTTCCAGAATAACACCACATTTAAAAAAGGAAAAGAAAAACCACAAAACTAACTGTTTATCCTGGCTAAGCTTGTGCAACAGGCTAAGCTTGTGTAACAGGTTTTCATATGATGTTTTTAGTGTTTAAAGTCTTTTTTCATTAAACAGATTAAGTATCCAAGGGAAAAAAAAAAAAAAAAAAAAAAAAAAAAAAGTGTTTCTTTTATTTCTGTTATTCAGCTTCATTAGTTATAGGAAATCACTGGATTAAAGAAGAGAGCAGATTAGCAAAAAATAAACGGTAGTACATCTTGGGCATATGGTGCCGCATATGAATGGGTTTTAACTACTTAACTGTGTGTAACAAATAGCAGAAGGAGAGATTTGTCTTAGTATGCAATAATTATAATTTGCAGTAGCTGCGTAGCTGAACAGTGAGGAACCACAAAGCCCCAAAAAGCTTTCGGTTGGGTTTGCATGGAGTGTGTGTGCCTGTCCCTGAGCTCCCATCATGTTTTCTGCCAGAAGTCATCCAGGCACGAGACTGGACTCAGCTAATTAACAGGATGCTTCTCCCTCCTTTCCCTTCCTCTCTGCTGGGCTGACGTTTGGCAGCTCTGGCTTAATGCTGGTTATAGAGACTAGGAGTTAGCCCATTGGATGCAGAAGATAGTGCTGGTCCAGGCAGGATACTCTGTAGCAGGGGACAGAGGGGAAGCACTCTGTGGGCAAGCCCGTGACAGTCCAGGCTTTGCCTCAGCTGGAAAATTGTTCCCTGCAGAACAAACACAAACAGAAGCAGTAAATAAGAGGCTGCAATGTCAGAGTGATTCCTGGGGAATATCAGCCTTAAGGCTCTAAGCACAGACAACACAATAGAGCCAGCTTTGAATTCAAACGACTCCATAATTTCTAGCTTGTCACTTAATTTGAGCAGTAGCTATCATTCCCCTCTGATACTTCATCCTAAAAAAGTCAAAATGACGTCTTTCCTAAGTAGACCCAGATCATACCAGTTTGAACTTGGTCAGCTGAGACACAAGACAGTACAAACACTGATAACACCCTGATGGTGCTCCAACCTCCCTCTTCTCAAGAAAACCGTCTTTTTCCATTTGGGTGCTGAGAGGTTTCTGAAAACCAAACTTATAAAGTGATGAGAAGTTTTGCAAAGCCAATCCAACCTAATTTATAAAGTAAACTCAGAAATACCTGGAGGATTACCTGTTCTGTGTTTGGGCTCCTTACTAGGTCTGCTAAAATGCATTAGCCAGTAATGTTAGGCCACATAGCTTAAACATGCATGTCCCTTTTTTTAATGTTTTTGGGTTGCTTTCCTCTGAGGTTCCCACAATGTGTTTCACATCTACTGTGAGTAACTTGGACTTCTGCCCTGGATTAATCAAACATAAATCATTGCCCCATGCAAAAAGAAGGTTTTGCCAAAAATTGTGGTGGTCCAGAGGAGAAGAAAAGGGATTTTTTTTTTCCCCTCAGTGAACTTTTAACTAATTCTATTCCTTTTTTTTTTTTTTTCGTGGGAAATTTTGTACACTGAAAAATACAGGGAGAAGGCCCTAATCATCTTGGGTTTTTTAGTGATTAATGAGAAAATACCCTGGAAGTATTGAAGCATCATGTACGTGTGGCACTTCAGGTCATGCTCTATTGGCTAAGATTGTAGAGGGGCTGTTTCGTGGGTTTGTTTTGGGTTTGGTTTTTGTTTTGTTTTATTTTGGTTTTTTTGCTTGTTGCTTGTGTGTATGGTTGGACTCAGTGATTTCAGAGCTCCTTTCCAACCATGACTAGTCTGTGATTCTGTGAAAAATTAACGCCCCAGCTGCTTAGGAGAATATTCTTGCTTTCACCCTAATTAGTTTTACGGTGAGCCTTGCCAAATTTGCAGTCTTTCTGTTTAGCTTATCTATAACTCACTGTTGCTTCTATTGCAGAGTTCCCTGAAGAGAAGAGGCAGCAGAGAAATGCACAAGGAAAAAAAGACGTTTACACAGGTATGGTTTTCAAGACTTTTGAGCAAAAGCACATGATAAAACTGCAGATTTCTTTTTATGGGTGTTGACAGGGCTATCAGGCACGTTAAGTAGAGTGCAATTAGGCCTTAATCTACTGAGACATCCCAGAGATAATGTAGAAGCAATTTAGGACACAAGTGTGATCTCTAAACCACACAGCTTCTCAGGCTCTCTGTGCTTGTATCCATAGATTCAGGCTGCAGGTTTTCTACAAGAAGAGAAAATCATCTTGCCTCACAAATTGGATCGCAGCTCAGGGACCAACTAAATTTATACACGGTGCCAAAGATTTTGAGCTAATGAGCATCCTGGCAGGGAATGCAGCTGACACACTGTAGTGACACCACATGAGCTCTCGTGTAGCAGCCCTGGGCTTGGTTTCTTTCTGGTGTTGGAGGGTCAGCGTGTGAACTTGTGCTCCCACAGGCTCAGAGGGGGCAATCACACAGTGCCTAAGATGCCCATTCCACCTCCCTTTGGACCCAGGTTTTGTTGAAATCCCATCGGGTGATCCTTCTCAGGGAAGTGGTCTGCCCAATTTCCTCTGCTTTTTGTGCAGACTGTAGGAGTTAAAGCTTTTCCCAGCACCCGTGCAGTTACTGTTTATAGCAGGAGAGATGGGGATAGTGTTTCACTTCTAGAAAAAAGCCAAGAGTGACATCATGCCTTCCTCAGAGAAAGGTTGCACCTCCTCTGCTGCCCCCTCAATAGGCCCACTGCATACAACCCAGACCCTTTGGGTCCTCTCTGAGTCAATAGTCTTGAAATCCATTGATTTGTAATAATGATCATAGTAAATCATTGCAACATGTTGGTCTTGAGAGGGTATGGTGGGCAGACCAGGGCCTCTGCTGTTGGCCAGAGGCTGCAGCCAGCTTCCCAAGGACACAGTAGACCAAACATCCCCACTGAGCCAACACCAGCACCAGCACAGCTTAATCAGACCTTAAAATGGGGCACCAGGCTTTCTGCCTGCAGCACCTTCTAATAATAATTATTTAAATCATAGATCAGGTCAGAGACCTTGTTTTTCTGTGAGTCTGTAAAATGCATGGATGAAATATGTATGGAATATAATATGGATGAAGTATATATGCCCACACACATGCAAATCACAGATGAAGCTACTTGAAGGCACATTGTGTCCACCAGGGTTTGTAGGCAGCACTGTCCTTCCTTTCCTCATCCCTGGAAATACAGAGCAGTGCAGAGGGAATAGATTCCTTGTGCTTGCTCCCTCCACCCAGATCCAGGTATTAACAACAGCTGTAGTTTACCTTGGAAAGCTTTAAAAAGGACTTCACAAAATTATGTGAGTAACCCTGGGTCAGCTCTACTCCACTCCACTCACATTGTGGGGAAGTGATACTGAAAACCACACAGGATTTTAAAAACCCTTTATCATGTACACACACATTGTAACTCGTGAAAGCAAAGGATTTGGGGTTGAAAATGAAAACCATTGCAACAGCACTGTGCAAGGTGGCCATTCAGTTTTCTTCAGCAATTATTTAGGCTAGGGAACACCAAGAAACAATCTTATATATTGACATAACCCAGCCTATAGGTGCATGCCCTAGCTATCTCCCAACTCCAGGGTGCTACCCAGAGCTGTGTCCAAACTGGGGTATGCCTTCAGATAGAAGTGCTGGTTGTAGCTAGAATACACCAGAGGAAGTGACTAGGCCTGGTCAAAAAGCCACAGGGTCCTGTGGCACTGCCCAAAGTGGTTAGAAAAGACACATCCCAGGAGGTTCAAAACACTGCTTTTCAGGGACAGCTGCCCTGAATTAAGTTGAAATACCCTCTAGATATTTTATGAAAAGCAACCACAAACTTAGATTCTGTGCATTCCCCTGCTTACAGATACGTATAGCATGAGGCAAGAGCAGTGCTTTTACACACTGGGAGTTCATGGTGAAAATTAGGTTCAGACATCACTCCCACCAAAGGGCACAGCAAGTAGATAATACCTGTGAATATGATTGTCTGGAAGTGGTGTAAAAGCAGAATTCATAGTAGTGTTTACCTGCCTCTAGCCGTATTGAAGAAAAAAAGTTTTTATTCAGCAGAATTGCAAAACGGAGCTTCTTGGAAAATGCCAGGCACCAGGCAAAACACAAAGAAAAGTGGTTCTCCAACGTAAGGTAGGAATGCTGGCACTCAGCCAGATGCTTGGGTGCTGGTCTTACTGCCCTGTTGTCAGACTTGCAACTCCAAAGCCGCTTACCCATCTTCTGCCTGGCAGTTCCCTGGAGCCGGTGGTGGTGGTAGAAGAGATGGTGTTGGTCTCTATCTATCTTTGTGTCTTCTTGCCAGAAAAGAAATATCGTATTTGGGAATTTTTGATCAGCTCTTCGTTCTCAGCACATCGTTTACATTGCATAATGAAATTAAGTTCATTTTTTTCCTTTAAGTTTCATTTCTTTATCTCCACGTTCTACATTTGTGTAAATTAGACTGCAGGCTCTGTAGGGAGGCATCTGGGTTTTTTTCTTTTTGCTTTTTTTTTTCTTCCATTAACATCCCTCTGAAGTGTCATGCAGAGCTGTGATGTCATTGCATGCAAATAATCCCTATCAGTATTCATTAATTCCCATTTATCCTTAATGATCTCTTAAAGTCCATGACTAAGACCATAACTGATGGAACATTTTTGCACTGTGGTTCCTTCTTTTCTATGCATTCTGCCCCACCTTTTAGGAAAGTACCCACATATAGGATGTGACATACAGTCAGGCTGTACTGTAGCCCAGTTTTCAGCCCCTGGGATTCAAACCTCTTGTTCCTCCAAAACAGTGGAAAGACTACATTTTCCTTCCACATTCCCCCACTTCTTTTAATTCTTTAAATTTCTTTGAATTCTTTTTAATTATTTTAATTCTTTAAATTCTTTTAATTCTTTTAATTCCTGATTCAACTAATAATGAACTATTTTTAATTTTGGTGATTTTCCCTCTCCTTAGTTTGCCTTACGTGTCAAAACTCCACTTGCCTGTATAGGTGTCTCTTCCTCTTGCTGTTTTTACTTGGTTTCAACTGATCAAGAAATCACTGATATTTCTGTACACAAAGTTTCAGAGGGACAGATGCATGAAAGTTGGAGTCCTACCTTTCTGGCGTGCTTCAATCTGGCTGATAAATCTCTCCAGACCATTCTTTTCCTTTGGAAAAAAAGCTGTCCGGGGAATGGGATTTTCAGTAGTCATGTTCCCTGGCAGAGAAACAGGGAAGATCTAGAGCTTTCTCACCTTTCCAGATGGGATCCATATTTAGCAGGAGAGAATAACATCCATCGGCTCTGTTGTTTTGTATGAGGCTTTGTGTTTGTTTACAGAAAACCCTTTTTGTTTTGGCTCTTGCAAAAACCAAAAGTTAAAAATGTGATCCTTTTCTTGTTTTCATAGACAAAGCCTAGCAGTAAAGTAATGCTGTTACAAGAAATTAAGGGTGGTTTTGTCCTGTTGTAGCAACGTGCCAACTCTGCAGATGCATTGAGTCATGCGATGATGCCGAGCAATAACACTGGGGCCCTGACCCCAAACCCAATGAAGCCTTTCCCTTTTCTTCAAAAGCTTCAAAATGCTGAGTGTGTTCTTCCATGTGCCATTCTGTGACTGTTATTTCTATAGCTGGAAGCTCGCTGGGAGTCAGGCTGGAGCCTGCTCCAAGCTCCAGGGAGGAGCTGGCCCCTGGTGCTCCCAGCCTGGCAGAGAGGGTTGTGAGCAGCCTGGCCCTTCCAGCATTGCTCCAGCTGCCCTCAGCCAGGAGGTGCCAGCTCGTGCCACTGATGGCTGGGCTCTTGCTGCCAAAGGCAGACAAGAAGCACAGGAAAAAATGCTGGATGACAAAGACAGAATAAGGAAGATGTCAGATGCGATTATTTCCAAGCTGCTGAACAGATAAATAAATAAACGGGAGTAATCACCCCACCTGTGAGCTCTGCTGTGCAGCACTGGTGTGGGTATAACCTTCTTTGTGATCTTTGCTTTTCCCTAAAAGCAAAGCCTACAGCTGTGGGAATAAACTGATTTTTGATGAGAGGAAAACCAGAGGTAATGTATTGTGCAGCCCTGCTTAAAGATGATGCTTTATTCATACAGCCTTATCCAGCCAGAGCAACCAAAACTGAGATTGACTCCAGTGGAGGCTGCATGGAGTGTTGCCAAGTTTAATTCTGATACTTGATTTGTAGTTTTGAGTTGTAAGGAAAAAAGCAATTTGCATGTATATGTGCAAAAAAGAGTTGGTGTGTGTATGTGAGGAGACAGTAAGAAAGAAATCCAATCTTCTAGAGACTCTGCTGCTAATCAATTATATGCATATTGTGTCCATAGAAAACTCACATTTCTGGTGCCAGAAACACAATGACCACAATTTTAGTCAGTCATCTAATCACAGTTCTGTTTGACTCCAGGTAATCACTGAAAACCACATATTAATAGAAACTTTGGCTGTTGTTTACCTCTATCATGTTATTAACATTTAAGGTAACTTTTTTACTATTTAGTATTTTAAACTTCCAGCTGGCACCAAGCAGCACCACAAGAAAGCTGACTGAGTTCAGAAATATACAGCCAATTACTTTTGTGTCTGTTTAGATATTAATAGCTGCAATTAAGACACAATTAGTATGTATCTAAGTAGAATGGGGCAAAATTAATCTAAGTAATGTAAAAGGCACAATTACCAATTTGCAAAGATGTGTGCTTTAGAAATTAGATAATTTTCTCAGGTTTATGAGCCATAATTAGTTTTCTAAATATTTTGATTTTTTTAATAGCCTGATCTGGGTAAAAAGTTTAAAGTCTGTCATGTTTTCTTCTGGATTTGGTTGCCATTGTTAGGGAATATAACAAAATGGTGCTGTGAAAGATAAAAGTGCTCCCAAGACTGAAATGAACTTTCCATAGATAATTGCACATATGTCCACATGGCCTACCAACAATGATGAAATCTGCTGTCTCAAGAGATCATCTTTCAAAGCCTGCCTTCCATTATACTGCTAATGCTGATAAATGTGTCTCTCACAAGGCCAAGTGTCTGTATCTCCATGACAATTCATGAAAGTGATTCATGCAAAGAAATTGTTCATCGGCTTAGAATTTACTTAACCTTGTGTCTTAGTTCAGTACAATACACACTGAAGTTTTCATTTGAGTTGAGACACATCGCTTTGAAATGCACAACACACACAAAATCACCAAACTCTCATTTAATACCTTGGTGCTTCCGGAAAAACACAGGTTTTCACATGGGATGGGTTTGGATGTAACTGCCGTTTAATGAGTTATTCTTTCTTTTTCCACTTGTTTTCACCAGTCTCCCTCGTGAACAGTTATGCATACTAGAAACAGTGGTCACAGTCTCATCCATTGTAATAATAATAACAGCAGCAGAGGCAACAGTAGTGCTTCCCATTCAGAAAGTGAGTTAGGCACTCCAGCTAGTTCACAGCATTGTGAGATTCAGTTCTCGCTTTGCAAGGCAACTGTGCATCTTGGCACACTTTTTTTATGTGCTTTCTAGCTGGAGCAGCCTGAGATTTGGGATTACTATGAGCAAATCCATCTTAGTAGTCTTTGTTTTGTGATCCTAAAAGGGAGCAAATGTATCATTAAACATAGATGGAACAGAAAGTGCCAACAAATCATGTCACCTTTTCATTTGAGTCATTCTTATTTTCCACAAAATTTATTCGATAGTTGAGGAAAACTAAGCATTGTGCTGGCACTCTTGCATCACTGAACACTTGGACTGGCACACGGATTTATTTTTTTCCCCCTCTTTAACTCTGGTCAAGCTGCTTTGCCAATTTAACCAGGATCAAGCCATGAACTGTGTCAACTGTGTTGTTTGCGCAGCACTGCCTGTGTGTTGTATGCATACCTAACAGATACAGCTCAGAGGGTGGGGAGGTGGAGGTTTTGGAAGATAAGCAACTGATTGTGCTTCTAATGTAATCTTGGGGGGGGGGCTTTAATTATTCTTGGCAGGAGGACAGTGCTGATTTGAAATGCCAGCTCCAGTTTGCCAAAGAGGAGGCGGCACTGATGCGTAAGAAGATGGCCAAACTGGGGAGGGAGAAGGATGAACTAGAGCAGGAGCTGCAGAAGTACAAGTCCATCTATGGAGATGTAGACAGTCCCTTGCCTACTGGGGAGGCAGGGGGCCCACCCAGCACCAGGGAGGCCGAGCTGAAGCTTCGTTTGAAGCTGGTGGAGGAGGAAGCCAACATACTGGGCAGAAAAATAGTGGAACTGGAGGTGGAGAACAGGGGAATTAAGGCTGAGATGGAGGATATGAGGTGCCAGTATGAAAAAGAGTGTCTCAGCAGGGACCACATTTCAAGCATTCCTACCTCGCCCTACGGGGACTCTGTGGAGTCAGCCACAGAGCTGCGCCGGCACCTTCAGTTTGTGGAAGAAGAAGCAGAACTGCTGAGGCGATCAATCTCTGAAATCGAGGATCACAACAAGCAGCTGACGAACGAGCTGAACAAATTCAAGTTTGAGCCAGGCCAAGAGCCAGGCTGGTTGGATGACACGGCGTCCAAGTGTGGTGGCACCTTGCAAGAGGAGCTGAAGTCAGCCAGGTTGCAAATCAATGAGCTGAGTGGGAAAGTGATGAAGCTCCAGTATGAGAACAGGGTCCTGATGTCCAACGTCCAGCGTTACGATCTGGCCTCTCACCTGGGCCTGCGGACTTCCAGCCCCAGGGACAGCGATGCCGACAGCGATGCCGGGAAGAAGGAGAGCGACAGTGAAGAGGGTCGCCCACCCCAGCCAAAGAGAGAGGGCCCCATTGGGGGTGAGAGCGACTCTGAAGAAGTTTACGAAAAGACATCAGGGTTTGGGAGCGGGAAGCCATCGGAAGTCAGCGACCTGTGCTCCACCGAGCTCACGAGGGTGAAAGAGGACACCGAGTCTTTAATCAACATCAAACACGAGGCTGAGCGTCTCGAGAGGACCGTGGAACGCCTTATCACTGATATGGACAGCTTGATTTATGATGCAAAGGTGCACGTAACCAGCAGCCCATCCACCGAGCAGGATTTCAAAAATGGTGAGGAAAGGGGAGAAGATAAGCATGAACCAGAGGTTCTGGACACCATCAACTCGAGGATGAAAGCCTTCCGCAAGGAGCTGCAGACCTTCCTTGAGAAGGTTGATCACATCGGGGAGGGCCTGAAGGAGCAGATGGAGGACCTCTCCCCTCTTCCCCATCTCACAGAGTCTTCCAGTTTTCTATCCACCATGACGTCCATGTCTCGAGACTCTCCCATTGGTAACCTGGGCAAGGAGTTAATCACCGACTTCCAGGTAGGTCGGCCACTTGTTTGCCTTCTTTCTGCTTATTGTTTCTCTTTCTTGCTGGCATTGCTACCCTAGAGCTAATTTTCCTCACAGCTGCTTTGTTATGATTTCAGACCTGCGATGTATTAAAAGTGTGTAATGTTAAACAAACACTTTATAGGTTTTTTTTCTTTTGTTTCTTTGCACTACTCCTTTGATTCAGAGGCGGTTCCTCATGGCAAAAAGGCTAATCCACTGGTGCTCTAGAGATACAACTTCTTTTTGTCCTTAACAGCAGTGTTTCCCCACAAAAGAGGAGATTAATTTAAAAAAAAAAAAAATTAAAATTCTGATGAATGTAAATTAGCAGCCTTGCTAAGAAACATGAAGAGGTCTTTATTATTCTCTCTCGTAAAAGTGTCAGGCGTGTTCTCAAAAGCCTTGCCAAAAGAACCCAAGCAAATGCAGTTTTCTAAGTGATGTGTTTTGAAAAGCCTGCTTACAGCTCACTCCCCTAAGCGAGCAGCGGGTGAGAAGCTCTGTAGCCAGCGAAGGACTGCCTTGCCTAAAGCCTTGCCCATGGGCGCATGTCTAAGCTGCCACAACTGCCACACTGGATATGGCTTTTCTGCACAGCACAAGTAAGGAAGGAAGAGCCTTGTGTCCTGTATCCTTCATGACTTGTATGCTTGCTGTTGGTTTGACTCATGCATCCCCATTGCATGCGCCTCATAACCAGTGTTTGCATTCTTTTTTCCTCTCTTTCTCTTTTTTGCTTTTCAGATGTTTCAGCCCATCATTTTGCTCATCCTCATTTTAGTTCTGTTCTCTTCACTTTCTTACGCCACTGTATTTAAGTTGGTTTTTCTGTTCACGCTTTTCTTTGTCTTGTAGTTTTTCAGTCATCTACCTTACCCATTTTTGTTTTCTTTATTCCCTCCTGTCCTTCTGTTTTTTTGTTCTAAACCGCCCATGCACCTAACAGTCCAAACTGAGGGATCAGATGGAGTGGCAGCTCAGACAAGATCGTGGAGAGGAGCGAGAGATTCACCACCAGCGAGCCACCACCGACCCACACCGCAGAGCTGATGGAGACATTAAACTCTACAGGCCAGGAGACAAGGGCTGTTTCAGTCTAGAGGTCAGCAAAGCAGCCCATCTTACTCACTGCCTCCTGTTGCCTTAGGCAGGAGATGAGTAACAAAAGCCAAGGGTTTGGGGGAGTAAATTGGACCAAACACAGCACCTCTGTTGTGAAATTTGTGGTTGACCTCTTTTCCCCCTTGCAGTTTCAGAGAAGCAAATTGGTCCTGACTTTGGACTCATCACTCTGCTCCCAGTAGCTTCACTAAGTGGAAAAAATATGGCTAAGTGGAAAAAAATATGGCTCAGGGACCCACCGCAATTGGGTACAGTAACAAAGGAGCTCTGGAAGAGGCTGTAATCCTTGATGTGAGATCATGCTTCCAGGTTTCACCTTGTTGGATATTTTAAATCTGGAAAATCTACAGATAGAAACCGCTTTGCATTTTGCCTGTCAGTAATCTGCACAGGAGAGGGTTTGATGCTGGTGTGCGTGGTGATTCTCAACAGGGAACACAGCACCCTGCAGCTTCCAAAAAGAACTTGCTTAAAGCAGAATTCTCCATTGTTTGGGTTGTTGAGTACTTTTCCATTCATCAAAAGCATTGATCAGTTTTTATTTGAAACTTCATCCATGCAGAGGCCATACCAGCCTCAATAAACATCTCCTTAGCTGCTTTCTCATAAACATAGATTGTCCAGGCACTACAAGTGGTCCTGAAGAAAACAATTTCTAATCTGTATCTGCAAAGGCAAGCTGGAACACTGAAAAACTTTTCTGTTGGCCACTGGGATGCCAAACCTAACTTGAAACTGTGGTGGTTAGAGTACCTTCTAGTGAGGGATGAGTTTTAATGTGTTTTTAATACTAAAAACACATGCAGAGGCCATAGTATATCTGAAACCCCTGTTGGAGTCTGGGAAAAGGAAAATGCTGGCTTGAGACAGCTGGGTTTGGGAGTGAGTGATAACAAGCAATAGAAAGCAGGAGTAGGAATAAAAGCTTCAGAGCAGCTGATAGCCAAGCAGCATGATGCTTTACTGAATTTCAAAGAGAGAGTAGCACTTCATCTTAACACAGGTAATTCTTTGTTAGTTTTGCTTTGTTTGTTTTAATCTATCCAGACAATGCAGAGTTTTGGTAGTATTAGAATAATTGATTTGTTCAGTAGCTTCTCTTCCAACTTTTCATTCAGGGGACTATCTGATAAACCCAAGACATCTTTAGTCTCACAGAAAGGTAAAGTTTCTCTTCCTCAGCTATGAAATGGGATGATGAGGTAGAGAAAACTTGCAGTTCAGCATGAGTACTTTTGTAATTGTATGGGTCAATGTTATGAGATGAGGTCAGAAAATCACCACAGCAAATGTTTACAATATCTCAGTTTAAATTCTGTCACCTTTGTTCCCTTTTACCTCACATCAGCCTTCTTATTATATCAAATCCTGTATATGTGTGCCCTCTATTAAGATTAGGGATTTGGGTAATTTTGGCACAATATCATCTTTTCCTCTCACAGGATGGGATGATGTGTAAACTGTGTACAGCACACTGTGTTTAAACAGAGAATGGATAGTTTTCACACCAATGCTTGACAGGGAATAAGCCAGCAATTATAATCAAGGTCAAGATGTGGTCAAAAGTAAGCAAGGCTTGGGCTCAAAAGGCCAAACTGAGAAAGTATGGAAGATGTTCCAGTCAGGTTTACTTAAGCAACAAAGAATATTACACTTCTTTACACTGAAATTTTTCAGTGGGTGGACAGCCAATTGGAATCTTTTAGTCTGTAATGATCAAACCTAAGTGATGCAGAAGAGTCTTCCAAATAATTTTGTCATTTTAGTCTTTTTCAGTTTCATACAATGCATTAGCAAAAAGTACCCTTTTTGTATGTGTGTGTGCCAGCTGAATGAGCAGGAAGAATATTATTTAAATACCAAAGGAGGTTTTTTATTACCCCAGAAATTTCAGATGGAGGTTGAGACCTTTCAATGCCCACAGCAGAAATGGCTGCGTGTAAACCATTGTCTACTTTAACTTATGAAGTGAAAACATACACGCTGTCCAATAGATAAAATTAATTGATGATCTTTACTGTGTATGGACTTTCAACTTAAGAAGAACACATTTCATTTCAGTAAGGCAAATGTTTTCTTTTAAACCAAGCAAAACTGCTTTTCTACATTCCAGGCTAAATTTTCTAAATATTCCAAACTGGATTTAATATGAAAATTTTCCCAACTGACTTCCACTTATCCATTCTGCCTCTTTTTAAAAATGAGCATCGTGGGAGCCTAATTGTTTGATTAAATACAACAAATGCAGACTGACTTGTGCTTGAAACTACCCCCTAGCCTAACTGTAAACATCTGCTTTTGTTTGGGCATCACACAGCAGTTGTTAGTTCAACAATATTATTAGTATGTATTTGCATGTTAAAGAGGTGGGTTAGAGTCACGGTCCAAGGGAAATTGTATCTTGAAACCCCCATAAGAGCAGGGCTTTGTTTTCTTGCTGAAACAACCCATTCAGCTGCTGTTGTGAGATGCTGGAGCCCGTTGGGGTGGATGTTTGATCCATTATTCATGATCTTAGCAGCACCAGGTTATGGTGGGAGGGAGAAATCATTCTTTACCATCCAGAGAAAAAGAGTGAAAAAAGTGAGAATTGCCCTGACTAAAAGACATCAAGGAACTAAAAAAGGCAACACAGAGCTTTATAGAGCAAACGCCTGGCACAAATCAAAGGATTACTATGGCAACAAATGGAAACCAGTGGGAAAAATGGTAAATAAGTTTTCATCTGGTGAATTTTACTAATGGAATATCCGTAAACCGAAGGCAGCTTCATTAAAGCAGTCTACAGTCTCCTCCTGTCTATTCAGGAATGAGAAGGTATTCTGTAGAAGAGAAATTTCATTCTTGCAAATGACCAGACACAGTTTGTTGCAGTATTTGATACCTGATGCTCTAAAATGGAGCTGTATGTCCTAGCTGATTGTTCCTTCAGAGTGTCAGTTCTGCTGATATCTGTAAGTATATACCTGAGTATATACCAGCATATTACCTGAGTGAGATAAATATCAGTAAAGGTAAAAGCACTTATCTTTGCATTTCAGATTTGTATTACTTCACACATGACTTTTAAAAACTTACACATTTGTTTCTGTGTAGAGAAATGTCACAAAATCTCTGACACTCCCTGGTTATGGAAAGAAACACCACTGAATTGCAATCACTTAAAAAGAACCAGTTGTCACCAGAGGATTAAAATAAAAATAGATAGGCTAGAGGACATGAGAGCAAGTCTTAAAAAGTAACTCTACCACAAAGTAGTAAAGTGGATAGAGTTGACACTGAAGAATAATTTATTCTAGGCCGTTCTTACACTGTTTAACCATTTTCCTCACCATTCCCATAAGATATATAGAACATAGTTAATATCTGGGTTAAGTGTGGATCAACCAGATGCAGTGATGTGCAAATTAAGTAAGTCACATTTACCACTTTACCACTCTCTATGGATCCAGTTTGGACATACAATGATAATTTCAGCCTATATTTTGTATGGTCTGTTTTTAGCTGGTTTTGAAGTGCCTATGATCCTTCTGTGCAATTTTTATAATCCCATGTGAGAGCTTTTCAGCTGGATGGCTTTTGCAGCAGTTCCCAGCCATGTGCTGAAAATTTATACATCCTTTTCTCTTGCCCTGATTTAAGACTTTGTTTTCCCAGAAAGAAAATAATGAATGTTTCATACATTATAATTGTTCTTTCTCCTGGAAAAAAAAATCCCAAACAGCAACAAATGAGGACCACATAGAAAGTTGTATCTCTTAATGTCCACTGTTCCTCTGACGCAAAGTTATGGGAAGAAGAAAGACAAACTGGTGCTGACAGTATTCCTTCCCACCAAGATTAGGGGCAGCAAGAATAATTTACTTTGATGAATTGTATTCTTTCTTGCTATGGAAAATTCTTTAAAGGTTGACAATATAATGACTTAAAAGACCCTTTATGATGTAAATCTGGATATCCAAGTCCTAACCGAACTTGGTGAGACTTTGTTTTCTATCCATACAATGAGATGGATTTTCAAAGACTTTGAGCAAAGTGTTCTGTGTTTTCCCCAAATCAGAGGCTCTCCATATAAGCACTGACAAATAACCACACAACTGCCTATTGAACACTAGCAAGTAGAATATATATAATTTAATTTTAAGCGATGAAAAGAGTACATCTTCAGAAACAGCCTCTGAGAATTCAGTTAGGTGTGTATGGCATGTAAAAAGTAACACAAAAGACACTTGGAAGTTTCTGTCTGGTCTGGTTGATTGTATACATGCAGTGGTCTGCTCTCACATGTAAAAAAGTAGCAGGATTTAGACTATGTGGTCAAATGTCAAGTCCAAATCTCAAAGCGTTATAACATGGCCTTAGGTGAGCAGCATGAAATGTTCATCTTTTGGCTTTCTAGAATTACACTCAACTTCTGAAGAGTATCTTTCTACTGTGCCTCCTCAGGCCGTATTTTTCTCCATACTTTTTTCTTTTTTTTTTCCCCCCCCAAAAAAAAGACTGAAAAGAAAGATTCCATTAAATTTCCTGTTCACAGTTTTTGCATATAAACTGATTAATTTTGCAGGCAAATTGAGATTGCATTTAGGTATGGTAAAATGGAGAAAACAGACAAGGAAAACCCTGATGTATCCTATGGTGAATGGCAATATTGTAAAAACTAGTCCTGGGAGAAATGTGGAATTGTGCAAGATGAAAAATAAGGTGGAAAGCCTCTTAATGCTCTGAGAGGGGAAGAAAGGGATCGTGCAATTAGGGAGTGGTGGTGAAACCTCCAAAGCATGGATGACTTTTCTCTGAACATCCTCTTGAGGTAAAGACATCGGCTTGGATTAGCTTGTTCTGGAGTGATAACAGGTGAGAGAAAAGGACTCAGCAGAAGGATTCAGAACTGCCTGTTGTAGGGATGGGGATGAAGGGGGATCTGGAAATGCAATAATGGGGATTCATGGGCAATTGTCACTTGTTGTTGAGCTGCAGATGAAGTGCAGCTGCTTCTGTGGTGCTGTGGTGGAGTAGCATTAGCTTGTAGTTCCCATGGTAGTGTGTATGTCTTGTTGTAGTGAATTTGTGTCTGTTCCTGTGTCATTAGTATCTGGTGTGGTGGCCATCGTATTTGGGTGTTTTCCATGTAGCCCATTCATTAATAACAACAAAGGAAACAAAGAATGGAAGTTAACAGGTTCTCAACTTTTGTGTCCATTTTGCAGCATTATTTTTTGCAAAACAAAACAAAACAAAACCACAGTTGTGCCTGTTGGTTATATGTTAGGGTCCTGATATCCACATACAAATAGACATCCATCAGTGCCATATCAAGTACCTGAGCTGCATGTACAGATATCATGTTACATTTCTACACCTTCTTTGTTCACAATCCAGATTTTTAGCAGCAATCTGGTATGCCCTTAAACAACCTTATTTTCCTTGATGTGAGCAGAACCAATCCCAATGTTTCTGGTAGAAATGACATTATATGCAGTTATGTACTGTGAAGAGTCCTCAGGTTGTGCTGGAAGGCAAAAGATTTGAAGCTCTGTGTTCATGCATTAGCTGCCTTTCAGTACCTTTACTTCACTGCTTGTAAAAATCTGTTCTCCTTAAACAGGCAAAGCAATTGTAAAAAAGATTTGCACTGTCTAGTGTACTATAGTAGTCTGTCTGCCTTTACAATACATTTAATCTCTTCAGAATAACTCCAAGTTTTCACTTAATTCCAGTGCCCAAGTTTCCTGAAACTTAACTTTGCATGGGCTGCATGTTCATCAGAAAACTCCATAAGTGTATCATTTTCTTGCCCTAATTTTTCAGACAGAAGGTGTTGTCAGTATATACCTAACTATGGGATTCCAATTACTACTAGCCTAAAGTAGAAGAAATTATCTTTTAGCAAATTCTTGTTCACTGGAAAACATGAGTGTGAAGTGAATAGGGAAAAAAAAATTCAAACCTGACCTTTCTGTTAACTTTTGCTGCTCTCAGTCAATTTCCATTTTCAGGAATCCCAAGACCACTGATATTTCTAACTATCTATATGCATAATTGTATGACTTTAAAGAGAGTCATATTAAGATCAATTATGCTTCCCATATATTTTAAATTAACAATGTATTCATTTTTACATGAATCATACTCTTTCCATTTCTGGAGGTATGTAAGATTTTTAAGTGGTTATTGCCGACAGAAGACCATTGCTATCTTGTATCTGTTACCTGTGTGTAACCATCTCATGATTTACCAATTATTCTGAAAAAGTGGCAAATCCCATTGCAAGCAGTTCTTTCCAAATTATTTGTAAAACCAGATTTTGGCCTTGTGGAATACAAAATGTGTGAGGACATATTAAGACATAAGGTGAAATCAATGTGGCAGATAATGTACTTTTGGTCACTTTGAACACCTTTCAGAGGACCTAAAGTATCTCTTTGTCAGGTACAGAACCAGACATGCACAAGTCAATAAGTAAGAATCAAGTAAAGAAGGAGCTGACAGGGCCCAGAAATAGGGTGATTTTCATTGTACTCAGCAGAGTACTGTCCTGTGAGTGGTTTATGGGATACTTCCATCTACTGTACCTCCTTTTTTCCTTGAGGAGAGGAGTGTCTGTTCCAGTGACAAATTCTTTTTGAATGACCAAAAGTGTCCCAGCAAGGGCTGCTGTGGCCCAAACAGCTGCTTTAGCTCTAGAGAGTGCTTGGGAGGAGGAGATGGGTGCTGATGCTGAGGGGGAAATGAGAGTCCCACGACCTGTGTTATATCCTTGCAGCTGCTGAGGTTGGAGCATGCTGGATGTCAGCCAGCAGAGAATTTGGGATTATGCTCTGAAGCCTTAAGTGATCTCTTCTTTAAATGTGTCTTTAATCTGGGAAATAGGAGTTCAGTGCCATAATATTTATCTTCTGTGGTCACGAATGTGAAGAGTGATGTCTGGCTGAGCAGCACCTTTTTGTGGACAGATCAGGTTTACCTCCAGTGGTAGAGATGCAAAATGAAGGACATAGAATCAGAAATAGACATAGAAACATTCTGAACAGGAATATAAGTGCCACGAGATTAATTAACATAGTATAAATAATGAGATCTGTGACTCTGCCTCCTTGGGTCTTTATTTTTGAATTAAGTAACTTTCAGAAGTAAAGTGCATAGGATGCCCAAACATCCATAATAACATAAAATTGAAAGTCTTAAGACTAAAATAGTGTGGGACCTGAAAGGGGAGATGCTTAAGGAATTTAGGCAAATCTCAGGCTCACACAGCTTATATCCATTATATTTGTGGAGTAAATATATTGAGTGGAAATCATAGAATGAAGTTGACTTGTGCAGAAAGCTGTTCTGTATCTGAAGGAAGAGACCTGTCATGCTTAGCTGGCTTAATAAATGCTATACCATTAACTGCCTAATCGTGTTTAAAATTAATCAATAATTAGGTTCAGTGTATGTGCATTAGATGTGTCTTCTGCAGAAATGTTAAAATTTTGTGCATGGAATACTCCAAATAGGACCTAATCAGTAAAATATAATTGATGATGCAATATATCAGCTACTCAATTTCAACCCTAGAGCAAAGGTCTGAAGAGAACATCCAGTATGTAACATCAACATCCCAGCTTTAGTGTTCAGAAGTCACACAGGAAATTCCCACACATATTTAGGTCATAGCTATTTATTTGCACGCTGTGCTTTAGTTTTAACTATTGATAACCGTGAGTTGTGCAGATGTCTGTCCTGCGGTTCCTTTCTTTTTTCCTTTTTTTTTTTTTTTACACCATGGAGACATGTTATCTGTTAAAACTATCCCTTTGTCCTGATGATCAGCTCAGGGATTCCCATGTTTTACCTGTACAGAATATATCGATACAGGAGCTTCAGGCTCAGCTTGAGCAGGAGACGAGACTTCACCAAGAGGAGCAAGAAAAGTTTACAGAAAGGATCATGCAGGTAAATACCAAACCCACCTGCTGGGAAAGATGTGTGACCGTAATGTGTGGCATGGACCTTGTTTGTCAGGACCAAAGGAACTTGTGTCATAGAATCATAGGATATTTTGTGTTGGAAGGGACTTTAAAGAAGACCATCCAGTTCCAACCCCCCTGCCATGGGCAGAGTCACCTCCCACTAGACCAGGTTGCTCAAAGCCCCATCCATCCTGGCCTTGAACGCTTCCAGAAATCGGGCATCCACAGCTTCCCTGGGCAACCTGTGCCAGTGTCTCACCACCCTCACACTAAAGAATTTCTTCCTATTATATAATTTAAATCTGTCTTCTTTCAGTTTGGAACAGTTCCTTCTTGTCCTATCACTACATGCCCTTGTATGATGCCCCTTCCCAGCTTTCTTGTAGGCCCTTTCAGGTACTGGAAGGCTGCTATAAGGTCTCCGTGGGGTCTTCTCTTCTCCAGAACAACCCCAACTCTCTCAGTCTGTCTTCATAGGAGATGTGCTCCAGCCCTCTGATCATCTTCGTGACCTTTCTCTGGTCTCACTCCAGCAGCTCCATGTCCTTCTAATGTTGGGGACCCCAGAACTGGACACAGTACTCCTAGGGGGAAGACTGGGAGTCTTGCTCAGAAGAGCAAAGTAGAGAGAGAAAATCAACTCCCTTGACCTGCTGGCCACACATCCTCATGATTGTACCTGTCTGAGTCCATCTCAGTACATGAAGAATCTGGAAGTTGGGGAAATGTAGATTGAAGCCTATCTTACCACTTTGAATCAGGCTTCTCTGCTTGATGGAGAGAAGTTTTGTCCTCCCCTGTGCAGGGCAAGTCAAGCTAGAAATGTGGAATACTGCATGGAGAATTATTTCAGCCTTCATCTCTCTGTGAGCTAGAGAAGAGTGTGTTTGATCTCTGGGAGTGCAGTTTGGCACTATGCCTTATTCTGACCTCTTCTAGCCCAGGAAAAACCCAACACTCCTCTGAAGTCGGGGGAGTTTTTATACGCTCGTAACTGAGACACAGATCAGGACTTTTTTGTGTTTCTCAGTACCTCATGCTTCCAACCCTCCTATTCATCACTGGTGAATACATCATATTTTGTTACATGGGCTCCCCTGCTCTTTTGAAAGCTGGAACATATTAGTCAATCATTTTGTGATCTCTAACTCCTAGAGTGAAAAAAAATCTGTTGCTAATTTTTGCAGGCTGTTTGGCTCTTAACTGAAGTTTTCTTTTTAAATTTACTCCATAGACTAAATTCAGCATAATACATAGTATAAAGTATTTTTCCTTGTGCCAGCTAATCTCGTTACTCCCAAGTGGTATCTCTCCATTTTTTCCTAAGTAGCTTTAATTTCCAGTTGAGCTCCATAGGAGCTTTCTCATGGAGGCTTTTGAAGGCAACAGGTAAATTGATTTCCTTCCTAGTTGCCTGAGTCATTAAAGCTTTTTGGAGGTCATATCTACCTCTTGAAGTTCTTTCCTTTTGCAATAGCTATTCACTGAAAAAGCATAATGCTCTTTGAAGCTACCTCCACCAGGGTTTTCTGCAAGAATTTGTGACCAGGCATACCTAGACCATAAGAGCTTGTAAAAATGATGAAAAATGCAATAAAATCAAAGCCAGCTATTCATGTTGACAGCTGGCAGAAATACAAAAACAAAAGCATCTTCTGGATGCTTCATTTTTTCCAGGTTATGCCTATCCTGTGGATACTGTTCCATTTTTTATCATCCTCCAGGATTTCTGGTGGAAATGACTCAGATCTTTGCTGTATTTAACCACAGATTCATTTGGTGGAAGAATCTGCATCACCACAGAATTTATTAGTTTCTTTCTGTAAAAATTAGATTCAAAAGAACCCCCTTTTTTACTATTTCATTTTTGACAGTGTTTAATGACTTCAGATTGATGTGTGCTAGCTAGATTGATTGTACACTTATGATCTCCCTGAATGGTATTATGAGTTGCATGGATGGTTTTGGGGCCATTATAGCTAATCTTGCTCCAGACTACTCTTAAACTGCATTTTAAACCCACTTAGGCTAGCAACTATTGTAAATAATTTTAATAAATTTAATAAATAATCAGGAACTTTTTAAGGTATAGTCATGTAGATGCTGAAAATTTGCATTATGCCAGATCATGTAATTTAAAGGGCAGGAAAATCCTTAGTAAACCATCTACTATGGGCCAGTGGCCTGTATCAGAAGCACCTTAATGTTGCTGTAAAAATCAAGCATACATTTCTCAGTAGTATTAATTTCTAGGGGCTCCATGCTCCTGAAGAAGGAACTCTGAAGTGTTCTTCATTCCTGCTTGCATGTTGTTTGTTGCAGGGTATGCTCTTATGGGTTAAATTGTGGTCATTAGTGGCTTTCATAGCTTTTGTCTATGGAGCTGGTCAGCAAAGGGAGAGGCAATGTTGTTCTACAGAAGGGAAACCAGCAGAAATTGGTATCTGTAAGCAGTGGCTCTGTACTCATTCTCCATCAGCCATTTCTTGGCCAATGTGAACCACAGCTTGCTTGGAGTGAAAACACAATCTAATCCATGTAGAGTATGAGATGCTGTGCAACTAACTTGCACATGGGCTGCTGGATAGATCATGCCATGGCTTGGTTTTGACATGTTGAGGGAGAAGTCACATTTAAAGAATGACCTTTCAGGGGGCCTTGTGTTGAAACAGATGTCATTAATTATATGTGTGCTCCAAAGAACGAGCTTTTCTTGAGTGCTCTAGTACTGAAACTCAGAGACATAGTGAATGCTGAGTTGCAGCCTGTTCTGTCTCTTTGGTTCTGTGTGTGTCCCTGATCTGGTCATATCAGAATGAGAAATGTTTCTTGTGAGTCATTCAGACACCTCCAAGTATGAACTCTGAGAAGTCATGGACAGGTAGTTTTACCTGAGATACTGGATTTGGTTCCTTGGGAAGCCTTACCCTTCCAGAAGGAGAGGGAGATGGAAAGGAGTGGAAAGGATGAGTCTGTGACTGAGGCAAGAATCAAGGATAACTTTTCATGTTGTCTGAAGGGCAGGTGTGGTCCCACTTTTCAAAATGACTGCAAATGCATTTAGTAAATGTGATATGTGTAGCAGTGTGGGGTGGTGGCTGTGCTGGGGACAAACGGCAGGGATACAACCAGGAGAGAAAGGAAGACATGAGTGGTGTAAGGCATGTAAGCAGCAACAAGGGGGGGTCTCATGCATCTTGAAAGTAAAGTGTCCATGTGCTCAGCAGTTTGCTTGGATATGGTTATCTAAGCTTATCAGCTGCTGTCCTTTAATTTCCTCAACTGCTGAGGAACTTAGTCAAACTCAATAACTGCTCACTACTGATGAAAATTAGAGATTCCAGTTTGTCTCACCCAACAAAGTACAAGTCCTGGAGGCTGCCCTGGGACACCACCCCATTGACACGGTGTCTGTCGTTCCATTAAAGCTGGAGGAGGAGCATATGCAGACCCTGCGGAGGAAAGACTTGGAAGTGCAGAGCTTGACTTTGCAGAACAAACTGGAAGAGAAGACCTGGAGCCAGGAGAAAAGCCTGCTGCAGCAAGAACTCAGGCATTTCAAGCAGGAAACCTTTCTCCTGTATGTCAAACTGAAGTGGCTGCTGAAACATTGGCGGCAAGGCAAGCGGATGGAGGAGGAAGGGGAGGACATATTAGAGGTAACTGTTGCAATTTATTAACCTGATGAAACTGCAAGCAGTGGGGGTACCGGGGTGTCCCATCTCTATGTGTAGATTGTAAATATGATCAGCAACTTTATACTTACACGAAGGCAATTTGAATTAAACACAAAGTCTTCTTTTAAGTTTGCTTGCAGTGAAGCGTACTCTGCATCTGCTACAGGTCACTCATCTTTAAATCTAAAACCTTAAGTAGCAGAGACATCTGGTCCTGAAATATTCTGTCATAGTAAATGAAAGTTTAATTAAGTGTCAAATACTTGACTCCTGAATAATTTTTGAAAGAAGAATACTTCAGTGAGCTTATGGAGTCCAATCTATTTAGATGGGTTGAGAGCTGTCGTTTTTCTCATCATGTGTTCCTTCAGTAATTCAGATAGAGGGAAGCTCTGTTTTTGTGTTGGCAGGAGGATTGTACAACTCTTTGTAGGCATTTACAGTGAATCATTCTTGTTTTTTCCTCTTCTCCATACACACGTCTATCACCGTTAACAGCAGAACACTGGCAATCATGGTGATTTTCCAAATAGCAACTAAATTAAGATCAGAAATTTCAGAGGTATATAACAACCTGGAATCCCCAAGCTGAAATCTCAGTGGGGGTTTAGTTGCCATTCAACATGCACTGTGAAGAAGAGTCCTGCTAAATTGCATTGTGTTACACATCCAGAAATCTTACCTAAAGAAAAATAAAGCTGAAAAATGTGTTTACCCATTCTGACATTTTATCCAAAATTCTTGAGAATAATACATTTATTTTTTGCAGCTTCATGAAAGCATGTTAGTCACTAAGTTGCTAAGACAAGTAATTTTTCTCATTATTTCTGATATTTATGTGCCTGGTGTTTTTCAGTGTGTGCTGCGTTTGGCAGTAAAAGTAATCTTTCAAGTCTGGTAAGAGTACGCTTAAGTTGAATATTCTAATGTTTTGTATTCTTAGATAAAGGGTTGGTGAAGATCTTGACCTAATCTGCTGTGGTAATATGACTCAGAAACAAGCAATGAGTAGCTATTTGGAAATAATTTGCTTCTACTTTACTTAAGCAGTAGAAGCACTAATTTGCTTCAGTGTAAACTAGCTCATCTTCTAATATCAAAATAGCTTTCATTTTTTCACAGTTTAGATTTTTTGACTGATTAATTTACGATCAATCCACCCCCATTCCTTACTGGAGTCGTGTGTTTTGATAATGCATTAGAGAGGAATAAAGTGCTAGATTTGTGTACTACCTGCTCTCCACATCTTCAGCAGACAATACACCAGTGTCTTGTATAGTTTCTCATTAATGCGTGATAGATTATATCCATCATGCAGCATTACAGCTGCACATCCATCTTCCCAGCTGCGTAGATCTCCTGTTTTGCAGGCCTGCATAGCATTTGTGTTCACATATGCAATGTCTCATATATCACCCAAAAGATCATTTCCTGTAGCCTACAGATTAGAAGTCAGTACAGCCCACTGCAGGTGAAGATAGTCCCTTCCCTTAGACCTCCAAGAGATTTCCCTCTCCCCACCCCCCCCGAGATAAATCGCAGAAGAGTGTTGATGTGTCCCATCTCTTGCATTTTAGATTGAACACCCTGAGGCTCTCCAAGACTTTGGCATTCAGTCTGAGCACAGGGAGCGAGAGGAGGAGGAAGAGGACGTTGTGTTTGCACTGACAGATTTCTCCCAGCGTCCCACCACAGAGAGCACGGATCATGGCCCACAGCTGCAGACTGCAGAATTACTGCAGCAGCAGAAGCAGGTACTACACCATTTGTCTATCATGCTCTAGGAACAGAAACTGAATTTTTCAAGGGAGTTAATTTTCTTCTGCTGCTGTGTTAAATCATCTAGAATCATACTTGTAAAAATACTTCTAGCTACACAGCAATTACAGTGGATTTCATCAATTATATTTCTATTTAATCAGGACCCACGTGATTACTGTTCTCCTGTTGGCAGATACTATCAGTGAAAAATCCCATTTCCTCTTGTGGCTGTTTGCCCAGAAACATCTATCAGTATGTGATGGTTTGCAGAATTTACATGCTTCTCTTAGCTGAGCACATCTATTGTAGTCTACTGTCAAGCTTTTAGCAAGAAGTGATTTTATTTCCTTCAAATAATTTAAGAAACTAGCGCATGTATTTAATGTTCCCCTTAGAGATGATGGGGAAACAATGCAAAAGTTCCTTCCTGTCACTGGGTTTGTTTTTAAATGCCTAAAAGCAAATCATGCTGATTTTTCCCTGACGTCTCCTGTGCCCTGCTTATGTGTGTCAGAGCATTGCCACATATCCTAGTTTATTCCTTTGTGCATTTAACATAACAGTAGTCATAATAATAGTAGCACACATTCAAAGGGAACTGATTTAAGGCTTCCAACAGTTCTTCAGGAGAATCTTCTTGCATTTTTAAAATGGAAATAGTTCAGAGGAGAGCATCCTGTTACATGGAATTATTTGCAATCCTACACAGAATGGAGCAAGATTTCCTTATAAAACATAAATTGAGTGAAAAAATTCTTGAGTCTTTATGTCTTATGCCCCATCTCTTTTCGGGCCCTTGACTTGGGAGCTCTCTCCACAGTGAAAGCTCTCAGACAAACACTGTCTATGGCCACATTACTTTGCTGGAATCACTACAAGATTTGGGGATAGTGTGAGTCTTTGCATTTCAGGTCTTTGCCTTGAATTTCCCAGACTGTCACAACTATGAACAGCTGACCTCTCTAGTTAAAGGTGTAACTTCAGTTGGAATTTCTGTTTGAGTTAAAAATAGTGGAGGTCTGTGGTCTTCATGCTACTTCACACTCTGCAATAAGTTTACACACTCTTTTGCTTTCCTTTTTCGTAGTGCTAGCTGACAACTCCATTCTCTAGCTATTATTTTCTGTGAAGTGTGTTCCCAAAGTAGTATTTATTTGGTCAGTTCAGTATTTGGAAAGGTTCCAGGGTTACTGACCCTGTTGGAAGTGAGGCATTGCCAGTTTTGAGGACCTACCTTGCCAGTCACACAGACCTGCCACTGTCATCCTCTCAACAAACTCCTCTTTGGCAGAAGCTGAAGAAGGAGGTGGAAAAGTGGAAAAGATGTGATTTAAGTGCATTCCATCTGTAGACTGATTTAATCTAAAAGGAGTAAAATAAATACAGAGCAGCATACTGGTTTAGTACAAGCTCTGTCATGTACCAACTTTCCATATAGATCCCTTGCAATGACCAGGGATATTGAAATAAATATTTCTCATGTTAAGCTCTATGACTTGTTTTGCCTGCTCATGCCACTGAATCTTCTAACAAGCAGTGTGTTTATTGACAGGCATGTAAAAAAGTTTTCCAGTGCTATAGGTCTTGTATCTGTCAATGACAGGAAAGGATTATGATAATTATCTGGCACAGGAATAGGAAGCCTTAGCATAGGTTAATTCTGACACTGTCATAGATTCAGTGAGTCAGAAGTGTTTTCTGTAGGACCATGACAGAGGAGTAGCTTCCTACAAATCTCCTGCACCCTCAAGGCTCTGCCAGAGCCAAGCTGTGCCCTCACATCCATCAGTACGAGTTGCCCTGAGTTGTCCATCTCACTGTGGTGGGTGCCTTGGCTCTGCAAACCTCCTGCATGCAGGACCTTTGCTGTGCCCACCAGCCTCACAGACCCAGGTCCTTGCTCTACACACACTGCAGACTTCAACCCATAAACATCAGCTCCGTCTAACTTATATATGATCCCAAAACACATTAACTAAGCAAAACTAGAGCAAGAAAACTCTTCACCTGTGTAGTCCCAGCTTTGCAAGTTCTAGCAGTGTCAGCACACCCAGAGCATGTCAGGCTGTGCTGAAAAACACCCTGGGTTTTAGAGGTATTCTGGGTTTTGAGGCCGTCTACAGTTTCCTTAAGCTCTCAGCTGCAAGTAAGAACTGCTTACGTAGGGAATTTGGGGTGAGTGGTGAAGCTGGAAGTCTCCAAGGTTTGCATCTTCCCAGGAGAGCCCTAAGTTGCTGGTTCTGTCTGTAAAGCTCTGAGATGAAATACATCACAGCACTTGTTTCACATTAGGAAGGAATTTTTGCAATAGTGTAGGAGTGGCTGAGATAACTAGGTCAGAAAAAATAAAGAGCTTACGGTAACTTGAAGTAACCCATATTTATTTTTAACATCTCATGTTAATATTTAATGGCCTGTATTTTCAGTCTGCTCTCTTTGCTGCTGACTTTCTCACCCTGCCTGGAAAGTGGAACTGTTTAAAAAAAAGATGACATTGTGTTTTTAAATGGCTTCTACTGAAGTTCTTGTAATATCTGGCCATGGCTTAATTCTTAATTGTGATTAAAAGCAGAACCAAGCTTCAAAAACTGGTCTGATCCCAAATTTCTAGATCTGGAGGCTCCCATCTCTGCAGTCTGCTCTGCCTAGTAAAGACTCCAAGGTCCTGGAATGTAATGGAGGCTTACTACAGAGAGTGTTTATTTGTTGTGAGCTATTGTCCCCATTACCTATAAATCCTGAGCCATGGATGCAACAAAACTTTAAACTTTTTTTGTAATTCTCTTGTCTTTGATCACTTTTTAGTCAGTCAGATTCCTACATGCTCTAAAAGAGTCAGCTCCTTGTGTAGTGACCTGTTTCTTCTGCCTGTACAGCATCCCTGGGAGGAAGGGGAAAATCATAACAATATTTGTTATGTATCTATGGGACTTAATCTGTTTGGCAAATTTACCAGCAGAAATCTAAAGTATGACTGGATGTAAATGTATTTCAGAGCATTTTGTCTCAGAGCACCTCATCTGTTGTCCAAAAACCATCTAGTTTGGCAACACAGGAAAATAATTTCACCCACCTCTCCAGCTTCAGACTGGAGAAAATACAAAAGAGACTTCTCTGCAAGCATTATAAGTATGTAACCAAAACTAGATTTGTATTGGCAAGTTAATTAAAATCCCAGCAAGCCCAGGGAGCACCTGGGGTACTTGTCTCATAAGAGCGACATTGGTGTAATGTCTCTAGAAATAAGACATGCCCTCATCCCAGTAGTCTACAAACCTGAAATGAGGCACTTCTAGGTCCTCTTTTCTTTGCAAGCCTAATTTTACAGGGCTCTAAAGCTTTCAAATACATGCACTTGAATGAAGCTTGCTTTAGTGTTACTTGGTTTTCTTTTTCTTCTGCATCATTTTCCTTGTGGAGCCTTTAGACTACTTGGCCAGAGACAGATTTATGCAGTGGACCAAAAAACACAGAACATGGCCCTTGAATGGAAGCACTTCATAGGCATTTGAGGTCAGCATTTTCAAAGAAGATGGGGCCAGATTTTGATGAGCTTAATACTCAGCAGCTACCATTGTGACACTAAGGACAAATCTTCAAAAGAGCACTTATTCTGATTACTACACATGGGGCTTGAGATGTTTGGAGAATTTAGCCTTAATTGGGCATCAGGATGAAAATTCATGGTGGAAACATAAAATCTCATTACATATTGAAAAGCAGGTGATCTTATATGCATGATGGGGACTTCTGCTGTATAGTAGGAAACTGCTAATTGGCATTACATGTTAATGGAATTAATTCTGCTGCAGTGGGTGCATCTCTTATAAAACCTCATGTTGTATACCATCACATTGCATTAGCCCAAACAGACTGTGGGTCAGTCAATGAGGACCTGCAGTCAGTTCCCTGCATCTAGCATATTTTTGCTGATGAACCAAATGGCTTGGAAAAAGTAGACCACATTTGTTCGTTTTGTAAGGAAAAAAGGCCCCATGGTATGTCTGATTAGCAATTGCAAAAGTAGGTGAAGTGGGTTCAGTGATGCCAAAAATCAAATGAGCATATGAAATCAGCTTAGTTGTCTGCATAAAATTTAATGGATGTTGTCACTGAGGAAAGCACATGAAAATTACTTAGATTTTTGCATCCATTTACTTCAATTGTCTATAGAGAAGTCCCCATGTAAGTACTTCATGAAACACTAGATAATAGGAAAATTGTGAAAATAAATAAAAATTAAAAATAATTAGACTGTCATTCAAGAATCAAGTCAGGTAATTTGTGTTAGACCTTCCCAAGGAAGCTAATGCATTCATGAGAACCAGGTGATTAAATGCTGAATTTATTGAATAAGCTTTCCCATTTTTCTGCTCATGCTGTGTTTGCTAATCAAGTATGATTTTTTTAAAAGTCTTTTCTGTTCAGAATAACTTCTCAGATACAATCTCTGGCTATTCCCTGGTCTTTGAGAGGCTCATTGGGAATATTTGATTAAAATTTTGGGTAAATAAATGTTACACATTTCTGCCGTCTAATTCAGTGGCTGCAGAAGACAGTGGGATATGGTTTATTTTACTGATCTAGAACATATCCTTTAAAAAAAATCAGTATTTAACAGAAAAATAACAGGTTATGCAAGTCTCCAGGGAATTTGCAGAAAGTAAATGCCAAAACCAGGAAACAAAAATTAGAGATTTTAATATGTATACATGTTGTCTTTCAGTACTTGCCAAGATCAGAGGTCAGCTCTGGGCTAGTCTTTTAGTTTAACTCCATTCTTGGCTCGTAGCTAGCACAGGAGCACAGACAACATTTGCAGCATGACCATGACATTCTCAGCAAGATGTGGATAGGGATTTAATCCTATCTGCAGAAGGGAAAGGGGCTTACCTGGCATTCATTCCTTTGGTACCAAACTGGGTACTGTCACAGAGCTAACTGGTGTGCAACTGCTTGGGACTGAGGAGAAAGTACAGATATGTGAAAGCTTTTAGCAGAGATACTCAGTGCAAAACCTCAAATTTTTTCCAAAGTAATTTTAACTGACAACACAAAAGCATTGAAAATTAACCCCTTATCTTTATATGCTCTTTACAAATATTTGAAGTTTAATGATGAGCAATAACGGTATCTGTGAGATGCCCAGCTACCCAAAGAACCTCAGGAATTATATTCTAGCTTTGCTTTACAGTATTAAAAAATAAGTTACTACAGATGCCCTCAATCCAGAAAGATGCTTAGTGTCTTTTGCAGTTTGACTGAAGTATTTCTGGCTTTCATGGGATCCTCACAACTAGAGCTAGCTAACAAGAAGCAGTCTTAGAATCACAGACTCATAGAATTATTTAGGTTGGAAAAGACCCTTAAGATCATCAAGTCCAACCATAAACCTAACACTGCCAATTCCACCACTAAACCATGATCCTAAGTGTCACAACAACACATCTTTTAAATACTTCCAGGGATGGGGACTCAGCCACTCCCCTGGGCAGCCTGAAGACAGAGAAGGCATTGCTATTCTTATTTATCCCACACAAAAGTTAGCCAAGGCTTTCTCTTTCATGCAGTGGTCACGCAGGCACTTCAAAAATAAAACTGCAGGCTAAGGCCATAAACTGACAGCATTTCTTTTGCTTTGTTGGGGCAGGCAAGTGAAAATCGGAAGCTCCTGAATGCTCTGAAGGGTTTGCTGGATGATTTCCGCCTGGAGCTGCGGGATGAGGAGCGTGAGCGCCAGGGGCTGCAGCAGCAGTATGCCCTGCACAAGGCAGCTTGGGAGGTGGAGATGACTGAACTGAAGTGTCAGCTCAAACAGGTAACATCCCCCATGTAAAATTACCCCACACTGGTAAAGAATGTCTGAGGTTCTCAGCAAAACAGGAGACTTACGAGAGCCATTTTACCCCGGTGCCTGAGAGCCCCCATGAAGCCTGAGCCAAGCTTTGCCTCTTGAGCTGCCCCTTGGATTCCCATTGTCTCAGTGCTGATGTTGTAGGTACTGTGTAATGTAGGTGAGGACAAACAAACTGAACCTCTTCTTGCTCTCTTTTCTCAAAAGATTTGGCTGATGGTGTGTCAGCTGCCGTAATAAGACACTCAAGACTCTGTATTCATTGGCATTTATAGGAGAGAAAAATGTCTTTATGTTGGAATGCTCACAATTAGCTCACCTCTGTGCCTTGGCACATAACAACAGGGGTGTTTGGTGCATAGGAGACGAAAGAGTGATTTAATAACACCAACATGATAGATCAATATGTAACTTAAACCAGCTGCTCAAAGCTACTGGTTAGTGATGGATGGTACCCCACTGAAGGGAGAACATTAGCTACCCATCATGGGGGGGTAGAAGCATGTTAGAAGTATATATAAAATCTGGTGCCTGGTGCTTCAGTGCCATGTATGGCTGTTTGCAGAACATGTAGTGTTCCTGAAGCAACCTGAAAGCAAAACAAAAAACCCTACAAAGATTCATTTCCAAAGCTGATGGCATAAAAGCTCTAATTTTCCCCATTGAAAGGGGAGGGTTGGCAGACAGTATATTCAGGTCTTGAGAAAAAGATCCGTAAATGCAGAGCTGCTCTGCAGAAGGCATATATAGTAAAAATATTCATTGCCAGGAACATGGTGTTTTTAGGAGGATTTACTGAATGTTGGAGACTCACTCTGACGCACAGAGCAGAAACATGAGTGCTGCTTTTCCTGACCAGGATCTAAATGGAAGGAGCTACTGAACAACATGTAAAATAGCATCATTACATATAGCCATGTTACCATCCCTTGCTATTCTGTGCCCAACATCTGGCATAAGAGCAGCTTTAACTAAATAGGCATGTCTGTCAAGTTAGTGTTGGTAGGAAGACCTCTCATCATGTCATTTGGTTGTTAAGGCCTTTTTAGTCATCACTGTTGTCTTCACTGGTGTTTTTTCCACTTTTTTTTTTTTTTTTGTGAAGCAGTAGGTCAGTTAACAAGAGTATTTTTCTCAAGAGAGTCAGCTCCTAATTAGTAGTCACTGTCAATCATTTTGCCAGTTGATGTTGATGTTTCAACTTTCTATATAGAAAAAAAGAAAAAAAGGAAAGAAAACTCTTTTGATACAAAAGCACTGCATATCAGAGGTGACAATGTACTGTTGCCTGCTACTTTGGAGCTTTAGCACTGCGTATGTCATTAAGAATGAAAGACTTGGTGTCAGAAATGCATGAACATCTTATCTGGCAGAAGGATCCTTAGGCGTTGTTTTTAAGATAAGAAATAATGAGATTGCTCCTAAGTATGGGATTATGGTAGTGCTGCACCAATAAGGAGTCCCAGTAATTTTCAGCCTCCAGCTGAGCAAGTGAAAAATTCCAGTATTCTGGGAACTGGGAACTAAGAAAATTTTGGAAGAACGGGGGAGTTAGTATGAGAAGCCAAACCCTGCATGTGCTTTGAGAACTCACATGTAAGGACATGAACTCATACTAGCACCCTGACCAATGATCCAGCTTCACAGTGCCTGGGAGGAATACAACCTGGGAGGCACACAGAGAGGCATCTGGCAACCTTTAGTAGTCAGCAGGTTTAGGAAAGTCCCATCTAGACTTTCATGCTAAGGAGCCACCAATGGACCTTTCCTCCATGACTGGAGCCATTTCGTCAAAACAGAGGCAGAAGGACTCTCCTTGCCAGGAGCATAGTTCTGCCAAGAACTGTCTTCTGAGTCAAACAACACAGCCTCTGACTGGAGAAGGTTTTAGGTCCTGAATGGCTGAACAACAGGAAATTATTCTGAAGGTTTGTCACTATATACTAGCTTTGGTTTAGAACTCATCTTAGTACTTACAGAGTTACTGTGTTCTTCTGAAATGGGGTGAGATTCAGGGTTCTGGTCTGGATGGGGATGAGCCAGTGGTCCAGCACAGGACAGGACTTACTATATTTTGGCAGCTTTCTCGTGGCACTCTACCAACAGTTGTACATTCTTGGGGCATCACTCTTATGGGGCATATTCTTACTCCCCATTGCCTCTCTCAGCTGTCCTGCCCTTTGCAGGCATCACCATCTGTCATGTTTGCTGACTGAAAGGCTGAGAATTTGTCCAGTGGTGGGGAAGAACTCACTGGTGTAAGGGGAGAGAGAAAATGGGTCTTGTTGGAGTTTAACATTTTGCTATTTTTCTTTGAGATTCAAAAAAAGGGAAGAAGGAATTTGCTTTATAGGACAACATACACGTTTATATTACAACTGAACATTTGATTGCTTTATAGGTTGTTTTTAGCATTTTCATGACTCACAGCAGCTGAAGAATTCATTACAGGTATTGGTGTCTTCACAACTTAGCATGCCAGCCACAGCTACATCTGCTGGGGCATTATTCCTCAGGGGCCAGCAGAATTGTAAGGTTGAGTCTGAACTCCAGCCTGGTTGGATTTACCCCAGGCACTCTAGCAGCCTCCCCAAAATTTTCTTTTGCAAGATGAGAATTTGGCAGAGACATCAAAGGTACTTGAAAGATACACATATCCCAAATAAGTGCTAGATAGCCCTCTGTTAGGCTCAGCTGTAAGGAAACTGTACAGGGTTTACTTTGTTAGTCCCTTATTATTTTGACTGATCTCGGCTCTTCCGTGACGCTTCTGAAACTTATGATTAGTGTCATAGCTGCTTAGTGAACCAGCAGGAACTTCTAAGAGTGACCTGGGACAGACAGCACAGAATATGAATACTGAAGCAAACAAACCTAAAAGAATGGGTGCCAGCAATGCTGACTGTGGCTGCAGCACGAACTCTGACTCCTGCAGCATCCTGAAATGGAGCTAGGGACATGCAGATGGACAGAGGAAAGGTGCAGCAAGGGGCAAGAGGCCATTACCTGAATTTAGTGGTGAGTTTGGAAGCTAGCAGTGGTATTTTTACACATTGCTGAACCAACATGTGGGCAATCAACCTGCTGGGGTAGTGGGTAGGAAGAAGGCAGAGCTCTGTGGCTTCTTGAGGAGCTGTGCTGCCCCAGGATGGTGTCTCCCACCACAGATCTACAGCTCAGAGGTGCCTCTCCTGTGTTGTTCTGTGTTTCTGCCCCACAGCTCCTCCAGTCTGCCATCAAGCCACACAGGTGTGTGCAGGACAGCCTGATGCTTCTTTTTTATAATTGATTTTTTCCTGTTGATTGGTCAGTTGATTGCTTCATTGTTTGAAAACAACTGAACTTTGGAAATTCGTGGTGGAGGACGCAGGTGTTTTAAGATTTCCCTGTCAATGCAAGTGGCAGTAACAGGATGTTCTCTGCAGCTAGGTACAATTTTTAATGACTCAAGCAATGACTTCTCAGCCTTCTCAGCTGTTCAGAGACTACTAAGCTTTATTCCTGAATGCAATCTGCTCTTCCTTTGCTGACATTGTTTGAGTTTATTTTCCACATAGGGCAAGGTGAAGGTGGTGTCCTTCTCTCTTGCTAAAGGAGCAAGTTTCCCTGTAGACCTGCTGCCTGGTCTTTTTTGAGAACAATTTTAACTTCAGAAACAGAAATGAGTTTTCACTGCTTTTCACTCCAGTTCACCTGCAGAGCCAGGGGATGGAGATGTATCCCAGTCTGAGTCACATATCCTCTGAGTTGTTCATAAAAGGTCAGGCTTCAGAGATGAATTCTTCACTCACTTACATAAAACCATTGAGCACTTTTTTCACTCTGACAGTAGTCCAGCAGTGGCCCAGGCTGGCCAGAGAGGTTGTACAATCCCTGCCCTTGGAGGTTTCTCAGGATCCAACTGAACAAAATCCTGCACAACCCAATCTGATCTCAGAGCCAGCCCTGCTGGGGTTTGACTGGAGACCTCATGACACCCCATTGAACCTGCATTTTCCTATGATTCTACTACCTTGTGCCAGTTCTTCTGCTCTGATCAAGCTGATCCCTTAGCATGAAGCAAAGGA